>NC_142441.1:86935000-87560000 GCF_059453495.1 Arachis ipaensis | reverse complement strand
GTAATTAAAACAGAGTAAAGAGATACAGAGAAAAGAAAAACCAGAACAGAGTAAAGAGATATAAAGAGAAGAGTAATATAATAAAGAGATATTATATATATTTGTTGCTTAATGCAACCCAAGAGATATTATATATATATATATATATATATATATATATATATATATATATATATATATATGTTGCTTAATGCAACCCAAGAGATATTATATATATATTTGTTGCTTAATGCAACCCAAGAGATGTTTGTTTATTTATCTGTTTCCCTAAGGCAACCCAAGAGTAATTTTCCGTTCCCAAGAGTATATTTCCTGCGAGTAGAAAGCAAAGGCTGTCACAATAGAGCTGCTAATAATTATATGCGCATTTATTTGAACGGAAAATCGTATCCGGGAAATCGTGAACTCGTGACCGGATAAATGTCGGGAATGCAGGTGCTAACCGACACATGAGCTCATGGCCTACGCTAGGGCTAGACATGCATCATTCTTGTCTGCGCATCATTCTCTGTTGCATTTCTTTCTGTGTGTGATCTACTTCTTTATGTTTGTCTGCTCGTATGCTATTTCTGTGCTTTATTTTCTTGTATTCTTTTGTTTGTGTTTTGCTTTCTGTTGTCTCTACTTTCTCTTTCTATCTTTACCTTCTGTATACTGCTTCGCTATATTATGTTATTCGTCTACTAATCGACCCCAAATAAATGAACGTAACTAATAACCCCGACCCTACTAAGAACTCTCCAGTTCTTACCCCTTCTCTCTCCCTTTCCCCTTCAGATGGAAGTAAAAGTTCCTTTCCATAGTTCGCTGATGATTGTACGCAAAAAGGGATTCTGCTCTAGGTAGTCTTCTGAGTCTAGGGTGAATATCGTTCTCTGATTATATGTATATACTGTGAGACCAGCCAACGTCTTCACCCCGTTCGTATGCGCACTTTAACCTAAATCCTGTGTACAAGATTCCTATTGCGTGGCTACTTCATGAGGTACCAGAGACATGTCCTATGGAAAAGTCTGATCGTGTAGAGGAGTAGCAGATGATGTTCTATCTTTTGATGACGTTCCACTTGACTTGAGTTTTGGAAGACCTAGAATGTACTTTTCCTCGCTTTAGTAGTTTGGAGGGACTAGGTGAGTATAGAGTATAGGCTAGCCTAGGTGCTAGCTTAGGGACCTCTTGAACAGGTTAGGACCTGGGATGTTGTATGTATATATATGCATATAGATATTATTTAGCTGTATCTAGGGGTGTTCTAACTAACAGTCTATATGCTAATAAAGGCTAAGTCACCGAACGTTGTCAACTACTTGTGACGTATTTTTGTGTGGTTGTTTATAACTATTTTATCTGTTATTACTTGTGAATTGATTTTAAATGATTCTGTCTATTAATCCAAATGTTTTTTTAAAAAAAATAAAATAAAATATACACCACGTAAATTAACTACGCATTTAACAACGAATCAGGCTCATATGATAAATAATAGATAATAATTAGGAAGACAAATTGGTAGCGCTCAGTTTCCGGTATGATCTAGACATATTGAAAATTGGGTCGTTACATAAAGTATGGACTATTATATATTGCTGGAAATCCCAGGATGTCTACTTTTCAACGCAATTGAGACCGCACCAATTGGGCTTCTCTTGCTCCAGAAAATCCATTTCGAGTGCAGGGAGGTCAGAATCCAACAGCATCTGCAGTCCTTTTTCAGCCTCTGAATCAGATTTTTACTCAGGTCCCTCAATTTCAGCCAGAAAATATCTGAAATCATAGAAAAACACACAAACTCATAGTAAAGTCTAGAAATGTGAATTTTTCATAAAAACTAATAAAAATATAACAAAAAGTAACTAAAACATATTAAAAACTACCTAAAAACAATGCCAAAAAGCGTATAAATTATCCGCTCATCACAACACTAAACTTAAATTGTTGCTTGTCCCCAAGCAACTGAAAACAAAATAGGATAAAAAGAAGAGAATATACAATGAATTCCAAAAACATCTATGATGATCAGTCCTAATTAGATGAGCGGGGCTATTAGCTTTTTGCTTCTGAACAGTTTTGGCATCTCACTTTATCCTTTGAAGTTCAGAATGATTGGCATCTATAGGAACTCAGAATCCAGATAGTGTAATTGATTCTCCTATTTCAGTATGTTGATTCTTGAACACAGCTACTTTGTGAGTCTTGGCCGTGACCCTAAGCATTTTGTTTTCCAGTATTACCACCAGATACATAAACGCCACAGACACATAACTGGGTGAACCTTTTCAGATTGTGACTCAGCTTTGCTAGAGTCCCCAATTAGAGGTGTCCAGAGCTCTTAAGCACACTCTTTTTTCTTTGGACCACGACTTTAACCGCTCTGTCTCAAGCTTTTCACTTGACACCTTCACGCCATAAGCACATGGTTAGGGACAACTTGGTTTAGCTGCTTAGGCCAGGGTTTTATTCCTGTGGACCCTCCTATCCATTAATGCTCAAAGCCTTGGATCCTTTTTATTTTACCCTTGCCTTTTGGTTTAAAGGGCTATTGGCTTTTTCTACTTGCTTTTTCTTTTTCTTTATCTCTTTTTTTTTTTTGCCAATTTTTTTCTTTCTGCAAACTTTTCACTGCTTTTTCTTGCTTCAAGAATCAATTATATGATTTTTCAGATTATCAATAATATTTCTCCTTTTTTACTATTCTTTCAAGAGCCAATAATTTTAACATTCATAAACAACAAGTTAAAAAATATGCACTGTTCAAGCATTCATTCAGAAAACAAAAAGTATTGCCACCACACCAAAATAATTAAACTATTTTAAAATTTGAAATTTATGTACTTGTTTTTCTTTTTCAGAAAACATTTTTTTTATTTAAGAGAGGTGAAGGATTCATAGGACATTCATAGCTTTAAATCATAGACACTAGACACTAATGATCATGTAATAAAGATACAAACATAGATAAAACACAAATCATAGTAAACGAAAAACAAAAAATAAAGAGCAAGGAAATTAAAGAACAGGTCCACCTTAGTGATGGCGACTAGTTCTTCCTCTTGAAGATCTTATGGAGTGCTTTAGCTCCTCTATGTCTCTTCCTTGCCTTTGCTGCTCTTCCCTCATGGCTATTTGATCCTCTCTAATTTCACGGAGAATAATGGAGTGCTCATGGTGCTCCATTCTTAGTTGTTCCATGTTGGAACTCAAATCTCCTAAGAAGGTGTTGATTTGCTCCCGAGAGTTGTGTGGAGGAAAATGCATCCCATGAGGCATCTCAGGGATTTCATGATGAGGAATTTCCTCATGCTCTTGTTGAGGTCTATAAGAGGGCTCTCTTATTTGCTCCATTCTCTTTTTAGTGATGGGCTTGTCCTCTTCAATGAGGATGTCTTCTCCTATGACAACTCTAGCTAAATTGCATAGGTGACAGATGAGATGAGGGAAGGCTAACCTTGCCAAAGTGGAGGTTTTGTCAGCCACTTTGTAGAGTTCTAGAGATATGACCTCATGAACTTCTACTTCCTCTCCAATCAAGATGTTGTGGATCATGATAGCCCGGTCTATTGTAACTTCAAACCAGTTGCTAGTAGGAATGATAGAGCGTTGGATGAACTCCAACCATCCCCTAGCCATAGGTTTGAGGTCATGCCTTCTCAATTGAACCGGCTTGCCTTTGGAGTCTCTTTTCCACTGAGCTCCATCCATACATATGTCCATGAGGACTTGGTCCAACCTTTGATCAAAGTTGACGCTTCTGGTGTAGGGGTGTGCATCTCCTTGCATCATGGTTGAATGCCAACCTTACATTTTCCGGACTGAAATCTAAGTATTTCCCCCGAACCATTGTAAGCCAATTCTTTGGGTTCGGGTTCACACTTTGATCATGGTTTTTGGTGACCCATGCATTAGCATAGAACTCTTGAACCATTAAGATTCCGACTTGTTGAATGGAGTTGGTGAGAACTTCCCAACCTCTTTTTCGAATCTCATGTCGGATCTCCGGATACTCATTCCTTTTGAGCATGAAAGGGACCTCAAGAATCACCTTTTTCTTGGCCACAACTTCATAGAAATGGTTGATAAACCCCAATTTTGTGGTTTATCTTGTGCTTATTTTGGGGGATTTTATCAACTTTTCTCACATTTATTCAATGAAATAGCATGGTTTTACAATTCTCCCTTGATTTGTGCTTAAATGTGAAAAAATGCTTTTTAGGCCCTAAAATTGGTGATTTTAATTCACTTTAATTCCATTCGATGCCTTGATATGTTTGTTGAGTGATTTCAGTTCATAAGGCAAGTATTGGATGGAAGAAGTGAGGAGAAAAGCATGCAAAGTGGGAGAACTCATGAAGAAATGAAGGAACCGTAAAGCTGTCAAGCCTGACCTCCTGGCACTCAATCAGCCATAACTTGAGCTACAGAGGTCCAAATGAGGCGGTTCTAGTTGCGTTGGAAAGCGAACATCTGGGGCTTCGAAATGATATAAATTTTAACATATGTTTCTTCGCACTCAGGGGCACGCACGCGCCATGTACGCGTGCGCGCCGATTCACTTTAATGAAATCGCCCCCAGCGATTTTGCAGCTCATTTTGGGCCCAATCCAACCCAATTCTGATGCTATTGAACCCAAGGACTGAAGGGGGAATGTAGGAAGTAGTCATAGTTTAGTTTTCATAATGTTTTAGGGTAGAATTCTAGAGAGAGAGGTTCTCTCCTCTCTCTAGATTTTAGGGTAGTTTTAGTTAATTCTTCTTGGATCCAAGTTATAATTCTTGTTTTGATTTAGTTCTTCCTTTTAATTTCTTGTTATTACATCTCTATTCTTCTAGTTTTACTTGTAATTTCCTTTATTTTACCATTTTTATGTTTATGAACAATTGTTGGATCTTAATTTTCTTTAATGCAATTTTATGTTTCTGAGTTCTTTTATGCTTACCTTAGTTGTTATTGTTAATTTCTTGTAATTGGTAGTTGGTAGATTTATTATTCTTGCACTTTTATTATGCTTTCCTTTATTACCCACCAAGTGTTTGACAAAATGCTTGGTTGGGCTTTAGAGTAGATTTTGAGCATTCTTGGCTTGGAAAGAGTAATTGGGCAATCTTGAGTCATGAAAACCCAACTCATGTTGGTGATCTAGAGTTGTTAGCTAATATTGTTTCCATTGACACTAATCTTTTGCTAATTAAATTAGTGAGTTGATTAGGACTTTTGGATTGAGATTAGCTAGTCTTGTTAGACTTTCTCTCATGGAAGATAATATGATACCTTCTTCTAGTGTTTGAGATGACGTAATGAGATAAATTCTTGTTATTATTGTGGTATGATTGATTAGTCTTGTTTGACTTTCTCCCTATTGTTGGAGTTGACTAAATAAGGTGAATTAATCATTGCATGACTAGGATAGAAAGCCTATGATCTCAATCTTTGCCATGAATGTCTCTCTTCATTAATTGCTTTCTTTAATTACTCTCTTTATTTTTCTTGTCATTTATTCTCTTGTCCTCTTATCAAATCAAACCCCCCTTGCATTTTCATAGCCAATAATTGATCATTTCATTGCAACTCTTTGTGAGATGACCCGAAGTCTAAATACTCCGGTTAATTTTCATTTGGGGTTTGTTACTTGTGACAACCAAATTTAATTTGATTTGAGGATTGACTATTGGTTTGGACTATACTAACAACGGAATTATTTTGTGGGATTCCGAACCGGTATAAATCCTTGTATCAAATTAATGGTGCCGTTGCTGGGGAGTTGCAATGGTGTTATATTATTGGCTATTGTATATATGTTAATATACTTATTTGCTAGTTTTTGTTTGTTTTAGGAGTTAGTTTTTATTAGTTCTTATTAGTATTTGTTTTATTTTCTCTTGCTACTATGAATTCTCATCACTTTGGCTATGAGTTTGGTTCAAATTATGTTGTAGGAAATGGGAACTACAATGAGAATATGCATCAAGGATTGAACAATCAAAGGTGGGAGGAGCCTCAAAGGATTGATCACCCTTCTTGGCAACAATAACCTCCGGTTTCTTATGGGTATAATTCTCATCCTAATGCATATCAATCTAATGGATGTGGTGACCCTTATTGTAATTGTCAACAACCACCACTACATGCCTATGAACCACCCCCTCAACATAATTTTGAACCACCTTACTCACAAGCCCCTCTTCACCAAACACCTCCATATGACCCTAACCCATATCCATCATACCAACCACCTTATGAACCATATGAACCACACATGGAACCACCACCATTCCAACACAATTACTCTCAAGAACCACCTCAATATACACCAACTCCATACCCTTACCAAAATGAACCACCTTCCAATTATAATGCTTTTCCCTCAAACAATGAACCCTCTCTTCCACCACCGCCCTCCGATGAAGCCTCCATGTTGGAATTGAGAGACCTTGAATCTCATATCTCAAGGCGACAAGAGGAGGATGAGAAGAAGTTTAAAGAGCTAGGAGTCAAGATGGCTATCCTAGTGGAAGCCGTTAGCAATATGGCCTCCTCCCAACTAAGCCTAAGCAACCAAGACACTCCCATTGACGAATGTGGAGAAGCAATTAAGGAGCATAGTAAGGGAGTGAATTTAGAGCTTCAAGGTGAAGAAGATGAGTTGAAGCAAGAATTGCCACAAGGGGAAGAAGATGAGACAATTGAGCCGGAAGAAGTGGTTGAAGCCTTTGAAGAGGTTGACCAAGAGATAGATTCAATCATTGAAGAATTCTTATGTACAATTGAATCCTCTCCAATTGGGATTGATATGGAGATTGAAGAAGAAGATACCTCGCCTCTCATGCCTTTGGTGATAAATGAAGAAGAAATTGAATTGGAAGCAAGCCACCAAGAGGAAGAGGTTGAAGTTGAGGAAAGTTGTAAAGAGGTGGAGATAGTCAAGGAAGAGCACAAGGGAGTAGAGCTTGCAAGATCATTGGAACCACCCCTTCCTAAGTCACCCTCCTACACAACATTCAAGTGGGTAAAATTCTTATCTCTAATCTTTACTTTCCCACTTGAATATGGTTTGATTGAAAATGATGGTCAACTTAAAGCTCTTTGTGGAGTTAAGAGTAGGAGAGAGTTGTGTAGTGGTTGGAAACATCACTCCAAGTTCATAATGGTTGCATGCTCAAAGTTGAATGGCAATGGTTGGTGTAGAACCAAGTTGCATGAGTCTAGGAGGTTGTTTGGAAGCTTCTTTGAGAATTCTAAGGTCATGCCACCCAATTGGAATCGTGATAATCAATTTGAAGATGGGTGTCAAAACAAAGTGTGGGATCCCGGATCGCACAAGGAGAATCAAATTTGGGAGCTCATGGTTTGTGAATAACTCCATCAAAGCTTGGAGTTATTAAATTTGAATGATAAAGCACAATGGAAGTCCAAGCATTGGTGGATGTTCAAGGATGGATTCAAGCACAAGCCACCTTGATGAAGAGCTCCCCATAACTCCAACTTAAGGACAATAAACAAAAGTGCTAGGTGGGAGACAACCCACCATGGTAACATCTTTCCCTTTTCCTCTTTGTACATATTGGTAAAATAGGTTTAATCTCATGTTTTGATTGATTTGTTAAGTTTGTTTGGTAATCTAGTAGGTTAAATAAGGTTTTATGATGTTTTGGTAGTTGTTTGGAGGTTTGGAATTCTTGGTTTGGTGCAAAAACATAGAAATTTTTGAAAAACAGAGCACCACCCACACGCACGCGCACTCCACGCGTACGCACGCCTCAAGTATTTTCGACCATCCACGCGAACGCGCCATTTACGCGTACGCGTGGATTGAGTTTTTCCACCCCTCCATACATTCACCCGAGAGTTCTGCCTGAAGTGTGCCAACTTTGTGCCCAAAGGCACGCACACGCGTACCTTGTGCGTACGCGCCGATTCTCTGCTTTGCCATGGACGCATACGCACACCGCACGTGTACGCGTCGTGTCCATTCCATCAATCCACGCTTACACGCACATGACGCGCACGCGTGGATTGCCCTATTTTCACTCACCTTCTTTTCTTCCCCTCTTTCCATTTCTTCCCTTCTTTTCTCTTCTCTTCTTTACTTTCCACCCTTCAATCATCATCCAACACTACCAAATATCAGATAACACCATTTCTTTTAGTTAGTTGGTTGGTTTAATTTTTGTTTTCCATTATAAGTGTTGGATTACTAATCTTGTTTACTGTTTACTG
Source organism: Arachis ipaensis (assembly GCF_059453495.1). Taxonomy (NCBI): domain Eukaryota; kingdom Viridiplantae; phylum Streptophyta; class Magnoliopsida; order Fabales; family Fabaceae; genus Arachis; species Arachis ipaensis. Next base: position 87,551,788 of record NC_142441.1, on the reverse strand, counting down.
CTGCTTATTTCTAATAGGATGTTAGTTTAACATCATTGTTGTTATTGTCATTGTTGGATTCCTTTATTAAGGCTGCAATTTATTACTTAGTTTTGAATTTTCATGTTGAATATTTGTGAGCACCAAGTGAATGTTACATTGCCTTTAAGCTTCTCAACTCTTTTAAATTGCATGTTTTGGCCACCATGCATTCATCATCTATTGTTAGGCAATTGTATATTATCATTGATTTTTTTTAGGTGATGCTTGTTTATGGTTTATCCTTATTCACGTCACTTATTTCATGCATTAAGATTGTGGAATTGTGAGATTGGATCTAAAGCTTACCTAGTGACATATTTTTGAGCTTTGTAAAGCTTTGTGGGCCATGCTTGCTATGTGATTGATTTTTATATCTCTTTTCCTAAGTTCCATAGAATCCATGTGTTCCACCTCTATGTCACTTAGGTGTTGCAACAACTTCAATATGTGTCATTGATTATTGTGTGAGTTTCATATACCATTTTGTTCACTAGGTCTACCTACACATCAATCAATGTCCATGCATTATCCAATTTCACAATTGCTTGATTTTTGCTTGAATGCTTTTATGCCTCTTCACTACCTGTGTGGTTGACTTAACCTACAAGTCTTTTAAAGTATTTCAAGCACACTAGAATGAGTGAAGTACATTTTTCTTTTGTGTAAATGTGACACAGCTTTTTATACTAGTATGTGTGTGTGTGTTCTAAACCGTACGTAATTTTAGAACCCATACACCTATTTTTCGTCACTGCCACACCAATTCACCCACTTAATTCTAGTGATTTACCTCATTCCAACAATTCACGCTTCCTTGCTTTTGTATTCTCTCATCTTACGGTGTTTATTTTATTTTTCATGATTGATGCACCATAAGCAAAAACAGAAGCGGGAGAAGAACACGCAGCACCGGTTGACCTACAAGCTGAAGCTAGCAACTCGAAAAGTCGCCGTACCCCTTGCTCATATTTGAGTGCACCGAGGACGGTGCAAACTTTTAAGTGTGGGGAGGTCGTCCGACCACTCGGCATTTTGGGTGACAAGTTTCTAATCCCAACACTTTTGCATTTCATTTTTAGGTCTTTAAAGATTTTTTGTTGCATTACATGATAGGTTGCATGTTAGTTAGAATTTGTACATATTTCACAATTTCTTTTTATGATAGGACTACTTGGTTAGGGTGATGAGTTTTTTTTCCAAGAAACTGTTTTTAGGGCACCCTACCAATTTAAAAAAAAAATTTGTTGAACTTGCTTGAAGAATTTATTTTGGAACATGGTTTTTGAGCTAAGAACACAAGCATGTGAGTTTTGAGCCCTATGGTGTGGTTACATCTTATAACCACTTATTTTCCATTCTTGTGTGCATTATTCTTTTTCTATGATTGTAATCTTTGATTTGTTTGATTCTTTATGTCCATTATTCCATGTATACATGCATTTATATGATTGAGGCCATCATTTTATTTAGCTCACTTACCCAAATAGCCTACCTTTCATCAACCATTGTTAGCCAAATTTGAGCCTATTTAATCCCTTTCGTTCTTAATTTTAGCACATCACTACCCTTAAGTGAAAAACAATAAATGTCCTTAATTTGGATCTTTGATTAACTTAGGCTAGTGAGAGTGTGTATCATTTGGGTATGGGAAACTTGGGACATTGGTTGAGGTAAAAGTGTAATTTTTATTTTTGTTGAAAATATTGAGAATTGGGTACATATTCATGCACTATATGTAAAACCATATGCATTGATACATTTGTATATACTTTAGAAAAAAAAATAAAAAAATGATAAAAAAATATGGAAAAGGAAAAAGAAAAATATATAGAAAAAGAATACAATAAAAAGGGGACAAAAATGCCCCAAAGTAAAGTTCAATAAAAATCAATGCATATGGAATGTTAATTAAAAAAAATGCATGAGTATGTGAAAAAGTGGGAATCATGGGTAGCTAGGTATTGTGTTAGAATTGTATAGGTTGTTATATGTGTTTGGTGAGAGCTTAGGTTAATCAAAGATTCAAATTTCAAGCTCACTTGACCATATACATCCCTACCTTGACCCTAACCCCATTACAACCTATGAATAAGACCTCATGATGAATGTATGCATGCATTGAATAATTGTTGATTGTTAGATGAAAAATAAATCTTAGAAAGCATGAGTAGAAGAGGATTGAGTGAATCGACCCTATACACTCGAGTGACTAGAGCGGATACACTTCCGGTGAGGGTTCGATGCTCAATTCCTTGTTTCCGACTTTCATGAGCTTTCTTCTTGCAAGTCTATTTGAACTTTATTTTTATATTTGAATTGGTAGAGTTTGTGAGTCATCATATGACCTCAGCCCTACATGTGCATATATGTTCTTGGAGATTGATTTACCTTTAACCAAGTAGGTAGAATCATTTTGCATTTAGTTGCATTCATATAGATAGGTGCATATAGTTTATTTGCATTGAATAAATGTTCATACCACTTTTCTTGTCCTTCTTTATTCTTAGCATGAGGACATGCTTGGTTTAAGTGTGGGGAGATTTGATAAACCCCAATTTTATGGTTTATCTTGTGCTTATTTTGGGGGATTTTATCAACTTTTCTCACATTTATTCAATGAAATAGCATGGTTTTGCAATTCTCCCTTGATTTGTGCTTAAATGTGAAAACATGCTTTTTAGGCCCTAAAATTGGTGATTTTAATTCACTTTAATTCCATTCGATGCCTTGATATGTTTGTTGAGTGATTTCAGTTCATAAGGCAAGTATTGGATGGAAGAAGTGAGGAGAAAAGCATGCAAAGTGGGAGAACTCATGAAGAAATGAAGGAACCGTAAAGCTGTCAAGCCTGACCTCCTGGCACTCAATCGGTCATAACTTGAGCTACAGAGGTTCAAATGAAGCGGTTCCAGTTGCGTTGGAAAGCTAACATCCGGGGCTTCGAAATGATATAAATTTGGCCATATGTTGTTTCGCGCTCAGGGGCGCGCACGCGCCATGTACGCGTGCGGGCCAATTCTGCCCTTGGGTCCACTTTAATGAAATTGCCCCCAGCGATTTTGCAGCTCATGTTGGGCCCAATCCAACCCATTTCTGATGCTATTGAATCCAAGGACTGAAGGGGGAATGTAGAAAGTAGTCATAGTTTAGTTTTCATCATGTTTTAGGGTAGAATTTTAGAGAGAGAGGTTCTCTCCTCTCTCTAGATTTTAGGGTAGTTTTAGTTAATTCTTCTTGGATCCAAGTTATAATTCTTGTTTTGATTTAGTTCTTCCTTTTAATTTCTTATTATTACATCTTTATTCTTCTAGTTTTACTTGTCATTTCCTTTATTTTTCCATTTTTATGTTTATGAACAATTGTTGGATCTTAATTTTCTTTAATGCAATTTTATGTTTCCGAGTTCTTTTATGTTTACCTTAGTTGTTATTGTTAATTTCTTGCAATTGGTAGTTGGTAGATTTATTATTCTTGCACTTTTATTATGCTTTCCTTTATTACCCACCAAGTGTTTGACAAAATTCTTGGTTGGGCTTTAGAGTAGATTTTGAGCATTCTTGGCTTGGAAAGAGTAATTGGGCAATCTTGAGTCATGAAAACCCAACTCATGTTGGTGATCTAGAGTTGTTAGCTAATATTATTTCTATTGACGCTAATCTTTTGCTAATTAAATTAGTGAGTTGATTAGGACTTTTGGATTGAGATTAGCTAGTCTTGTTAGACTTTCTCTCATGGAAGATAATATGATACCTTCTTCCAGTGTTGGAGATGACGTAATGAGATAAATTCTTGTTATTATTGTGGTATGATTGATTAGTCTTGTTTGACTTTCTCACTATTTATTGGAGTTGACTAAATAAGGTGAATTAATCATTGCATGACTACGATAGAAAGCCTATGATCTCAATCTTTGCCATGAATGTCTCTCTTCATTAATTGCTTTCTTTAATTACTCTCTTTATTTTTCTTGTCATTTATTCTCTTGTCCTCTTATCAAATCAAACCCCCTTGCATTTTCATAGCCAATAATTGATCATTTCATTGCAACTCTTTGTGAGACGACCCGGAGTCTAAATACTCCGATTAATTTTCATTTGGGGTTTGTTACTTGTGACAACTAAATTTAATTTGATTTGAGGATTGACTATTGGTTTGTACTATACTAACAACGGAATTATTTTGTGGAATTCCGAACCGGTATAAATCCTTATATCAGTGGTCTTGATGGACCTTTGAGATGAATCTCTCTATCTCCCATGACTCGGAGGTGGAAGCAATTGTCTTCCCTTTCCTCTTTCTAGAGGTTTCTCCGGCCTTAGGTGCCGTTAATGGTTATGGAAAAATAAAAAGCAACACTTTTACCACACTAAACTTAGAAGGTTTGCTCGTCCTCGAGCAAAAGAAGAAAAAAGGGAGGAGAAGAAGAAGTAAATAGAGGAGATGGAGAGGTGTGAGTGGTTCGGCCAAGGGGGGAAAGAAGTATTTATGATGTGTGAAAATGAAGGAGGGATAAGGGGTTTATATAGGAGTGGAGAGAGGGGTAGGGTTCATGTATTTGGGGTTGGGTTTGGGAGGGAAAGGATTTGAATTTTGAATTGTGAGGTGGGTGTCATGGGGAAGAGTGGTGGAGGTGATTGGTGAGGGGTATTTGAGGAAGGGTGTTATGGGAAGGTGTGAAGAAGAGAGAGAGAGAGAGTTGAGGTAGGTGGGGATCCTGTGGGGTCCACAGATCCTGAGGTGTTAAGGATTTCTCATCCCTGCACCATTTTGGTGTGTAAACGCCCCTTGGAGTGCCAATCCTGGCGTTAAACGCCAGGTTGCTGCCCATTTCTGGCGTTTAACGCTAGCTTTTCTCCCTTTTTTGGCGTTAAGCGCCAGCTTTTCTTCCCTTACTGGCGTTTAAATGCCAGTAAGCTCCTCCTCCAGGGTGTGCTATTTTTAATGCTGTTTATGATTTTGATTTAATTTTTGCAGTTATTTTTGTGACTCCTCATGATCATCAACCTAAGGAAAACATAAAATAACAATGGAAATTTAACATAGACAAGTAAATATTGGGTTGCCTCCCAACAAGCGCTTCTTTAATGTCAATAGCTTGACAGTGGGTTCTCATGGAGCCTCACAGATACTCAGAGCATGATGATGGCCTCCCAACACCAAACTTAAAGGTTGAATGTGGGGGCTCTGTTTGACTCTGTGTTGAGAGAAGCTTTTCATGCTTCCTCTCCATGGTTACAGAGAGAGATTCTTTAGCTTTAAATACAAGGTAGTCCTCATTCACTTGAAGGACTAACTCTCCTCTGTCAACATCAATCACAACTTTTGTTGTGGCTAGGAAGGGTCTCCCAAGGATGATGGATTCATCCTTATTCTTCCCAGTGTCCAGGATTATGAAGTCAGGAGGGATGTAAAGGCCTTCAACCTTTACCAAGACATCCTCTACAAGTTCATAAGCCCGTTTCCTTGAATTGTCTGCCATCTCTAGTGAGATTCTTACAGCTTGCACCTCAAAGATCCCTAGTTTCTCCATTACAGAGAGGGGCATGAGGTTTATACTTGACCCTAGGTTACACAGAGCCTTTTCAAAGGTCATGGTGCCTATGGTACAAGGTATTAAGAACTTTCCAGGATCCTGTTTCTTCTGAGGTAGTTTCAGTTGAATCAGATCATTCAGTTCATTGATGAGAAATGGAGGTTCATCCTCCCAAGTCTCATTACCAAATAACTTGGCATTTAGCTTCATGATTGCTCCAAGGTACTTAGCAATTTGCTCTTCAGCAATATCTTCATCCTCTTTAGAAGACGAATACTCATTTGAGCTCATGAATGGCAGAAGGAAGTTTAATGGAATCTCTATGGTCTTTGTATGAGCCTCAGATTCCTTTGGTTCCTCAAAGGGGAACTCCCTTTTGTCCAGAGGACGTCCCATGAGGTTCTTCTCACTGGAACTCACGTCTTCCTCACTCTCTCCAGGTTCAGCCATGTTGGTTATGGTTATGGACTTGCACTCTCTCTTGGGATTTTCTTCTGTATTACTTGGGAGAGTGTTAGGATGAGTTTCAGTAATTCTCTTACTCAGCTGACCCACTTGTGCCTCCAAATTTCTAAAAGAGGACCTCGTTTTAGTCATGAAATTAAGAGTGGCCTTAGATAGATTAGAGACTATGTTTGCTAAGCCAGAGGGACTCTGCTCAGAATTCTCTGTCTGTTGCTGAGAAGATGATGGGAAAGGTTTGCTATTGTCAAACCTATTTCTCCCACCATTATTATTGAACCTTTGTTGAGGCTTCTGTTGATTCTTCCATGAGAGATTTGGATGATTTCTCCATGAAGGATTATAGGTGTTTTCCATAGGAATCTCTCATGTAATTCACCTCTTCCATTCTAGGATTCTCAGGATCATAAGCTTCTTCTTCAGAGGAAGCTTCTTTAGTACTGCCGGATGCAGCTTGCATTCCATATAGACTCTGAGAAATCATATTGACTTGCTGAGTCAATATTTTATTCTTAGCTAGTATGGCATTCAGAGTATCAATCTCAAGAACTCCTTTCTTCTGAGTTGTCCCATTATTCACAGGATTTCTTTAAGAAGTGTACATGAACTGGTTATTTGAAACCATGTCAATGAGTTCCTGGGCTTCTTCAGGCGTCTTCTTCAGATGAAGAGATCCTCCAGCAGAGTTGTCCAATGACATCTTGGACAGTTCAGACAGACCATCATAGAATATGCATATGATGCTCCATTCTGAAAGCATGCCAGAAGGACACCTTCTGATCTTGTATCTTTCCCAAGCTTCATAGAGGGATTCGCCTTCCTTCTGTCTGAAGGTCTGCACTTCCACTCTAAACTTACTCAATTTTTGAGGTGGAAAGAACTTTGCCAAGAAGGCATTGACTAGCTTTTCCCAAGAGTTCAAGCTTTCTTTAGGTTGTGAGTCCAACCATGTCCTAGCTCTATCTCTTACAGCAAAATGGAAGAGCATAAGTCTCTAGACCTCTGGGTTAACCCCATGGGTCTTAACAGTGTCACATATTTGCAAGAATTTAGCTAAAAACTAATGAGGATCTTCCAATGGAAGTCCATGATACTTGCGATTCTGCTGCATTAGAGAAACTAATCGAGGCTTAAGCTCAAAGTTGTTTGCTCCAATTGTACGAATTGAGATGCTCCTTCCACAGAAGTCAGAAGAAGGTGCAATGAAGTCACCAAGCATCTTCCTTACATTATTGGCATTGTTGTTATTTTCGGCTGCCATGTCTTCTTCTTTTTCGAAAATTTTTGTTAGGTCCTCTCCAGAGAGTTATGCTTTAGCTTCTCTTAGCTTCCTTTTCAAGGTCCTTTCAGGTTCAGGATTAGCTTCAACAAGAATGCCTTTGTCTTTGTTCTTGCTCATATGAAAGAGAATAGAACAAGAAAGTATGAAATCCTCTATGTCACAGTATAGAGATTCCTTAAGGTGTCAGAGGAAAATAGGAATAGAAGGATGGGGTAGATAGAGAAGAATTCGATCATATAAAGAAGGAGAGAGTCCGAATTTCTACTAGAGGAGAAGTGTTAGTCCTTAAATAGAAGAAGGTGAGGAGGGGGAGGAATTTTCGAAAACAAACTAAAAATTTTAAAATAATTAAAAAAAATTTAAAAAAAAAGTGTTGATGATTTTTCGAAAATTAAAAGTGAGAAAGTGGTTAGGTGATTTTGAAAAAGATTTTGAAATCAGTAATCAAAAAGATGTGATTGAAAATTATTTTGAAAAAGATGTGATTGAGAACAATTTAAAAAGATTTGATTTCAAATATTAAAGTTGATTACTTGACTAACAAGAAACTAAAAAATATGACTTTAAAGTTTAAAGATTGAAGTTTTCTTAATAGGCAAGTAACAACTTGAGATTTTTAAATCAAGATTTTTGAAAATAGTGAATGAAAATGAGAAAGATTTTATTTTTGAAAAAAAAATGATTCAAAAGATATGATTTCAGAATTAAGAATTAAAACATGAAAAACTGAAAAAGATTTGAATAGAAAACTAACATTCCTCCCTTGTGCCATTGATAAACCACTATTTTATGGTTTATATTGTGTTTAATTGTGCGGTTTTATCAAATCTTTACCCACTTATTCATATGATTAGCATGCATTTATAATTCATTTCCGAAAATACTTCATGGTTGAAAACTTGCTTCCTAGAGACTTTTAATTATGTATTTTAACTCTCCTTTATTCCATTCGATGCTGTGATCTGTGTGTTAAGTGTTTCAGGCTTTATAGGGCATGTATGACTTGGAGATTGGAAAGGAGGCTTGCAAAAATAGAAGGAACACAAGAAATTGAGGAGATGACCAGCGAGAAGTGACGCGGACGCATGGCTCACGCGACCGCGCGACATAGAGGAAATTGCAGTGACGCGGACGCATGGCTCACGCGACCGCGCGACATAGAGGAAATTGCAGTGACGCGGACGCATGGCTCACGCGACCGCGCGGATTGGAAACTGCACAAGTGACGCGAAGGCGTGGACGACGCGCACGCGTGGCAAGGCAAAATGCCGGATGACGCGGACGCGTGAAATTGAGGAGATGACCATTGATAACTGAGCAGGCAACCTTTAATTATCACTTTTATCTTGAGAGAACTCCATCAAGGATAGGGCTTCCAACTAATCTACTCCCGGTCAAGGTTTTTATTTAAATTACATAAATTCTCTGATTTAATTTCCTGTTTATCAACTCAAACCATTTTTTAGAAAATATCTGATTAATAAAATAGAACATCTTTCTGCAACTCGTTGGGAGACGACCTGGGATTCATACTCCCAGTATTTTAATTTTAATTTTGTGACAACCCCTTCTAAATTGATAAGCGGATTTTCGGTTGGTTAAGAACTGTACTTGCAACGTATCTCTTATAATAATTTCTTTACTCGCCAATTTCAGCCACGTCAATTTTTGGCGCCGTTGCCGGGGAGTTGCAATAGAGTGCTAAGTTATTGATTGGAATTTATTTATTTGCATTTTATTTTTATTTTGCTACTATGAGCTGCATGTTTCTTTCATTAAATGACGCGTTCACTTCCTGATCCAAGCATGCCTGTATTTGATCCTGAGATTGAAAGAACTATTTCACGTATAAGGCAAGCTCGGCGTCGGTTAGTCCTCTCTGAAGGCGGATCTGAAATGTCACTTGAGGAAGAAACAAGCCCCCGTTCTACTGATTCGGTTGATTCACGCGCAGGTGAAATGGCAGCACCTAGGAGAGTTACTATCCAGGAGGCTGGAGCCCCTGATTTCACAATGCAACCGTTTCAAGCACATCACCCAGCAGTGGCTACAGACTTTGAAATAAAGACTGCACTACTCAACTTGATGCCTAAGTTTCATGGCTTACCTGCTCAAGAGCCTATCAAGCACCTGAGGGATTTCCAAGTAGCCTGTTCTACTGTCAGGCGTGACAGTGCAGATGAAACTCCCATTTTGTTAAAAGCTTTCCCATTCTATCTTGAGGGAAAGGCGAGAGAGTGGTACTACACTCAACCCACAGCAACTGTTTCTGACTGGGATACGCTTAGAAGAGAATTTTTGGAAAAATTCTTCCCAGTTGAAGTTACTGATAAACTGAGGAAGAACATTTCCATGATTGTTCAGGACGAATCTGAGACTCTCTATGAATACTGGGAGCGCTTCAACAACCTTCTGGAAGCATGTACCCACCATATGATTGACAAGATAGTGTTGCTCGGCTACGTCACATAGGGCATGAGGCCCCAAGATGACCACATTGGAAAGTGCTAGCAATGGGTCTATGAAAAAGTACAAAACCACTGATGAGGCATGGCAATTGATCAGCGACTTGGCTGAGTCTACAAGGAATCACAGACAGAAACAAGGCCGGTCAAAGGCTGTTACAGAGGTATCTTTTAGCCAGGAAACTACTGTTCTGACTCAGAGTATATGTGAAATGACCAACTTAATGAAGCAGATGCAGTTGAGTCAATAACAAGCACAACAAAGCCAACAGTTAGTCCCACAGAGAGTGTGTGGGATCTGTGCTGATTACAGCCATTATACTGATGAATGTCCACAGCTCCAGTAGGAAGACAACACTGTGGCAGCCACTCATAACTTCTATGACCGCCCCAACCAAGGTTACAATCAAGGTGGCAGTTACAACCATGGATAGCAGGACAATTCTAACCAAGGTTGGGGAGATAACTCTAACCAGAATTAGAGGGACAACAATAACAGAGGAGGCAGAGACAATCAAGGATGTCAGAGGTGGAATAATAACAATAACAGGCAGCAGAACCAGAACCAGCCTTACAGAGCATCTCACTTGAGGCAGTCCCAAGGACCACAGCACAACCAACAACAAGTTCTGCAGATCACTCAATCTAATCCCTCCACGAGTGACGAGGCACTTCAATCCATTGCACAAGGACAAAAGAACGTGGAAAGTTTAGTTAATGGCCTAGCAGCTGCTATACAAGCTCTCATCTCTCAGCTGGCATCACCCAACACTTCAAACACTCAACATGCAAGCTCCAGTGGAATTCCTTCTCAACCCTTACCCAATCCAAAGGGTGGAATCAATGTCATCATCCTAAGATCCGAAACCACACTGCAAGAGAGGAATCAGGAGGAGCCAATCCCATCAGAACACGCCTCAGCTGAAGAGGTGGTAGAAGTAGAGGATGCTGAAGAGGAAGAGGAGATACAAGACATGGGTGAAGAAGTAGAGGCTCAACCATAGAAAGAAGCACCCAAGGAGGCAGACCCTGCAGAAAATGCCCTCCCTATTCCATTTTCACAAATTGCAAGGAAGCCCAGGAAGCAGATGGAACTTGATCCCAAAATGGTAGAAATATTCAAAAAGGTTGAGGTAACTGTTCCCCTTTTTGATGTTATTCAGCAGGTACCTAAATACGTAAAGTTTCTGAAAGATTTATGTATACATAAAGACAAAATTAATGAATTAGAAACTATTCCTTTAGGTAGTTCTATATCTGCTTTAATGGGAGGTTTACCTGAAAAGTGTAGTGATCCAGGACCATGTATGGTAAATTGTACTATTGGTGGTGTGATATTTTCTGACTGCATGTGTGATCTAGGAGCATGTGTTAGTATAATGCCTTTGTCTACATATGATACTTTGAGGCTCCCTCCCTCAAAAAGGTCGGCAGCTCATTTTGTGTTAGCAGATAAAAGCATTATTACAGTGGTTGGAGTTGCTGAAGATGTATTAATGAGCATTAAGGGACTCACATTTTCCATTGACTTCTATATTCTGGAAATGCCCCCTAATGACTCAGGAAGGCCATCATCAATCCTGCTTGGAAGACCATTCCTGAAGACTTCAAAATTTAAGCTGGAGGCATTTTCTGGAACTTATTCTTTTGAAATAGATGGCAGAATAGTGAAATTCAGTTTAAATGGGGCTATGAAGCACCCGCTGGATGACCTTTCTATCTCCCGGTGTGACATCATATATGAAACCGTGGCTGAAGTTCACCAGGGGGAGTTAGAAGAGAAGTACACAGGACAAGGTCCAAGTGTGGGGATACTCTTGGAGGATAATGAGGGCACTTTGCCATTATCACCAGCCCTAGATAATCCAGAGTCTGACCATGAACAGAAATTGGAATTAAAGCCCCTCCCTCCACACCTCAAGTATGCTTACCTTGAGGACAAGCAGAGATTTCCAGTAATTATTACAAGGGAACTCACTCCCCAACAAGAAGAACGGCTACTCAATGTGCTGAGGAAACACAAGAAAGCAATTGGATGGAGCCTAGCGGATATAGTAGGCATCAGCCCTCAAGTTTGTGAGCACAGAATATTCCTAGAAGAAGGAGAAAAGCCTGTCCATCAACCTCAGAGAAAACTGAATCCCACTATCTTAGAAGTTGTCAAGAAAGAAGTGACCAGGCTACTTGAAGCAGATATTATTTACCCCATCTCAGATAGTGAATGGGTCAGTCCAATACAAGTGGTGCCCAAGAAGTCTGGAATCACAACAGTAAGAAATGAACATGAAGAGCTTTTGACAACTATAGTGCAGAATTCATGGAGAGTTTTCATTGACTATAGGCGTCTTAACCAAGCCACTCGCAAGGATTATTACCGCTTGCCATTCATTGATCAGATGCTTGATCGCCTGTCAGGTAAATCCCATTATTGCTTTTTAGATGGTTATACAGGTTATTTTCAAATCCATATAGCTCCTGAAGATCAGGAAAAGACTACTTTCACGTGTCCTTTTGGCACTTATGCTTATAAGAGAATGCCCTTTGGCTTGTGCAATGCACCAGCTACTTTCCAAAGGTGCATGATGAGTCTTTTCTCTGACCTTATTGAGGACTGTATGGAGGTTTTTATGGATGATTTTAGCGTTTATGGTGATTCATTTAGCCTTTGCTTGGATAGTTTATCTAGAGTATTAGATAGATGTGTCCGTACAAACCTTGTATTGAATTTTGAAAAATGTCACTTTATGGTTAAACAAGGGATTGTACTAGGACATGTTGTGCCTAATACTGGCATTTCTGTAGATCCAGCAAAGGTGGATGTTATTTCTAGTTTTCCTTACCCCTCCTCTGTGAGGGAAGTCCGTTCGTTCCTTGGCCATGCAGGTTTTTACCGGAGATTCATTAAGGACTTTAGTAAGGTAGCACTTTCCTTATCCAGATTACTGCAGAAAGATATTGAGTTTGAGTTCAGTGAGGATTGCAAACAAGCGTTTGATAAGCTGAAGACTGCCCTGACTCAAGCTCCAATTGTGAGAGGACCTGACTGGAGCCAGCCATTTGAAATCATGTGCGATGCTTCCAACCATGCAGTAAGAGCAGCGCTGGCTAAGCGTGAAGGTAAGGATCCTTTTGTAATTGCTTATGCGTCTAAGACTTTAGACACAGCTCAGTCCAATTACACTACTACTGAGAAAGAGCTTCTTGTTATTGTTTTTGCTCTGGATAAATTTCGAGCCTATTTACTTGGTACTAAAGTAGTAGTGTACTCAGACCATGCAGCTCTAAAGTATTTATTAGCTAAAAAGGAGTCCAAACCAAGGCTTATACGTTGGATACTGCTACTACAAGAATTTGATTTAGAAATTAAGGATAGGAGTGGTAACCAAAATCTAGTGGCAGACCACTTGAGTCGCCTCGAGCACATTAAGGATACCGCTACTCCTATAAATGATAATTTCCCGTTTGATGGCTTACATGCAGTATTTGATGTAGTCCCTTGGTATGCGCCTGTAGCTAATTATCTAGTTAGCCGCACCTTTCCTCCAAACTTTACTAAGTATCAAAGAGACAAGCTGAAAAGCGAGTCCAAATATTATATATGGGATGACCCATATTTATGGAGATGTGGCGCTGACCAGGTAATTAGACGGTGTGTGCCTCAATCAGAATTCCAGTCCATTTTAGTGGCCTGTTACTCATCTGAGAGTGGAGGACATTTTGGCCCTCAAAGAACAGCTAGAAAAATTTTAGACTGTGGATTCTGGTGGCCTACCCTTTTTAAAGATGCTGCTGAATTTTGTAAATCATGTTTCCCATGCCAAAGGTTTGGTAATATATCCAAGAGGGATGAGATGCCTCAACAGACTATGCTTTTCTGTGAAATTTTTTATGTTTGGGGCATTGACTTCATGGGTCCATTTCCAAATTCTAATAGTTATTTTTATATATTGTTAGCTGTAGATTACGTTTCTAAATGGGTGGAAGTAATTTCTACCCACACTGTTGTTTCCTTTGTTAGAAACCACATTATTTGTCGCTTTGGATCACCACGAGCAATCGTGAGCGATCAAGGCACCCAGTTCTGTAACAGGAAACTAACAGGATTACTGAAGAAGCATGGGATAGTTCATAAAGTGGCAACAGCCTACCATCCCCAGACTAATGGGCAAGCTGAGGTGTCTAATAGAGAGATAAAGAGTATATTGCAGAAGATAGTCAAACCTAATAGAAGAGACTGGAGCACCAGGCTACAAGATGCACTCTGGGCATACAGAACAGCATACAAGACACCCATTGAGATGAGTCCCTTTCGCTTAGTTTATGGAAAGGCCTGTCACCTCCCAGTAGAGGTAGAGCACAAAGCCTTTTGGGCAGTGAAGGAGTGCAATATGGAATTTGAGAAGGCCGAAACTGAGAGAAAGTTGCAACTGTAGGAATTAGAGAGCCTACGCCTAGAAGCTTATGAGAACTCAAGACTGTACAAGGAAAAGATGAAGGCTGTGCATGATAAGCACATCAAGAGGAGAGAGTTCCAACCTAGGGACTTTGTCCTCCTTTACAACTCTAGACTGAGACTTATGCCAGGCAAGTTAAGATCAAGATGGGAAGGTCCATATAGAGTGGAGAAGGTTGATCCATACGGAGTTTTCCACCTGAGTCATCCTTCGAGCTCTGAATTCATCAAAGTTAATGGACATCGCTTGAAGCTATATCATGGGCAAAAGAGTGGGCTAGAGATCTTCCTCTTGGAGGATCAACCCACAGCAAAAGAGTGAGCTAGTGGAGCGTCCAACTTAAGGACGTTAAAGCAAAGTGCTGGGTGGGAGACAACCCACCATAGTATGATCGTTCCTTTCTTTATTCTTAGTTTTCTTTTTCAATAACTCTTCTCTTTATTAGCAAATTTAGCTTGCATCTGCATTTGCATATTTTTATTTTTTTTAAAAAAAAGAGGGAGAGCATGCGACGCGACAGCGTCGCCGATGCATCCGCGTCGCAGGTGGCTCACAAAGAATAAGAAATCGAACAGAAAGTCACACAAGAGTGTGGCTGGAGGCGTGCCTTTGGCACAAATCGCCCCACGCGACCGTGTCGCTGACGCGTCCGCATCATGTGGGAGAATTGCCTTCCACGCGTCCGCGTCACCCACGCGGACGCGTGACCTGAAAATCGACGTAAAAGAGGGTGCATGGCAGAAAGATGTGCTAAAGGGGTGCTGGACTGGCGCTGGACGCACAGTCCCTTCCACGCGAACATGTGCCCTACGCGTCCGCGTCATCTCCCAATATTGGCCACCCACGCGACTGCGTCACCCTGAAATTTGGCAAAAATGAGTTTTGAACAGAAAGTTGTGCGAGCGCGAGGCTGCCCTCGCGCCAGTAGCACAAAATGAGCCACGCGTCCGCGTGACCGACACGACCGCGTCGACCCATCTAAGCGCTATCCGCGCGAACACGTACCCCACGCGTCCGCGTCACTTGCGCCGTACATCTTAACCTAATTTGCCAAAATATCTTACCTTTCTCTTTCCCAAATCCTTTTTTTTCTTTTCCCTCCTTATTTCTTCCTTCTTCCTTCTTTTTCACTCTCTACTTTTTCTCTCTCTCACCACCATTATCAAGGTTTTTCTTTTCTTCCTCCCTCCTTACTTTTCTATTCTTCTTCTTTTTATGTTATCTTTTTCTTTTCTTTTTCCTTACATTATCCATGTTTTCTTTTTCTTTATTTTTCTTTTAATTGGTGTTGAAAATTTATTTGGGTCATTATTCTTTCCTATGATTTGCTTGTGAATTATTCAGGAATTGTTTGACAATTATATATTACTTTTTAATAGCTTTTTATTTAATACTTTCAATAGCTTATTTACCATGCATGCTATGTGTTTGTGAAAACGCCCGTATGACATTGTGCACTATTTTTAGATTTCTTTTATTCTACTACTCTAAATGCTTGCTTTTCACAAAATCCCTTTTTATATTTTATTAATTTAATATAATTATTGTTACAAATAGGTTATTAGTTTGAAAGGCTTGGTAATCTCACTGGGACATTAAATGCTTGATCTATGCTACTCATGCCTTTGCCTGCATGCCAATAAACACCTTGCATTTAATTGTCATCATATGCACTTGCTATATTTCCATTTATGATTTTTCACATGTAGTCATGACCATGTGTTAACTTCATTCATCTTTTAATGTGCATTGATTACCACCTTACCCACCCTCTGCCTTGCTCTATCCCATGACATTTTGACATACTTTCTCTTTTCTCCCTTTTAGGATGGCCACCAAGAAAGACAAGGAGAAAGCTACTCCCAAACCACCAGCAAGAAAAGGAACAAAGAGAGCATTAGTGGCAGAGCCATCTTCAATTGTAGTAAAGCCCTCAACAAAAAGAATTAAGAGGATTATAAAGGTTGATAAAAAAGAGAAAGCTTTCCCAGCAAAGGACACTGCGCGATTTCCTAATCGCTTCTGTGAACAGATGTTCCCCATCCTGGTAGAAAGGAGTTACAACAACGAATACCTTCTTATCCTTCCGACCCGTATTGCTGAATTTGTTGAGTCGCAAATTGAACGAAGACAATGGAGTTTCCTACAGAGACAGCCATGGTAGGTTAATCTTTCTTGGGTAGTAGAGTTCTACTCCAATTTCCACCTGCCAACCCTGCAGTCTGTCTATGTCCGACAGAAGCAAGTCTCCATTACAGAAGAGGCCATTCAACGAGCTTTAGATCTTCCCCCTACTCCAGAAGGACTGGACGCATTTCAAGAAGCCGCACTCAAGCACCAGATGTACCAATTTGATTGGGACGCTGTTCTCAGAGTCATCGCGCTACCTGGCAGCAGATGGATCTACGGATACCACCGTTCCCGTCCTAAGGGAATATTGGCTTCCGCACCTACCTTGGAGGCTCGCGTATGGGCAGATTATGTCCCATTACGTCTTTCCGAGCACTCACGAGTCCTCCTTCACTGCAGACATGGCCGTTCTACTATGGTGCATCCTTACAAATCAACCTCTGAACCTACCAAGACACATCCGGAATGCAATGGGACACGTACAAATTGCGAGCAACTTACCTTTTCCCTCCCTGGTCTCAAATCTTGTCTCAGCAGCTGGAGTCTCCTACAGAGCTGGGGACACCAAAGCCATGCTTCCATGGGATGATCAGTACGTCCCTAACGGGAAATATATCAGACCTCCAACAGCCACTACAAGCCAGCCTACTGAACCGGCTGAAGACATTCCTCCTTCAACACCACAAGCACCTACAACAAACCAACTGCTCCATCAGATACTTGAAAGGTTGGATCGGCAGGAACACAAAGCAAAGCTAAGAGAGCGCCGTAACAAGCGCCGATTCACATACCTCAAGGCGCTACTTAAGGGAAAATACAGAGACTCAGACACCCCAGACTCCACTTCCTTTACCAGCACAAGGAGCCATAACGGTCCTGACTGTGGAGATACTGCTACCAGCCCACCTTTGTTCCTAACAGATGGCACCGAGGACAGTGCAAAGCCTTAAGTGTGGGGAGGTCGGTCAGTACCTGACTTCCGGAGGTAAATTCTCTTCCCTAACACCAATAAAATAGGATATTTAGTTAGTTTTTCTTTTGTAGAATAGGATAAATTGCATAGTAATAGATTAGTTGCATGCATGTTCTACTTGATTGAAAAGACAATAAGTTTCTTCTAAGACCCTATTTTTAGAACAAAATTTCACTAATTTTAATCTAAACTTTTATGTTAAATCTACTTGAAGTTGTATTTGGAACATGGTTTTTGAGCTAAAAAACACACAACCTGTGAGATTTGAGCCTTTATACAAGGTTACAATATTTAACCATAATTATTTTATTCTTGTGTGTTTACTTCTCTATGATTGTAATCTATACTTTGTTTCATCCTATATGTCCAATGTTTAATATATCTATATGCTTGCATATGATTGAGGCCATTATTTGTTTAGCTCACTTATCCAAATTAAGCCTACCCCTTAAGTTACCTTTGTTAGCCACTTTGAGCTTTTAAATCCCATTTGTTCTTTATTTTACCACATTACTAGCCTTAAGCGGAGAAATAATTATATATCCCAATTGAATCTTTGGTTAGCTTAAGATAGAATTATGTGTTAATTAAGTATGGGAAAATTAGGGGAACAAAAGATAATAAGGGAATGTGTCATGATAATATAATGGGAATTTGGGTGCCTACTCATGTAAAACTATAAAAATTAAAAATCTATGCGCATTGATAAGCTACGTTTATATTTATGTTCAAAAAAAATTCAAAAAAAATATTCAATAATCAAATAAGGGGACAAAATTACCCCAATGTTAAGTTAAGAATTCAAAGATCAATGCATATATGATAAAATCAAAATAAAGTTGATGCATGAGTAAGGAATGTGAAAGGGAAATTTTAGGTAGCTAGGTGTGAAATTTAAGCTATAAAGAATATATATGTGTGTTAGGTGAAAGCTTGGGTTAATTAAAGATTCAATTTATAAGCTTACTTAGCCATATATGTACCCTTACCCATATCTTGGCCCCATTACAACCTTGAAAAGAACTCATGATGTTTGCATTGGTATATTAATTGTTGTTGATTGGTTAGGTGAAGAACAAAAATTAGAAAGCATGATTAGAGAAGGATAGGGTGATTGCCCTATACACTAGAGAGATTAAAGTGTACATACATCATCAGTGAGGGTTCAATGCTTAAGTTCTATGTTCCCTGCTTTCATGAGCTACCTTCTTGCATTTTTATCTGTTCTTACTGTATAAGAATTGAATTAGTGGAATTTGATCTGTGATTGTCTTGAAGAGCTTATTTACTTTTGACCAAGTGGACAAGAATCATATAGTTGCATTCACATATATAGGTTGCATTGCATTGCATGAGTTTTACATGTTCCTACTCATTTATTTTATCTCCTTCAACTAAGCATGAGGGCATGCTAATGACTAAGTGTGGGGAGGTTGATAAACCACTATTTTATAGTTTATATTGTGTTTAATTGTGCGATTTTATCAAATCTTTACCCACTTATTTATATGATTAGCATGCATTTATAATTCTTCCTAAAAATACTTCATGGTTGAAAACTTGCTTCCTAGAGAATTTTAATTATGTATTTTAACTCTCCTTTATTCCATTCGATGCCGTGATCTGTGTGTTAAGTGTTTCAGGCTTTATAGGGCATGAATGACTTGGAGATTGGAAAGGAGGCTTGCAAAAATGGAAGGAACACAAGAAATTGAGGAGATGACCAGCGAGAAGTAACGCGGACGCATGGCTCACGCGACCGTGCGGCATAGAGAAAATTGCAGTGACGCGGACGCATGGCTCACGCGACCACGCGGATTGGAAACTGCACAAGTGACGCGAAGGCGTGATCGACGCGCACGCGTGGCAAGGCAAAACGCCGGATGACGCGAACGCGTGAATGACGCGATCGCGTGACATGCACGATCTGCAGAATCTGCAGAATTCGCTGGGGGCAATTTTGGGCCCTGTTTTGACCCAGTTTTCGGCCCAGAAAAGCATATTAGAGCCAGGGAACATGCAGAGACCAGAGAACAACATTCATTCCGCATAATTTTAGTTTTAGATCTGATTTTACTCCTCCTCTAGGTTTTCTCTCTACACATTCATAGTTCTTAGGATTTTGATTTTATTGCTTCCTGGATTGGGATATTGAGAAGAGTTATTACTTCCGTCAAGACTTCATCATTCTAGTTTGTTTCCTTACTTGTTACTTACTCTTCCATGTCCTTTATTTACTCAGAATTATTATTGGATTATTTTTAGAATTTATTAATACAAGAACTATTTTTATTTTTAATTGATCCTTTTGATTATTATTTATCATGTCTTTCAATATTTCCCTTTCTTATTTCGTGGTTTTTACAATCATAATGAGCGAGTAGTTCTACAACTTGATTGGGAGTTGATTGACAGGAGGACCTTGAGTTGGATGATCAAGAGTAAAATTATAGTTGGGTTTCGCGTTGGGTCGCCCTCTAATCACTGACACTAGTCCTTCCCAAGGGAGAGGATTAGAACTTGTGAATAGAAATTGACTTCCAACTTGCTTAACTTTCCTTTACCTGGTAAAGGATAACTGAGCAGGCAACCTTTAGTTATCACTTTTATCTTGAGAGAACTCCATCAAGGATAGGGCTTCCAACTAATCTACTCCCGGTCAAGGTTTTTATTTAAATTACATAAATTCTCTGATTTAATTTCCTGTTTATCAACTCAAACCATTTTTTAGAAAATATCTGATTAATAAAATAGCACATCTTTCTGCAACTCGTTGGAAGATGACCTGGGATTCATACTCCCAGTATTTTAATTTTAATTTTGTGACAACCCCTTCTAAATTGATAAGCGGATTTTCGGTTGGTTAAGAACTGTACTTGCAACGTATCTCTTATAACAATTTCTTAACTCGTCAATTTTCGCTACGTCAGCCATCATGGCGTTAAACGCCCAGAATGGTATCCATTCTGGTATTTAACGCCCAAAATACTACCCTTTTGGGCGTTTAACTCCCAGCCAGGTACCTGGCTGGCATTTAAACGCCAGTTTTCCTTCCTCACCGGGCATTTTGAATGCCCATCTTTTTCTCTGTAATTCCTCTGCTGTATGTTCTGAATCTTCAATTCTCTGTATTATTGACTTAAAAAGACATAATTTTAAAAAAAAAATTGAATTTTTAACGATGAGAGAGAATAACAACAAAATGAAACTAATCATGAAAAACTAAGATCAAATAAACAATGTATGCAAGGACACGTTGACTGTCAAGATGAACAATCATATTTATTTTTTTTTTAAGAAAAGAAAGACATGTAAGACACCAAACTTAGAAATTTTTATATTAGAGACACTAATAAATTGAGAATGCACATGAGAAACAACAAATGACACAAAACAAGAGAAATTAAAGATGAAACCCAATAAAATCATCAAGAACAACTTGAAGATTAACGAAGAACATAATGCATATATTTTAGAAGAATGCAAAGAAATTAAAATTATGCAAAACACCAAACATAAAATGTGACACTAGACTCAAACAAGAAACACAAATTATTTTTTATTTTCATGGTTTTATAAAAATTTTTTTATTTTTCGAAAATTATTTGGAAAAAGAAAAATAAGGGTTTTGAAATTTTTAATAAGAATTCCAGGAATCATGCAATGTTAGTCTAAAGCTTCAGTCTAAAAAGATTAGACATGGCTAGCCAAGCTTCAGCAGGGCATTACATACAACAGCCAAATTGATGAGAATCACTTAGCTCCTATGATGATAAGAGCATCATCTGAAACTCTAGAATTCATTCTTAAGAATTTTGAAGTCATAGAATAATTTTTTTTTGAAATTTTTTTTCAAAAATAAAAAGCTAAAATAAAATTACCTAATCTAAGCAATAAGATGAACCGTCAGTTGTCCAAACTCGAACAATCCCCGGCAATGGCGCCAAAAACTTGGTGCACGAAATTGTGATTCACACTTTTCTCAACTCCGCACAACTAACCAGCAAGCTATGGTCATCCTTGTAAATCTCAGTCAGGCGGATTCAAGTGGTTATATGTTTTTTTTGTAATTAAAAGATAAGGGAAACATAAAATAAGGATAGAAGTACTTATGTAATTCATTGGTAGGAGTTTCAGATAAACGTATGAAGATGCTTTGTTCCTTCTGAATCTCTGCTTTCCTATTTCCTTCATCCAATCATTCATACTCCTTTCTATGACAAGCTGTATGTTGGGGGATCACCGTTGTCAATGGCTACCATCCGTCCTCTCAGTGAAAATGGTCCGGCTACGGGTTACGTAGGGCTAATCATCTGTCGGTTCTCACTTATGTTGGAATAAGATCTAATGATCCTTTTGCACACTGTCACTGCACCCAGCACTCATGAGTTTGAAGCTCGTCACAGCCATCCCATCCCAGATCCTACTCAGAATACCACAGACAAGGTTTAGACTTTTTGAATCTCAAGAATGCTGCCAATTGATTCTAGCTTATACCACGAAGACTCTGATCTCATGGAATGAAGGGCTCTATTGTCAGGAGAGGCAACTATGCATCGTGAACCAGGAGGCTAAGAGATATGCATTCAAGCTCGTTTTCAGGTAGAACGGAAGTGGTTGTCAGGCACGCGTTCATAAGTGAGAATGGTGATGAGTGTCACTTGATCATCACATTCATCATGTTGAAGTGCGAATGGATATCTTAGAACAAGAAGAAGCATGAATTGAATAGAAAAACAGTAGTACTTTGCATTGATTCATGAGGAACAGCAGAGCTCCACACCTTAATCTATGGGGTGTAGAAACTCCACCATTGAAAATACATAAGAACAAGGTCTAGGCATGGCCGAATGGCCAGTGGTGCATGAAATTGTGATCTTCAATGGCGCCAACAACTTGGTACGCACAATTATAATCTCAACTCTTTTTTCACAACTCCACACAACTAACCAGCAAGTGCACTGGGTCGTCCAAGTAATAAACCTTACGTGAGTAAGGGTCGATCCCACGGAGATTGTTGGCTTGAAGCAAGCTATGGTCATCTTGTAAATCTCAATCAGGCAGATTCAAATGGTTATGGGATTTAAGATAATTAAAATATGAATAAAACATAAAATAAGATAAAAATACTTATGTAATTCATTGGTGAGAATTTCAGATAAGCGTATGGAGATGCTTTGCTCCTTCTGAATCTCTGCTTTCCTACTGCTTTCATTCAATCATTCATACTTCTTTCCATGGAAAGCTGTATGTTGGGGGATCACCGTTGTCAATGGCTACCGTCCGTCCTCTCAGTGAAAATGGTCCAAATGCGTTGTCACTGCACGTCTAATCAGTTGTTGGTTCTCGATCATGTTGGAATAGGATCCATTGATCATTTTGCGTCTGTCACTACGCCCAACACTCGCGAGTTTGAAGCTCGTCACAGTCATCCCATCCCAGATCCTACTCGGAATACCACAGATAAGGTTTAGACTTTCCGGATCTCAAGAATGGCCGCCAATAATTCTAGCCTATACCACGAAGGTTTTAATCTTAGATTAGAAACCCAAGAGATACACATTCAAGCTTGTTTGCATGTAGAATGGAAGTGGTTGTCAGGCACGCGTTCATAGGTGAGAATGGTGATGAGTGTCACATAATCATCACATTCATCATGTTCTTGTGTACGAATGAATATCTTAGAAAAGAAATAGGCTTGAGTTGAATAGAAAAACAATAGTACTTTGTATTAATTCATGACGAACAGCAGAGCTCCACACCTTAATCTATTGTGTGTAGAAAGCACACCGTTGAAAATACATAAGTGATGAAAGTCCAGGCATGACCAAATGGCCAGCCCCCATAAAGGTCTAAGATAGCATAAGACTAATCAAAGATCCATGAAAATACAATAGCAAAAGGTCCTATTTATAATGAACTAGTAGCCTAGGGTTTACAGAAATGAGTAAATAATGTAGAAATCCACTTCTGGGCCCACTTGGTGTGTGCTTGGGCTGAGCATTGAAGCTTCCACATATAGAGACTTTTCTTGGAGTTAAACGCCAGCTTTGGTGCCATTTTAGGTGTTTAACTCCAGGTTTTGTGATAGTTCAGGCGTTTTGATGCCAGAATTTTTATGCTGACTTGGAACGCCGGTTTGGGCCATCAAATCTCGGGTAAAGTATGGACTATTATATATTTTTGGAAAGCCCAGCATGTCTACTTTCCAACGCAATTAAGAGCGCGCCAATTGGGCTTTTTGTAGCTCCAGAAAATCTACTTCGAGTGCAGGGAGGTCAGAATCCAACAACATCTGCAGTTTTTTTTCAGCCTCTGAATCAGATTTTTGCTCAGGTCCCTCAATTTCAGCCAGAAAATACCTGAAATCACAGAAAAACACACAAACTCATAGTGAAGTCCAGGAATGTGATTTTTGAATAAAAACTAATAAAAAATTAATAAAAACTAACTAAAATATACTAAAATCATACTAAAAAGAATGCCAAAAAGCGTATAAATTATCCGCTCATCACAACACCAAACTTAAATTGTTGCTTGTCCCCAAGCAACTGAAAATCAAATAGGTAAAAAAGAAGAGAATATACTATAAATTCCAAAATATCAATGAAACTTAGCTCCAATTAGATGAGCGGGACTAGTAGTTTTTTGCCTCAAAACAGTTTTGGCATCTCACTTTATCCTTTGAAGTTTAGAATGATTGGCATCTATAGGAACTCAGAATTAAGATAATGTTATTGATTCTCCTAGTTCAGTATTGTTGATTCTTGAACATAGTTACTTTATGAGTCTTTGCTGTGACCCTAAGCATTTTGTTTTCCAGTATTACCACCGGATACATAAATGCCACAGACACATAACTGGGTGAACCTTTTCAGATTGTGACTCAGCTTTGCTAGAGTCCCCAATTAGAAGTGTCCAGAGCTCTTAAGCACACTCTTTTTACTTTGGACCATGACTTTAACCGCTCAGTCTCAAGCTTTTCACTTGACACCTTCACGCCACAAGCACATGGTTAGGGACAGCTTGGTTTAGCCGCTTAGGGTAGGATTTTATTCCTTTAGGCCCTCCTATCCATTAATGCTCAAAGCCTTGGATCCCTTTTACCCTTGTCTTTTGGTTTAAAGGGTTATTGGCTTTTTCTGCTTGCTTTTTCTTTTTCTTTCTTTTTTTTCTTTTATTTTTTCTTTTATTTTCTCCATTTTTTTCTCGCAAGCTTCTTCTTTTTCACTGCTTTTTCTTGCTTCAAGAATCAATTTTATGATTTTTTAGATCATCAATAACATTTCTCCTTTTTCATTGTTCTTTCAAGAGTCAACAATTTTAACATTCATAAACAACAAATTGAAAAATATGCACTGTTCAAGCATTCATTCAGAAAAGAAAAGTGTTGCCACCACATCAAAATAATTAAACTAGTTTCAAGGATGAATTCGAAATCATGTACTTCTTGTTCTTTTTTTTTTAGATCATTTTTCATTTTAAGAAAGGTGATGGATTCATTGGACATTCATAGCTTTAAGGCATAGACACTTAGACAGTAGTGATCATGTAATAAGACACAAACATAAATAAAACATAAAGCATAATTTTCGAAAAACAGAAAAATAAGAACAAGGAGATTAAAGAACGGGTCCACCTTAGTGATGGCGACTTGTTCTTCCTCATGAAGATCATATGGAGTGCTTGAGCTCCTCAATGTCTCTACCTTTCCTTTGTTGCTCCTCCCTCATGTCTCTTTGGTGTTCTCTAATTTCATGGAGGAGGATGGAATGCTCTTGGTGCTCCACCCTTAGTTGTCCCATATTGGAACTTAATTCTCCTAGGGAGGTATTGATTCGCTCCCAATAGTTTTGTGGAGGAAAGTGCATCCCTTGAGGCATCTCAGGGATTTCATGATGAGGAATTTCCTCATGCTCTTGGTGAGGTCTATGAGTGGGCTCTCTTGTTTGCTCCATCCTTTTCTTAGTGATGGGCTTGTCCTCATTAATGAGGATGTCTTCCTCTATGTCAATTCCAGCTGAATTACAGAGGTGAAAAATGAGATGAGGGAAGGCTAACCTTGCCAAAGTAGAGGACCTGTGATGCGAGCGGAAATTGGCGAGTTAAGAATGATTATAAAATATGCATTGCAGGTATAGTTCTCAACCAACCAGAAATCCGCTTATCAATTTAGAAGGGTGTCACAGAAATTAAAATCAAAATACTGGGAGTATGAATCCCAGGTCGTCTCCCAACGAGTTGCAGAAAAGTGTGTTATTTTATTAATCAGTTGTTTTTAAAAAGGTTTGAGTTGAATGGTAGAAAATTAAATTAGAGAATTTATATAAATTTAAATAAAAGCCTTGACTGGGAGTTGATTAGCTGGAAGCCTTATTCTTGTTGCAGTACTCTCAAGATTAATTGATAATTGGGGGTTGTTCTGTTTAGTTGTCCCTTACTAAGTAAGAGGAAGTCAAACAAGTTGGAATGCTGTTCTATCAACAAGTTCCAATCCGCTCTTGGGAGGATTGGTGTTAGTGACTAGAGAGCAATCCAACAATAAACCCAATTACAATCTTTCTCTCGAACATCCCAACTCAAGGGTTTCTTTCAATCAACTCCCCATCAAGTTAGGGAACTACTCGCTCATTGTAAATGAAGAATTCATAACATAAGAAAGGGAATTAAAGAAAGACATGATAAATAATGATCAAAAGATTAATTAAAAATAAAAGTGATTCTTTTATTTAATAAATGCTAAAATAATCCAATAGTAAAATTAAGTAAATTAAGGAACATGGAAGAGTAAGAGACAAGTAAAGAAAACGAACTAGAATGTCGAAGTCTTGATGAGGCAATAACTCTTCTCAATATCCCAATGCGAAAACAATGAACATAACAAATCCTAAAAACTATGAATGTGTAGAGAGAAAACCTAGAGGAGAGGAAAATTAGATCTCCAAACTAAAACTACATAGAATGAATGTTGTTGTTGGTTTCTGCATGTTCTCTGGCTCTAGTCTGCTTTTTTGGGCCGAAAACTGGGTCAAAATAGGGCCCGAAATCGCCCCCAGCGATTCTGCAGATTATGCAGAACGCGCATGTCACGCGGTCGCGTCATCCATGCAGTCGCGTCATTCGGCTTTCTGTTTTTCCACGCGGTCGCGTCATCCATGCGGCCGCGTCGCTTGTGCTATTCCATGCCGCGCGGTCGCGTCATCCATGCGACCGCGTCACTGCGATTTCCTTTCTTTCGTGTGATCGCGTCATCCATGCGGCTGCGTCACTTCTCGCTGGTCATCTCCTCAATTTCTTGTGTTCCTTCCATTTTTGCAAGCTTCCTCTCCAATCTCCAACTCATTCATGCCCTATAAAGCCTGAAACACTTAAAACACAGATCACGGCATCGAATGGAATAAAGGAGAAATAAAATATATAATTAAAAGTCTCTTGGAAGCAAGTTTTCAATCATGCCATAACTTTAGGAAGGAATTATAAATGCATGCTTATTTAACGAATAAGTAGGTAAAGATCATGATAAAACCACATAAATAAACACAATATAAACCATAAAATAGTGGTTTATCAACCTCCCCACACTTAAACAATAGCATGTCCTCATGCTTAGTTGAAGGAGATAAAACGAATGAGTAAGAACATGTAAAACCTATGAAATGCAATGTAACCTATATATATGAATGCAACTATATGATTTTTGTCCACTTGATCGAAAGTAAGTAAGCTCTTCAAAACAATTACAAATCAAATTCCACTAACTCAATTCTTATACAGTAAGAACAGATAAAAATGCAAGAAGATAGCTCATGAAAGCAGGGAACATAGAAATTCAAGCATGGAACCCTCACTGATGATGTATGTACACTCTAGTCTCTCTAGTGTATAGGGTCATCACTCTATCCTTCTCTAATCATGCTCTCTAATTTTTGTTCTTCTCCTACCCAATCAACAACATTTAATATACCAATGCAAAAATTATGAGGTCTTTTCAAGGTTGTAATGGGGCCAAGGTAAAGGTGAGGAGATATATATGGCTAAGTAAGCTTATAAATTGAATTTTTAATACCTAGCTACCCAGAAATCTCTTTCACATCCATATATATTCAATATAACTTATATATTCTATATAACTTTAGAATTCATACCTAGCTACCCAGAAATCTCTTTCACATCCATACTCATGTATCAACCTTTTATTTTGATTTTATCATACATGCATTGATCTTTGAATTCTTAAATTAACATTGGGGTAATTTTGTCCCTTTATTTATTTGTTGAATATTTTTGTTTTTTTTGTTTTTTTTTTATAAAAGTATGGAAATGCAGATGCACGAAATGTACTAATGAAGAGAAGAGTAAAAATAAAGAAAAGAACGATCATACCATGGTGGGTTGTCTCCCACCTAGCACTTTGCTTTAACGTTCGTAAGTTGGACGCTCCACTAGCTCAGTCTTTGGCTCTGTAGGGATCTTCCAAGAGGAAGATCTCAAGCTCCTTGTTTTTCTTCAGCTTCTCGCCATGGTACAGCTTTAAACGATGTCCATTAACTTTGACAGGTTTAGAGCTTGAATGATGGCTTAGGTGATAAACTTCATACGGTTCGGCCTTCTCTACTCTGTATGGACCTTCCCATCTTGACCTCAACTTGTCTGGCATGAGCCTCAGTCGAGATTTGTAAAAGAGGACTACGTCCCCAGGTTGGAACTCTTTCCTCTTGATGTGCTGCTCATGTACAGCCTTCATCTTCTCCTTGTATAGTCTTGAGTTCTCATAAGCTTCTAGGGGAAGGCTTTCTAGTTCCTGCAATTGCAACTTTCTTTCAGCTCCGGCTTTTCCAATTCCCATGTTGCATTCCTTTACTGCCCAAAAGGCTTTAAGCTCTATTTCAACAGGGAGATGACAAGCTTTTCCATAAACTAAGCGAAAAGGACTCATCCCAATGGATGTTTTGTATGCTATTCTGTATGCCCAGAGTGCATCTTGTAGCCTGGTGCTCCAGTCTCTTCTATGAGGTTTGACTATCTTCTGCAAGATACGTTTTATCTCTCTATTTGACACCTCGGCTTGCCCATTAGTCTGAGGATGGTAAGCTGTTGCAACTTTATGAATTATCCCATGCTTCTTCATTAGTCCTGTTAGTCTCTTGTTACAAAAATGGGTGCCTTGATCGCTCACGATTGCTCGTGGTGATCCAAAGCGACAGATAATATGTTTTTTCACAAAGGAAACAACAGTGTTAGCATCAGCATTGCGGGTAAGAATTGCTTCTACCCATTTGGAAACATAATCCACAGCTAACAATATATAGAAATAACCATTAGAATTTGGAAATGGACCCATGAAGTCAATGCCCCAAACATAAAAAATTTCACAGAACAGCATAATCTGTTGAGGCATCTCATCCCTCCTGGATATATTACCAAATTTCTGGCATGGGAAACAAGATTTACAAAATTCAGCAGCATCCCTAAAAAGAGTAGGCCGCCAGAATCCATAGTCTAAGATTTTTCTAGCAGTTCTTTGAGGGCCAAAATGTCCTCCACTCTCAGATGAGTGACAGGCCTCTAAGATGGACTGGAATTCTAATTGAGGCACACACCATCTAATTATCTGGTCAGCGCCACATCTCCATAAATATGGGTCATCCCGTATATAATATTTAGACTCGCTTTTCAGCTTGTTTCTTTGATGCTTAGAAAAGTTTGGAGGAAAGGTGCGGCTAACTAGATAATTAGCTACAGGTGCATACCAAGAGACTATCTCAGATATTGCTTGCAGGTTATCAAATGGGAAATTATCAGATATAGGAGTGGAATCATCTGTAATATGTTCAAGGCGACTGAGGTGGTCTGCCACTAAATTCTGGTTACCACTCCTATCCTTAATTTCTAAATCAAATTCTTGTAATAGCAGTATCCAACGTATAAGCCTTGGTTTGGACTCCTTTTTAGATAATAAATACTTTAGGCTACATGGTCTGAATACACTACTACTTTAGTACCAAGTAAATAGGCTCGGAATTTATCCAGAGCAAAAACAATAGCAAGAAGCTCTTTCTCAGTAGTAGTGTAATTCGACTGAGCGGCATCTAAGGTTTTAGACGCGTAAGCAATAACAAAAGGATCCTTACCTTCACGCTGAGCCAGTGCTGCTCCTACTGCATGGTTGAAAGCATCACACATTATCTCAAATGGTTGGCTCCAGTCTGGTCCTCTTACAATTGGGGCTTGACTCAGTGCGGTTTTCAGCTTATCAAATGCTTGTTTGCAATTTTCACTAAACTCGAACTCAATATCTTTCTGCAGTAGTCTGGATAAGGGAAGTGCTACCTTACTGAAGTCCTTAATGAACCTCCTGTAAAAACCTGCATGGCCAAGGAAAGAACGGACCTCCCTCACAGAAGAGGGGTAAGGTAAACTAGAAATAACATTTGCTGGATCTACAGAAATGTAAGTGTTAGACACAACATGTCCTAGTACAATCCCTTGTTTAACCATAAAGTGGCATTTTCCAAAATTTAATACCAGTTTTGTACTGACACATCTATCTAATACTCTAGATAATCCATCTAAGCAAAGGCTAAAGAAATCGCCATAAACACTAAAATCATCCATAAAAACCTCCATACAGTCCTCAATAAGATCACAGAAAAGACTCATCATGCACCTCTGGAAAGTAGCTGGTGCATTGCACAAGCCAAAGGGCATTCTCTTGTAAGCATAAGTCCCAAAAGGACATGTAAAAGTGGTCTTTTCCTGATCCTCAGGAGCTATATGAATCTGGAAATAACCTGTGTAACCATCTAGAAAACAATAATGCGATTTACCTGACAGGCGATCCAGCATTTGATCAATGAATGGAAGAGGATAGTGATCCTTACGGGTTGCTTGGTTGAGGCGTCTGTAATCAATGCAGACCCTCCAGGCATTCTGAACTCTGGTTGTCAGGAGCTCTCCATGCTCATTCTTCACTGCAGTGACTCCAGACTTCTTTGGCACCACTTGTACTGGGCTTACCCATTCACTATCTAAGATGGAATAGATGATATCTATCTCTAGTAGTCTAGTCACTTCCTTTTTGACAACCTCTAGTATAGTGGGGTTCAGTCTTCTCTGGGGTTGATGGACAGGTCTTGCTCCCTCTTTTAAAAATATTCTATGCTCACAGACTTGAGGGTTGATGCCTACTATGTCTGCCAAACTCCAACCAATTGCCTTCTTGTGCCTCCTCAGCACCCCAAGTAGTTGCTCCTCCTGTTGAGAAGTAAATTCCTTTGCAATGATAACCGGGAGCTTCTGTCCGTCTTCAAGGTAAGCATATTTGAGGTGTGGAGGAAGGGGTTTTAATTCTAACTTCTGATTATGTTCAGGCTCTGGGTTGTCTAGAGCTGGTAACAGTAGTAAGGCACTGTCATTGTCCTCTGAGAATGTCCCCACACTTGGACCTTGTCCTGTGTGCTTCTCTTCAAATTCCTGCTGATGGACTTCAGCCACAGTTTCATCTATAGTGTCACACTTGAGGATAGAGTGATCCTCTGGAGGATGCTTCATGACTCCATTCAGATTAAAGATCACTACTCGGCCATCTATTTCAAAAGAGTATGTTCCTGAGAAAGCATCTAATTTAAACTTTGAGGTCTTCAAGAATGGCCTTCCGAGTAGGATTGATGATGGCTTGTCTGAGTCATTTTGAGGCATTTCCAGGATATAAAAATTAGTGGGGAATGTGAGTCCCTTAATGCCAACTAGTACATCGTCAGCAACTCTAACCACTGTAATAATGCTTTTATCTGCTAACACAAAACGAGCTGCCGACCTTTTTAAGGGAGGGATCCTCAAAACATCATATATAGACAAAGGCATTATACTCACACATGCTCCTAAATCACACATGAATTCAGAAATTATCACACCACCAATAGTACAATTTACTATACAAGGACCTGGGTCACTACACTTTTCAGGTAAACCTCCCATTAAAGCAGATATGGAACTTCCTAAAGGAATAGTTTCTAATTCATTAATTTTGTCTTTATGTATACATAAATCTTTTAGAAACTTAGCATACTTAGGTACCTGTTGAATAACATCAAATAGAGGAACAGTTACCTCAACCTTTTTGAATATCTCTACCATTTTGGGATCAGGTTTCAGCTGCTTCCTGGGCTTCCTTGCAAGTTGTGGAAATGGAATGGGAGTGGCGTTTTCTGCATTGTCTGTGCCTTTTAGTGCTTCCTCCTGTGGTTGCACTTCTTCTTCTTCAGCTATGTCCTGTATGTCCTCTTCCTCTTCAACATCTTCTATTTCCACTACCTCTTCAGCTGAAGCGTGTTCTGGTGGGTTTGGCTCCTCTTGATTCCTTTCCTGCAGTGTGGTTCCGGACCTCAGGGTGATGGCATTAATACCACCCTTGGGATTGGGTAATGGTTGAGAGGGAATTCCACTGGAGCTCAAAGGTTGGTTATTGGAGTTATTCATTGACCTTATCTGGGAGACAAGAGCTTGTAAAGTAGCGGTCAGACCATTCAGAGTGGCATTAATGTTGTTTTCCATGGTCTCCTGTCTCCGATCAATAGATTGTAGTAAGTCATCATTGGCAGATACAAAAGGATGGGTAAATTGAGAGGTCTGCTGTTGGGTATTCTGTGGTCCTTGGGATTGCCTTAGGTGAGGAGCTCTGTAAGGCTGATTCTGATTCTGCTGCCTGTTGTTGTTGTTATTCCACCTCTGATTTCCCTGATTATCTCTGCCTCCTCTGTTATTGTTGTTGTCCCTCCAATTCTGGTTAGAATTGTCTTGCCATCCGTGGTTGTAATTGCCACCATGATTGTACCCTTGGTTGGGGCGGTCATAGAAGTTATGTGTGGCTGCCATGGTGTTGTCTTCCTGCTGGAGCTGCGGACATTCATCAGTATAGTGGCTATAATCAACGCAGATTCCGCAAACTCTTTGTGGGACTAACTGTTGGTTTTGCTGTGCTGGAGAAGGTTGAGCTTGCTGAACTTGTTGTTGATTCAATTGTATTTGCTTCAGCAAGTTGGTCATTTCACAGAAACTCTGAGTTAAAGCAGCAGTCTCTCTGCTAGAGGATATTTCTGCCACAGCTTTTGCACAGCCTTGTTTCTGCCTGTGATTCCTAGTAGATTCAGCTAAGTCACTCATCAATTGCCATGCCTCATCAGTGGTCTTGTACTTTTTCATAGACCCATTGCTAGCACTTTCCAATGTGGTCTTATCTTGGGGCCTCATGCCCGGTGTGACATAACTGAGTAATACTATCTTGTCAATCATATGGTGGGGCAAGCTTCTAGAAGATTATTGAAGCGCTCCTAATATTCATAAAACGTCTCGGATTCATCCTGAACAATCATGGAAATATCTTTCCTCAGTTTATCAGTAACTTCAGCTAGAAAGAACTTTTCCAAGAATTCTCTTCTCAGTGTATCCCAGTTGGATACAATTGCTACTGGTTGAGTGTAGTACCACTCTCTTGCCTTTCCCTCAAGAGAAAACAGGAAATCTTTCAACAAATTTGAAGTTTCATCTGCACCCTCACGCTTGACAGTAGAACAGGCTGCTTGAAAATCTCTTAGGTGCTTGATAGGCTCTAGAGCAGGTAAGTGATGGGATATTTTTGTGGAAAAACGAATTTCTCCAAAACACCCAAAACTAACCGGCAAGTGCACCGGGTCGCATCAAGTAATAATAACTCACGGGAGTGAGGTCGATCCCACAGGGATTGAAGGATTGAGCAATTTTAGTTTAGTGTTTGACTTAGTCAAGCGAATCAAGATTTGGTTGAGAGATTTGTGATTTGCAGAATTTAAATTGCATAGAAAGTAAAGGGAATGGGAAATTGGCATGAAATTAAAGAGAACTGAAATTTAAAGTGCTGAATCTTAAAGAACAAGAAATTAAATGGCAGAAACTTAGAACGCAAGAAATGTAAATTGCAGAATCTTAAAGTGCAAGAAATGTAAATGGCTTGAATTGTAAAGGGAATTGGGAATTGGATTTTTAGAAATTAAACAAGGAAAAGTAAAATTGCAACAAGCAGAGAAGTAAAGGATGACTGGAATTGAACCGGATCTTAAAACAGGAATGTAAATGAGCTTGAAATCAGTAAACAGAGGATGTAAAATTGGAATTCAGATCTCAGGACCCAAGAGACTAGATAACCAAGTCTAGATCTCAATGCCTTCCTAGATCCAACAAGAACAATTGCAAAGAAATTGTAAATTGCAAAAAAGGTAGATGAAGAAGCAATTAACTGAAACTGAAATTCAATTAAGCAGAGAATTAAACAAGATCCCAAGGTGAGATTGAAACAGAAGTTCTTCAATTCTCCACCCAAGACCCGAAGCAAGAAAATTAAAGAGTGCTGGGCAAGAACAAGGAAGAAGAGAGATCAATTCTCCTCCCCAATTCTCTTGAATTAAAACAACAATGCTAGAATGTAAAAGTGAATTCCCAATCAAAACCAGAAAAGAAAGCTCTATATGAAAACTAAAAAGGGAAGCTCTCTGAAAAACTTAAATCCTATGCTATTTATACACTTTCTTCAAATGGTCTTCAAGCCTTCAATTGGGCCTTTGCTCTTGATGGAATTGGGTTGATAGAGGCCTTGGTTGATTGCTCTTGGAGTTTGGAGAAGAACCGAATTGAACCGGGTTTGGAATCATGAAAGCTTGAGTAAAAGTTTGAGTAAAAGTTTGAGGCTAACTTTTACTCCAACTTTTCACATCAGCCACTCTTCTTTGCTGATACCAACATTGGGGCAAAAGTTAGGGGTCAAACGTTTGCTCCAACGTTGGCCTCCCCTTGCATACTCATGGCGCCAACGTTAGCCAAAAAGTTAGAGGCTAACGTTGGCGCAAACTTTTTCTCTCCAGGGTGTGTTTTTCATGCGCCAACATTAGCCAAAAAGTTAGGGGCTAACGTTGGCGCAAACTTTTGCTCTCCAGGGTGTTGATCTATGATGCCAAAAGTTAGCCAAAAAGTTTGAGGTTAACTTTTGCTCCAGCTTTTTGCCCAAAAGTTAGCCAAAAAGTTTGAGGCTAACTTTTGCTCCAGCTTTTTGCCCAAAAGTTTGCACAAAAGTTTGAGGCTAACTTTTGGTCCAGCTTTTTGCTCCCTGGTTCATTTTCAATTAATCCAAAAGTTTGAGCTAAAGTTTGAGGTAAACTTTTGCTCAAACTTTTTGTCCTCTCTTCCTCCTAGCCATTCCTTCTTGCTTCAACCTTTCTCCAAGCTTTCTTCACCTATCATTAATCAACCAAACACATCAAAGCTATGCTCAAAATCATGAGATATTCATTCTTTCATAATATGTGACAATTATAGCATAAAACCTCATGAAATAGCATGAATTCATACATGGTTGATTAAGTCAAAGGAAACATGAAAATCTACTCAATTGGCTTGCTTATGGCTCAAGAAAGTGTATAATTCAATTGAAAACAAAAGAAAAAGGCTAGTGAAACTAGGTTAAGATGACTTGTCATCACAACACCAAACTTAAAGCTTGCTTGTCCCCAAGCAAGAAATGAATTATGCTCATAGGTTCTTTCACTTAAGACGGATTGAAGAATAAATTGTAAGGTCTTGTGAGTGAAGTGATTAAGTGTCAATGGGGTGAACTCTAAATCATATGCTCTTGCAAGGGCTTCAGTGCTCACTAGTCCTCACATATTGGGAGTCTTATGTCTTAGGATTTTCATCCAAATGGTATCATGGAGATCTCTTTATATGTAGTCACCTTGAAGCAGCTTAAAGTTTCTTTGCTTTGGCCTTGACTCTAAGTGTCATGTCTCTAAGCGGCTCTTTAGATAAGCTTTCAATCAATACTCCTAAACCAGTTGGTTTTAAGGTATTAGGTGTTAAAGCACCCCTAAGGATTTACTTGCTCAAGCTTCTTTCCTTGACACAACTCAACCACAAGCATTTACTAGGCTAACAACTCTTTGAGTTTTGTTTCTTCTTTCTTTTTCTGCCTAGTAATTGATGCTCAGAGCCTTGGGCCATGTTCTTTTTGTTTTTGTATTTTCTTTTCTTTCTTTTGTTTTGTTTGCTACTTCTTGGATCAATAAATTTTTGAGAATCTCCACAATACTTTTTTGAACTTCATGTCCTGCCTATGAGCTCCCATGCAAGTTTTCACAAGCATGCAGCCTCAATACATAATCATACAACTAGAACCACCACTTCTCCTAATCTTTTGCTTGCCTCAAAATTGTTTGATTCCTCAATCCTTCTTTTCAAAGAACTTTCATGTGATGCATTTTTTTTTGAAATATTGAGTGCAAACAAGTTTTGGAGAGTATGATGTTGTAAATGATCAAGCATCTTGCTTATTGAATTTCAGAAAAAAAAAACATACTAAACAGACAGATAATCAGGGAAACAAAATCACTCTCAATCATAGCAGTGTTTGATGTAAGATAATCACTTAACAATACAACCTTTTGGAGTTCGCTTGCTTTACTCCTCATCATCATCATCACTGATCCACACATTCCTCTTTCATCTCTTTGGTTGATGATGCTTAATCCTTCCAAAAGCTTGTATGATGCTCTGCAATGATATTGAAAGTTGCTTGTTCCCCAAGCACTTAGAAACAATGATTAGCATGCATGATTTATTTATGGGCTTTTGTACTTACTTTGGTGTGGGAACACCAAACTTAGTACCTTGCCACTGGTTCTTGTTCATCAAACTAACCAGATGTGAAACTCTTTTTCTTTTTCAAAAGTGACAAAACTGGAAACTTAGGAAACGGCAGCATAGTTAACCAGTTTATCTAAATGCTTGAAGCTAGCATTATGCAGAAAGTGAGAATGTGTTTTATGATGGGATTTTGGTGGAACACCAAACTTAGAATCCTTCATTCTCCCTTATATTGTTTTGGTGTGCAACACCAAACTTAGCTTCTTGCAATATAGATAAAACTAATTAACCTTTTTATTAAAATAGCTATGAAAAGAAAACTACCTCAGGTTGGGTTGCCTCCCAACAAGCGCTCTTTTATTGTCATTAGCTTGACATCCTTCATTTTTTGATCATGGAGGCTGAAAATCATAGTGCCTCAGCTTTTCTCTTCTTACTGTGAACTTCCTTCCAGTCTTCTCTTTGATGATCTCTAGGTGTTCATGTGGAAGGATCCGGTTCACAGTATAGTACTCAGATAATTGTGGAGGCACCTTCATTGGTTGGGTGTTTAATATCACTTTATCCCCTGGTGAGAAACTCTCAGTGGGGATTTTCTGAATCCCAGCATTTCTCCCCTCTATCTCTTGCCTCTTTCCTCAACCTCTAAAATGTTTCAGGATCAAAAGGTGTGGATTCATCGCTCTTTCCTCCTATCACAAAATCAGAAACACAAATAGAGCCAGAAACTAAAATAGAGCACTCTGTAACTTGAGTGCAGTTAGAGTTAGTAGAGACAAAGTCTCGAACAGTTAGTGGGTTAGTCAAAATTAAAGAAAAAGTGCTTGATCTAAACTACCACCTCACTTAATCATTGTCAATCTAATTCAATCCCCGGCAACGGCGCCAAAAACTTGATGGGATATTTTTGTGGAAAAACGAATTTCTCCAAAACACCCAAAACTAACCGGCAAGTGCACCGGGTCGCATCAAGTAATAATAACTCACGGGAGTGAGGTCGATCCCACAGGGATTGAAGGATTGAGTAATTTTAGTTTAGTGGTTGATTTAGTCAAGCGAATCAAGATTTGGTTGAGAGATTTGTGATTTGTAGAATTTAAATTGCATAGAAAGTAAAGGGAATGGGAAATTGGCATGAAATTAAAGAGAACTGAAATTTAAAGTGCTGAATCTTAAAGAACAAGAAATTAAATGGCAGAAACTTAGAACGCAAGAAATGAAAATTGTAGAATTTTAAAGTGCAAGAAATGTAAATGGCTTGAATTGTAAAGGGAATTGGGAATTGGATTTTCAGAAATTAAACAAGGAAAAGTAAAATTGCAACAAACAGAGAAGTAAAGGATGACTGGAATTGAACCGGATCTTAAAACAGGAATGTAAATGAGCTTGAAAGCAGTAAACAGAGGATGTAAAATTGGAATTCAGATCTCAGGACCCAAGAGACTAGATAACCAAGTCTAGATCTCAATGCCTTCCTAGATCCAACAAGAACAATTGCAAAGAAATTGTAAATTGCAAAGAAAGTAGATGAAGAAGCAATTAACCGAAACTGAAATTAAATTAAGCAGAGAATTAAACAAGATCCCAAGGTGAGATTGAAACAGAAGTTCTTCAATTCTCCACCCAAGATCCGAAGCAAGAAAATTAAAGAGTGCTGGGCAAGAACAAGGAAGAAGAGAGATCAATTCTCCTCCCCAATTCTCTTGAATTAAAACAACAATGCTAGAATGTAAAAGTGAATTCCCAATCAAAACCAGAAAAGAAAGCTCTATATGAAAACTAAATAGGGAAGCTCTCTGAAAAACTTAAATCCTATGCTATTTATACACTTTCTTCAAATGGTCTTCAAGCCTTCAATTGGGCCTTTGCTCTTGATGGAATTGGGTTGATAGAGGCCTTGGTTGATTGCTCTTGGAGTTTGGAGAAGAACTGAATTGAACCGGGTTTGGAATCATGAAAGCTTGAGTAAAAGTTTGAGGCTAACTTTTACTCCAACTTTTCACATCAGCCACCCTTCTTTGCTGATACCAACGTTGGGGCAAAAGTTAGGGGTCAAACTTTTGCTCCAACGTTGGCCTCCCCTTGCATACTCATGGCGCCAACGTTAGCCAAAAAGTTAGAGGCTAACGTTGGCTCAAACTTTTGCTCTCCAGGGTGTGTTTTTCATGCGCCAACGTTAGCCAAAAAGTTAGGGGCTAACGTTCGCGCAAACTTTTGCTCTCCAAGGTGTTGATCTGTAATGCCAAAAGTTAGCCAAAAAGTTTGAGGCTAACTTTTGCTCCAGCTTTTTGCCCAAAAGTTAGCCAAAAAGTTTGAGGCTAACTTTTGCTCCAGCTTTTTGCCCAAAAGTTTGCACAAAAGTTTGAAGCTAACTTTTGGTCCAGCTTTTTGCTCCTTGGTTCATTTTCAATTAATCCAAAAGTTTGAGCTAAAGTTTGAGGTAAACTTTTGCTCAAACTTTTTGTCCTCTCTTCCTCCTAGCCATTCCTTCTTGCTTCAACCTTTCTCCAAGCTTTCTTCACCTATCATTAATCAACCAAACACATCAAAGCTATGCTCAAAATCATGAGATATTCATTCTTTCATAATATGTGACAATTATAGCATAAAACCTCATGAAATAGCATGAATTCATACATGGTTGATTAAGGCAAAGGAAACATGAAAATCTACCCAATTGGCTTGCTTATGGCTCAAGAAAGTGCATAATTCAATTGAAAACAAAAGAAAAAGGCTAGTGAAACTAGGCTAAGATGACTTGTCATCAGTAAGCCATGAAACTTGGGCATCAAATTGAGTAGTGCGGTCTTTATTTCAAAATCTGTAGCTACCGCTGGGTGATGCGCTTGAAATGGTTGCATTGTAAAATCAGGGGCTCCAGCCTCCTGGATAGTAACTCTCCTGGCTGCTGCCATCTTACCTGCGCGTGAAACAACCAAATCAGTAGAACGGGGGCTGGTTTCTTTCTCAAATGACATTTCAGATCCGCTTTCAGAGAGGACTAACCGATGCCGAGCTTGCCTTATTCGTGAAATAGTTCTTTCATTCTCAGGATTGAATATTAGCAAGCTTGGATTAGGAAGCGAACGTGTCATCTAACGAAAGAAACAAGCAGCTCATAGTAGCAAAATAAAATAAAATGCAAATAAATAAATTCTAATTAATAACTTTAGCACTCTATTACAACTCTCTGGCAACGGCGCCAAAAATTGATGCGAGCGAAAATTGGCGAGTTAAGAATGATTATAAAATATACGTTGCAAGTATAGTTCTCAACCAACCAGAAATCCGCTTATCAATTTAGAAGGGTGTCACTGATAAACCACTATTTCATGGTTTATATTGTGTTTAATTGTTTGGTTTTATCATGATCTTTGCCCACTTATTCATTAAATAAGCATGCATTTATATTTCCTTCCTAAAGATGTTTTATAGTTGAAAACTTGCTTCCTAGAGACTTTTAATTATGTATTTTATTTCTCCCTTATTCCATTCAATGACGTGATCTATGTGTTAAGTGTTTCAGGCTTTATAGGGCATGAATGAGTTGGAGATTGGAAGGGAAGCCTGCAAAAATGGAAGGAACACAAGAAATTGAGGAGATAACCAGCGAGAAGCGACGCGGCCACATGAATGACGCGACCGCGCGGAAGAGAGCAATTTGAAGTGACGTGTCCGCATGGATGACGCCACCGCGCGGCATGGAATAGCACGAGTGACGCGGCCGCATGGACGACGCGTCCGTGTGGCAAAGCAGAAACGCGAATGACGCGTCCGCATGAGCGACGTGATCGCATGACGTGTGCGATCTGCATAATTTGCAGATTCGCTGGGGACGATTTCGGGCCCTATCTTGACCCAGTTTTCGGCCCAGAACAGCAGACTAAAGCCAGAGAACATGCAGAAACCAAGGACAACATTCATTCCACAAAATTTTAGTTTTAGATCTAGTTTTACTCCTCCTCTAGGTTTTTCTCTCTACACATTCATAGTTTTTAGGATTATTATTTTACGTTCATAGTTAGGGATATTGAGAAGAGTTATTACCTCATCAAGACTTCGTCATTCTAGTTCGTTTTCTTTACTTGGTCTTACTCTTCCATGTTCTTTACTTTGTTTAATTTTACCTTTGGAATATTCTTAGGGATATTTAATATAGGGATCACTTTTATTTTTGATTGACTATTTTAATTTTATTTACAATGTCTTTCCTTAATTTCTTTTCATATGCTATGAATTTTACCTTTACAATGAGTGAGTAGTTCCCTAACTTGATGGGGAATTGATTGAAAGGAACCCTTGAGTTGGAAGGCTTGAAGGAAAAACTGTAATTGGGTTTATGGTTGGATTGCATCCTAATCACTAACACCAATCCCTTTTAATTAAGTGGATTGCAACTTGTGAACGGACGTAGCATTCCAACTTGTTTGACTTTCCTTCACCTAGTGAAGGATAACTAAATAGGATAACCTTTAATTGTCAATTAATCTGGAGAGCATTCCGACAATAATAGGGATTCCAACTAATCAATTCCCAGTCAAGACTTTTATTTACATTATTCAAATTCATCAATTTAAATTCCTGTTTGCCCAATTCAAACCTTTTTTGAAAACCTCTAATTAATAAAATAGCACACTTTTCTGCAACTCGTTGGGAGACGACCTGGGATTCATACTCCTAGTATTTTAAATTCAATTTTCTATGACACCTTTCTAAATTGATAGGCGGATTTCTGGCGAATTAAGAACTATACTTGCGACGTATATATTTTAATAATTTTTAATTCGCTAATTTCTGTCCGCATCAATTTTTGGTGCCATTGCCGGGGAGTTGCAATAGAGTGCTAAAGTTATTAATTAGAATTTATTTATTTGCATTTTATTTTATTTTGCTACTATGAGTTGCATGTTTCTTTAGTCAAATGACGCGTTCACTTCCTGAGCCGCGCTTGCTAATATTCGATCCTGAAATTGAAAGGACTATTTCACGAATAAGGCGAGCTCGGCGTCGGTTAGTCCGCTTTGAGGGTGGATCCGAAAGTGAACTTGAGGAAGAAACCAGCTCCCGTTCTACTGATTTGGTTGATTCACGTGCAGAAGACGTGGCAGAACCTAGGAGAGTTACCATCCAGGAGGAAGGAGCCCCTAATTTTACAATGCAACCGTTTCAAGCGCGTCACCCAGCAGTGGCTACAGATTTTGAAATAAAGACCGTACTGCTCAATTTGATGCCCAAGTTTCATGGCTTACCTGCTCAAGAGCCCATCAAGCACCTGAGAGATTTCCAGGTAGCCTGTTCTACTGTCAGGCGTGATGGTACAGATGAAACTTCAATTCTGCTGAAAGCTTTCCCATTTTCTCTTGAGGGAAAAGCAAGAGAGTGGTACTACACTCAACCCCTAGCAAACGTATCCAACTGGGATACGCTTAGAAAAGAGTTTTTCGAGAAATTCTTTCCAGCTGAAGTTACTGATAAACTGAGGAAAGACATTTCCACGATTGTTCAAGATGACAACGAGACTCTCTTTGAATACTGGGAGCGCTTCAATAATCTTCTGGAAGCATGCCCCCACTACATGATTGACAAGATAGTGTTACTCAGCTATATCATACAAGGTATGAGGCCCCAAGATAAGACCACATTGGAAAGTGCTTGCAATGGGTCTATGAAGAAGTACAAGACCACTGATGAGGCATGGCAATTGATCAGCGACTTAGCTGAATCTACTAGGAACTACAGACAGAAGCAAGGCCATTTAACAGTCGTTACAGAAGTATCCTCTAGCAGAGAGACTGCTGCTCTGACTCGAAGTATCTGTGAAATGACCAACTTGCTGAAGCAAATGCAATTGAATCAACAACAAGTTCAGCAAGCTCAACCTTCTCTAGCACGGCAAAGCCAACAGTTAGTCCCACAGAGAGTTTGCGGAATTTGTGCTGATTATAACCATTATACTGATGAATGCCCGCAACTCCAACAGGAAGACAAAATGGTGGCATCCACTCATAACTTCTATGACCGCCCCTACCAAGGGTACAATCAAGGTGGAAATCATAACCATGGATGGCAGGACAATTTTAACCAGAATTGGAGGGACAACAATAATAGAGGAGGCAGAGATAATCAGGGAAATCAGAGGTGGAATAATAATAACAACAGGCAGCAGAACCAACCTTACAGAGCACCTCACCTGAGGCAATTCCAAGGACCACAGAATACCCAACAGCAGACCTCTCAATTTACTCATTCTTCTTTATCCCCTAATGAAGAGTTACTACAATCTTTTGAGCAGAGACAACAGATCATGGAAAATAACATTATGAATAACATTAATGCCAGCCTGAATGGTCTGACCTCTACTTTGCAAGCTCTTGTTTCATATATTGGATCAATGCAAAATTCCAGTAACCAACTTTCAAGCTCCATTGGAATCCCCTCTCAACCATTACCCAATCCAAAAGGAGGCATTAATGCCATCACCCTGAGATTCAGAACCACACTGCAGGAGAGGAATCAGGAGGAGCCAAGTTCACCAGAACACACCTCAGCTAAAGAGGTAGTAGAAATAGAAGATGTTGAAGAGGAAGAGGACATACAGGACATAGCTAAAAAAGAAGAAGTCCAACCACAGGAGGAAGCATGATGCCAGGGCATCTTGGCCAGTTTCATTGATCTTTTCTTTACTGTTTTTAGGTTAGGTTCATGCATTTCCTTAGGAAATAAGCTAGTTTTGGGTAGATATTCACTTACACATTGATTCAAGCATACATTGTGCATTTCACATTATTTCATGAGGATTTTGCATAAGTTTAGTGATAAATTGTATGTTGCATTGCCCATGACTTGGACTAGAACTTTGATGCACTCTATTGCTTGATTTCAGGACCAAAGGAAGCAAGGAAAGGGAGGAAACTTGCAAGATTAATGAGAAAAGTGATTGCCAATGACACTCTCAAAGCCATCATTGCCCACGTTAAGAGTCACATTAACTAAGTTAACGTGAACTCTAACGTGGAAAAGGGAAGTTGAGCCAACGTTAGTGACACTTAACATTGTCACTAACGTTGGCAAACACTCATGAGTGGCCACGTTAGAGCCCACGTTAACCTAGTTAACGTGACCTCTAACGTTAAAGGGGGAAGAGAAGCCAACGTTAGTGACATTCAACATTGTCAC
This sequence comes from Arachis ipaensis, assembly GCF_059453495.1. Lineage (NCBI taxonomy): Eukaryota > Viridiplantae > Streptophyta > Magnoliopsida > Fabales > Fabaceae > Arachis > Arachis ipaensis. Next base: position 87,508,626 of record NC_142441.1, on the reverse strand, counting down.
TAACGTTGGCCTAAGGATGCAACATACCACGTTAACTCCCACGTTAACTTGGTTAACGTGGGAGCTAACGTAAGAAGTGAGAGTTGTCGACAACGTTAGTGACACTCAACATTGTCACTAACGTTGGAAGAAACCACACAACCCCCCAAGGAACCACGTTAACTTCCACGTTAACTTAGTTAACGTGGAAGCTAACGATGAGGAATGAATGATGAGCCAATGTTAGTGACACTCAACATTGTCACTAACGTTGGGATGGCTAAGAATGGCCACGTTAGAAGCCACGTTAACCTAGTTAACGTGGACTTTAACGTGAGATCTAGGTGCACATTGGAACGTTAGTGACAATGTTGAGTGTTACTAACATTCTCGAAGGTTGGCAAGGCCACGTTAGAAGCCATGTTAACCTAGTTAACGTGGGCTTTAACGTGAAGCAAAAAGGGGCACACTAGAATGTTAGTGACAATGTTGAGTGTCACTAACGTTCTCGAAGGTTGGCAAGGCCACGTTAGAAGCCACGTTAACCTAGTTAACGTGGGATCTAACGTGAGGCAAGGGGGTACACTGGAACGTTAGTGAAAATGTTAAGTGTCACTAACGTTCCCGAACTTATACTTTCACTAAATGATTAACACCCCTTACGCCCTGAGCTAAAGTCTCTGCCCACTTAACACTTTCTCTCTGCAAGTAAAGCCAAGCCCAAATGAAGAAAAGAACTGCTTCAAACTGAAGATCCAAAGGCCCAAGACTCGAAGAGCAAACTAGAAGCTGAGAAGAGTAGTATATATAGGAGTAGCTTTGAATTGTAAAAGGGAGTTTGAGGAGGCTGGAAGAGGAGAACTACTCTCTGTATTTTACTTTCTCCGTATTTTCTAGTTTTATGATGTATTCTCCATCTTTGTTTTCATTTTCTAGAGCTATGAACAACTAAACCCCTTTCATTGGGTTAGGGAGCTCTGTTGTAATTTGATGGATCAATACTAATTTTCATTATTCTTCTTCTATCTTTCCTCTTGATTTTACTTGAAAGCTTTCGATCTTCATCCAATTGAGTAGTTATCTTGGAAGAGAAGCTATTCAAACTTGGATCTCTTTTAAACCTTGAAAGAGGAATGAAGAGATCAAGCTAGAAATGCTTTCTCATGCTGGACCAAATTGGGTTTGGATGGGTATGTGACTATAACCCTCTCAATACTTGATTTGGGAAATGCATGTGGTATAATCAGTGACCATACTTCATCTCTTCTCATGAGCAATTGACCAAGGAATTGGCTATTGATCAAGATTTGAGAGATTGAATTGCAAGAAATTGTAATTCAATCACTTAAGATTGCCAAGGAGATCAATGAGTGCATTGATTGAGGAAGAGATGAAAATGAACTTGATCCGGAGAATTGCAACATCTCCTAAGCCCAATGAACTCCCCATCTCTGATCTTACCCATTCTCTTTAATTTCTGCCATTTACTTTTATGAGCAAATCTCCCATTCCCATTTTTATTTTGTGAATTTCATTTTCTGTTTTAGTGATTTACTTTTTGTTTTAGTTAAACTTCTTCCCTTCCCTGTCTACTCTTTTGTTCTTCTTTGTTATTTTTAATTCTGTTTGCTAACCCACTAACTGTTTGATATATTGCATCACCCACAACTAACAGTAATTCTGACACAAATACTTTCTGCACCTATCTTTTCTTGCTTGCACTTGATGGTTGTATGACAGGGAGAAGAAGCGGGGCTTCAACTTCCTTTGATTCTGAACCTGAGAGGACCTTCCTTAGATTAAGGAGGGAGGCAAGAGGAAAGAAAGTGGTTGGTGCTGAGGAAGAAGAGGAATTCTTTGAAACAAACATGGAAGACAACATGGAAAACCATCATGAAGAAAAAGATCACAAGCATGGGGGAAGAGGTAGAGCAAATCATGCTGGGGAGGATAGAAGAGTTTTGGGCTCTTACATCAATCCAAACCCAGGCAATTGTGGAAGTAGCATCCAAAAGCCAACAATACATGCCAACAACTTTGAACTTAAACCACAGCTCATCACCCTTGTTCAGAACAACTGTTCGTTTGGAGGAAGTGTTCAAGAAGACCCCAATCAACATTTAACCACCTTCCTGAGAATATGTGACATAGTGAAGTCTAATGGTGTTCATCATGATGCCTATAGACTGCTCTTATTTCCATTCTCACTCAGGGACAAGGCAGCCAAATGGCTGGAATCTTTCCCAAGGGAAAGCTTGACAACTTAGGAAGACGTGGTGAACAAATTCTTAGCAAGATTTTACCCTCCTCAACGAATCAATAGGATGAGAGCTGAGGTCTAAACTTTCAGGCAACAAGATGGTGAGACTCTATATGAAGCATGGGAGAGGTTCAAGGACTTAACAAGGAGGTGTCCACCTGACATGTTCAACGAATGGGTGCAGCTGCACATTTTCTATGAAGGGCTCTCTTATGAGTCAAAGAAGGCCGTAGACCATTCATCTGGAGGATCTTTAAACAAGAAGAAGACCATTGAGGAAGCCATAGATGTTATTGAAACAGTAGCAGAGAACGACTACTTCTATGCTTCCGAAAGAAGGAACACAAGAGGAGTAATGGAGCTAAACAATGTAGATGCTCTGTTGGCCCAAAACAAGCTCATTACCCAGCAGCTGGCTGACCTAACCAAGAAGATGGAGATGAACCAAGTAGTAGCGATCTCCACTTCATCAACAATCTAAGAAGGAGTGAATGAAGAAGCAGAGGTGAGTCAGGAGCAAGCCAACTACATTGGGAGTTCACCAAGGAAAAACTATGATCCATACTCCAAGACCTACAACCCTGGATGGAGAAACCACCCAAACTTTGGGTGGAGAAGTGAGCAAGATCAAAACCAAGACTAGAGACATTACAACTCCAACAACAATGCAGCTCACCAGCAATTCACATAGAGGACGTCTCAACACCCCCACAACAACACTTCTTCATATGCTTATCAAAACCAAAATAGCACATCTGCTCCGAATCACCCATCAATTGATGACAAGCTCTCTAAGATTGAAGCCTTACTTGAAGGAATATGCCAAGAGATTCAAGAAAATAAGGTGTTCAAAGAGGAAGTGTGAGCCAATATTAAGAACCAGGGAGAGACCATTAGGAAGATGGAATTCCAGGTGGGATATTTAGCTGAGAAGATTCCCAAACCTACCGATAGCTTCCCAAGTGACACGGAGAAAAACCCCAAGGGAGAAGCAAAGAAAGTAAGACGGGAAGATTGAAAAATGGTCACTACGAGTGATCAAGAGACTGAAGACAAGCAAGGCAAATTTTGGAAACAACCTGAAGACAACTCAACAAAGGAGGAGGATAGAGATCACCAAGAACGAGAAATCTCACAACAAGAGTTGCTAAAGCTCTATGCTCCCTTCCCTCAACTGCTCAATGGTGCTGTGGGAAAGAGAATATACTCAAGGTTCCTAGACTTGTTTGCATCTCTGCATGTAAACATACCATTCATCAAGGCAATTCAACAAATGCCTACATTTATCAAGTATATGAAGGAACTTCTTCCCAGGAAAAGCTCACTCAAAGGAGGCCAGACTATAGTGATGAACAAGGAATGTAGTGCCCTTATTCAACCTGAGTTTCCTACAAAAAGAAGAGACCCAGGGAGTTTTCACATCCCTTGTTTCATAGGTGAAACTATGTTCGATAGAGCACTATGTGATTTGGGGGCCAGCATCAACTTACTGCCTTTATCCCTGGTGAAGAGGCTGTAAATTAATGAGATAATGCCCACAGATGTAATCATCAGACTAACTGACAAAACTCAAAAGCAAGCAATAGGAGTGGTGGAATATGTGTTGCTAAAGGTTGGAAAATACTTTCTCCCAACAGACTTTGTCATTCTGGACATGGAAGAGAGTCACACTCACCCAATCATATTGGGAAGACCATTCCTACCTACGGCCAGAGCACTTATCGATGTAGAGAAAGGGGAGCTAATATTGAGAATCCATGATGAACGACTCAGCTTCAATGTCTTCAAATTCTCACAAGAAACAAATCAAGATGACAAGGAACTAAGCACAAACGATAAAGAGACACTGAAGGGGGAGACAAGCACTGAAGCACAGCAAGTTCATTCTGAAACCCCCTCAATTGATAAACAAGGAAAACAGCAATTGCCACAGCTCAAGGAAAAGTTGGAGGAACCTAAACCTCTAGAGGCATGTGAAGACAACATCACAACTCCTTGGAAAAAAAAGGTCACCAAGGGGAAGGCAACCTCAAAAGAAACAAAGAAGAAGGTACCAAGGAAATGGAGGAACAAGAAGATCCCTACGGAAGATTTTTCTCCAGGAGATAGAGTTGTCTCAGCTTACTTCCCAGATATTCCCACTAATCTCCCTACTGTACCATCTCAGTTACCTAAGGTCTTCACTATCAATAGAGTTCTTTCCCTGAAACATGTGGAGATCATTGATCCAACCAATGGATACAAGTCCACAGCAAGAGGGGAGGATTTTAAGCACTACCAACCACCCTGATAAAGGAAAAACGTCAAGCTAGTGATGCTAAAGAAGCGCTTCATGGGAGGCAACCCATGTTTTATATGTTTTTAAAATAATGAATAAATCAATGTTTATGAATTTCAACCCAAATTTGACAAACACTTGGTGAAATCTTTATCATGCAGTCTATAGTGAAGAACAAGTTTGGTGTTCAAAGCAGAACTCTTGGAGCTTTGAACAAAACTTTTCATCACAATGCTTCAAACTAAATTTGGTGTCACCCCATGGTGCCACCAAAATGCATGAGGATACACCAGTGGAAAGGAAAAGGAGCATTAAGAGGGATAGATTGGACAACCAAACAAAGAAGGTTCGGACGCCACAAAAGGAGGGGTTACACACTTGTTCTAAAGAGGGAATACATTGGAAAATGTTGCCATGCAACATTGTAAAAATGGGACCCCTAGAAGACCGAGCAATCCCCATCATAAAGTGATGATCCTTGTCTTCTAGCCATGCATAACCCTAACCGTCCATCAAGTAACCACTTCATCAATCTACACCCTCCATTCTCTCACAACTTCTTTATATAAACGACCCTTGTCATGACACACCCTTCACCACTCTTCATTTCGGTACAATACACCCCCTATCCAATTATAAACATTCCTCCCCTCACTCTCTTCATTGCCATAAAACCCTAAACAACCAAAAGTCTCCACAACCTTGCCACCTTCACATATTAATCATCATTCATTGCAACTTCAAGTTCTAAGAGAAGGGAGGGAAAGGAACCCATGGAAGAACACCCATATGATGAGAAGAGATTTAGAAGCTTGCATCATGCATTTCAATACGGGTGGATGGTTGATAAGGAAATCATTTATGAGTTGGGATTTCAAGTTAAGAAGACTGAATGCCCCGAAATCACAGAGAAGGTAGAAAGGAGAAGATGGGAGCTCCTCACTGACTCGGTCACTAAGGTGAATGCAAATCTCATAAGAGAATTTTATGCAAATGCAGTCAGATATGATAAGAAAGATGAGTCATATACAAGCTTGGTGAGAGGAACAATGGTGGATTTTGGTCCCATGAGTGTAATGAGGGCATTGAAGCTACGGTCTATACCGTTTGAAGAAGAAAGTTATCACTCAAGATTGGACAACAACCCCAATTATGACCAGCTTTTACGAGACCTTTGTGTACCAGGAGCTGACTGGGAAAGGGGTGCGGGAAATAAACCAAAGTTCATTAAGAGAACAGACCTCACTCCTGAAGCTAAGGGGTGGTTTGAGCTAGTGAGGAGGTCTATTCTCCCAGCTGCAAACAACTCGGAGGTGAATCTCGAGAGAGCAACAATGGTGCATTGCATACTCAAGGGAGGAGAAATCAAAGTTCATGAGATCATAGCTCAAGGCATTAGAAAGATGGCAGAGAAAAGTGACTCAAGAGGAACATTAGGTTACCCCAGCACTATTTACCGAATATGCAAGAAAGCTAGGGTGGTTTTTGAAGATGAGGACCCCGTTTGGATAAAGGAAGGAATTCCAATAACAGTCCAAAGGATGAATGCTGCAGCATCCTCCCTGCCTCAACGGAAGCAAAGAAAGAGGACAGCCCCTCAAGTAGTGGAAGGCCAAGTCTCAGAGGGTCAAGCACAACAGACCTTGGACATGCACCAATTACAGGAGGCCATTGATGGCTTGTCTAGACAATATTTGGAAAGCCAAGGAGCACAGAAAGAGCTTCAACTACAGATGATGGGGCAGCAAGAGGAAACACTTTCAAGATGATGACTCAGCAAGGTGAGTGGCAAAGGCAAATGATGGAACAGCAACTAAGCCAAGGACAACAATGGGGAGAAGCATTCAACAGGATGGAACAAAGGCAAAACGAGCAACAAGAATCCACCCAGAGGCTAATCAACATCCAAGCACATCAAGGGGCACACATACATGAGATGCATCGAAGACAAATAGAACAGGCAGAACTATTGGACGAGCAAAGGGCATTCGCAGAAGGAGTTTACATGAGCGAAACAGGACATCATATAAACACTCAAGCCAGGCTCGGCTACTTAGTGGGACAGCTGCTAGTATTGCATCCAGGAATAGCCAAGTATGACGAAATGAAGGATGAATTAGCACGAAAGGAAAGACAAAGGGTGGAAGAGAGTCATGAGTCAGTGAGGAAGGCACTTGAGGATTGGAAGCGAGCAAGATTGGCACGGATGCGAGGAAATGCAAGAGGAAACAAGGAGGACAAGCAAGGAAAAGAGCATGGACATCCACAACAGTAAAAGGTGGTGGAGCTCCTTCTTTGTTCCATCTTTCTCTATGTCTTAAATAAGGAAGATCTTGTGTGAAATAGAACTTGCTTCCATGTTATGTTTAAACCTTTTTCAATCATGTCTTTTAAGTTTGTGGTATTGAATAGGTCTATGTGTGCTAGTCTTTATGTCACTGCATCCTTACTTAACTTACTTGTATGCTTGTTCCTTTTAAATCAAATGAAGAAGAGAATGTTTATGTTTTTAAAAGACCAGAGTGGAGTTCATATTGTGGAAGTGCATTCATGAATCTTTGGGGTAGTCATAAGTTAGCTAAGTTGGTTTAACCGCAAGGTTAGGAGGACAATTATCTATCCTGAATACTTGACTTTGGATATACCCATGAGACTACGTAGATGACAAGATCCTAATAAGAGAAAAGGGAAAGAATAATGGAAGTGAAAAACAAAAGAAAAAGAGTAAGCAATAAGGCTAGGCACCAATGGTTTGGACCTTGAGACAAGTGTCTGTGGTGCTCCTGTGTGAGGGATCTACTTGGATGAATAAGCTCTCAGGGGTGCTTTATCACTTGGTAACTTGGGTTAACTAACCCGGGATTATCAGCTGAAAATCCACTATCAAGAGTAACCCTCACCACAGAGCATTTAGTAACCCAAAGAGGTGCTGGACACCAAAGTCTCAAGTAAAGAAAATAAAGGAACTATATGCCTGTGGTGTGTATGTATGAGGGAGAGACTTGAGGGAGTAAGTCCTTAGGGGTGCTTCAACACCTAGCACCTTGAACCAACTGGTTCGGGAGTGTTGGCTGAAAGCTTATCTTAAAGAGTTGCCCCCTTACAAAGCACTTAGCCTAAATAACACAAATAACCCTTGAAATAACAATAAAAGGATCAATGAATAAAAGTCTCATGGGATATAGACAAAGTAAGTGTTTAGGGACATGATAAAGGTCTGAAAGCCAGTAATGGAATGAACCTAAGTTGCTATGCATGAAACCACCATAAAATCAGTAACATGACATCCACAAGAATGACTCATTCCTCTGGATATTCCATTCATCATTCTCTTGTTCCAGTACTTGCTTAGGGACAAGCAAGCTTAAAGTTTGGTGTTGTGATGCCAGGGCATCTTGGCCAGTTTCACTGACCTTTTCTTTACTGTTTTTAGGTTAGTTTCATGCATTTCCTTAGGAAATAAGCTAGTTTTGGGTAGATATTCACTTACACCTTGATTCAAGCATACATTGTGCATTTCACATGATTTCATGAGGATTTTGCATAAGTTTAGTGACAAATTGTATGTTGCATTGCCCATGACTTGGACTAGAACTTTGATGCACTCTATTGCTTGATTTCAGGACCAAAGGAAGCAAGGAAAGGGAGGAAACTTGCAAGATTAATGAGAAAAGTGATTGCCAATGACACTCTCAAAGCCATCATTGCCCACGTTAAGAGTCAGGTTAACTAAGTTAACGTGAACTCTAATGTGGAAAAGGGAAGTTGAGCCAACGTTAGTGACACTTAACATTGTCACTAACGTTGGCAAACACTCATGAGTGGCCACGTTAGAGCCCACGTTAACCTAGTTAACGTGACCTCTAACGTTAAAGGGGGAAGAGAAGCCAACGTTAGTGACATTCAACATTGTCACTAACGTTGGCCTAAGGATGCAACACACCACGTTAACTCCCTTGGTTAACGTGGGAGCTAACGTAAGAAGTGAGAGTTGTCGACAACGTTAGTGACACTCAACATTGTCACTAACGTTGGAAGCAACCGCACAACCCCCCAAGGAGCCACGTTAACTTCCACGTTAACTTAGTTAACGTGGAAGCTAACGATGAGGAATGAATGATGAGCCAACGTTAGTGACACTCAACATTGTCACTAACGTTGGGATGGCTAAGAATAGCCACGTTAGAAGCCACGTTAACCTAGTTAACGTGGACTTTAACGTGAGATCTAGGGGCACATTGGAACGTTAGTGACAATGTTGAGTGTCACTAACGTTCTCGAAGGTTGGCAAGGCCACGTTAGAAGCCACGTTAACCTAGTTAACGTGGGCTTTAACATGAAGCAAAAAGGGGCACACTAGAACATTAGTGACAATGTTGAGTGTCACTAACGTTCTCGAAGGTTGGCAAGGCCATGTTAGAAGCCACGTTAACCTAGTTAATGTGGGATCTAACGTGAGGCAAGGGGGTACATTGGAACGTTAGTGAAAATGTTAAGTGTCGCTAACGTTCCCGAACTTATACTTTCACTAAATGATTAACACCTCTTACGCCCTGAGCTAAAGTCTCTGCCCACTTAACACTTTCTCTCTGCAAGTAAAGCCAAGCCCAAATGAAGAAAAGAACTGCTTCAAACTCAAGATCCAAAGGCCCAAGACTCGAAGAGCAAACTAGAAGTTGAGAAGAGTAGCATATATAGGAGTATCTTTGAATTGTAAAAGGGAGTTTGAGGAGGCTGGAAGAGGAGAACTACTCTATGTATTTTACTTTCTCTGCATTTTCTAGTTTTATGATGTATTCTCCATCTTTGTTTTCATTTTCTAGAGCTATGAACAACTAAACCCCTTTCATTGGGTTAGGGAGCTCTGTTGTAATTTGATGGATCAATACTAATTTTCATTATTCTTCTTCTATCTTTTCTCTTGATTTTACTTGAAAGCTTTCGATCTTCATCCAATTGAATAGTTATCTTGAAAGAGAAGCTATTCAAACTTGGATCTCTTTTGAACCTTGAAAGAGGAATGAAGAGATCAAGCTAGAAATGCTTTCTCATGCTGGACCAAATTGGGTTTGGATGGGTATGTGACTATAACCCTCTCAATACTTGATTTGGGAAATGCATGTGGTATAATCAGTGACCATACTTCATCTCTTCTCATGAGCAATTAACCAAGGAATTGGCTATTGATCAAGATTTGAGAGATTGAATTGCAAGAAATTGTAATTCAATCACTTAAGATTGCCAAGGAGATCAATGAGTGCATTGATTGAGGAAGAGATGAAAATGAACTTGATCCGAAGAATTGCAACATCTCCTAAGCCCAATGAACTCCCCATCTCTGATCTTACCTATTCTCTTTAATTTCTGCCATTTACTTTTATGAGCAAATCCCCTATTCCCATTTACAATTCTGCAATTTATTTTCAGTCATTTACTTCCAATCCTTTAATCCTAGCATTTACTTTTCTGTTATTTACATTCCCGCCATTTTATTTTCTGCAACTCTCACCCAAAATTCTGGATTCGCTCAAGTAGAACATTCTTCTAATTAAAGTTGCTTGATCAATCAATCCCTGTGGGATTCGACCTCACTCTATTGTGAGTTTTTACTTGACGACAAATTCGGTACACTTGCCGAAGGGAGATTTGTTGTGAGACAAGTTTTCCGTGCATCAAAGCACCAAGAGGCACAGACACTGCAAAAAACAATACTCCTATTCCATTTCCACAAATTGCAAGGAAGCCCAGGAAGCAGCTGGAACCCGATCCCAAAATGGTAGAAATATTCAAAAAGGTTGAGGTAACCGTTCCTCTTTTTGATGTTATTCAACAAGTACCTAAATATGCAAAGTTTCTAAAAGATTTATATATACATAAAGACAAAATTAATGAATTAGAAACTATTCCTTTAGGTAGCTCCATATCTGCTTTAATGGGAGGATTACCTGAAAAATGTAGTGACCCAGGTCCTTGTATAGTTAGTTGTACTATTGGTGGAGTAGTAATTTATGACTGCATGTGTGATTTAGGAGCATGTGTCAGTATAATGCCTTTGTCTATATATGATATTTTGAGGCTCCCTCCTTTAAAAAGGTCGGCAGCTCATTTTGTGTTAGCAGATAAAAGCATTATTACAGTGGCTGGAGTTGTTGAAGATGTTTTAGTGAACATTAAAGGGCTTACATTTCCCACTGATTTTTATATCTTGGAGATGCCCCATAATGACTCAGATAAGCCATCATCAATCCTACTTGGAAGACCATTCCTGAAGACATAAAAATTCAAATTGGATGCTTTTTAAGGAACATACTCTTTTGAAATAGATGGCCGCATAGTAATCTTCAATCTGAATGGAGTCATAAACAACCCTCCAGAAGATCAATCTATCTTCCAGTGTGATGTCATAGATGAAACTGTAGCTGCAGTTCACAAGCAAAAATTAGAAGAGAGGCACACTGGACAAGGTCCAAGTGTGGGGACCCTCTTAACTGACAATGAGGGCATTTCGCCATTTTTACAAGCTCCAGATAATCCAGAGCTTGTCCATGATCAGAATTTAGAGTTGAAACCCCTCCCTCCACATCTCAAATATGCTTATCTTGAAGATGAGCAGAAATTTCCGGTCATCATTGCAAGGGAACTTACTTCTCAACAAGAAGAGCAGTTAGTTGATGTACTGAGGAAGCACAAGAAGGCAATTAGGTGGAGTTTGGCAGACATAGTAGGCATCAACCCTCAAGTATGTGAACACAGAATATTTTTAGAAGAGGGAGCAAGACCTGTCCGTCAACCCCAAAGAAGATTGAATCCCACTATCTTGGAAGTTGTCAAAAAGGAAGTGACCAGACTATTGGAAGCAGATATCATCTATCCCATCTCAGACAGCGAATGGGTTAGCCCAGTACAAGTGGTGCCCAAGAAGTCTGGAGTCACTACAGTGAAGAATGAACATGGAGAGCTCATAGCAACTAGAGTTCAGAATGCTTGGAGAGTCTGCATTGATTACAGGCGTCTCAACCAAGCAACCCATAAGGATCACTACCCACTTTCATTCATTGATCAAGTGCTGGATCGCCTGTCAGGTAAATCACATTATTGCTTTTTAGATGGTTAGACAGGTTATTTCCAGATTCATATAGCTCCTGAGGATCAGGAAAAGACCACTTTTTCATGTCCTTTTGGGACTTATGCTTACAAACGAATGCCCTTTGGCTTGTGCAATGCACCAGCTACTTTCCAAAGGTGCATGATGAGCCTTTTCTCTTATCTTATTGAGGACTGTATGGAGGTTTTTATGGATGATTTTAGCATTTATGGTGATTCTTTTAGCCTTTTCTTAGATGGATTATCTAGAGTACTGGATAGATGTGCCAGTACAAACCTTGTATTAAATTTTGAAAAATGTCACTTTATGGTAAAACAAGGGATTGTACTAGGACTTTAGTAGACCCAGTTATTTCTAGTTTACCTTAACCCTCTTCTGTGAGGGAAGTCCGTTCGTTCCTTGGCCATGCAGGTTTTTACAGGAGATTTATTAAGGACTTTAGTATGGTAGCACTTCCCTTATCCAGATTACTACAGAAGGATATTGAGTTCGAGTTCAGTGAAGATTGTAAATAAGCGTTTGATAAGCTAAAAGCCGCCCTGACTCAAACCCCAATTGTGAGAGGACCAGACTGGAGCCAGCCGTTTGAAATCATGTGCGATGCTTCCAACCATGCAGTAGGAGCAGCGCTGGCTCAGCATGAAGGTAAGGACCCTTTTGTTATTGCTTATGCGTCTAAGAATTTAGACACTGCCCAATCCAATTATACTACTATTGAGAAAGAGCTTCTTGCTATTGTTTTTGCTCTGGATAAATTCCGAGCTTATTTACTTGGTACTAGAGTAGTAGTGTATTCAGATCATGCAGCTTTAAAGTATCTATTAGCTAAAAAGGAGTCCAAACTAAGGCTTATACGTTGGATAGTGCTATTACAAGAATTTGATTTAGAAATAAAGGATAGGAGTGGTAACCAGAATTTAGTGGCAGACCACTTGAGTCGCCTTGAGCACATTAAGAATGATTCTACTCCTATAGATGATAATTTTCCATTTGATAACCTGCAAGCAGTATCTGACGTATCTCCCTGGTATGCACCTGTAGCTAATTATCTAGTTAGCCGCACATTTCCTCCTAACTTTTCTAAGCATCAAAAAGACAAGCTGAAAAGCGAGTCTAAATATTATATATGGGATGACCCATATTTATGGAGATGTGGTGCTGATCAGGTAATTAGACGGTGTGTGCCTCAATCAGAATTCTAGTCCATCTTAGAGGCCTGTCACTCATCTGAGAGTGGAGGACATTTTGGCCCTCAAAGAACAGCTAGAAAGGTCTTAGACTGTGGATTCTGGTGGCCTACTCTTTTTAGAGACGCTGCTGAGTTTTGCAAATCTTGTCTCCCATGCCAAAAACTTGGTAATATATCCAGGAGGGATGAAATGCCTCAACAAATTATGCTTTTCTGTGAGATTTTTGATGTTTGGGGCATTGACTTTATGGGTCCATTTCCAAATTCTAATGGTTACTTTTATATATTGTTAGCTGTGGATTATGTTTCAAAATGGGTGGAAGCAATTCCTACCCGTACTGATGATGCTAACACTGTTGTTTTCTTTGTGAGAAACCATATTATCTGTCGCTTTGGATCCCCACGAGCAATCGTGAGCGATCAAGGCACCCTTTTTTGTAAGAGGAGACTAACAGGACTAATGAAGAAGCATGGGATAATTCATAAGGTTGCAACAGCATACCATCCTTAGACCAATGGGCAAGCCGAGGTGTCAAATAGAGAGATAAAGCGTATCTTGCAGAAGATAGTCAAACCTCATAGAAGAGACTGGAGCACCAGGCTACAAGATGCACTCTGGGCATACAGAACAGCATACAAAACACCCATTGGGATGAGTCTGTTTCGCTTAGTTTATGGAAAAGCTTGTCATCTCCCTGTTGAGGTAGAGCACAAAGCCTTTTGGGCAGTCAAGGAGTACAACATGGCGATGGAGAACGCCAGAGCTGAAAGGAAGTTGCAACTGCAAGAACTGGAAAGCCTTCGCCTAGAAGCTTATGAGAACTCAGGACTATACAAGGAAAAGATGAAGGCTGCACACGATCAGCACATCAAGAGGAAAGAGTTCCAACCTGGGGATTTAGTCCTCCTTTACAAATCTCGTCTGAGGCTCATGCCAGGCAAGTTGAGATCCAGATGGGAAGGTCCATACAGAGTAGAGAAGGCCGAACCGTACGGAGTTTATCACCTAAGCCATCCTTCACACTCTGAACTTATCAAAGTTAATGGACACCGTTTGAATCTATACTATGGCGAGAAGATACAGAAAAATAAGGAGCTTGAGATCTTCCTCTTGGAAGATCCCCACATAGCAGAAGATTGAGCTAGTGGAGTGTCCAACTTACGGACGTTAAAGCAAAGTGCTAGGTGGGAGACAACCCACCATGGTATGATCGTTCTTTTCTTTATTTTTAGTTTTTTCTATTTAATAACTCTTCTCTCTATCAGTTCCTTCGTGCATCTGCATCTGCATTATCTCTATAAAAAAAAAGAGAAAGAGAAAATGCCACGCGACTCGACCGCATCAGCGACGCGTCCGCGTCGCAAGGAGATGGGAGAAAAACAAAAATGAATAGAGAGTCACGCTGGAGCGTGGCTGGAAGCGTGCCAATGGCACAGTTCTATCCACGTGGATGCATGCCCCACGCGTCCGCGTCACCTGGAAATAATGACCTCCCACGCGACCACGTGCCCTGATTTTCGACGTAAAACGGGTGCGCAGCTGAAAGTTGTGCTAGAGTGGTGCTGGCCTGGCGCTGGACGCGCAATCCCCTTCACGCGACCGCGTGCCCCACGCGGCCGCGTCGTACCCCATAAACTGCCCACTCACGCGATCGCATGCCCACGCGATCGCATGACCCCAATTTTGGCAAATACATCAATTCAAACAGAGAGTTGTGCAAGCGCGAGGCTACACTCGCGCCAGAAGCCTAACATGGGTCACGCGACCGCGTGACCGACGCGATCGCGTCATCTTACTTGAAGCGCAATCACGCGAACGCGTGCCCCACGCAGTCGCGTCGCTTGTGCCGCACAGCTCAACCTGAATTGCCAGAATATTTTATCTTTTCCCTCCTTACTTCTTCCTTCTCCCTTCTTCCTTCTCTCTCACCTTTCACTCTCACTCTCCCTCACCTCCATTAACAAGGTTTTATTTTCTTCTTCACCCTTTTCTTTTCTATCATTCCTCTTATTTTATATGTTATCTTCTTTTCTTCTCTTTTTCTTTTCATTATTCATATTTTCTTTCTTCTTCTTTCCTTTTTACATGGTGTTAGAATTTTATTTGAGTCATTATTTTTCATTATATGCTTGTGGATTGTTGCAAATTGTTTGACAATTATATATTATTTTCTTTAAAGGATTGCTTGCATGTTCACTTTAATATTTTCTATACCTTCTTCACCATGCATGCTATGTGTTTGTGAAAAAGCCCATATGGCATTATGCACTTCTCTATGTCATTCTACTATTCAATGCTTACTTTTCACAACTTCCCCTTACTATTATATTAATTAAATTTAATTGTCAATACAAACGTGATGGTTTGTTACAAAGTAATGCTTGGTCTATGCTACTCGTGCCCTTTGCCGGCATGCCAACAAACACCTTGCATTCACTTGTCATCATATGCACTAACTATTTTCCGTTAATGATCTTTCACATGTACTCATGAGCTTGTGTTACCATCATTTACCTTTTGATGTGCATTTATAACCATCCCTTTTCGTTCTCTTCATTGCTATATATCTCTTTGAATTTAATTTACTCTCTCTTTCCCTTTCAGGATGGCCACCAAGAAAGGAAAAGAGAAAGCTACTCCCAAACCTCCAGCAAGAAGAGGAACTAAAAGAGCACTAGTGGCAGAGCCTTCTTCAACTGCAGTCAAGCCCTCAACAAAAAGGGGTTAAGAGGATTATCAAGATTGCTGAAAAGGAGAAAGCCTTTCCAGCAAAGGATACTGCACAATTTCCAAATTGCTACTGTGAGCAGATGTTCCCCATTCTAGCCGATGGATCTACGGATACCATCGTACCCGCCCTAAGAGAATCTCGGTTTCAGCACTTACCTTGTAGCCTCACGTCTGGGCACAGATCATGTCCCATTACGTCTTTCCGAGCACTCACGAGTCCTCCTTCACTGCAGACATGGCCATTCTACTATCGTGCATCCTTACAGACCAACCTCTGAATCTACCAAGACATATCCGGAATGCCATGGGACACGTACAAATTGCGGGCAACCTACCTTTTCCCACCTTGGTCCCAGATCTTGTCTCAGCAGCCAGAGTTTCCTACAGAACTGGAGACACCAAAGCCATGCTCCCACGGGATGATCAGTATGTCCCCAATGGGAAGTACCTCAGACTTCCAGCAGCTACTACCAGCCCTCCTACTGCTCCAGTTGAAGATATTCCTTCTTCAACACCACAAGCACCTACAACTGATGAACTGCTCTAGCAGATAATCAGAAGAGTGGATCGGCTAGAACAGAAAGCGAAGTTAAAAGAGCGTCGTAACGAGCGCCGATTCAAACACCTCAAGGAACTACTCAAGGGAAAATTCAAGGACTCAGACACCCCAGACTCCAATTTCTTTACCAGCACAGGGAGCCATGATGGTCCCGACTGTGGAGATACTGGTACCAGCCCACCCCTGTTCCTGACAGATGGCACCGAGGACGGTGCAAAGCCTTAAGTGTGGGGAGGTCGGTCAGTACCTAACTTCCGGAGGTAACTTCTCTTCCCTAGCACCAATAAATTAGGATATTTTAGTTATTTTTTTCTTTCTTTTATAGAATAGGATAAATTGCATAGTAATAGGTTAGTTGCATGCATGCTCTACTTGGCTGAAAAGACAATAAGTTTCTTCTAAGACTCTATCTTTGGAACAAAATTTCACTAATTTTTAAAATTTTTATGATAAATTTGCTTGAAGTTATATATTTGGACTATGATGTTTGAGCTAAAGAACACACAACCTGTGAAGATTTGAGCCTTTATGCATGGTTACATTATTTAACCATAATTATTTTATTCCTGTGTGTTTACTTCTCTATGATTGTAATCTGTATTTTGTTTCATCCTATATGTCCAATATTTATTATATTTATATGCTTGCACATGATTGAGGCCATTATTTGTTTAAACTCACTTATCCAAATTAAGCCTACCCTTTTCAATTACCTTGGTTAACCACTTTGAGCCTTTAAATCCCATTGGTTCTATATTTCACCACATTACTAGCCTTAAGCAGAAAGACAATTGTATATCCCAAATTGAATCTTTGGTTAGCTTAAGACAGAATTGTGTGCGCTAGTTAAGTATGGGAAATTATGGGAACAAAAGTTATTAAGGGAATGTGTCATGATAATTTAAGGGGAATTTGGATACCTACTCATGTGAAACTATAAGAATCAAAAATCTATGTGCATTGATAAGCTATATTTATTCTTATGTTTCTATGTAAAATATATATATATATATATATATATATATATATATATATATCCAAAAATATCTAATAAATAAATAAGGGGGCAAAATTACCCCAATTTAAGAATTCGAAAGTCAATGCACATATGATAAAAATTAAAATAAAAAGTTGATACATGAGTATGGAATGTAAAAGGAGAATTCTGGGTAGCTAGGTATGAATTCTAAGATTACGCAAGTTATATAGGTTAGGTTGAAGCTTGGGTTAATTAAAGATTCAATTTATAAGCTCACTTGACCATACATGTATCCCTACCTACGTTGGCCCCATTACAACCTTGAAAAGACCTCATGATGTTTGCATTGGTATATTAACTGTTGTTGATTGGTTAAGAGAAGAACAAAAGTTAGAGAGCATGATTAGAGAAGGATAGAATGATTATCCTATACACTAGAGAGATTAGAGCGTACATACATCATCAGTGAGGGTTCAATGCTTGAATTTCCATGTTCCCTGCTTTCATGAGCTATCTTCTTGCACTTTTATCTGTCTTACTGTATAATGATAGAATTAGTGGAATTTGATTTGTAATTGTTTTGAAGAACTTATTTGCTTTAAATCAAGTGGGCAAAAATCATATAGTTGCATTCATATATATAGGTTGCATTGCATTTCATAGGTTTTACATATTCTTACTCATTTCATTTATCTCCTTCAATTAAGCATGAGGACATGCTAATGTTTAAGTGTGGGGAGGTTGATAAACCACTATTTCATGGTTTATATTGTGTTTAATTGTGTGGTTTTATCATGATCTTTGCCCACTTATTCATTAAATAAGCATGCATTTATATTTCCTTCCTAAAGATGTTTTATAGTTGAAAACTTGCTTCCTAGAGACTTTTAATTATGTATTTTATTTCTCCCTTATTCCATTCGATGCCGTGATCTGTGTGTTAAGTGTTTCAGGCTTTATAAGGCATGAATGAGTTGGAGATTGGAAGGGAAGCCTGCAAAAATGGAAGGAACACAAGAAATCGAGGAGATGACCAGCGAGAAGCGACGCGGCCGCATGGATGACGCGACCGCGCGGAAGAAAGCAATTTGAAGCGACGCAACCGCATGGATGACGCGACCGTGCGGCATGGAATAGCACGAGTGACGCGGCCGCATGGACGACGCATCCGCGTGGCAAAGCAGAAACGCGAATGACGCGTCCGCATGAGCGACGCGATCACGTGACGTGCGCGATCTGCATAATTTGCAGATTTGCTGGGGACGATTTCGGGCCCTATCTTGACCCAGTTTTCGGCCCGGAACAGCAGAATTGAACCAGAGAACATGCAGAAACCAAAGACAACATTCATTCCACACAATTTTAGTTTTAGATCTAGTTTTACTCATCCTCTAGATTTTTCTCTCTACACATTCATAGTTTTTAGGATTATTATTTTACGTTCATAGTTTGGGATATTGAGAAGAGTTATTACCTCATCAAGACTTCGTCATTCTAGTTCGTTTTCTTTCTTGGTCTTACTCTTCCATATTCCTTGCTTTGTTTAATTTTACCTTTGGAACATTCTTAGGGATATTTAATATAGGGATCACTTTTATTTTTGATTGACTATTTTAATTTTATTTACAATGTCTTTCCTTAATTTCTTTTCATATGCTATGAATTTTACCTTTACAATGAGTGAGTAGTTCTCTAACTTGATGGGGAATTGATTGAAAGGAACCCTTGAGTTGGAAGGCTTGAAGGAAAAACTGTAATTGGGTTTATGGTTGGATTGCCTCCTAATCACTAACACCAATCCCTTTTAATTAAGTGGATTGCAACTTGTGAATGGACGTAGCATTCCAACTTGTTTGACTTTCCTTCACCTAGTGAAGGATAACTAAACAGGATAACCTTTAATTGTTAATTAATCCGGAGAGCATTTCGACAATAATAGGGATTCCAACTAATCAATTTCCAGTCAAGACTTTTATTTACATTATTCAAATTCATCAATTTAAATTCCTGTTTTCCCAATTCAAACCTTTTTTGAAAACCTCTGATTAATAAAATAGCACACTTTTCTGCAACTCGTTGGGAGACGACCTAGGATTCATACTCCCAGTATTTTAAATTCAATTTTCTGTGACACCTTTCTAAATCGATAGGCGGATTTCCGGCAAATTAAGAACTATACTTGCAACGTATATATTTTAATAATTTTTAATTCGCTAATTTCTGCCCGCATCAGTCACAGAAATTAAAATCAAAATACTGGGAGTATGAATCCCAGGTCGTCTCCCAACGAGTTGCAGAAAAGTGTGCTATTTTAATAATCAGTTGTTTTCAAAAAGGTTTGAGTTGAATGGCAGAAAATTAAATTAGAGAATTTATATAAATTTAAATAAAAGCCTTGACTGGGAGTTGATTAGCTGGAAGCCCTATTCTTGTTGCAGTACTCTCAAGATTAATTGATAATTGGGGGTTGTTCTGTTTAGTTGTCCCTTACTAAGTAAGAGGAAGTCAAACAAGTTGGAATGCTGTTCTATCCACAAGTTCCAATCCGCTCTTGGGAGGATTGGTGTTAGTGACTAGAGAGCGATCCAACAATAAACCCAATTACAATCTTTCTCTCGAACATCCCAACTCAAGGGTTTCTTTCAATCAACTCCCCATCAAGTTAGGGAACTACTCACTCATTGTAAATGAAGAATTCATAACATAAGAAAGGGAATTAAAGAAAGACATGATAAATAATGATCAAAAGATTAATTAAAAATAAAAGCGATTCTTGTATTTAATAAATGCTAAAATAATCCAATAGTAAAATTAAGTAAATTAAGGAACATGGAAGAGTAAGAGACAAGTAAAGAAAACGAACTAGAATGTCGAAGTCTTGATGAGGCAATAACTCTTCTTAATATCCCAATGCGAAAACAATGAACATAACAAATCCTAAAAACTATGAATGTGTAGAGAGAAAACCTAGAGGAGAGGAAAACTAGATCTCCAAACTAAAACTACGCGGAATGAATGTTGTTGTTGGTTTTTGCATGTTCTCTGGCTCTAGTCTGCTTTTCTGAGCCGAAAACTGGGTCAAAATAGGGCCCGAAATTGCCCCCAGCGATTCTGCAGATTATGCAGATCGTGATGCTATGGATCATGATAGCCCGGTCTATAGTAACTTCAGACCGGTTGCTAGTGGGAATGATTGAGTGTTTGATGAACTCCAACCATCCTCTAGCCACGGGCTTGAGGTCATGCCTTCTTAGTTGAACCGGCTTCCCTTTTGAATTTCTCTTCCATTGAGCGCCCTCTTCACAAATGTCTATGAGGACTTGGTCCACCTTTTGATCAAAGTTGACCCTTCTAGTGTAGGGGCTTGCATCTCCTTGCATCATTGGCAAGTTGAATGCCAACCTTACATTTTTCGGACCGAAATCTAAGCATTTCCCCCGGACCATTGTAAGCCAATTCTTTGGGTCCAGGTTCACACTTTGATCATGGTTCTTGGTGATCCATGCATTGGCATAGAACTCTTGAACCATTAAGATCCCGACTTGTTGAATGGTGTTGGTGAGAGATTCCCAAACTCTTCTTCGAATCTCATGTCGGATCTCTAGATCTTCACCCTTTTTGAGCTTGAAATGGACCTCGGGGATCACCTTCTTCTTGGCCACAACTTCATAGAAGTGGTCTTGATGCACCCTTGAGATGAATCTCTCCATCTCCCATGACTCGGAGGTGGAAGCTTTTGCCTTCCCTTTTCTCTTTCTAGAGGTTTCTCCGGCCTTAGGTGCCATAAATGGTTATGGAAAAACAAAAATCAACGCTTTTACCACACCAAACTTAGAAAGTTTGCTCGTCCTCGAGTAAAAGAAGAAAGAAAAGAGTAGAAGAAGAAGAATTAGGGGACATGTAAGGTGGTGGAAGTTTCGGCCAAGGGGGAGAAGTAGTGTTTGTGATATGTGGAAATGAAAGATTAAAGATTGGTTTATATAGGAGTGGAGAGAGGGCTAGGGTTCGGCCATGTATGGGTGGGTTTGGGAGGGAAAGTGGTTTGAATTTGAATGATGAGGTAGGTAGGGTTTTATGATGGATGGATGTGGATTGGTGAAGAGATTATGGAGAAGAGGGTAGGATTTGATAGGTGAGGGGGTTTTTTTTTGGGGGGGGGGGAGAGGTATTGAGGTGATTGGTGAAGGGTATTTGGGGAAGGGTGTTATGGGAAGGTGTGAAGAAGAGAAAGGGAGATGAGGTAGGTGGGGATCCTGTAGGGTCCACAGATCCTGAGGTGTCAAGGATTTCTCATCCCTGCACCATGTTGGCGTGTAAACGCCCCCTTGATTTCCAATCCTGGCGTTAAACGCCAGGTTGCTGCCCATTTCTGGCATTTAACGCCAGCTTTTTTCCCTTTCTGGCGTTAAACGCCAGCTTTTTGCCCTTTTCTGGCGTTAAACGCCAGCTTTGTGCCCCTTTCTGGCGTTAAACGCCAGTCTGGTGCCCCTTTCTGGCGTTAAACGCCCAGAATGGTGCCAGACAGGGTGTTTAATGCCCATTCTGCTACCCTTACTGGCGTTTAAACGCCAGTAAGCTTCTCTTCCAGGGTGTGCTGTTTTTAATAGTGTTTTTCATTCTATTTTTGCTTTTTCAGTTATTTTTGTGGCTTCACATGATCATGAATCTACAGAAAATATAAAATAACAATGGAAAATAAATAGATATAATAAAATTGGGTTGCCTCCCAACAAGTGCTTCTTTAATGTCAATAGCTTGACAGTGGGCTCTCATGGAGCCTCACAGATACTCAGAGCATGATGATGGTCTCCCAACACCAAACTTAGAGTTTGAATATGGGGGCTCTATTCGACTCTACATTGAGAGAAGCTTTTCATGCTTCCTCTCCATGGTTACAGAGGGAGATCCTTGAGCTTTAAACACAAGGGAGTCCTCATTCACTTGAAGGACCAATTCTCCTCTGTCAACATCAATCACAGTTTTTGCTGTGGCTAGGAAGGGTCTGCCAAGGATGATGGATTCATCCATACACTTCCCGGTGTCTAGGATTATGAAATCAACAGGGATGTAGTGGCCTTCAACCTTTACCAAGACATCCTCTACAAGTCCATAAGCCTGTTTCTTTGAATTGTCTGCCATCTCTAGTGTGATTCTTGCAGCTTGTACCTCAAGGATCCCTAGCTTCTCCATCACAGAGAGTGGCAAGAGGTTTATACTTGACCCCAAGTTACACAGAGCCTTCTCAAAGGTCATGGTGCCTATGGTACAAGGTATTGAGAATTTTCCAGGATCCTGTCTCTTCTGAGGTAATCTCTGCCTAGTCAAGTCATCCAGTTCTTTGGTGAGCAAGGGGAGTTCATCCTCCCAAGTCTCATTACCAAATAACATGGCATTTAGCTTCATGATTGCTCCAAGGTACTTAGCAACTTGCTCTTCAGTAATATCTTCATCCTCTTCAGAGGAAGAATACTCATCAGAGCTCATGAATGGCAGAAGTAAATTTAATGGAATCTCCATGGTCTCTATATGAGCCTCAGATTCCCATGGTTCCTTATTAGGGAACTCCTTGGAGGCCAGTGGACTTCCATTGAGGTCTTCCTCAGTAGAAATCACTACCTTTCCCTCCTCTATGCATTCAGCCATGTGGGACGTGTTTATGGCCTTGCATTCTCTCTTTGTGTTCTCTTCTGTATTGCTTGGGAGAGTGCTAGGAGGAGTTTCAGTAATTCTCTTACTCAGCTGACCCACTTGTGCCTCCAAATTTCTAATAGAGGACCTTGTTTCAGTCATGAAACTTTGAGTGGTCTTGGTTAGATCAGAGATTTTGGTTGCTAAGTCAGATTGGCTCTGCTTAGAATTCTCTATCTGTTGCTGAGAAGATGATGGAAAAGGCTTGCTATTGCTAAAGCTATTTCTTCAACCATTACTGTTGTTGAAGCCTTGTTGAGGCCTCTGTTGGTCCTTCCATGAGAGATTTGGATGATTTCTCCATGAAGGATTATAGGTGTTTCCATAGGGTTCTCCCATGTAATTCACCTCTTCCGTTGAAGGGTTCTCAGGATCATAAGCTTTTTCTTCAAATGAAGCTTCTTTGGTACTACCTGTTGCTGCTTGCATTCCAGATAGACTCTGAGAAATCATATTGACTTGCTGAGTCAATATTTTGTTTGGAGCCAATATGGCATTCAGAGTATCAATCTCAAGAACTCCTTTCTTCTTATTTGTCCCATTATTCACAGGATTCCTTTCAGAAGTGTACATGAATTGGTTATTTGCAACCATTTCAATGAGCTCCTGAGCTTCTGCAGGCGTCTTCTTCAGATGAAGAGATCCTCCAGTAGAGCTGTCCAATGACATCTTGGACAGTTCAGACAGATCATCATAGAAGATACCTATGATGCTCCATTCTGAAAGCATGTCAGAAGGACACCTTCTAATCAATTGCTTGTATCTTTCCCAGGCTTCATAGAAGGATTCACCTTCCTTCTATCTGAAGGTTTGGACTTCCACTCTAATCTTACTCAATTTTTGAGGTGGAAAGAATTTGGCCAGAAAAGCACTGACCAGCTTTTCCCAAGAGTTCAGGCTTTCCTTAGGTTGTGAATCCAACCATACTCTAGCTCTGTCTCTTACAGCAAAGGGAAAAAGCATAAGCCTGTAGACCTCAGGATCAACCCCATTGGTCTTGACAGTGTCACAGATTTGCAAAAATTCAGCCAAAAACTGATGAGGATCTTCCAATGGAAGTCCGTAAAACTTGCAATTCTGTTGCATTAGAGAAACTAATTGAGGCTTAAACTCAAAGTTGTTTGCTCCAATGGCAGGGATTGAGATGCTTCTCCCATAAAAGTCGGGAGTAGGTGCAATAAAGTCACCAAGCACCTTCCTTGCATTGTTGGCATTGTTGTTGTTTTCGGATGCCATGTCTTCTTCTTGTTTGAAAATTTCTGTTAGGTCCCCTACAGAGAGTTGTGCTTTAGCTTCTCTTAGCTTTCTCTTCAAGGTCCTTTCAGGTTCAGGATCAGCTTCAACAAGAATGCCTTTGTTTTTGCTCCTGCTCATATGAAAGAGAGAAGAAGAAAGTATGGAATCTTCTATGTCATAGTATAGAGATTCCTTGAGGTGTCAGAGGAAAAGAAGAATAGAAGGAGGAGGTAGAGAAGAGAGAATTCGAGCGTATCAAGTGGGAGAGAGTTTGAATTGCACATTGAGGAGGAGTGTTAGTCCCTTAAATAGAAGAATGTGAAAGGGGGGAGGAATTTTCGAAATTAAAAAAAAAATTGAATTAATTAAAAGAAATTTTGAAAAGTTAGTTGATGATTTTCGAAAATTAAAATTGAGACAGTAGTTAAGTGGTTTTGAAAAAGATTTTGAAATTAGAAATCAAAAAGATATTATTGAAAATCATTTTTTTGAAAAAGATGTGGTTGAGAGGATATAATTGAGAAAATATGGTTTTTAAAAAGATATGATTGACAAACTATTAAAAAGATTTGATTTTTAAAATTAATGACTTGGCTAACAAGAAATTTAAAAGATATGATTCTAAAATTCAATTATGGAACCTGTTCCGAGGGTTACCTGGAACTGTAGGTCGATCTCGGACGAGATCTTCTGTGCTGGTCGGAACCGATGTGTCCGGCTGGTAAATGGCGGTCGGAGCTGGTGCATCCGACTTGTTTGGATTGAACGTGCTGCTGATCCTCTATCACCGAAGGGTGGGGGGTATCTACAAGAGACTCCGATGCTTAATTTTGCATTGGTATTAAATAGGTATTATGTAGAATCAGAGTATGAGTTATACCTGGGTGCTCTAGTGTATTTATAAAGGTGAGGTGTGACCTTTTGGATAAGATAAGTTAGTTATCTTATCTTATCTTGATCTTTTGAGTTGAGGTCAGTGTATCTTGAACGGAACCGCCTTTATCTCTATAGGCTTAGGCTGCCTTAGGATTTGAGTCGTGTTCCTCTACCTGGGCCCTTTATTGGGCTCTCTTGTTGACTCGGCCGAGTTCTTTAAGAAGAAGTCGGTCCGCTTAACCCGAAGAGGTCGGTCACTTTATCGTCGATCATCCCAAGTCGGATAGCTCGACCCAAGCTATGAACAATGCCCCTGCTTGAGCTCGGTCTTCTCTGTCGAGGTTGAATTCCTTGGTCCTTTTTGTAGTGAAGCCGAACTCAAGCATCTTGTCGACTTCTTTTTGTAGCAGCTTTTGAATGTAGAACGTTTTCCTCTACAAATGCGCGCTTTTGTATTAGCTCTTTTTTGAGAATGCAAGCGGTTTTAATATCCGCATTTAATTGACATTTAATTGCCCCGTTTTCCTAACTTCCCTATTTTTGAATTTTGTACTCCAGAAACGGTTTCTCTCCTTCACCCTTTTCGTAACTTCTTCGTATTTCTTCTTTCATTTTCTCGCTTTCACCTTTTTTGATTTTTCTGAAGCTTCTACCTAGAGTTTGCAGTTGCGCGTTTTAGCCTAGCGACGTTGCTTTATCACTTTGCTTTTTCGTGGGAGAAGGGTGATTCTGGCTTTTTGCCTTCCGCTTCCCTGCTTTTCTTCGCAGTTTCTCTCATTTCGAAGGTTTGACTCTTCTTCCTTCCTTTCTCTACACCATTTTTGTGTCTGTTTTGAGAAAGTTTGGATCTTTCTGTTTTTTTTCTGATCAATGTGTGTCTTGTAGTTTCTCCATCTGTTGCTTGATACTTTTAGAACTTTGCATGTTCGTGAATGCTTTTGTATTTGAAGCTTTGAAATGATGACTTTGTTTGATTCTGAAAAAAGGTTGTGTCTTTGCTGTTTTTCCGCTTGGCCCTTTTTTGGAATTTCTGATAAACTATGGAAATAGTGCTTTCTGTTGATAAACTGTAGAAGGGTGGACTTTTTGCATTTTTGCTTCCTTTGTTTTCTTTCTGGATTTTATTTTGATGAGTGCCGGGATGTAGGCTGTAGAAATAACTTAAAGACCTTGCTTGTTTACTGCCTCCAAGGGATGCCCTAAGACTTTTTGTCTTGAGTCTTGGGGTTTTCCCTTTTTTATTTATCCATCCGTCGAGATGTCTTGCCCCCTGTCCGAGATGTTTTTAAGTAATCCATTCTTCTTTTCTTTTTGTAGGATTTAGTTGACCTCATGTCTTCCCGAAATAACATTGTAGAGATGCCTTCCCAGGTTCCTGCGGGTATGGTCGATTGGGTGGACTCCATGGTTCTCATGTGTGTCTCGCTGGTTGATTCTGAATTTTGTGCTCAGCTTAGGCAGTTTCATAGTGTCTGTAGTAATTCTGGTGATGAGAAGAACTATGAACTTGTCCCTCCTTCTTCTAACGAGAGAGTCTGCTTTTCAACTCGGGTTGTTGATGGTCGCCCTTCTTTTATGCTTATGATTTTTTCTTTGGTCAGCTGGGTATCACCCTTCCTTTTACCCAATTTGAAACCGTCCTGTTATGGTCTTGTAATGTTGCCCCTTTTCAACTTCACCCTAATTCCTGGGGTTTTATTAAAATCTTCCAATTGTTGTGCAATGGTTTTGGTATTCCTGCTTCCCAATCTCTCTTTTTCTATCTGTTTGTCTTGACTAAGCCTGGTGTGGTAAAAAAGAAGTCAGCTTGGGTCTCCTTTCATTCTATCCAGGGAAAAAAGGTTTTTTCCATATTTGACGAGTCATTTCGTGATTTTAAAAACTACTTTTTCAAGGTCCGAGCTGTTGAAAGAGCTCACCCCTTTTTTCTGGATGAGAATGATGAACCTGCTTTTCCCTTGGAATAGCAAAAAGACGTGAAGGTCTCCAGGTATTCGTGGGAAATGTTGGATGAGGCTGAGCAAGCCTTTGTGACTATTTTGGAAGAACGCTGGGGTCAATCTCCCCATCTTGACACAAAGAAATTTCTAACTAATCCTTCTTTTCTTCAAACTGAACTGGGTATTTTGTGTTTCTTTTATTATCTTGTTTATGTTGCTTGTAACTGTCTCTCCGACTTGTCCGACTTGTAGCTGAATTTTCTTGTTTTATTTGCAGAGGCAATGAAGAATAGTGAATCCATGAAAGCTTTTAAGAGGGCACAGAGGGCGACTACTGCCAGAAATGTTGCGGCCAAAGCGGCTGGGGAGGGGTCCTCCCAAGTGCGCGAGAAGCCATCAGTGCCGAGTTCTCCCGGGGTGAAGAAGGTGATCCCTACACCCCGAGTCCGTTTGGTGGATCCTCACCCTACTTCTGCTACTCCCTCTGTTGCTCCTCCCAATAAAAAACAAAATACTGTTGAGCCCTTTGACCTCGATGCTCCTGATTTTAATCCCATTGAATTTGTGGATCAGCAAATCGGTCCCTACGGTGCTCTCTCCATGGACGATGTATCCATCCTTCGTCACTTGGAGTTTATGGCCCGAAATCACATGAAGATGGCGTATATGGCGGCTGCCATATATCAGACTGCTCAGAATCTCCCTCTCCACGCCACTAAAGCGTTTATGGAGGAGGCGAAACAAGAGTTTGATCGGATGAAGGAGTTGAAGGAGGAGCTTGAGATAAAGGTAGCCAAGCTGGAGAAGGACTTGAAGAACGAGGAGGCAAGTTCTCAATCACTGGCGGCTTCTTTGAGGTTGGCTGAGGACGCAGCCATGATGCATAAGGATAGTTACGTTGCATCTTATCGGGAGGTGCTGCGCCTGAGGGGGGAGCTCAACAGTGTCCGAGAAGATTATTCTGAGCTCCAAAGTCATCTCGTTGGCAGCGTGACTGCTGCTTATGAGAACTTGAGGGAACGGGAGCAAGTTTAGGTCATTGCTCCCGAAGCCGATCTTACCTCTTTTAGCCTGGACAACGTTGTCAAGGATGGCAAGATTGTTCCTGATGATGAGGATGGTGATGATGAGGTTGTTCCCCCTGCGTCCTCTGCCAAAGTGTCGACCTCTTTAGTTCCTCCTGCTGCGCTTGACTCGGATTGCCAGATTCTGAACCGGGAGGATGGAACTGTGGACGCTGTGCCGATCCAGACTCGTCCTCCTTCTCCTTGTCCTGATGTTACTAAGAAGGCTCCTGATGTTTGCTGATCTCTTTCTGGATATGTAGTTGGCCTGGCTTGTGGGCTTTTGAAACTTTTTATTTAAGTGCTGACATTTTCAAGTTGCTTGTTTAGCAACTTTTTATTTTGACGAACAAAAGGTAGCTCGCTATCTCTTTATGGTAGGTTTTGGTGGCCTTCCGGGCCTTATAACTTTTTTGTAGAGTAAAAAGAAGTAGCTTTTTTACTTGGCATTTTTTCTACTGATGTTTGAAATCTTGCATCTCGACCTCCTCAGATTGCTTTGTTTTATTTTTTGTAGCTTGGATCTTTTGAGGTTATGGTTATTGCTTTGAAATCTTTGCTGTTTTTCGGTTTTCTCGCTCTTGCTTGTATTTCTGATGATCTATAACCGATTCCTTCAAGTTGGTCCTCCAAGTTCTTTTGGCAGTCCTTTGTCCCGTCTTTCTCAGGGGTTACCTTTGTAACTTACTTTGTAGTAGGCCGACTTCTTTATGTCATCCTTTTCTAAGTTATTTTTGTAATCCTCTTCCTTAGATTTTTGTCAGATCTCTTTCCGGGATTACTTTTATAACTTTTTAGTAGTAGGAGTCCAACTTCGTTATGTCGGTCTCCTTTAAGTCATTTTTGTAATCCTCTTTCTTGGATCTTTGTTAGATCTCTTTCAGGGATTACTTTTATAACTTTTTAGTAGTGGGAGTCTGACTTCGTTATGTCGGTCTCCTTTAAGTTATTTTTGTAATCCTCTTTCTTGGATCTTTGTTAGATCTCTTTCAGGGATTACTTTTATAACTTTTTAGTAGAAGGAGTCCGACTTCGTTATGTCGGTCTCCTTTAAGTTATTTTTGTAATTCTCTTTCTTGGATCTTTGTCAGATCTCTTTCAGGGATTACTTTTATAACTTTTTAGTAGTAGGAGTCCGACTTTGTTATGTCGGTTTCCTTTAAGTTATTTTTGTAATCCTCTTTCAGGGATTACTTTTATAACTTTTTAGTAGTAGGAGTCCGACTTCGTTATATCGGTCTCCTTTAAGTTATTTTTGTAATCCTCTTTCTTGGATCTTTGTCAGATCTCTTTCAGGGATTACTTTTATAACTTTTTAGTTTTTGGCTGACTTTGTTATGTCGGGCCCTTCTAAGTTAAAGTAATCCTCTTTAATAAGGTTGGCCAGACCTCTTTCCAGGGTTTACTTATAACTTGGTTTGACTTGGTTCGACTTCTTAATGTTCGACCAGTCTTTAAGTTATTATTTTAGCGATCCGTAAGACCTCGTCAGGTTCTTTTTTAGATCACTTTCGATAACTTCTTACATTATTCTGTGTTCATCTTTGCCGATTTGTAGAAAGTGGTTGTCATCTCTAGATCGTCCTTTGGATGAATCGCGTTTTCACCTTTATCGGACGGTTGTCTTTATCGTGATCGTGCAGTGAAATTGTTTTTCACTTTCTGCCGATCTGTTGCTTTATAATCGGACGATGAATGCTTCAGATTAATGCGTCTTGAGATCTTTGTAGAATATTTAAAATATATTTTATTTAAAAGAAAAGTGCAAATATATACATATGGGATTGTCTGAGTCTCAACTTGGTGCCTCATTAAAAAACCTTTTCAGGAAAAAGAGTGCATCCAATGATGAGGTCTTTTATCTCTTCTAACTGTAGTACCTTCTTAGGTTGTAGGCGTGCCATGACCTGGGAAGCTCTCGTCCATCGAGTTCAGACAGTTTGTAGTAGCCCTTTCCAAGTACTTCTACAACTCGGTAGGGTCCTTTCCAGTTTGCTGCCAGCTTTTCTTCTCCTGGTCGAGTTGTTCCGATATCATTTCGAATTAGGATGAGATCATTTTCTGTAAAACTTCTCGGTACTACCTTTTGATTATATCTGGAAGCCATTCGGCGCTTTAGAGCTTCTTCCCTGATCCGAGCTCTTTCCTGGATTTCAGGTAACAAGTCGAGCTCTTCTCTCTGCAGTTGGGAGTTTGCTTCCTCATTGTAGTGAATTACTCTAGGTGACCCATCCTCAATCTCTACTGGGATCATCGCCTCTATTCCGTATGCTAATCGGAAGGGAGATTCCTTCGTGGTGGAATGTGGCGTTGTTCGATACGCCCATAGGACCTGTGGAAGCTCTTCTGCCCAGGCTCCCTTTGCATCTTGTAATCTCCATTTTAATCCGGCCAGTATGACTTTGTTAACGGCTTCGGCCTGTCCATTGGCTTGTGGGTGTTCATCGGAGGTGTACTGGTGCTTTATATTCAAGTCGGCTACTAGTTTTCTGAAGCCTGTATCTGTGAATTGAGTGCCATTGTCTGTGGTTATTGAATATGGAACCCCGAACCTCGTGACAATGTTTCTATATAAGAATTTCTGGCTTCTTTGAGCGGTGGCATTGGCTAGGGGCTCTACCTCGATCCACTTTGTAAAGTAATCTACCCCTACTATGAGGAATTTAACTTGTCCTGATCCTTGTGGGAAGGGGCCGAGAAGATCGAGTCCCCATTTTGCAAATGGCCAAGGCGAGGTCACGCTGATGAGCTCTTCTGGCGGGGCGATGTGGAAGTTAGCAAGTTTCTGACATGGTGGACATGTCTTTACAAATTCTGCAGCTTCTTTCTGTAGAGTTGGCCAATAAAATCCCGCCCGGAGTACCTTTTTGGCGAGAGCTTGCGCTCCGAGATGATTGCCACAAATGCCGCTGTGTATTTCTTCTAGCACTTCTCTTGTGTTGGAGGTCGGTACGCATTTTAGTAAAGGTATTGAGATTCCTCTTTTGTACAGGATGTTGTTTATGATGGTGTAGTACTGTGCCTCCCTTTTTAACCTCTTTGCCTCCTTTTCTTCTGTGGGGAGCGTTCCTGTTTTGAGGTAGTTGATTATGGGGGTTATCCATCCTTGGTCCTGACTTGTTATAGTCAGGACTTTTTCCTCTTCCGAGATTGACGGGTTCTGTAACATTTCCTGGATGAGGCTTCTATTGTTGCCCCCTGGTTTGGTGCTGGCTAATTTTGAGAGTGCATCAGCTCAGGCATTTTGTTCGCGGGGTATGTGGCAGATCTTGTACTCCCCAATTTGTCCGAGCTGTTCCTTGGTTTTATCCAAATACCTTTTCATGGTGGGATTGATGACAAGTCATCTTAGCCTAGTTTCACTAGCCTTTTTCTTTTGTTTTCAATAGAATTATGCACTTTCTTGAGCCAAAAGCAAGCCAATTGGGTAGATTTTCATGTTTTCTTTGATTTAATCAACCATGTATGAATTCATGCTATTTCATGAGGTTTTGTGCTATAATTGTCACATATTATGAAAGAATGAATATCTCATGATTTTGAGCATAGCTTTGATGTGTTTGGTTGATTAATGATAGGGGAAGAAAGCTTGAAGAAAGGTTGAAGCAAGAAGGAATGGCTAGGAGTAAAGAGAGGACAATGGAATAAGTGAAAATGAACCAGGAAGCAAAAAGCTGGACCAAAAGTTAGCCTCAAACTTTTGCACAAACTTTTGGGTGAAAAGTTAGCCCCAACTTTAGCCCCTAACTTTTGGGCTAACGTTGGCACATGAAAGTTACTCCCTGGGCACCAAAAGTTTGCGCCAACATTAGCCCCTAACTTTGTGGCTAACGTTGGCATGAGAAAAACACCCCCTGGGCACCAAAAGTTTGCGCCAACGTTAGCCCCTAACTTTGTGGCTAATGTTGGCATGAGAAAAACACCCCCTGGCCACCAAAAGTTTGCGCCAACGTTAGCCTCTAACTTTTGGGCTAACGTTGGCACATGAACAATACAAAGGGGGAGCAAAAGTTTGCGCCAACGTTAGCCTCTAACTTTTGGGCTAACGTTGGCACCATAAGTACACATAAGGAGGCCAACGTTGGAGCAAAAGTTAGACCCCTAACTTTTGCCCCAACGTGGATAGCAGCAAAGCATGGAGGCTGATAGTAAAAGTTAGAGTAAAAGTTAGCCTCAAACTTTTACTCAAACTTTTACTCAAACTTTTGCAAAACTTCAACCCGGTTCAATTGGTTCACTTTGGTTCCTCTCCAAACTCCAAGAGCAATCAACCAAGGCCTCTCTCAACCCAATTCCACCAAGAGCAAAGGCCCAACTCAAGGCTTGAAGATCATTTGAAGAAAGTGTATAAATAGGATAGAATTCAAGTTTTTCAAGGAGCTTCCCTTTTAGTTTTTCAGAATAGCTTTCTTTTAAATTTGGCTTAGAGCTCACTTTTCTTTTTCTGAGCATTGTTGTTTTTAATTCAAGAGAATATTTGGGAGGAGAATTGATCTCTCTTCTTCCTTGTTCTTGCCCAACACTCTTTATTTTTCTTGTCTTGGATTTTGGGTGGAGAATTGAAGAAATTCTATTTCAATCTCACCTTGGGATCTTGTTTAATTTTCTGCTTAATTGAATTTCAGTTTCGGTTACTTGCTTCTTCATCTACTTTCTTTGCAATTTACAATTTCCTTTGCAATTGTTCTTGTTGGATTTAGGAAGGCATTGAGATCTATACTTGGTTTTCTAGTCTCTTGGGTCCTGAGATCTGAATTCCAATTTTACATCCTCTGTTTACTGCTTTCCATGCTCATTTACTTTTCTGTTTAAGATCCGGTTTGATTCAAGACATCTTCTATTTCTCTGTTTGTTGCAATTTACTTTTCCTTGTTTAATTCCTGCAAATCCAACTCCCAATTCCCTTTACAATTCAAGCCATTTACATTTCTTGCACTTTAAGATTTTGCAATTTACATTTCTTGCGTTCTAAGTTTCTGCCATTTAATTTCTTGCTCTTTAAGATTCAGCACTTTAAATTCCAGTTCTCTTTAATTTCATGCAATTCACCCATTTCCTTTACTTTCTATGCAATTTAAATTCTGCAAATCACAAATCTCTCAACCAAATCTTGATTCGCTTAACTAAATCAACCACTAAACTAAAATTGCTCAATCCTTCAATCCCTGTGGGATCGACCTCACTCCCGTGAGTTATTATTACTTGATGCGACCCGGTGCACTTGCCGGTTAGATTTGGGTGTCTTGGAGAAATTCGTTTCTCCGCGAAAATATCCCATCAAGTTTTTGGCGCCGTTGCCGGGGATTGAATAGATTGACAATGATTAAGTGAAGTGGAGATCTAGATCAAGCACTTTTTCTTTTCTGTTTCTTTAACTTTTGACTAACACGCTAACTGTTTGAATTTTTGCCTAAGCTAACTAATATTTCACTTCAGCCATGGATTAAAGTGTTATTGCTTTTCTGGTATTGTGTGATTCTTGTGTTTTGCTTGTATGTCAGATGCAAGAAGAGAGATCCCTACCTTTCATGAAACTGACGAAAGAATCCTCCGAAGGCTAAGAAGATAAGCAAAAGAAAAAAATGTTGCTGGAGAGGAGGAATCAGATGAAGAATATCATGAATTGGAGGAACACTCAACAAATCCAACAAATCCACCAGTGAGAATGGCCAACAACAATGGTCAACCCCAGAGGAGAGTCTTGGCTTCATATACACTTGCTAATCCAAGGCATTGTGGGAGTAGCATCCTTACCCCAAATGTCGATGCAAATAACTTTGAATTGAAGCCCCAACTCATCACCTTGGTGCAGAACAATTGTTCCTATGGAGGAGGCCCCTTGGAAGATCCAAACCAGCACCTGTCCACCTTCCTGAGGATATGTAACACAGTGAAGACCAATGGTGTGCATCCTTACAGTTACAAATTGCTGCTATTTCCATTTTCCCTCAAAGACAAAGCCACTCAATGGTTAGAGTCATTTCCAAGAGATAGCATCAACAACTGGGATGATCTAGTAACCAAGTTTCTTGCCAAGTTTTACCCACCTCAAAGAGTTATTAGATTGAAGACTGAAGTACAAACATTCACACAAATGGATGCTGAACCCTTGTATGAGGCATGGGAACGATACAAAGCTCTAATCAGGAAGTGCCCTCCTGAGATGTTTAATGAATGGGATAAACTCCAAAATTTCTATGAAGGACTGACAATGAAAGCTCAAGAGGCACTTGACTATTCAGCAGGAGGCTCAATGCAACTCATGAAGACAGCTGAAGAAGCTCAGAACCTCATTGACATGGTGGCTAACAACCAATATTTCTTTGGCCATCAGAGACAACACCAACCATCACTAAGGAAAGAAGTGTTAGAAATGGAAGGGGTTGACACCCTCCTAGCTCAAAACAAGATAATGCAGCAGCAGATTCAAGAACAATTTGAGCAGATGGCTAAAAAGATTGATAGTTTACAAGTTGCAGCAGTGAATACAAGCCAACCATCAACCACATGGGGACAAAATGAAGAAAGCCAAGAAAATCAGCAGCAGGAACAACCTCAATATGTGCACAACCAAGGCTCATGCCAAAATGAGGTTTATGGTGACACCTACAATCCATCCTGGAAGAACCATCCAAATCTCAGATGGGGAGATAACCACACCCACAGCCAGCAACCGTGGCAGAAAAACTCAAACCAAAATAACTCAAGAAACACAACTTACTCAAACCACGACCAGCAAAACGCTAATAATAATCAATACAAGAAACCACAAAATACATATCAACCACCCCACCACAATCCACAAACTCACCAAAATAGCATTTCCGCACCAACATCTAACCCCCAAAACTACCACACTACCCCTACAAATAACTTCTAGCAACCACATTCCACCCCCATCATACCACCAATAGACCATCATGAAAGTAGAATTTCAAGTCTTGAGGCAGCCATACAAGCAATTGCTCAGTCCACTCAAAGCTTGGTCAAGTGCAAGAGAGAAATGAAGCTACCATGAAGAGCCTTGAACGACAAGTGGGACAATTGGCCAAACAAGCTGAACGGCCAACCAATGTTCTCCCAAGTGATACAATCTCCAATCCAAAGGACAAAGAAAAAGCTACAAAGTGGGAGGAGTGCAAAGCAATCATAGTGGAAAGTGAGAAGAAAGCCATCAATCAGGAAGAACACAACAGAGAAGTTCCACAAGAAGAGACAGAAGAGAGAAGTGAAGAGGATCAGAAAATCAAGAATGCAAAAAGCTCAAAGAGAGATAAGGACATCCTTGAAACACAACTACATGAGAAGAAGGAAAGGGTGAAGCCACATATCCCCAAACTTTCATACCCTCAGAGGTTCAAAAAAGAGAATGAGGATAAGCAATACTCAAAGTTCCTGGACATATTCAAGACCCTCAGCATCAATATTCCTTTCTTAGAAGCACTTGAACAGATGCCAGTGTATGCCAAATTTATGAAGGAAGTGCTGACAAAGAAAAAGTCCCTAAAAGAAGGACAAATTATTGAGATGACAATGGAATGTAGTGCTATTCTCCAAAGAGAGTTACCAGAGAAGAAAGATGATCCTGGGAGTTTTTATATACCTTGCACCATAGGAGACATAACAATTGAAAAGTCCTTCTGTGACCTTGGTGCAAGCATAAACTTGATGCCTTTGTCTCTAATGAGGAAACTTCGAATTTGTGAGCTGAAATCCACACGAATACTCCTTCAAATGGCTGACAAATCCATCCAGCAAGCAGTTGGAGTTGTAGAGAATGTACTGGTAAAAGTGGGGAAATTCCTTCTCCCAGCTGATTTTGTCATTCTGGATATGGAGGAGGACCCTAACACCCCCATCATCCTAGGGAGGCCTTTTCTTGCTACGGGCAGAGCATTGATAGATGTTGAAAAAGGGGAATTATTGCTGAGAGTACATGATGAGCACCTAGCATTCCATGTTTTTAAAACCCCACATGAGCCCACTCAAGAAGAAGAGTATATGGAGGATAAGGCCAGAGATCAAAGTTTGAAGGAGGTAGTCAATGAGTTAGCTCGAAGACTTCCAAATCCATGCTTAAAAGAAGTAGAGATGGTGCAACAGACCAAAGAAATCAAGGAGGAACTAGATCCAAAACCTCCAGATGAGAAATTCAACATCTCAGATAAGGAACCACCAAGGCAGGGAGTATCTTTTGAGAAAGAAAAGAAGAAGAGGCCAAGAGGGTGGAGAAACTAGAAGATCCCTACTGAAGGCTTTTCACCAGGGGATAAAGTAGTGTTAAACACCCAACCAATGAAGGTGTCCCCACAATCATCCGAATACTACACTGTAAACCGGATCCTTTCACTTGAACACCTAGAGATCATCAAAAAGGAGACCGGAAGGAAGTTCACAGTAAGAGGAGAAAAGCTGAGGCACTATGATCTTCAACCCCCATGATCTAAGTGGATTGATGTCAAGCTAATGACAATAAAGAAGCGCTTGTTGGGAGGCAACCCAACCTGAGGTAGTTCACTTTTCATAGCTAATTCAATAAAAGGGTTAATTAGACTTATCTATATTGCAAGGAGCTAAGTTTGGTGTTGCACACCAAAATAAATTAAGAGAGAATGAAAGATTCTAAGTTTGGTGTTCCACCAAATTCTCATTTAAAAGCACATTCTCACCTTCTGCATACATGGATGCTAGCTCTGAGTAATCAGATAAACTAATTAACCAATTGTTTACTTTTTAGTTTTTCTAGTTTTTATTGTCTTTAACAAAGATAGGAGGATTTCACATATAGTTATTTTGATGCATGAGAAAGGTGGCAAGGAACTAAGTTTGGTGTTCACACACCAAAGTAAGTTCAAAAGCCTACAAGAAAATCCTGTACACTAACAAGTTACCTAAGGGCTTGAGAAACATACCATCAGCTGAGAGTAAGAAGAAGAAGAAGAAGCCACCAAGAGGTTGTATTGTCACTTAATTCTTTCAGCATTGAACTGTTCTAATTTGGAAGTTTAAGTGTTACCATTGCAACAGTAACTGTTAGTTCAGCCATTTTGCATCTTGAGTGTTCTAGTTGAAATAAATATGCTAGCTTAAGTGTGTGCTTGTGTGTTCACTTTCACTTAACTAAATGCATGCTTTGTCCCCTGCATCTTTAATTCAATAAAAGAAATGTTTGAATGTGAAGTGAGATAGTTCTCTGTTAGATAGAAGTAAAATAAAAGTAAGTGGTGGTATGTGTGTGATTGTATAATAGCTCACCTTTAATGAATAAGAACACTAGGACGTCTCCTCTTAAGTAGAAAGTAGCTACTGTCTATGAATCTCAATCAAATAAAAATCCTTGGTTAGAAAGAAAAGCAAAAAAGAAAGAAAAAAAGGGGAGAAAAAGAAATAGCCAAAAAGTGGCAGAACAAAAGAAAACAAAAAGAAACAAAGCTAGACACCAATAGCTTGAACCTTAGAATATATGCCTGTGGTGTCTTTGTATTAGGATCTGCTTGGATTATTAAGCTCTTTGGAGTGCATCAACACTTGATGACTTGGGTTAACTAACCCGGGATCATCAGCTGAAAGTCCACTATCAAGAGCAACCTAACTACAAGGCATTTAGTAGCCCAAAGAGGTGCTGGGCATCAATGTTCTAAGAAGGAATGTGAGCCAAGTGTCTATAGTGAATAAT
Source organism: Arachis ipaensis (assembly GCF_059453495.1). Classification (NCBI taxonomy): domain Eukaryota; kingdom Viridiplantae; phylum Streptophyta; class Magnoliopsida; order Fabales; family Fabaceae; genus Arachis; species Arachis ipaensis. The sequence goes on along the minus strand of NC_142441.1, from coordinate 87,471,066 downwards.
GTGTCAAGTAAAAAAAAAAAAGGAAATGATCTTGCTACACATGACACTCAAATAAAGCTTTTGAACAAGATAATAACCAAGGAAAAAGGAACAATGAGAGATCATAGCAGTATGTTACTTGAAGCTTGAAGGAGACTTTCTAAGCTTAAGAATCAATAAGAGGTGAGTGTGTACATATCCACATAAAACCCCATGAACTACCAATAACACTCTTCTAGCATGAACATCCTCTTCCAAAAACTTGATGGGTATTTTGGTGGAAAAATGAATTTCTCCCAAAACACACAAATCTAACCGGCAAGTGTACCGGGTCACATCAAGTAATAAGAACTCACGGGAGTGAGGTCGATCCCACAGGGATTGAAGGATTGAGCAATTTTAGCTTAGTGGTTAATTTAGTCAAGCGAATCAAGATTTGGTTGAGTGTTTTGTGATTTGCAGAAATTAAATTGCATGGAATTAAAGAGAACAGGAAATAAATTGCTGAATCTTAAAGAACAAGAAATTAAATGGCAGAAACTTAGAATGCAAGAAATGTAAATTGCGGAATCTTAAAGTGCAAGAAATGTAAATGACTTGAATTGTAAAGGGGATTGGGACTTGGATTTGCAGAAATTAAACAAGGAAAAGTAAATTTGCATCAAGCAGAGAAGTAGAAGAGGGTTTGGGTTAAATCGGATCTTGAAGCAGAAAAGTAAATGAACATGAAAACAGTAAATAGAGAATTAGAAATTGAAAGTTCAGATCTCAGGACCCAGAGACTAGAAAACCGAGTCTAGATCTCAATGCCTTCCTAGATCCAACAAGAACAATTGCAAGGGAATTGTAAATTGCAAGGAAAGTAGATGAAGAGCAATTAACAGAAATTAAATTCAATCAAGCAGTAAATAAAGCAGAGAGATCCAAGGATGAGATTGAAACAGAATTTCTTCAATTCTCCAACCCAAGATCCAAGACAATTGTAATTGAAATTGAAAGCAATAAAACTAAGAGGAAGAGAAGTGAATTCTCCTTCCCCAAGACTAAGAAATTAAAGATCACTCAATATCCAAAGCTCTCCGAAAACTATTATGAAAATTCAAAGGGAAAGCTCCCCGAAGAACTTGAATTCTATCCTATTTATACACTTTCTTCAAATGATCTTCAAGCCTTGAGTTGGGCCTTTGCTCTTGGTGGAATTGGGTTGAAAGAGGCCTTGGTTGATTGCTCTTGGAGTTTGGAGAAGAACCAAAGTGAACCAAATGAATCGGTTTGGAGTTTTGCAAAAGTTGGAGTAAAAGTTTGAGCAAAAGTTAGGGGCTAACTTTTGCTCCAACTTTTCATATCAGCCACCATAACTTGCTGCTATCCACGTTGGGACAAAAGTTAGGGGTCTAACTTTTGCTCCAACGTTGGCCTCCTAATGTGTACTTATGGCGCCAACGTTAGCCCAAAAGTTAGAGGCTAACGTTGGCGCAAACTTTTGCTCCTCTCCTTGTATTTTTCATGTGCCAACGTTAGCCCAAAAGTTAGGGGCTAACGTTGGCGCAAACTTCTGGTGGCCAGGGAGGTTTTTCTTATGCCAACGTTAGCCACCAAGTTAGGGGCTAACGTTGGCGCAAACTTTTGGTGCCCAGGGGTGATTTTCATGTGCCAACGTTAGCCCAAAAGTTAGGGGCTAACGTTGGCACAAACTTTTGGTGCCCAGGGAGTGATTTTCAAGTTCCAACGTTAGCCCAAAAGTTAGGGGCTAACGTTGGGGCTAACTTTTCACCCAAAAGTTTGTCCAAAGTTTGAGGCTAACTTTAGGTCCAGCTTTTTGCTTCCTGGTTCAATTTCACTTATTCCATTGTCCTCTCTTTACTCCTAGCTATTCCTTCTTGCTTCAACCTTTCTCCAAGATTTCTTCACCTATCATTAATCAACCAAACACATCAAAGCTATGCTTAAAATCATGAGATATTCATTCTTTCATAATATGTGACAATTATAGTATAAAACCTCATGAAATAGCATGAATTCATACATGGTTGATTAAATCAAAGGAAACATGAAAATCTACCCAATTAGCTTGCTTATGACTCAAGAAAGTGCATAATTCAATTGAAAACTAATGAAAAGGGCTAGTGAAACTAGGCTAAGATGACTTGTCATCAGGGATCTTTGGCTTGGTAGCTCCCTGTTATTTGTGATGTGACCACTTGTGAATCACTGTAAATGTTGAGTTTTTGAGCTCCGACCTCTTTAGCCAGCTTCAAACCGACTAATAATGCTTCATATTCTGCCTGGTTGTTTGAGGCCGGGAATCCGAACTTGAGGGAGAGCTCAACTTGGGTTCCTTGGTTGCTTTCTATTATCACGCCTGCGCCGCTTCCAGTTTTATTTGAAGAACCGTCCACGTAAAGATTCCATTCTTAGGGGTTTTTAAGGCATCTGTGAATTCTGCAATAAAGTCGGCCAAATACTATGATTTGATGGCTATCCGAGCTTCGTATTGGAGGTCGAATTCTGATAGCTCGACTGGCCATTGTTGAATTCTTCCTGCTAGATCTATTTTCTGCAATATTCCTTTTATGAGCTGGTTAGTTCGAACCTTAATGGTGTGAGCCTGGAAGTACGGGCGGAGTCGTCGAGATGTTAGGATAAGAGTATAGGCAAATTTTTCTATTTTCTGGTAGTTTAGCTCGGATCCCTGTAGTGCCTCGCAGTATGAGCGGCTCTCCTTCTCGTGGTCGAGATAGGATAGGTGGCCGTCCTAAGAACTCCTTGAAATCTTGGAAGGCTTGCTTGCATTCTGTCATCCATTCGAACTATTTTTCCTTTCTTAAAGTAGCATAGAAGGGGAGAGATCTTATCGCAGCTCCTGCTAAGAATCGGGATAAGGCGGCCAATCTCCTGTTGAGTTGTTGTACTTCTTTGACGCAGGTTGGGCTCTTCATTTTGAGTATGGCCTGACATTTGTCTGGATTTGCCTCAATTCCCCTTTGTGTGAGCATGAAACCTAAAAATTTGTCTGCTTCTACTGCGAAGGTGCATTTTGCAGGATTGAGTTGCATGTTGTGCTTCCTTATGGTGTCAAACACTTGAGCCAGGTCGGATAATAATGTATCTTCGCTTTGTGTCTTTATCAACATGTCGTCCACATAAACTTCCATGATTTTTCCGATGTGACCTGAGAAGACTTTATTCATTAGCCTTTGATAAGTAGCTCCTGCGTTCTTGAGACCGAAAAGCATCACGATATAGCAGTAGTTTGCCTTTGGTGTTAAGAACGAGGTCTTTTCCTGATCTGGTGGATACATGGGGATTTGGTTGTATCCCGAGTATGCGTCCATAAACGAGAGGTATCTGTATCCGGAGGAAGCATCTACCAAAGCGTCGATACTTGGGAGTGGGTATGGATCTTTTGGGCAGGCTTTGTTGAGATCTGTGTAATCGGTGCACATTCGCCACTTCCCATTTGCTTTTTTCACCAAGACAACATTGGCTAGCCATAGTGGGTACTTGACTTCTCTTATAAATCCTGCCTCCAGTAGGGCCTGTACTTGTTCTTCCACAGCTTTGGATCGTTCTAGCCCGAGTTTCCTTCGTCTCTGCTGAACCGGCCGAGATCCTGGGTAGACCGCCAACTTGTGGCACATTAGCTTAGAGTCTATGCCTGGCATGTCTGCGGCTTTCCATGCAAAGAGATCAACATTATCTCGTAAGAATTGTACCAATAATTCTTTTGAGTCTCCTCTTAGGGTCGTGCCAATATTGGTTGTTTTGTCCGAGGTGTCTCCGATTTGAATATTCTCCATCTCGCCTTCTGGCTGCGGACGGAGTTCTTCTCGTTGCTGGACTCCGCCTAGTTCAATTGTATGAAACTCCTCTCCCCTTCCTCTAAGGTTTAGACTTTCGTTATAACAGCGGCGTGCCATCTTTTGATCTGCTTTTATCGTGGCTATCCCTTCCGTGGTTGGGAATTTCATGCATAGATGTGGGGTTGAGACTATTGCGCCGAGTTGATTGAGTATTGTCCGACCTATTAGAGCATTGTAGGCTGAGCTTACGTCGACCAAAATGTAGTCTATTTTGAGGGTCCAAGATTGGTTCCCCTTTCCGAAGGTTGTGTGTAGCGATATGTATCCCAGTGGTTGTACTAGGGTATCTCCTAATCCGAACAGGCTGTTCGGGTATGCCCTAAGCTCCTTTTCGTCTAAGCCGAGTTTGTCGAAGGCTGTTTTGAATAAGATGTCGGCAGAACTCTCCTGGTCCACTAATGTGCGATGTAGATTGGCGTTTGCCAGTATGATAGTGATGACCATGGGATCATCGTGTCCCGAGATGATGCCGAATGCGTCCTCTTTAGTGAATGTTATCCCCGGGATGTCTAGTGTTTCCTCCTTTCCTTCAACATGATATACTTCTTTGAGATATCTTTTGCGAGATGATTTGGAGATCCCACCTTCTGCGAATCCACCGTGTATCATGTGGACGTGTCTTTCTGGTGTCCGAGGTGATCATTCAGTTCGTCCGTCATCTTCGTCCCTTCGCCTCTTTCTTTGGTCATCATCTCGGGTGGCTAGAAATCGATCTAATTTTCCTTCTCTCACCAATTTTTCTATGATATTCTTTAAGTCGAAGCACTCGTTGGTGGAGTACCCTTGAACTCGATGGTATTCACAATATTCCTTCCGGTTTCCCCTCTCCTTTTGCCTTTGAGCGGTCGCGCTGGGGGGATTTTCTCTGTATGGCAGACTTTTTTGTACACGTCGACCAGGGATGCCCTGAGAGGAGTGTAATTATGGTATTTTTTGATTTTCTCCCCTTGTCAATCTTCTTTCTTTCTGGATTCTTTGTCTTTATCCCGGTAGGAGGCTCCAGATTTTGAGGTTTCTCCAAATCGGGCGTTTTCTTCCATATTGATGTATTTTTCTGCTTGTTCCTGTACTTCATCCAAGGAGGTCGGGTACTTTTTTGATATAGATTGGCTGAAAGGTCCTTCTCGTAGGCCGTTGATGAGTCCCATGATGGTGGCCTCTGTGGGTAAACTTTGTATGTCCACGCATGTTTTATTGAATCTTTCCATGTAGTTGCGGAGGCTCTCCCGATCTCCTTGCTTGATCCCCAGTAGACTGGGGGCGTGCTTGGCCTTATTTTTCTGGATGAAGAATCTGGCTAGGAACTTTTTGGCCAGATCATCAAAGTTTGAGATGGACTTTGGAGGTAGGTTGTCGAACCATCTGATTGCCGTCTTCGTAAGGGTTGTTGGAAAAGCTTTACAGCGAACGGTATCTGAGGCATCGGTAAGGTACATTCTGCTTCTGAAATTGCTGAAATGATGGTTAGGATCTGTGGTGCCGTCATATAAAGTCATATCCGGTAGTTTGAAGTCCTTTGGGATCTTGGTTTTCATGATCTCCCTGGTGAACGGATCCTGTTCTTTGCGTGAGCTTTCCTCGAGAGTGATTTGAGGGGTTTTCGATTTGAGATCGGCTTCTAATTGTAGTAATTTTTCTTCCAATTCTCGTCGTCACCGTACCTCTCTTTGTAGATCCTTTCCAATCTCTCGTTGTTGTTGGGTTTCTTTTTCAAGTTGCTTCAAGCGATCTTGAAGTGCTTCTATTGCTCCCGGGTTTGCTGAATTTTTGTCTCCGTTGGATTCCGGGATATCTTTTGGTGGGGTGTCCGCATTTTTGTGCGGCGTTCTATTTTCTAAATCCGAATCGTGGTCGTTGTCATGGTCATCCGCCATGGTGATGGGATGACTTCCAGGTCCCCAGCAACCGCTCCAATGTTCCGAGGGTTACCTGGAACTGTAGGTCAATCTCGGACGAGATCTTCTGTGCTGGTCGGAACCGATGTGTCCGGCTGGTAAATGGCGGTCGGAGCTGGTGCGTTCGACTTGTTTGGATTGAACGTGCTGCTGATCCTCTATCACCGAAGGGTGGGGGGTACCTGCAAGAGACTCTGATGCTTAAGTTAGCATGGGTATTAAACAGGTGTTATGTAGAATCAGAGTATGAGTTATACCTAGGTGCTCCAGTGTATTTATAAAGGTGAGGTGTGACCTTTTGGATAAGATAAGTTAGTTATCTTATCTTATCTTGATCTTTTGAGTTGAGGTCAGCGTATCTTGAACGGAACCGCCTTTATCTCTATAGGCTTGGGCTGCCTTAGGATTTGAGTCGTGTTCCTCTACCTGGGCCCTTTATTGGGCTCTCTTGTTGACTCGGCCGAGTTCTTTAAGAAGAAGTCGGTCCGCTTGACCCGAAGAGGTCGGTCGCTTTATCGTCGATCATCCCAGGTCGGATAGCTCGACCCAAGGTATGAACAGAACCTTTCTTAACAAGGAAGAAATTTTTGAATCAAATCACTAATTGTTAGCAAGGATTTTCGAAAATAGTAAAAAAAATGGAAAGGATTTGATTTTGAAAAGATATGATTGAAAAGATATGATTTGAAAAAGATTTGATTTTGAAAAGATATGATTCAAAAGATATGATCTGAAAAAGATTTGATTTTGAAAAATTATGAAAATTTGAAAAATATTTGAATTGAAAACAAAATCTCCTCTCCTGTGCCATCCTGGCGTTAAACGCCCAGAATGGTATCCATTCTGGTGTTTAACGCCCAAAATACTACCTTTTTGGGCGTTTAACACCCAGCCAGGTACCCTGGCTGGCGTTTAAATGCCAGTTTTCCTTCCTCACTAGGCGTTTTGACCACCCAGCTTTTTCTGTGTAATTCCTCTGCTGCTGTTCTGAATCTTCAATTCTCTGTATTATTGACTTGAAAAGACATAATTTTGAAAATTTGTTGAATTTTTAATGATTAGAAATAATCAAAATGCAACTAATCATGGAAAACTAAGATCAAATAAACAATGCATGCAAGACACCAAACTTAAAAATTGACACTAGACTTAAACAAGAAACACAAATTATGTTTGATTTTTATCATTTTATAAAAAAAAAATTTGAATTTTTTTCGAAAATTAATTGGAAAAAGAAAATAAGAAATTCAAAATTCTTAATGAGAATTCCAGGAATCATGCAATGTTAGTCTAAAACTCCGGTCCAAGAATTAGACATGGCTTACTAGCCAGCCAAGCTTTCAGTAAAAGCTTCGGTCCAAAACACTATATATGGCCAATGTCTAGCCAAGCCTTAGCAGATCATTACATTCAACAGCAAGATTGATAGAAATCAACAAGCTCTTATGATGATAAGTTGATACCTCGGTCCAAAAGATTAGACATGGCTTCACAGCCACCCAGACTTCAACAAATCATCATGAAACTCTAGAATTCATCCTCAAAGAGTTTGAAGAACAAAATAAATTTTTTGTATTTTTTTTCGAAAATTAAAAGAATAACAAGCTTAAAAATAAAATAAAATTACCTAATCTGAGCAACAAGATGAACCGTCAGTTGTCCAAACTCGAACAATCCCCGGCAACGGCGCCAAAAACTTGGTGCACAAAATTGTGATCTTCAATGGCACCAACAACTTAGTATGCACAATTATAATCTCAACTCTTTTTTCACAACTCCGCACAACTAACCAGCAAGAGCACTGGGTCGTCCAAGTAATAAACCTTACGTGAGTAAGGGTCGATCCCACGGAGATTGTTGGCTTGAAGCAAGTTATGGTCATCTTGTAAATCTCAGTCAGGCAGATTCAAATGGTTATGGGATTTAAGATAATTAAAATATGAATAAAACATAAAATAAGGTAGAAATACTTATGTAATTCATTGGTGAGAATTTCAGATAAGCGTATGGAGATGCTTTGCTCCTTCTGAATCTCTGCTTTCCTACTGCCTTCATTCAATCATTCATACTTCTTTCCATGGCAAGCTGTATGTTGGGGGATCACCGTTGTCAATGGCTACCGTCCGTCTTCTCAGTGAAAATAGTCCAAATGCGCTGTCACCGCACGGCTAATCAGCTGTTGGTTCTCGATCATATTGGAATAGGATCTATTGATCCTTTTGCGTCTGTCACTACGCCCAACACTCGCGAGTTTGAAGTTCGTTACAGTCATCCCATCCCAGATCCTACTCGGAATACCACAGACAAGATTTAGACTTTCCGGATCTCAAGAATGGCTGCCAATAATTCTAGCCTATACCACGAAGGTTTTAATCTTACATTAGAAACCCAAGAGATACACAGTCAAGCTTGTTTGCATGTAGAACGGAAGTGGTTGTCAGGCACGCGTTCATAGGTGAGAATGGTGATGAGTGTCACATAATCATCACATTCATCATGTTCTTGTGTGCGAATGAATATCTTAGAGAAGAAATAGGCTTGAGTTGAATAGAAAAACAATAGTACTTTGCATTAATTCATGAGGAACAGCAGAGCTCCACACCTTAATCTATGGTGTGTAGAAATTCCACCGTTGAAAATACATAAGTGATGAAGGTCCAGGCATGGCCGAATGGCCAGCCCCCGTAAAGGTCTAAGATAGCATAAGACTAATCAAAGATCCATGAAAATACAATAGCAAAAGGTCCTATTTATAATGAACTAGTAGCCTAGGATTTACAGAAATGAGTAAATGATGCAAAAATCTACTTCCGGGCCCACTTGTTGTGTGCATGGGCTGAGCATTGAAGCTTCCACCTATAGAGACTTTTCTTGGAGTTAAACGCCAGCTTTGGTGCTAGTTTGGGCGTTTAACTCCAGCTTTTGTGCCAGTTCTGGCATTTTGACGCCAGAATTTTTATGCTGACTTGGAACGCCGGTTTGGGCCATCAAATCTCAGGTAAAGTATGGACTATTATATATTGCTGGAAATCCCAGGATGTCTACTTTTCAACGCAATTAAGATCGCGCCAATTGGGTTTCTATAGCTTCATAAAATCCACTTCGAGTTCAGAGAAGTTAGAATCCAATAGCATCTGCAGTCCTTTTTCAGCCTCTAAATCAGATTTTTGCTCAGGTCCCTCAATTTCAGCCAGAAAATACATGAAATCACAGAAATACACACAAACTCATAGTGAAGTCCAGGAATATGATTTTTGAATAAAAACTAATAAAAACATAATAAAAACTAACTAAAATATACTAAAAACATACTAAAAACAATGCCAAAAAGCATATAAATTATCCGCTCATCACAACACCAAACTTAAATTATTGCTTGTCCCCAAGCAACTGAAAATCAAATAGGATAAAAAGAAGAGAATATACTATAAATTCCAAAATATCAATGAAACTTAGCTCCAATTAGATGAGCGGGACTAGTAGTTTTTTGCCTCTGAACAGTTTTGGCATCTCACTTTATCCTTTGAAGTTTGGAATGATTGGCATCTATAGGAACTCAGAATTTAGATAGTGTTATTGATTCTCCTAGTTCGGTATTGTTGATTCTTGAACATAGTTACTTTATGAGTCTTGGATGTGACCCTAAGCATTTTGTTTTCCAGTATTACCACCGGATACATAAATGCCACAGACACATAACTGGGTGAACCTTTTCAGATTGTGACTCAGCTTTGCTAGAGTCCCCAATTAGAAATGTCCAGAGCTCTTAAGCACACTCTTTTTTGCTTTGGACCACGACTTTAACCGCTCAGTCTCAAGCTTTTCACTTGACACCTTCACGCCACAAGCACATGGTTAGGGACAGCTTGGTTTAGGCGCTTAGGCCAGGATTTTATTCCTTTACGCCCTCCTATCCATTAATAATCAAAGCCTTGGATCCCTTTTACCCTTGCCTTTTGGTTTAAAGGGTTATTGGCTTTTTCTGCTTGCTTTTTCTTTTTCTTTCTTTTTCTTTTTTTTTCCTTTTATTTTCGCCATTTTTTCTCGCAAGCTTCTTCTTTTTCACTGCTTTTTCTTGCTTCAAGAATCAATTTTATGAATTTTCAGATCATCAATAACATTTCTCCTTTTTCATTGTTCTTTCAAGAGCCAACAATTTTAACATTCATAAACAACAAATTCAAAAATATGCACTGTTCAAGCATTCATTCAGAAAACAAAAGTGTTGCCACCACATCAAAATAATTAAACTAGTTTCTAGGATGAATTCGAAATCATGTACTTCTTGTTCTTTTGTTTTTAGATCATTTTTCATTTTAAGAAAGGTGATGGATTCATAGGACATTCATAGCTTTAAGGCATAGACACTTAGACACTAGTGATCATGTAATAAGACACAAACATAAATAAAACATAAAGCATAATTTTCAAAAAACAGAAAAATAAGAACAAGGAGATTAAAGAATGGGTCCACCTTAGTGATGGTGTCTTGTTCTTCCACTTGAAGATCTTATGGAGTGCTTGAGCTCCTCAATGTCTCTTCCTTGCCTTTGTTTCTCCTCCCTCATGACTCTTTGGTCTTCTCTAATTTCATGGAGGAGGATGGAATGCTCTTGGTGCTCCACCCTTAGTTGTCCCATATTGGAACTTAATTCTCCTAGGGAGGTGTTGATTTGCTCCCAATAGTTTTGTGGAGGAAAGTGCATCCCTTGAGGCATCTCAGAGATTTCATGATGAGGAATTTCCTCATGCTCTTGGTGAGGTCCATGAGTGGGCTCTCTTGTTTGCTCCATCCTTTTCTAAGTGATGGGCTTGTCCTCATCATTGAGGATGTCTTCCTCTATGTCAATTCCAGCTGAATTGCAGAGGTGACAAATAAGATGAGGGAAGGAAAACCTTGCCAAAGTAGAGGACTTGTCCGCCACCTTGTAGAGTTCTAGGGATATAACCTCATGAACTTCTACTTCCTCTCCAATCATGATGCTATGGATCATGATAGCCCGGTCTATAGTAACTTCAGACTGGTTGCTAGTGGGAATGATTGAGCGTTGGATGAACTCCAACCATCCCCTAGCCACGGGCTTGAGGTCACGCGTACGCGTCGCTGGTCGTCTTGGCGTGTCACGCGTACGCGTCATTCACGTGCACGCGTCTTTGTGCAAACTCCAATCCACGTGTACGCGTCAGGCACGTGCACGAAATTGTGATCTTCAATGGCGCCAACATCATGGTACGCACAATTGTAATCTCAAATCTTTGTCACAACTCTGCACAACTAACCAGCAAGTGCACTAGGTCGTCCAAGTAATAAACCTTACGTGAGTAAGGGTCGATCCCACGGAGATTGTCGGCTTGAAGCAAGCTATGGTCATCTTGTAAATCTCAGTCAGGCAGATCCAAATGGTTATGGAGAATTGATAATTAAAATATGAATAAAACATAAAATAGGATAGAGATACTTATGTAATTCATTGGTGAGAATTTCACATAAGCGTATGAAGATGCTTTATTCCTCCTAAACTTCTGCTTTCCTATTGCCTTCGTCCAATCATTCATACTCCTTTCCATGGCAAGCTTTATGTTGGGCATCACCGTTGTCAATGGCTACTTCCCGTCCTCTCAGTGAAAATGGTCCCAATGCGCTGTCACCGCATGGCTAATCATCTGTCGGTTCTCGATCATGTTGGAATAGGATCCATTGATCCTTTTGCGTCTGTCACTATGCCCAACACTCGTGAGTTTGAAGCTCGTCACAGTCATCCCTTCCCAGATTCTACTCGGAATACCACAGACAAGGTTTAGACTTTCCGGATCTCAGGAATGGCCGCCCATAATTCTAGCCTATACCACGAAGGTTTTAATCTTAGAATAGAAACCCAAGAGATACACATTCAAGCTTGTTTGCATGTAGAACGGAAGTGATTGTCAGGCACGTGTTCATAGGTGAGAATGATGATGAGTGTCACAGATCATCACATTCATCATGTTGAAGAACGAGTGTATATCTTAGAGAAGAAGTGGGCGTGAATTGAATAGAAAACTGTAGTACTTTGCATTAATTCATGAAGAACAGTAGAGCTCCACACCTTAATCTATGGTGTGTAGAAACTCCACCGTTGAAAATACATAAGAACAAGATGGTCTAGGCATGGCCGAATGGCCAGCCTCCCAAAGATGAAAAGGTCATTGAAAGTATATGAAAAAGTGTATGAAAAGTATCCGAAAAAGTATAGCAAAAGGTCCTATTTATAGAAAACTAGTAGCCTAGGGTTTACAGAAATAGGTAATTAATGCATAAATCTTCTTCCGGGCCCACTTGGTGTGCGCTTAGGCTGAGCATTGAAGCTTTCACATGTAGAGAATTTTCTTGGAGTTAAACACCAGCTTTTGTGCCAGTTTGGGCGTTTAACTCCAGCTTTTATGCCAGTTCTGGCGTTTTGACGCCAGAAATTTTATGCTGACTTGGAACACCAATTTGGGCCATCAAATATTGGGTGAAGCATAGACTATTATATATTGCTGGAAAGCCCAGGATGTCTAATTTTCAACGCAATTAAGACCACTCTAATTGGGCTTTTGTATCTCCAAAAAATCCACTTCGAGTGCAGGGAGGTCAGAATCCAACAACATCTGCAGTCCTTTTTCAGCCTCTGAATCAGATTTTTGCTCAGGTCCCTCAATTTCAGCCAGAAAATACCTGAAATCACAGAAAAACACACAAACTCATAGTAAAGTCCAGAAATGTGATTTTTATTAAAAAACTAATACAAATATAATAAAAACTAACTAAAACATACTAAAAATAATGTCAAAAAGCATATAAATTATCCGCTCATCACACACGTCGCTGCAAATTCCTCCATGTTGTGCGCACGCGTGAGCTATGCGTGCGCGTTGATGCTCACTGGTTATCTCCTTAGTTTCTTGTGTTCCTTCCATTTTTGCAAGCTTCCTCTCCATTCTCTAAGTCATTCCTGCCTTATAAAGCCTGAAACACTTAACACACGGATCACTGTATCGAATGGTATAAAGGAGAATTTAAAATACACAAATTAAAGATTTCTAGGAAGCAAGTTTTCAACCATAGAACAAAACTAGGAAGGAATTGTAAAATCATGCAAATCATATGAATAAGTGGGCAAAGACTTGATGAAACCACTCAATTGAAAACAAGATAAACCATAAAATAGTGGTTTATCAAGTATGCATGATTTAAGTGTGGGGAAGTTGGGTTTGCCAATACTTGGTTTTAGAATTGGGTGTTGTATATTCCTGTGAAAATGTGCAAACCAATAGTTGAGCACATATTATTGCATTCAATAATTTAATCATATGCATTGAGAAAAATAAAAGAAAAATAAAAAATTAATAAAAAAGAGAAAAAGAAAAGAAAAAAAAAGAGCAAATAATAAAAAAGGGATAAAATTCCCCAAAGTAAATGGTGATAGCAATGCATACGAGTTATACTCAAATTGGGATGCATAAATATGTGAAAAACATAGTTAATGGGTAGTTAGACTTTATACTCTGATTATATGAATTGTCTTAAGTTAGGTGCAGAGTTTAGGTTAATTAAGGATTCAGATTTTAGTCCACTTGACCAAATACAATCCTACCTTGACCCTAACCCCATTACAACCCTTAAAAGACCTCTTGATATGAGTATTTGTGCATTTAATTTCTGTTGATTGGTAGAAGAAGAGCAAGCTTTAGAAAGCAAGGTTAGTAGAGAATTGAGAGAATCGAACGTTAAACACATGAGTGATTAGAGTGTATACACTTCCGGTGAGGGTTCGAGGCTCGATTCTTTGTTCCCAGCTTTCATGAGCTATTTTCTTCTACAAGTTTACTTGCACTTTATTTTGTGATTTGAATTAGTGAGATCCATTTCATATTTATTCTTGGAGAATTTATTTACTTTTAAACCAAGTAGATAAAAACATTTTGCATGTAGTTGCATTCATATAGATAGGTTGCATTTCATACTTTCTACCATTCCTCTTCACTCTTATAGTTTCTCTTGAGCTTAGCATGAGGACATGCTAATGTTTAAGTGTGGAGAGATTTGATGCACCACTATTTCTAGGTACATCTTGTGCTTAATTAAGTGGATTTTATTCACTAAACTCACACTTATTCATATAATTTGCATGTTTTACATTTTCCTTCCTAATTCTGTGCTTTGATTGAAAACATGCTTCTTTGACCTTAAAATTGCTAATTATTAATCCTCTCTTATTACCATTCGATGCCTTAATATGTGTGTTAAGTGATTTCAGGGTTTATAGGACAGAAATGGCTTAGAGGATGGAAAGGAAGCATGCAAAAGTGGAAGGAATACAAGAAATTGAAGGAATTGCTGAGCTGTCAAGCCTGACCTCTTCGTACAAAATTGATCATAACTTGAGCTACAGAGGTTCAAATGAGGCGGTTTTAGTTGCGTTCGAAAGCTAACATCTGAGGCTTCGAAATGATATATAATTTGCCATAGCTTCCTTGAAGATAGGCGACGCACATGCGTGCATCACGCGTACGCGTGCATGTGCGAAAGTTCAGCGATCAAAAATCGCTGGGGGTGATTTCTGGGCTATTTTTGGCCCAGTTTCAAGCCTGAAAAACACAGATTAGAGGACGGGAGTGGAACAGAATTGAGGGACGCATCCCATCATTCACAAATTTTTAGGTTTTAGATGTAGTTTTCTAGAGAGAGAGGCTCTGTCCTCTCTCTAGGTTCTTAGGTTTCTAGGTTTATTTCTTCCTAATTCCAGGTCCAATCTTCCTTTAATTTAGTTTTCTTCTACTTTTTATTTATTCTATTACTTTAGTTTATCTTTCTTCTCTTGTTAATTTATTAATGCAAAGAGTATTTTTCCATTTAATTTCTTTATTTGCTTGATTATCTCAATTCAATTCCAATTATCATGTCTTCTTTCTACTCCCTTTATATGTATGCAAAAATGGCATCCATGTCAATGGAGTAGGCTTCTAACTTGACTTTGGAGTTGATTAATATTTAATAAGAGACCCTTGAGTTGGAAGACTCAAGAGTTAAATTGTAATTGGAAGTTGTTGGCTGGCTCTCTAGTCACTAACGCTAATCCTTCCCAAGGGAGAGGATTAGGACTTGTGAATTGGAGTTAGCTCAATTACTTGACTTTTCTTTATTCGGTAAGGGTTAACTAAGTAGAAATAACAACCTATTACTATTAATCTTGGAAAATCCAACAAGGATAGAACATCCGATTAATCTTTGCCTAGACAAGGCTTTTTATTTTAATTACATAAAACCTCTTGTTAATTTTCATTGCATTAATTTATAATCATTTACTTTTCCATTCCACATTCAAAAATTTTTCAGAAAACTCATAACCAATAATAAGAACACTTCCCTATAATTCCTTGAGAGATGACCCGAGGTTTGAATACTTCGGTTATTTTTATTGGGGTTTGTTACTTGTGACAACCAAATTTTTATATGAAAGGATTCTTTGTTGGTTTAAAAACTATACTAGCAACAAAAATTTATTATGAATTCTTTACCAGCAGAAATCCGCTCATCATAACACCCTACCACACAGAGCTTTACACCTAGGATGTAAAAGAGAGGGGCAAAGGAGTTACGACCTCTAAAATAAAAACTTATATATATAATATTGTTGAAGAAGATTTATTCTAGGAGCCTTTGAAGGAAAGTTAAAAGTTAAAATAAAAAATGGTAAAACGAGAAGCGCAACACTCACACTACATAAACGATAAACAGAAAAGATAAGAGAAGCTAACATGGATATAACCGAAAGAGAGTTCCATGGTACAAATATCAAAGCTCAAGACTCGGCTCACGAAGATAAACTGGCTTGACCACATAAGTATATAACATATATATAAGAGAACCCAAAATAAGCCCAAAATATAGAATTACAGAACCTATTTCTCTAAATAACCTCTAAGAAGAAATTAATACATCAAATACATAAGCAGTGGAGATAAAAGTATCTACATATATACATATATCTAAAATAAAGTCTCAAAGACAAGGATCTTCGCTATCAGAGCTTCCAGTATGCCTCAGCGAGGTGCCACACGTCCTGCATCTAAAAACCACAAAATATGTATAGGATAAGAACCGAAGGTTCTCAATATGGTAACGGTGCCCAAATAACTAACATATAAGGTCCCAAGAGAGCCAAAGGCGATCCTAGAGCTAAAAACAAATTCATTTCCAAATTCATTAAAACTCATTCTTTCACATCCCTTCATAATCATTCAAAATCATTCACTAAGGCCAGATTCTTCATATACATATCACATGTACACACTTCTCATTCATACTTCACCACTTCTCTAACTTTCTTCATCTCCAAGTTACTACTCCTCCCTACCTTCTTCTCACCCCTCAACATACATCTAAGGTTTGGGGCTAAAAGAGTGGAAATAGAGGTTTAGAAGTTCAAAATTATATTTTAAAACACAAATTTTGTGTTTGCTGAAATAGGGGCCATGCGTATGCATGGGAGTGCATTATTGAAAGGTCACGCATACGCGTGGGCGTACTTTTTCTTCCTCACGTACGCGAGATGCCCAACCCAAATAGGTTGGTCACGTCGCGTGCAGGTGGTCGCGTACGCAAGCTATGCAGAACAGCAAAAATGCTGAATGTTGCAGAATTTTCTGTTTTGTACTCCGAATTTTCGACGTGCATAACTTTTTCGTTTCAAAACATTTTTCATCCGTTCTTCGAATGGCGTAAACTTCACGGACCCAATTTTTATATGAAATATACTTGAAACAATTTGGGATTCCAGAAGACAAGTTATGCCTTGCCAAACTTCAGCCAAAAATTAACTTTTCACAAGATTTCTAAACCTCAATTTTCACAACACTTCCATTCCATCCCTTTTTAATCTTACCAAATCACATCAACCCAATCCCCAACATTACCCAAAATACCAATTTTACAAGTATGGCCACTTCCACACAATGATTCATTCTCAACAACACTATGATCTATCCTAACAATTTACCTATATATATATATATATATATATATATATATATATATATATATGTATATACCTCATCAACACCATCAACTTTCTCATACCAAATGAGAACCACTCAGCCAGTCCACATTCAATTCAACTCAATATACTATAAAATACATCACAATCGATATTATTATCGTAACACCATGATTATAATTTTTCAACACACACTCAAGGTTAGTTCTCAATATTCTCATCTTCCAATTCCCAACAATCAAAATCATGCAACACAAATCATGAATACCATCATTTCTCACCTAAGTTCATGATACTCAACATTTACTTTAAGGTCACTAACCACTAATCATGCATACATGCTTCAACCTATCTTATGGTTATCTAGCCTATATTTTCACAAGACATTACATTTTAGTGACGAGAAACCAAAATCAAACCTTGGCCAATTCCCCGATAAACCCAGAACACCACGATTAGCACCGTTTCGCAAGGACCCAAGCTTCAAAAGTCACACCAAATGGATCCCTAGCTCCCCAAAGTATAACGTCAAGTCTCCAACACCACCAATGACCACTAACATGCCCCTAAACAACCCACAACTCAATCTAACACAAATAATCATCACTAAATCAATAAAGATTGCACTAAATCATAGATTTCACAAGGGTTTGGGGGTCCTTACCTTCCTCAAGCATCAATGGAGCAAAACCCAATGATTTTCTCAAGTTAGTTCAAGCCTATAACATCAAAGGATCAAAAATCTCAACACCCACAAATTGAATTTTCGAAATTAAAGGGAGGAAATCCGAACTTAAAATGAAATCTCTTTACCAAATTGATTACTGGACTTTGTAGAGCTCGTCGCTTTGGACGCGTGGTTGCAAATGGCTCGTCAATCAGAGCTCCGGATCAAAAGTTATGGGCGATTGAATATCGGGGTGAATAGTATTTGGGGTTTTGCTTCTTCCTCTGTCACTCACCGTGTCTCTCATCTCATGGCTGAAGAATGAGCTGAATTGCTCATAAGGATGGCTTATGTATGTTGGGCTTGGGCCCAACTTGGGTCTGATTCAACCGGTTTGGCCCGTTCGGCCCAATCTTGGGCCAAATTCTTTAAATTTGGTGTCAAAATTCTTATTTTAATTAGCTCTATCTCATTAAATTATAAAATTTCATTTTTTAATTTTCATGATTATTAATTATTTTATTATCTAATTATTTAATAATTTTTGCGGGTTTTACAATTTGCCTAATTGATATTCTGTTAACTACTAATTTTACTACTTGTCGTAATTGTTCTCTATGTGTGATTATTTGTTTGACTGTTTGGTTACTCGTGATTGCAATTTGCTGGTTTGGATTTATTGTGATGTGTTGTGGCTTTAAGAGATTGACTTTATGATGGTTTGAATGCTGGATGAATCATGGGCACGTCATGATCGTACCAAAAGTAAGGCGTTACGGACCTGATTTCCTTTATCATCTATTTAATATTGAGCCTTTACGTCAATAATGCGTTTCAGTTTTTAAGAAAATGCCAGAAAATTTTATTTTTATTTATCAAAATCATGTATCAAACATCACCACGTAATAATGATCACATAACTATTAATAATAATAAATATAATACAAAATAAATAAAACGAAACTTATATACAATTCTTATCCCTCTGTATATAAATAAAACTAATGCAACAAGGGCGAGAAAACTCTATAAAAATAACTTAACTTGTAAATAATTCCAACTATTTGTCCACGGCTTCATACTGAGTCTTCGAACATGTGTCACTGATCGCAAAGAATTCATACCGGTTCGGAATTCCACAAAATAATTCTGTTGTTAGTATAGTCCAAACCAATAGTCAATCCTCAGATCAAATTAAGATATATATGATTTTGTCACAAATACAAACCCCAAATAAGAATTAACCAAAGTATTTAGACTCCGGATCGTCTCCCTAGGAAGCAATGAAGTGCTCAATTATTGGCTATAAAGGGGTAAAGGGGGGTTTTGGTTCATAAGAGGGCAAGAAAAGTAAATTAAACAAGTAATTAAAGAAAATAAGATAAAGAACTCTTGGCTAAGACTTAGGTAACTGAGATCACCATCCTTATCCACAAACCAAATATTGATAATCATCAGAGGCCAACCTATTAAGTCTACTTCCCAAAAGCCTTAAGTACGTAATATCTACTCCTAATCTTGAAGTACATCAAATAGGTTTGATCACATCAACCCTTAAGTCTCAACCTACCTACTAATTAACTTAGTAGTGGGTTAGTGTCAATGGGTATCAAATTGATCACCAAGGGTTCTTAAATCACCAAATCCATCATACCCAATAACTCAAGTTTACCCAATTCCTTTAGCTTAGACCAAGAGTTGACAAACTACTCAAAAACTAAAGAGAACATTTCATCAAACACATAGAGTGCAATAGAAGTAAACATCATAAATTGTAAGAAATAGTAAAATCTACCAACTACTAATTGCAAGAAAAGTAAATTCACAATTCAATTCATCAATAAAAGAAACATCAACATCAAATTGCATTAAATGTAACCCCAATCCAACATGAGTTCATCATCACAAAAGAGAGCAAAATGAGAAATTAACATCACAAATAAGAGAATCAAGATATAGAAATGAGAAATTATAAAAGAAACAAGATGAGATCAAGTAATTCATTCAAGATCTAAAACAATTTAACCTAAACCTAACCTAATTCTAGAGAGAAGAAGGAGCTTCTGTCTCTAGTTGGCTCATGTTGGCTAAACTAATTGCTTGGACTTCAATTCTGCATGAAATACACTCAGAAACAAGTTGGATTTGGGCCTGGACAGCTCAGAAATTGCCCTCAGCATTTTGCCTTTAAGTGGGCCACGTGAGAGTATCGGCGCGTGCGCGTCGATTGGCAAATTCTTCATCCGCGCGGACGCATCATGTACGCGTGCGCGTCTCTATGCGAAATCACTTTTGCGCGTGCGCGCTTTGTACGCGTGTGCGCCCATTGATGTATTCCCAATCTTTGTTTCTTCATGCATTCTCCACTTTGCATGCTTTTCTCCTCATTTCTTCCATCCAATACTTGCCTTATGAACCTGAAATCACTCAACAAACACATCAAGGCATCGAATGGAATTAAAGTGAATCAAAATCACCAATTTAAGAGCCTAAAAAGCATATTTTTACACTTAAGCATAATTCAAGGGAGAATTACAAAACCATGCTATTTCATTGAATAAATGTGGGAAAAGGTGGTAAAATCTCCCAAATTAAGCACAAGATAAACCACAAAATTGGAGTTTATCAAATCTCTCCACACTTAAACTAAGCATGTCCTCATGCTAAAATCAAGAAAGAAGCAAAGGGTATTAACATTTATTCAATGCAAACTAATTAAATGCAATCTATCTATATGCAACCTATTTTCATGATGCAATGGCTTAGTCAAAATAAATCAATCTCCAATAATACACATGCAAGCACAAGGGCTAAGGTATTAGCAATCAAAGCAAACCACAATTGGATTGAATCATTGAAAAAGTTCACAAACTTGCAAGAAAAGATGATCATGGGTGGAAACATGTAATTGGGCGATCAAACCCTCGCCGGATGTGTATCTGCTCTAGGCACTCAAGTGTATGGGGTTGATTCACTCAATTCTCCCCTAATCATGCTTTCCAAGATTTGTTTTTCATCTAACAATCAATAATTACCTTATGCATGCATAAAAGTATCATGAGGACTTTCCTATAGGTTGTAATGGGGCTAGGGTCAAGGTAGGATGCATATGGTCAAGTGAGCTTGAAATTCGAATCTTTGATTAACTTAAACTTCCCACCTAACCTATGAAAACCTAAACAATTTTAAACAAACCTAGCTATCCATTCTTTACTTCTTCACACACTCATGCATTTCCTTTTAGATTCTCACACGTATGCATTGACTTTATGAAACTTTAAACTTTGGGACATTTTGTTTCCTTTTTGTTGCAATTTTTTTTTTGATAAAATATATACAAGAACATCAATGCATATGGTTTACACATGATTAATACATGAGTATGTACCCAATTCCTAAAATTTTTTTTTAACAAAAACACACATACACTTTTATCTCTACCCAATGTACCCAACTTTCCAAAATCAAATGATAAACACTCTCACTAGCCTAAGCTAATCAAAGATCCAAACAACGGACATTTATTGTTTTCATTTAAGCTTGTAATGTGCTACAATTATGAACAAATGGGTTAAGCATAGGCTCAAGATTGGTTAACAATGGAAGATAAAAAGTAGGCTATTTGGGTAAGTGAGCTAATTGAACAATGGCCTCAATCATATAAATGCATATATACACAAAATAATGAACATAAAGAATTAAACAAATCAAAGATTACAATCATAGGAAGAGAATAATGCACACAAGAATGAAAATAAGTGGTTATGTATGATGTAACCACACAATTAGGCTCAAATCTTACATGCTTGTGTTCTTTGCTCAAAACATGACCCACAAAGTGTATAATTCAAGCAAGTTCTGAAAATTTTCAACCAATTGGGGTGGTGCCCGAGAAATAGATTTCTTGAAAATTTTCATCATATTGACTAAGCTTATTTTAATTCAATGTAGTGATTTAGAAAATTTTAAAAATTTTCCCTAGTTTACCCCTTTTCAATCAAAACACAATTCTTATATAAAAAGGGTCAACTAGATTTTATCAATCCAAAACATTTTTCTAATCACAATCAAAGCCAAGATGCAAAACATATAGATATATATATAATAAAAGTGTGCAACTACCAAAATAAGGGTATCCACAATAGCAAATATGTACAGTAATCCCAAAATACTCTAAAACATAAAGTGCAAAATAAAATAAAGTAGCAGAAAATAGAAATATATGTCTGAAAGTTCACCACATAAATGCAAACACCGGTCACGAACAGTGACCTCCCCACACTTTAGAATCATGCATCGTCCTCGATGCTACTGTTGAAGCTCGGGATGGGGGTCAACAATCGCGTCGGGATGTAGCTCAGGCTCAGACTGTGGGACTGGGACTAGCTGTGGCTCTGGCTAAAGCTCAGGCTCAGGCTATGGCTGTGGAGTGTCCTGCTAAACCTCAGGAGGGTGCTGAACCTCTGTGGTGACCTGTGTCTCTGGAGGTGCATCTTGATGAGTCGGCTCCTCATCATGTTCCTCCTCCTGATCCTGCTCGTCGGAGGCGAAAGAGTCTGGGAGTGGAGGTAGCTCGATGCCTTGTGAGGCAAACACCTGGTCTATGCGGTCGAGACGTCGCATGATACGATGCTCGCAGTGCTCCATGAAGCAGAATAGGCACTGCACCAACAGGTATGTCGGCTCAGGTGCTGGTGGTGGTGGTAAGGATGCTGCTGCTGCTGAAGTTGAGGGGGGTCCTGCTGCTGCTGCTGATAACGAGGGCTGAGCTGCCTCCTTCACTGCTCTGGCTCGAGAATGGCATTTGGGTGGGGGCTTCTCGTGCACCCACCCACCCCATGGAATGGTAACCTATTTGTCGTCATCATCCTCCCACGGAACATCAGCCATCTCGATCATGCTGGTGACCAGTGTAGGGAACGATAGGAGGCCACGGATATGCGTGTGCCACATACTCTGCTTGATCAGCCGGGGGAAGTTTACCTCCTTCCCCTCCATCACACACCCAATCAGAACTAGCATATCCATCGGAATCTCTGAGAAGTAAGTGGTGGGGAAGACATAGTGTGCAAATATATACTGCCAAGTCCTAGCTTCCCTCGACAGATAAGTGAAACGTATCCCCTTGGGCTTCTTGTTCCCAGAATCCATCACCCAAGGGGCGTCAGGTGTGGCAATCACGTGCTTAAGCGCCTCATAGTTAAATGTCATGCAATGGATGGCCACCTCTGCCTGCTTATAGGCGCATGTGTCATCAGGACAAAGTCGGCAGAGCAGTGTATCCCCAATGGCAGCCTCAGTGATCATAATGTCTCTACCTCGCAGCTGAACTGAATCAAGAGTGGTACGAAAGAAGTTACAATAAAATTCTCTCACCCATGACGTGTTTATCCTCCCCAAATCTCTATCAACAAAGTCCAATCCCAAATCCAGAATACGGGTGTTTATGGCACGTCTCACATCATTGGAAAGGAGCAGTTTCTTCTCAATGTTTAGATTCTTCTTCCAGAAATCGGGGAAACGAAGCTCACAATAGAGGTTTGGGAATTTGATTGGGTGAGTGGATGGCAGCAGCTGATTTTCTTTGTCCTCTTCATTCAGGGGATTCTTAGCATAGTTTGCATAAGGTGAACGGGTAGAGGTTTTAGAGTGCTTCCTCTTTCTTGAAGTAGTGGCTATAGCTTTTTCCTTGTCTGACATCCTGAAAACAGAGATGATACAATATAAGTAGCTAGCCAAGCGGATATAAAGCCCTTAAAGCAAAGCATTTTCATGAAGTGAGTAAAGCAAAGAGAATTCTTGGGATGCAAGCAACAGAATTCAGAATTCAAACCAAGAATTCAAACCACATTTGCACATTACTTGTTCATTAAGCCTAAGAAACACCATATCCAAAAGAATGATCAAAAGAGTTAAGTTGAAAACCAAAAGGAGTTAGTTAGGTAAACAAATTAGAGTTAGAAATTAGTTGAAAATCAGTGATATGGTGGTTACCGGCTTAATTCAAAAGGAAAGTATAAAATTGGGGGTGTAAGCACACTCACAATCATGAAATGCATCAAGTCATTGATGATGAAATATAATATTGCTAGAAGGCAACCAATATGAAAACAAGTCATCAATCAATGTAAAGATCACTAGAATCATATGAATTGGTGTTGGTGAAATCAAAACTTCAATGAACAATGTACATAAATGAAATTCAAACACCAAATTTCAATGAGGCATGAAGGTCACAAGGATTGAGATAAGAGTTGAAAATTTTATGCACCATGTGACTAAAGATAATTTGGGCATAGAGGGATTGAATCACAGTAGCTACATAGGTAGAAGAAATCATCAATCTTGTGGAAGCAAGCAAATTGGGCTCAATTTCAAATGAAAACCAAGTTTATGGTCAATCTGAAAGTTTACTCAACTATGCAATGTATATATATAAATCAACATTGTAAGCAAGCAAAGAATATAACGAGTATGACCAAAACTTGTAAACAGGTTCTTGACGAATTCCAAAACCATTTAGGCAACAAAATCCTATTTGACACAGAAATCATCAAATAGAAGTCTGTTACACCCATCAAAATAATGTTATTTCATGAAATATGGTTAGGGAAAATCCAGCAGCATTTTAGCAGTACATTGGCTATTTTCCAAATTCAAACAGTCAAATCAATTTCCATATGAATTCATTTAAGTCCAAAGCACAAAAACTATGTATGAGTTCATATGAATTGAACAAATAGCCAATCTTTAGCAGCAAACATCGAAAACAATTCAAACTAAACCAACCAGCAGTCATGAGGAAAGCAACATTCAGTATTAACAATCCAAATGAGCACAGAGCAAATCAATGAAATAGAACAATTCCAAACAGCAGCATAAATTCAAACAAGCCTAAATCCACTACTCAGCCCAGATTCTCTAACCACCTAACAAACTAAACTAACTAAACTAATCTAACTAAGAAAGCTAAATAGAATAAGATAAACTAGATTAACTAAACAAAATTAAAATGAAAGAAGAAAAAGGGAAACCTGGGAAGTAGGGGAGTGCGAACAGAGGAAAGGAATGGAGAGCAGAGGAAGAAGAGTAGACGGGTCAGAGCAGGACGGCGGTCTGGTGGTACAATGGAACGTGCGCCAGTGACAATGGAGGTCACAGCGGTGCTTGTGGCAGCGCTGGGGTGGCGTTGGAACAAAGCAGGGATATGGGGTGAGGGAAGAAGACAGGGGTGAGGCAGTGAGAATGGAGAGAGGGGGGAAATGAGGAGAGGGATGTATGTGGCGACGGTGGCAGCGTTCGCCGGACGGAGTAGAGGAAAGCGTCGCTGGTGGGAGGTGAAAAGAGAAGAGAGAAAGACGTTAGAGAAGGTGAGAGGAGGGACTATGCGAATGCGCTAGGGCTTCGCGTCCCTGGGGTAAGCAAAATTTTGAATCCACGCGAGCGCGCACCGTGCGCGTCCGCGTGGGTGAGAGAATAGTGAATCGGTGCAGAAGCGTCATATGCGCCTGTGCGTAGATGGGAAAATTGGGAATGGGCGCGACGCGTACGATGCGCGTCCACGCGGGTGTGTGATGAGCGGATAATTTATACGCTTTTTGGCATTGTTTTTACATAGTTTTTAGTATGATTTAGTTAGTTTTTAATATATTTTTATTAGTTTTTAAATAAAAATCACATTTCTGGACTTTAATATGAGTTTGTGTGTTTTTCTGTGATTTCGGGTAATTTCTGGCTGAAATTGAGGGACTTGAGCAAAAATCAGATTCAAAGGTTGAAGAAGGACTGCAGATGCTGTTGGATTCTGACCTCCCTGCACTCAAAGTAGATTTTATGGAGCTACATAAATCCAAATGGCGCTCTCTTAATTGCGTTGGAAAGTATACATCCAGGGCTTTCCAGAAATATATAATAGTTCATATTTTGCCCGAGTTTAGACGATGCAAACTTGCATTCAACGCCAGCTCTATGCCCTATTCTGGAGTTAAACGCCAGAAACAGGTTACAAACTGGCGTTTAACTCCAAGGAAGACCTCTGCACGTGAAAGCTTCAATGCTCAGCCCAAGCACACACCAACTGGGCTCGGAAGCGATTTTCTGCATCATTTACTCAATTCTGTAACCCTAATAACTAGTTTAGGATAAATAGAACTCTTTACTATTGTACTAGGGGTCTTTTTCCCTATTTTCGAATTCATATGCCATTTGGGGAGGCTGGCCATTCCACCATTCCTGGACCTTGTTCTTATGTATTTTCAATGGTAGAGTTTCTACACATCATAGATTAAGGTGTGGAGTTCTGCTGTTCCTCATGAAGTAATGCAAAGTACTATTGTTTTTCTATTCAATTCAAGCCTATTTCTTCTCTAAGATATACATTCGCACACAAGAACATGATGAATGTGATGATTATGTGACGCTCATCACCATTCTCACTTATGAACGTGTGCCTGACAAACACTTCCGTTCTACATACAAACAAGCTTGAATGTGTATCTCTTAGCCTTCTGATCGTGAGATCAGAGTCTTCATGGTATAGGCTAGAACTATTGGCGGCCATTCTTGAGGTCCGGAAAGTCTAAACCTTGTCTGTGGTATTCCGAGTAGGATCCGGTAAGGGATGGTTGTGACGAGCTTCAAACTCGCGAGTGCTGGGCGTAGTGACAGACGCAAAAGGATTACTGAATCCTATTCCAGTATGATCGAGAACCGACAGATGAATAGTCGTGCGGTAACAGCGCATCTTGGACTATTTTCACTGAGAGGATGGGAAGTAGCCATTGACAATGGTGATGCCCTACACAAAGCATGCCATAGAAAGGAGTGGGAATGATTGGATGAAGACAGCAGGAAAGCAGAGGTTCAGGAGGAACAAAAGCATCTCTATACGCTTATCTAAAATTCTCACCAATGACTTACATAAGTATCTCTATCCTATTTTACATTTTATTTATCTTTTAATTATTAAAACTCTATAACCATTTGAATCTGCCTGACTGAGATTTACAAGGTGACCATATCTTGCTTCAAGCCGACAATCTCCGTGGGATCGACCCTTACTCACGTAAGGTTTATTACTTGGACGACCCAGTGCACTTGCTGGTTAGTTGTGCGAAGTTGTGACAAAGTGTGTGAATTACGTTCCGAGCACCAAGTTTTTGACGCCGTTGTTAAGGATCACAATTTCGTGAACCAGTGTGCTGAGCCAAAGACACAAAAGGGGCCCAGAGTTGGCATAACTCTCGAGTCCTTTGGCCTGGGTGATGCAAAGATGCATCGATGCGCGCGCGCACTGTGCGCTTGCGTGTGGATGAGTTGAATGATGATAGGGTGCAGAGGCGCCAGGTGCGCCTACGCGTGGATGAAGAAATGCAAAGGGACGCGGACGCGCACAGCGTGCGTCTACGTGGTTAGGGCACAGCGTGCGTCCCGCGTAGTGTGATTGATGAGCAGATAATTTATACACTTTTTGGCATTGTTTTTAGTATGCTTTTAGTAGGATCTAGTTACTTTTAGGGATGTTTTTATTAGTTTTTATGTTAAATTCACATTTCTGGACTTTACTATGAGTTTGTGTGTTTTTCTGTGATTTCAGGTATTTTCTGGCTGAAATTGAGGGACTTGAGCAAAAATCAGATTCAGAGGTTGAAGAAGGACTGCTGATGCTGTTGGATTCTGACCTCCCTGCACTCAAAGTGGATTTTCTGGAGCTATAGAATTCAAAATGGCGCGCTTCTAATTGCGTTGGAAAGTAGACATCCAGGGCTTTTCAGCATTATATAATAGTTCATACTTTGGACGAGTTTAGACTACGCAAAAGGGCGTTGAATGCCAGTTCTACGCTGCAGTCTGGAGTTAAACGCCAGAAACACGTCACAAACCAGAGTTGAACGCCAGAAACACGTTACAAACTGGCGTTCAACTCTAGAAAGAGCCTCTTCACATGGAAAGCTAAAGCTCAGCTCAAGCACACACCAAGTGGGCCCCGAAAGTGGATTTATGCATCAATTACTTACTTCTGTAAACCCTAGTAACTAGTTTAGTATAAATAGGACTTTTTACTATTGTATTTTCATCTTCGGATCATCTTATGATTTTTTAGTTCATCTTTGGATCATATTGATCACGTTTGGGGGCTGGCCATTCGGCCATGCCTGAACCTTCATCACTTATGTATTTTCAACGGTAGAGTTACTGCACTCCATAGATTAAGGTGCGGAGCTCTACTGTTCCTCATGATTTAATGCAAAGTACTACTGTTTCTATTCAATTCAACTTATTCCGCTTCTAAGATACCCATTCGCACTTCAACATGAATGTGATGATCGTGACAGTCATCATCATTCCCTATGAACACGTGCCTGACAACCACTTCCGTTCTACCTTAGATTGAATGAGTATCTCTTGGATTCCTTAATCAGAATCTTCGTGGTATAAGTTAGAACCCATGGATGGCCATTCCTGAGATCCGGAAAGTCTAAACCTTGTCTGTGGTATTCCGAGTAGGATCTGGGAAGGGATGGCTGTGACGAACTTCAAACCCGCGAGTGCTGGGCGTAGTGACAGACGCAAAAGGAGGGTGAATCCTATTCCAGTATGATCGAGAACCTCAGATGATTAGCCGTGCCGTGACAGAGCATTTGGACCTTTTTCATAAGAGGATGGGATGTAGCCATTGACAACGGTGACGCCCTTACATAAAGCTTGCCATGGAAAAGGAGTAAGACTGATTGGATGAAGACAGCAAGAAAGCAGAGGTTCAGAGGAACGAAAGCATCTCTACACGCTTATCTGAAATTCTCACCAATGAATTACATAAGTATTTCTATCTTTATTTTCTGTTTATTTATTATTATTATTCGAAAACTCCATAACCATTTGATATTCGCCTGACTGAGATTTACAAGGTGACCATAGCTTGCTTCATACCGACAATCTTCGTGGGATCGACCCTTACTCACGTAAGGTTTTATTACTTGGACGACCCAGTGCACTTGCTGGTTAGTTGTGCGAAGTTGTGAAGTTATGTTTGGACCATGGTATTGTGCACCAGTTTGTTGGCGCCATTGCCAGGGAGAGAACGAACAAAAAATTTTACAACCTGAGTAACAATTTCGCATACCAAGTTTTTGGCGCCGTTACCGGGGATTGTTCGAGTTTGGACAACTGACGGTTCATCATGTTGCTCAGATTAGGTAATTTTCTTCTTATTTTGTTTTCAAAAAAAAATTTTAAAAAAAAAATTTTCAAAAATCTTTCAAAAATTTCTCATGTGTTTCCGAAAATTATTCTAAAATTTTTTTAAGAATGAATTCTAGTGTTTCATAAAGCATGTTGAAGCCTGACTAGCTGTAAAGCCATGTCTAAATTCATTTGGACTGGGGCTTCCAACCCAGCATTATCAAGAGTAAGCTAGTTGTTGCTAATCCACCTGCTGCTGTTCCTGATCCACTTGATTTACATGCTAAAGCTTGACTGGCTATTAAGCCATGTCTAACCCTCAGATTGGAGCTTTAGACTAAGAGTGCAAGATTCCTGGAATTCATATTAAAAATTTTGGAATCCTTATTTTTCTTTTTCAAATAATTTTCGAAAAATCCAAAAAAATCATAAAATCATAAAAATCAAAAATATTTTGTATTTCTTGTTTGAGTCTTGAGTCAATTTTAAGTTTGGTGTCAATTGCATGTTTTAAAGTTTGCATAAAATTTTCGAAAAATTCATGCATTCATAGTGTTTTTCATGATCTTCAAGTTGTTCTTGGTAAGTCTTCTTGTTTGATCTTGATGTTTTCTTGTTTTGTGTCTTTTCTTGTTTTTCATGTGCATTTTTGCATTCATAGTGTCTGAACATGAAAGATTTCTAAGTTTGGTGTCTTGCATGTTTTCCTTGCATATAAAATTTTCAAAAATAAGTTCTTGATGTTCATCATGATCTTCAAAGTGTTCTTGGTGTTCATCTTGACATTCATAACATTCTTGCATGCATTCATTGTTTTGATCCATAACTTTCATGCATTGAGTCTTTTTCATGTTTTTCTCTTTCATCATTGAAAATTCAAAAATCAAAAAAATATCTTCCCCTTTTTCACTCATAAATTTCGAAAATTTGGATTGACTTTTTCAAAAATTTTTAAAATTTAGTTGTTTCTTATGAGTCAAATCAAATTTTCAATTTAAAAATCTTATCTTTGTCAAAATATTTTTCAAAAATCAAATATTTTTCATTTTTTTATTTATTTTCGAAAATTATAAGAATATTTTTCAAAAATCTTTTTTTATTTTATCTCATAATTTTTGAAAATATTATCAACAATTAATGTTTTGATTCAAAAATTTCAAGTTTGTTACTTACTTGTTAAGAAAGATTCAAACTTTAAGTTCTAGAATCATATCTTGTGATTTCTTGTGAATCAAGTCATTAATTGTGATTTTAAAAATCAAATCTTTTTCAAAACTAATTTCAATCATATCTTTTCAAAAATATCTTTTTATCTTATCTTTTTCAAAATCATAACTTTTTAAAATATATCTTTTTCAAAAATATTTGATTTTCAAATATCTTTTCTAACTTCTTATCTTCTTATCTTTTCAAAATTGATTTTCAAATCTTTTTCAACTAACTAATTGACTTTTTGTTTGTTTCTTATCTTTTCCAAAACTACCTAACTAACTCTCTCTCTCTAATTTTCGAAAATATCTCCCTCTTTTTCAAAAATTCTTTTTAATTAACTAATTATTCAAAATTCAATTTTAATTTATTTCTTCTTCTAATTTTTGAAAATCACTAACTCTTTTTCAAAAATTATTTTCGAAAACCTTCCCCTCTCATCCTCTTCTATTTATTTATTTATTTACTAACATCTCTTCCTCACTCACCAAAAATCCGAACCCCCTCTCTCTCTCTGAGTTCAGATTTTCTCTTCTTCTTTTCTTCTACTCTTCTTTTCTTCCACTCACCTAAGGGAACCTCTACACCTGGGCAAAAAGGATCCCTATTATTATTTTTCTATTCCCTCCTTTTTCATATGAGCAGGAGCAAGGACAAGAACATTCTTGTTGAATCAGATCCAGAACCTGAAAGGACTCTGAAGAGGAAACTAAGAGAAGCTAAATTACAACAATCCAGCGAGCACCTTTTAGAAATTTTCGAACAGGAAAAGGAGATGGCAGCCGAAAATAATAATAATGCAAGGAGGATGCTTGGTAACTTTACTGCATCTAATTCCAATTTACATGGAAGAAGCATCTCCATCCCTACCATTGGAGCAAACAATTTTGAGCTGAAACCTCAATTAGTTTCTCTAATGCAGTAGAACTGCAAGTTTCATGGACTTCCATCTGAAGATCCTTTTCAGTTCTTATCTAAATTCTTGCAGATCTGTGATACTGTTAAGACTAATGGAGTAGATCCTGAAGTCTACAGGCTCATGCTTTTTCCCTTTGCTGTAAGAGACAGAGCTAGAGTATGGTTGGACTCTCAACCCAAGGATAGCCTGAACTCTTGGGATAAGCTGGTCACGACTTTCTTAGCCAAGTTCTTTCCTCCTCAAAAGCTGAGTAAGCTTAGAGTGGATGTTCAAACCTTCAGACAGAAGGAAGGTGAATCCCTCTATGAAACTTGGGAGAGATACAAGCAACTGACCAAAAAGTGTCCTTCTGACATGCTTTCAGAATGGACCATCCTGGATATATTCTATGATGGTCTGTCTGAATTAGCTAAGATGTCATTGGATACTTCTGCAGGTGGATCCATTCACCTAAAGAAAATGCCTGCAGAAGCTCAAGAACTCATTGACATGGTTGCTAATAACCAGTTCATGTACACTTCTGAGAGGAATCCTGTGAGTAATGGGACGCCTCAGAAGAAGGGAGTTCTTGAAATTGATACTCTGAATGCCATATTGGCTCAGAATAAAATATTGACTCAGCAAGTCAATATGATTTCTCAGAGTCTGAATGGAATGCAAGCTGCATCCAACAGTACTCAAGAGGCGCCTTCTGAAGAAGAGGCCTATGATCCTGAAAATCCTGCAATAGCAGAGGTGAATTACATGGGTGAACCATATGGAAACACCTATAATCCCTCATGGAGAAATCACCCAAATCTCTCATAGAAGGATCAAAAGCCTCAACAAGGCTTTAATAATGGTAGAAGAAACAGGTTTAGCAATAGCAAGCCTTTTCTATCATCCACTCAGCAACAGACAGAGAACTCTGAACAAAATACTTCTAATTTAGCAAACTTAGTCTCTGATCTATCTAAGGCCACTGTGAGTTTCATGAATGAAACAGGGTCCTCCATTAGAAATTTGGAAGCACAAGTGGGCCAGCTGAGTAAAAGGATCACTGAAGTCCCTCTTAGTACTCTCCCAAGTAGTACAGAAGAAAATCCAAAACGAGAGTGCAAGGCCATTGATATAATCATCATGGCCGAATCCAAGGAAGAAGGGGAGGACGTGAATCCCAAGGAGGAAGACATCCTGGGACGTCCAGTGATCAATAAGGAGTTCCCCTCTGAGGAACCAAAGGAATCTGAGGCTCATCTAGAGACCATAGAGATTCCAATGAACCTCCTTACGCCCTTCATGAGCTCTGATGAGTATTCTTCTTCTGAAGAGAATGAGGATGTTACTGAAGAGCAAGTTGCCAAGTTCCTTGGTGCAATCATGAAGCTGAATGCCAATTTATTTGGTAATGAGACTTGGGGAGATGAACCTCCCCTGTTCACCAATGAACTAAATGCATTGGATCAACTGAGATTGCCTCAGAAGAAACAGGATCCTGGAAAGTTCCTAATACCTTGTACCATAGGCACCATAACCTTTGAGAAGGCTCTATCTGACCTTGGGTCAGGAATAAACCTCATGCCACTCTCTGTAATGGAGAAACTGGGAATCTTTGAGGTATAAGCTGCTAAAATCTCATTAGAGATGGCAGACAATTCCAGAAAACAGGCTTATGGACAAGTAGAGGACATATTAGTAAAGGTTGAAGGCCTTTACATCCCTGCTGATTTCATAATCTTAGATACTGGGAAGGATGAGGATGAATCTATTATCCTTGGAAGACCCTTCCTAGCCATAGCAAGAGCTATAATTGATGTTAACAGAGGTGAACTAGTCCTTCAATTGAATGAGGACTCCCTTGAGTTTAAAACTCAAGGACATCCTTCTGTAAACATGGAAAAGAGGCACAGTAAGCTTCTCTCAAAATAGAGTCAACCAGAGCCCCTACAGTCAAACTCTAAGTTTGGTGTTGGGAGGCCACAACCAAACTCTAAGTTTGGTGTTGAACTCCCATATCCAAACTCTAAGTTTGGTGTTGGGGAGTCTCAATAATGCTCTGAACATCTCTGAGGCTCCATGAGAGCCCACTGTCAAGCTATTGACATTAAAGAAGCGCTTGTTGGGAGGCAACCCAATTTTTATTTAATTATATTTTTTATTAGTTATATGTCTTCATAGGTTCATGATCATGGGGAGTCACAAAAACAACTGAGAAAAGTGAAGAAAAATAAAAAACAGCAGAAGAAAAATCACACCCTGGAGAAAGGACTTACTGGCATTTAAACGCCAGTAAGGAGCATCTGGCTGGCGTTCAACGCCAGAACAGAGCATGGATCTGGTGTTGAACACCAGAAACAAGCAGCATCCTGGCGTTCAGACGCCAGAAATGCACACTGAGGAAGAGCTGGCGCTGAACGCCAGAAACAAGCATCTGGCTGGCGTTCAACGCCAGAAATATGCTGCATCTGGGCGCTGAACGCCCAGAACAAGCATCAATTCGGCGTTTAAATGCCAGAATTGCATGCAAAGGCATTTTACATGCCTAATGGGTGCAGGGATGCAAATCCTTGACACCTCAGCATTTGTGGACCCCACAGGATCCCCACCTACCACCACTCACTCTCTTCCCTCTTCTCAATGTTCATCCTCTCTTCCCAATAAACACTCTTCCCCAAAACCCTTCACCAATCACCTCAATCTCTCTTCCCTATCACCACTCACATCCATCTACTCTTCCTCATAAACCTACCTCACAAACCCCACCTACCTTCAAAAATCAAAATCAATTTCCCACCCAAAACCCACCCTTATTGCCGAACCTTACCGCCCTTCCCTTCCCTATATAAAGCCCTCAATTCTTCTTCGTTTTCACACAACACAACCCTCTCTTCCCCTTCTTGGCCGAATACACCTCTCCCTCCTCTCCTCCATATTTTCTTCTTCTTCTTCATCTATTCTTTCTTCTCTTGCTCGAGGGCGAGAAATATTCTAAGTTTGGTGTGGTAAAAGCATAAGCTTTTTATTTTTCCATTACCATTGATGGCACCTAAGACCGGAGAATCCTCTAGAAAAGGGAAAGGGAAGACAAAAGCTTCCACCTTCGAGTCATGAGAGATGGAAAGATTCATCTCCAAAGCTCATCAAGACCACTTCTATGATGTTGTGGCCAAGAAGAAGGTGATCTCTAAGGTCCCTTTCAAGCTCAAGAGAAATGAGTATCCGGAGATCCGACATGAAATCCAAAGAAGAGGTTGGAAAGTTCTAACAAACCCCATCCAACAAGTCAGCATCCTAATGGTTCAAGAGTTCTATGCCAATGCATGGATCACTAGGAACCATGATCAAAGTAAGAACCCGAACCCAAAGAATTATCTCACCATGGTTCGGGGGAAATACTTAGATTTTAGTCCGAAAAATGTGAGGTTTGCGTTTGACTTGCCTATGATGCAAGGAGATGTATGCCCCTACACTAGAAGGGTCAACTTTAATCAAAGGTTGGACCAAGTCCTCATGGACATATGTGTGGAAGGAGCTCAATGGAAGATTGACTCAAAAGGCAAACCGGTTCAACTTAGAAGACTGGACCTCAAGCCTGTGGCTAGAGGATGGTTGGAGTTCATCCAACGCTCCATCATCCCCACTAGCAACCGATCCGAAGTTTCTGTGGATCGGGCCATCATGATTCATAGCATCATGATTGGTGAGGAAGTAGAAGTTCATGAAGTCATCTCCCTTGAACTCTACAAAATAGCCGAAAAGTCCTCTCCCTTGGCAAGGCTAGCTTTTCCTCATCTTATTTGTCATCTATGTTACTCAGCTGAAGCTTTCATAGAAGGAGACATTCCCAATGAGGAAGAGAAGCCCATCACTAAGAAAAGGATGGAGCAAACAAGAGAGCCCACTCATGGAGCTCAAGAAACACATGAGGAAGCTCATCGTCAAGAAATCCCTGAGATACCTCAAGTGATGCACTTTCCTCCACAGAATTTTTGGGAGCAAATCAACACCTCCCTAGGAGAATTAAGTTCCAACATGGGACAATTAAGGGTGGAACATCAAGAGCACACCATCATCCTTCATGAAATTAGAGAAGATCAAAAAGCAATAAGGGAGGAGCAACAAAGACAAGGAAGAGACATAGAAGAGCTCAAGGACATCATTGGTTCCTCAAGAAGGAAACGCCACCATCACTAAGGTGGACTCATTCCTTGTTCTTACATTCTCTGTTTTTCGTTTTCTTTATGTTAAGTGCTTATCCATGTTTGTGTCTTATTACATGATCATTAGTATTTAGTAACTATGTCTTAAAGTTATGAATGTCCTATGAATCCATCACCTCTCTTAAATAAAAAAATATTTTAATTCAAAAGAACAAGAGGTACATGAGTTTCGAATTTATCCTTGAACTTAGTTTAATTATATTGATGTGGTAACAATACTTTTTGTTTTCTGAATGAATGCTTGAACAGTGCATATGCCTTTTGAAGTTGTTGTTTAAGAATGTTAAATATGTTGGCTCTTGAAAGAATGATGACAAGGAGACATGTTATTTGATAATCTGAAAAATCATAAAAATGATTCTTGAAGCAAGAAAAAGCAGTGAATACAAAAGCTTGCAAAAAAAAATTAGCGAAAAAAAAAGAAAAAGAAAAAGAAAAAGCAAGCAGAAAAAGCCAAAAGCCCTTAAAACCAAAAGGCAAGGGTAAATAAAAAGGATCCCAAGGCTTTGAGCATCAGTGGATAGGAGGGCCTAAAGGAATAAAATCCTGGCCTAAGCAGCTAAACCAAGCTGTCCCTAACCATGTGCTTGTGGCGTGAAGGTGTCAAGTGAAAACTTGAGACTGAGCGGTTAAAGTCAAGGTCCAAAGAAAAAAAAGACTGTGCGTAAGAACCCTAGACACCTCTAATTGGGGACTTTAGCAAAGCTGAGTCACAATCTGAAAAGGTTCACCTAGTTATGTGTCTGTGGCATTTATGTATCCGGTGGTAATACTGGAAAACAAAGTGCTTAGGGCCACGGCCAAGACTCATAAAGTAGATGTGTTCAAGAATCAACATACTGAACTAGGAGAATCAATAACACTATCTGAACTCTGAGTTCCTATAGATGTCAATCATTCTGAACTTCAATGGATAAAGTGAGATGCCAAAACTATTCAAGAGGCAAAAAGCTTCAAGTCCTGCTCATCTGATTGGAGCTATGTTTCATTGATAGTTTGGAATTTATAGTATATTCTCTTCTTTTTATCCTATTTGATGTTCAGTTGCTTGGGAACAAGCAACAATTTAAGTTTGGTGTTGTGATGAGCGCATAATTTATACACTTTTTGGCATTGTTTTTAGTATGTTTTTAGTAGGATCTAGTTACTTTTAGGGATTTTTTTATTAGTTTTTATGTTAAATTCACATTTTTGGACTTTACTATGAGTTTGTGTGTTTTTCTATGATTTCAGGTATTTTCTGGCTGAAATTGAGGGACTTGAGCAAAAATCAGATT
This sequence comes from Arachis ipaensis, assembly GCF_059453495.1. Classification (NCBI taxonomy): domain Eukaryota; kingdom Viridiplantae; phylum Streptophyta; class Magnoliopsida; order Fabales; family Fabaceae; genus Arachis; species Arachis ipaensis. The sequence goes on along the minus strand of NC_142441.1, from coordinate 87,434,859 downwards.
CAGAGGTTGAAGAAGGACTGCTGAGGCTGTTGGATTCTGACCTCCCTGCACTCAAAGTGGATTTTTTGGAGGTACAGAACTCAAAATGGCACGCTTTCAATTGCGTTGGACAGTAGACATCCAGGGCTTTCCAGCAATATATAATAGTTTATACTTTGGCCGAGTTTAGATGACGCAAAAGGGCGTTGAACGCCAGTTCTACGCTGCAGTCTGGAGTTAAACGCCAGAAACACGTCACAAACCAGAGTTGAATGCCAGAAACACGTTACAAACTGGCGTTCAACTCCAGAAAGAGCCTCTGCACGTGGAAAGCTAAAGCTCAGCCCAAGCACACACCAAGTGGGCCCCGGAAGTGGATTTATGCATCAATTACTTACTTCTGTGAACCCTAGTAACTAGTTTAGTATAAATAGGACTTTTTACTATTGTATTTTCATCTTCGGATCATCTTATGATTTTTTAGTTCATCTTTGGATCATATTGATCACGTTTGGGGGCTGGCCATTCGGCCATGCCTGAACCTTCATCACTTATGTATTTTCAACGGTAGAGTTTCTGCACTCCATAGATTAAGGTGCGGAGCTCTACTGTTCCTCATGATTTAATGCAAAGTACTACTGTTTCTATTCAATTCAACTTATTCCGCTTCTAAGATAACCATTCGCGCTTCAACATGAATGTGATGATCATGACAGTCATCATCATTCCCTATGAACACGTGCCTGACAACCACTTCCGTTCTACCTTAGATTGAATGAGTATCTCTTGGATTCCTTAATCAGAATCTTCGTGGTATAAGTTAGAACCCATGGATGGCCATTCCTGAGATCCAAAAAGTCTAAACCTTGTCTGTGGTATTCCGAGTAGGATCTGGGAAGGGATGGTTGTGACGAACTTCAAACTCACGAGTGCTGGGCGTAGTGACAGACGCAAAAGGAGGGTGAATCCTATTCTAGTATGATCGAGAACCTCAGATGATTAGCCGTGCCGTGACAGAGCATTTGGACCTTTTTCACAAGAGGATGGGATGTAGCCATTGACAACGGTGACACCATTACATAAAGCTTGCCATGGAAAGGAGTAAGACTGATTGGATGAAGACAGCAGGAAAGCAGAGGTTCAGAGGAACGAAAGCATCTCTATACGCTTATCTGAAATTCTCACCAATGAATTACATAAGTATTTCTATCTTTATTTTCTGTTTATTTATTATTATTATTCGAAAACTCCATAACCATTTGATATTCGCTTGACTGAGATTTAAAAGGTGACCATAGCTTGCTTCATACCGACAATCTCCGTGGGATCGACTCTTACTCACGTAAGGTTTTATTACTTGGACGACCCAATGCACTTGCTGGTTAGTTGTGCGAAGTTGTGAAGTTATATTTGGACCATGGTATTGTGCACCAGTTTGTTGGCGCCATTTCCAGGGAGAGAACGAACAACAAATTTTACAACCTGAGTAACAATTTCGCATACCAGTGATCCAGGATCTCGTATCTTATCTTCGCACCCATCTTCTAGTTGATCGCCTTGATTCCGTCCGGGTGACAAGAAAGCTGAATTCTCATGAAAGCACCAAACTATCCTCCTAGACCCATTTAATTGAGTATTACACCAATCCATGCTCTTTAATTTTGAGCTTCCAATCATAATGAGCCTAGATTTAGAACGACAACCACTAAACATCCTCCTCTTTCGCTTAATTCCACAAAGCGCCCTAAGTTGACCATCCGTCTCAAGCAAACCATACTCAAGTGGGATAATAAAGCTGAGAGTTAGAAGTTTTACCCACTCAAGTGAAGAATTAGATGACAAACTAGGTGAAGGAGTTCCCAAAGATCTTGATAAAGTACGCTCTACTCCCGTCCATCCTCTTCTAGAGGCTTCCACCACTCGGCAAGGTTTTTCAAGTTTCTCCTCTTGCCAAGCTTCCTCAAGTTCACCTTCTTCTTCACTAATTTCTTCTATCTCTTCCCCATCACTCTCATCATAGATAGGAGGTCTAGTGAAGTCTACCTCATCATAAAGTCTAAGCATTTTGGGGAAGGACTCTTCAAACTCGGAAGGGTCATATGTTGATGCGGAATCATCATAGATAGGAGGGCTTGCTGCTTGGAATGCTTCTTCCAGTTCTTCACTTACAATAGGCCTTGGAGTTTGGACATCCTCCTCAACCTTGCATTCTAGTCCACTGAGAGAAGGCTCAGCAAGATCGTCAAGGGAATTGATCAATGTGGGCAAAAAATCACTAGTGATGGAATCCACTTCTTGATCAATTTCCTTTGACTCTTTGTCTACTTCTGCAACTTTACTCTCTTTTTTAACATCTCATCCATACTCCGTGGAGGACGGTTCTTCAGCTTGAGATTCCTTTATGTGCTCGACATATCCTAAACATCCACCCACTACTTCCTTTTGTTTGCTAATCTCTACCTTCTCCTCTTGTTGTACTTCTTGCTTCAATTCTTCTTCCTCACCATGGAGCTTCAAGTTCACTCCCTCACTAGGCTCCTTGATTGTTTCTCCATATTCAACAATGGGGGTACTTAGGGTACATGAGCTTAGGTGGGATGTTAGGTGACTCACAGCTTCTACCATGCTAGCTATCCTTGCTCTTAGCTCCTTAAACTTAGTTTCATCCTCCTCTTGTCGCCTTAAGATACAAGATTCAAGGTCTCTCAGTTCTAACATGAAGGCTTCATCGGGAGGTGGTGGTGGAAGAGAGGGTTTATTGGTTGAGGGAAGATTGTTGATGTTAGAAGGTGGTTCATATTGGTGGAATTCTTGAGGTGGTATATGTGGAATTTGTGGTTCTTGGAAGTATTGGTGTTGGGATGGTGGTGGTTCTAGATGAGGTTCATATGGTGGTTAGTATGGTGGGTATGGATTATAGTCATATGAAGTTGAATGATGGTGTGAGGCATGTGAGTATGGTTTAGGGCTATATTGAGGAGTGGGATCATATGCATATGATGATTGTGGTTGACAACCACAATGAGGGTCATCACACACATTGGATTGATACACATTAGGATCAGGATTATACCCATAAGAGTTCGGAGGGGGTTATTGCTATGAAGGTTGTTCATAAGCTTGGGGTTCCCCCCATCCTTGATTTCCAAATCCTTGTTGTATATCCTCATTGGAGCTTCCATTTCCTACAACATAGTTTGAACTACACTCATAGCCAAAAGGATGAGAATTCATAGTGAAAGAGGAAATAAAAATAAGGACTAATAAGAAACAAAGAAAATAAAATCCTAAACTAGCAAAAACTAAGAAACAAACCAAAATTCAAGATATTCACAATATATACAATAGCCAATAACATAGCACCATAGCTCCCCGGCAACGGTGCCATTAATTTGATCGCAAAGAATTCATACCGGTTCGGAATTCCACAAAATAATTCCGTTGTTAGTATAGTCCAAACCGATAGTCAATCCTCAGATCAAATTAAGATATATATGGTTTTGTCACAAATACAAACCCCAAATAATAATTAACCGAAGTATTTAGACTCCGGGTCGTCTCCCTATGAAGCAATGAAGTGCTCAATTATTGGCTATAAAGGGGTAAAGGGGGTTTTGGTTCATAAGAGGGCAAGAAAAGTAAATTAAACAAGTAATTAAAGAAAATAAGATAAAGAACTCTTGGCTACGACTTAGGTAACTGAGATCACCATCCTTTTCAACAAACCAAATATTGATAATCATGAGAGGCCAACCGATTAAGTCTACTTTCCAAAAGCCTTAAGTACATAATATCTACTCCTAAGCTTGAAGTACATCAAATAGGTTTGATCACATCAACCCTTAAGTCCCAACCTACCTACTAATTAACTTAGTAGTAGGTTAGTGTCAATGGGTATCAAATTGATCACCAAGGGTTCTCAAATCACCAAATCCATCATACCCAATAACTCAAGTTTACCCAACTCCCTTAGCTTAGACCAAGAGTTGACAAACTACTCAAAAACTAAAGAGAACATTTCATCAAACACATAGAATGCAATAGAAGTAAACATCATAAATTGCAAGAAATAGTAAAATCTACCAACTACTAATTGCAAGAAAAGTAAATTCATAATTCAATTCATCAATAAAAGAAACATCAACATCAAATTGCATTAAATGTAACCCAAATCCAACATGAGTTCATCATCACAAAAGAGAGCAAAATGAGAAATTAACATCACAAATAAGAGAATCAAGATATAGAAATGAGAAATTAGAAACAATATGAGATCAAGTAATTCATTCAAGATCTAAAACAATTTAACCTAATCCTAACCTAATTCTAGAGAGAAGAGGGAGCTTCTCTCTCTAAAAAACTAACTAAAGGCTCATGTTGGCTAAAGTAATTGCTCCCCCTTTGCTTGGACTTCAATTCTGCATAAAATACACTCAGAAACAAGTTGGATTTAGGCCTGGGCAGCTCAGAAATTGCCCTCAGCGTTTTACCTTTAAGTGGGCCACGTGAGAGTATCGACGCATGTGCGTCGATTGGCAAATTCTTCATCCGCGCGAATGCGTCATGTACGCGTGCGCGTCTCTTTGCGAAACTACTTTTGCGCGTGCGCGCCTTGTATGAGTGCGCGCCCATTGATGCATTCCCAATCTTTGTTTCTTCATGCATTCTCCACTTTGCATACTTTTCTCCTCATTTCTTCCATCTAATACTTGCCTTATGAACCTGAAATCACTCAACAAACACATCAAGGCATCGAATGGAATTAAAGTGAATCAAAATCTCCAATTTAAGAGCCTAAAAAGCATGTTTTTACACTTAAGCATAATTCAAGGGAGAATTACAAAGCCATGCTATTTCATTAAATAAATGTGGGAAAAGGTGGTAAAATTCCCCAAATTAAGCACAAGATAAACCACAAAATTGGGGTTTATCAGTCACTGAAAGGGTGGAAGATTTTGGGGTGAGAATAAACCACACGTTCTCAGTCCGTAAAAGTAATGATTAACATGCAAATAATTAACTTTGCTTGTAAAACCATTTTTGTCAAACCTTTTGAAATACTTTTTAATCTTACTTTAGATAATTAATTACTTTCTTTAAATTTCTAAAGCCAGAACAGATCTCGATCGCAAAATTTGTCATATTAAATATCTTTCAGCCATATAATTAATTCTCAGTCATAACAACAGTTATTAATCATCTCTATACATTCACAGACTACTAGCACAGGTAAGAAACTCAATTCAACACACAAACAAATCACAATATTGTGGAATGTTCTTCTCCAATGTTGTTCTGGAACCACCCTATTGGGATCCCTTTTATAACTAATCCTAATAATTTAAAAATCAAATTTCTAAAATTAAAATTAAAATAATATCTTTTCCTAAAATAATATTTGAATTTAAATTCGAATTAATTAACAAGTCTTCAGCTGATGGGTGGAGACCACTTGATTTGTCCTTTCTGCAGCTTCTAATCTGTGATATCTGGGCTAAGAACTGGGTCAAAACAGCCCAGAAATCACCCCCAGCATTTTTCTGCATTTTTTGCATGTGGCGCATGTCAAGCGTACGCGTCGGTCACGCGTTCGCGTCATTTGTGTAGATTACAGTCCACGCGTTCGTGTCAGGCACGCGATCGCATCATTGCGATTTCCTCCATTCCGCGCGGTCGCGTGAGCCATGCGTCCGCGTCGGTATTCACTGGTCATCTCCTTGATTTCTTCTCTTTCTCTGTAGAAACTTCATCAAATCCATCCGAATGCTACCTAAAATAAATAAAATTGCACAAAACTCAAAATAGCATCCATAGTGGCTAAAATATAATTAATTCTTAATTAAACTCAACAAATTAGATGCAAATTCACTAGGAAAAGATAGGAAAGATGCTCACGCATCACAACACCAAACTTAAACTGTTGCTTGTCCTCAAGCAACCAAAACTAATATAAGCTTAGGATGTGAATTTGCTTGAGAATGAGAGTTCGATTAAGCCCATGTCTTCTCTTATAGTGGGGTTTACAACTGCAATCCTGAACAGTTTTGGCATCTCACTTTATCCTTTGAAGTTCAGAATGATTGGCATCCATAGTAACTCAGAATTCAGATAGTGTTATTGATTCTCCTAGTTCAGTATGTTGATTCTTGAACACAGCTACTTTATGAGTCTTGGCTGTGACCCTAAGCATTTTGTTTTCCAGTATTACCACCGGATACATAAATGCCACAGACACATAACTGGGTGAACCTTTTCAGATTGTGACTCAGCTTTGCTAGAGTCCCCAGTTAGAGGTGCCCAAAGTTCTTAAGCACACTCTTTTTGCTTTGGATCACGACTTTAACCGCTTAGTCTCAAGCTTTTCACTTGACACCTTCACGCCATAAGCACATGGTTAGGGACAGCTTGATTTAGCCGCTTTGGCCAGGATTTTATTCCTTTGGGCCCTCCTATCCATTAATGCTCAAAGCCTTGGATCCTTTTTACCCTTTGCCTTTTAGTTTAAAGGGTTATTGGCTTTTTGCTTGCTTTTTTTTTCTTTTTTTATTTTATTTTATTGTTTTTTTTTTTGCAAGCTTTGTATTTTTCATTGCTTTTTCTTGCTTCAAGAATCAATTTTTTGATTTTTCAGATTATCAATAACATTTCTCTTTTTTCATCATTCTTTCAAGAGCCAACAATTTTAACATTCATAAACTTCACTATCAAAAATATGCACTGTTCAAGCATTCATTCAGAATCACAGAAAATACCACCACATCTAAGTAAATGAGACTACTCTAAAAATTAAATTCAAATTCTCATGCACTACATATTTTCTTCTTTCTTTTTGATTTCAAGCTTAGTAGGCAATACATGAGACATCTTTCAGAATTAAAGCACTTAACAGAAAAATTAAACTATAACCTCTGAATCTACGAATAAAGGATCATGCAGCAAACAAAGTAAACTAGCAGAAAACCGGAACATACATAATAAAAGCAGGAAGGAAAAAATGAAAGGAACTCAACCACCTTAGTTATATGTGCGGTCATTTTATTCTTCAGGTTGTGCTCCTTTGTGAAGATGATTCGCCTCCCTTTTGGTGCCATAGGAATAAACAGAAAACCCTTAAGCGAAGCGTCAACACCAAACTTAAAGGTTTGCTTGTCCTCAAGCAAATAAGATCTGAAAATAGAAGAGACAAATATTAAGATGAAAGAAAAATAAAAGGATAAGAGAATAAGAGAGAAATAGGATTGGGAGAGAGAGAGAAAGAAAACTGGGCGGCGCAAGCGACGCGTTCACGTACGGCATGCGTACGCGTGGGTCACGCACTCTTCATAATGACGCGTTAGCGTCAGGCACGCGTCCGAGTGCCCTGGATTTTGTGCGATTCGCGCAAAGCCAGCCGCGCGCCCGTGTGACTTTCTATTCGCATGGCTTGGGAGCCAAATTTGCATACGACGCGTTCGCGTCATGCACGCACTCGCGTGGATGGCCATATGTGCAAATGATGCGAACGCGTCAGTCATGTGTCTGCGTGACCAAATTTGTGCTTTTAGCACACTTCTTGCCCCAAGCCGGCACAACTCTCTGCCCAAACGCTCTTTTACGTCGAATTTGCAGGTCACGCGTTCGCGTCGGTGACGCGCCCACGTGAATAGCAAAAATCGCAAACGATGTGAACGCGTGGGGTACACGTTCGCGTGTGAAAGGCAGGAGTCCAGTGCCACTCCCGCGCAACTCTCTGTCAATTTTCATTGTTCACGCACACATGATTGACGCGTTCGCATCAATGACGCTTGCGCGTCGTGTGTCCCCTTTTTTTTCAAATAGCTTGAGGTGTTCGGTTCCTATGATAAAATAGCTACATGATCAGAAAATTAGTAAGAACTTAATAAAAACCAAACAAGTAAGAAAACTACTACTACAAAAAATAACTAAGGATACGAAATTATCGGGTTGCCTCCCGACAGGCGCTTCTTTAACGTCACTAGCTTGACGGTCAGTTCTGCTAGTTCAGCAGATGAGTGGACCTCTGGCGATCGATCTCGCCTCCAAGGTAGTGCTTCAGCCTCTGGCCATTCTCTGTAAACTTCCTGTCAGAATTCACTTCCTGTATTTCAACATGACCGTACGGTGAAGCTCTGGTAACCACAAACGGTCCTGACCACCGGGATTTCAGCTTCCCGGGAAAGAATTTGAGCCTTGAATTATATAGAAGCACTCTCTGTCCTGGCTCAAAGACTCTGATGGCAATCTTCTTGTCATGCAGTAGCTTAGTTCTCTCCTTATAGACCTTGGCATTCTCATAGGCTGAATATCTGAATTCATCAAGCTCATTCAACTGAAGCATCCGCTTAATTCCCGCAGCTTCTGAATCAAGATTCAAGTACCTGATTGCCCAATAAACCTTGTGCTCCAGCTCAACTGGCAAGTGACAGTCTTTTCCATAGACTAACTGATATGGGGACATGCCAATTGGAGTTTTGTATGCTGTCCGGTAAGCCCATAGAGAATCATCAAGCTTCCTTGACCAGTCCTTTCTTGAAACACTGACGGTCTTCTCTAGAATCCTCTTAAGTTCCCTGTTGGAAACTTCAACCTGTCCACTTGTCTGAGGGTGATAGGGGGTTGCCACCTTATGACGGACTCCATATCTGTGCAGAAGAGAATCCAGCTGTCTGTTACAGAAGTGACTTCCTCCATCACTAATGAGTGTACTTGGAACACCAAACCGGCTAAAGATGTATCTCTGAAGAAAGCTTATTACCACCTTGGCATCATTGGTGAGTAGAGCCACAGCTTCCACCCACTTGGACACATAGTCGACTGCCACTAGAATATAGTTGTTTGAATGTGAGGGTGGGAAATGTCCCATGAAATCAATACCCCACACATCAAACAACTCAACCTCAAGAATCCCCTGCTGTGGCATTTCATGGTTGGCAGGGAGATTCGTGGCTTTTTCACATCTATCACAGTACTTTACAAATGCTCTTGAGTCTCTGAAGAGAGTCGGCCAGTAAAACCCGCTCTGAAGGACCTTTGTAGCTGTCCTTTCACCACCAAAGTGGCCTCCATACTCAGAACCATGACAGTGCCAAAGAATCTGCTATTTTTCTTCATCTGGGACACACCTCCGGATAATTCCATCTGAACACCTTTTAAAAAGGTATGGTTCCTCCCAAATGTAATACTTTACATCAGTCAATAGATTCTTCACTTGTTGCCTACTATACTCCCTTGGGATAAAATTCATGGTCTTATAATTTGCAATGTCTGCAAACCATGGAGCCTGCTGAATGAGGAACAATTGCTCATCCGAAAATGTCTCAGTTATAGCTGTGGGTGGTTGCACTCCTGCTTCAGGCTCAATTCTGGAGAGATGGTCAGCTACTTGATTTTCTGACCCTTTTCTGTCTTTTATCTCAATATCAAACTCCTGAAGGAGCAACACCCATCTGATTAATCTTGGTTTAGAATCCTGCTTGGTTAGAAGGTACTTCAAAGTAGCATGGTCAGTATAAACAATAACCTTAGAACCAAGTAAATAGGACCTAAACTTATCAACAGCATACACAACAGCTAATAATTCCTTTTCTGTAGTTGTGTAATTCTTTTGAGCATCATTTAACACATGACTGGCATAATAAATGACATGTACAAGCTTACCATGCCTCTGTCCTAAAACAGCTCCTATAGCAAAATCACTAGCATCACACATTAATTCAAATGGTAAATCCCTGTCAGAGGGAGCTATAATAGGAGCAGAGGTAAGGTTTGCTTTCAGAGTTTCAAAAGCATGCAGACAATCAGAATCAAAGACAAAAGGAACATCAACAACCAACAGGTTGCTCAATGGTTTAGCAATTTTAGAAAAATCCTTTATAAATCTTCTATAAAATCCTGCATGACCCAAGAAACTCCTAGTTGCCTTAACATTAGTTGGTGGTGGTAATTTTTCAGTTACCTCCACCTTTGCTCTGTCAACCTCAATTCCCTTACTTGAAATTCGGTGTCCAAGAACAATGCCTTCTGTAACCATAAAATGGCATTTTTCCCAATTTAAAACAAGGTTTGATTCTTGACACCGTTTCAAGACAAGAGATAAATGGCATACACCTCTGAAAAGTTGCTGGAGCATTGCAAAGTCCAAATGGCATTCTCCTGTAGGCAAATACTCCAAAGGGGCATGTGAATGCTGTCTTCTCTTGATCTTGAGGGTCCACTGCAATTTGATTATATCCAGAATATCCATCTAGAAAACAATAAAAAGCATGACCAGCTAACCTCTCAAGCATCTGATCAATGAAAGGGAGGGGGAAATGATCCTTCCTTGTAGCAGTGTTGAGCCTCTTGTAATCTATGCACATTCTCCATCCTATGACTGTTCTTGTAGGAATAAGCTCATTCTTTTCATTCTTGATCACTGTCATCCCTCCTTTCTTGGAAACTACCTGCACAGGACTTACCCAAGGACTGTTAGAAATAGGGTAAATAATACCTGCTTCCCATAATTTCATTACCTCTTTTTGGACTACCTCTTTCATAGTTGGATTGAGTCTCCTTTGTGGTTGCACAACTGGTTTAGAATCATCTTCAAGAAGGATTTTGTGCATACACTTGGTTGGGCTAATCCCCTTCAAGTCACTAATGGTCCACCCAAGAGCTGTTTTATGGCTCCTGAGCACTGAAATAAGCGCCTCCTCTTTTTCAGGCTTCAGAGAAGAGCTAATAATCACTGGATATGAATTATTTTCACCCAAGAACACATATTTCAGAGAAGGGGGTAAGGGTTTGAGCTCAAGCTTGGGGGCTTCCTCCTCCTTGATTGGCGTGTTCATCAGCTCCTTTTGGGGTGGTGAATCGTCAACTTCAACTAATTCACACTCAGAAATAGGATCCAAAACATCATCAAGTACCTCAGTTTCTAGTACTTCTTGAACAAGTGGTTCAATAACATCTATTTTCATACACCCCTCAGAATCATTGGGGTGTTTGAGGGCTTCAAAAATATTTAGGACCACCTGTTCTTCATTGACCCTCAGGGTTAATTCACCCTTTTGCACATCAATCAGAGCTCTACCTGTAGCTAAAAATGGTCTACCAAGTATAATAGAGGATTTTACCTCCTCTTCCATGTCTAATATAACAAAATCAACAGGAAAAATAAATGGTCCTACTTTAACAAGTAAATCTTCAACTACACCCACAGGTAATTTAATAGACAGATCAGCAAGTTGAAGAGAAATACGAGTGGGTTTTACCTCCTCAATTTGAAGCTTTTTCATCACTGAAAGTGGCATGAGGTTGATGCTAGCTCCAAGATGACATAAAGCTCTCTGAATGCCAACTTCTCCAATGGTGCAAGGAATGACAAAGCTCCCTGGGTCTGGCATCTTCTCAGGAAAGGTGTGTTGAATAATAGCACTGCATTCCTTGGTTAACACCACAGTTTTTTGCTCCTTCCAATTCCTCTTGTGGGTCAACAACTCTTTCATAAATTTAGCATAGAGAGGCATTTGCTCCAGAGCCTCTGCAAAAGGGATGTTGATCTGCAGCTTCTTGAAGACATCTAAAAATTTAGAGAATTGCTTTTCTTTGGACGCCTTCTGAAGCCTCTGAGGATATGAAATTTTTGGCTTGTATTCAGGGGCCTTTGGTAAGGTGGGATAAGTGTCAAGAGAGTCAGGAAATGGGTTGTCTGCACGTTTAGGAGGGGCGTGCTCTACTTCTTCCATCTTCTCCTTTGGAGCTTCCTTTTCAACTAGATCTTCATTGACCTTAGTCTCAGAACCAACTACCTTACCACTTCTCAATTGAATGGCCTTGCAATCTTCTCTTGGGTTCACCACTGTATCACCAGGGAATGTATTTGAAGACCTTTCAGGTAATTGCTTGCTCATTTGACCCATTTGCACCTCCAAGTTTCTAATAGAGGCTCTGGTTTCTTGTATGAAACTCATCATCATCTCCCATTTAGAATCTTCTTGGGATTTAGAATTTGCCTGCTGAGGTGGTTGTTGTTGCTGAGACTGAAATTGGCAGTTATTATAGTTGTTCTGTTGAAAACCGCCCTGAGAACTATTGTTGAAGTTCTGAGGTCTCTGAGGTTGATCTCTCCACCCAAAATTTGGGTGATTCCTCCACCCCTGATTATATGTCTTAGAATATGGATCATTGTTGGTATTTCTAGGACCACTCCCCATGTAATTCACCTGTTCAGAAGAGGGTTGAGCATAATCATAATTATCATTTTGCATAAAGTTACCTGCCATGTCATAGGAGGCTTCCTGTGGTGGATTTTGGGTGTTGATAGCTGAGACTTGCGTGCCACCCATCTATTGAGTAAGTAGATTTATTTGTTGAGACATCAGTTTGTTCAGAGCAAGAAGAGCATTAACAGCTTCTACTTCCAACACGCCTCTCTTCTGAGGGGTCTCAGAGTTCACAGAATTCCTATTAGATGAGTATAAATATTGGTTGCTTGCAACCAATTCAATCAACTCAATAGTCTCCTCTGGTGTCTTCTTCTTGTGCAATGAACCACCTGCAGAGGTATCTAAGCTCATCTTGGACATCTCACCCAAGCCTTCATAAAAGATATCTAGTTGGGTCTATTTGGAGAACATGTCCGGAGGGCATTGCCTAGTCAGTAGCTTGTATCTCTCCCAAGCTTCATAAAGAGTTTCACCCTCCTTCTGCTTGAAGGTCTGAACCTCCAACCTAAGCTTAGTCAGCTTCTTTGGTGGGAAAAATTTAGTGAGAAATTCAGTAACGACCTTTTCCCAAGTATTCAGACTCTCTTTTGGTTGGGAATCTAGCCATAGCTTTGCTTTATCCCTCAGAGCAAACGGGAAAAGCATAAGTCTGTACACCTCTGGATTCACTCCATTTGTCTTCACAGTATCACATATCTGCAGAAAATCAGATAAGAACAGATTTGGATCTTCATGAGGAAGTCCATGATACTGGCAATTTTGTTGCACCAAGGTGACCAATTGTGGCTTCAACTCAAAGTTGTTTGCATTTATAGGAGGCACTACAATGCTTTTTCCATAGAGGTCCGCAGTAGGGGCAGAATAAGAGCCAAGCACTCTCCTCTGTTGATCATCCCCATTCGGATTTACCATATTGGCATTAGCATTATTATTTGCCATAGTGGATTCTGCAGCCTTGCAAAGTCTTGCTTGTTGTAAACGCCACCTGGAAGTTCTTTCAGGTTCAGGATCAAAGAGACGTTCTTTGTCTCTATTCCTGTGCATACACAAGCAGAAAACAAGAAAAAATGGGACTCTCTACGTCAGAGTGCAGAGAAGTCCCTGTGAGGTAACCTGTGTAAAATAATAAAATAACAATACTAAATAAATAAATAAATAAATTTAAAAATTTAAAAGGAAAAATAAACAGAAAAATTAAAATAAAATTAACTGGGTAACACCAAACTTAATTTCAGAAATTAAAAAAAAATAAATTTTTAGTGCAATTTTATTTATTTAAATATATTTTTATTTTATTTTATTTTTTTATTTTATTTTTTTTTGAAAATAAAAAAATAAAATAAAACTAATAGAATATAGAAAAAAATGGAAAAAACGAAAACGAAAATAAAAGAAAATGAAAATAAAAAGAAAATAAAATAAAAATAAAAAATTAAAACGGACTAAATAAAAAATTGTCAAAGCAAAAAAAAAGAAATAACGAAACTGGAGGGGGAGGAAACGAACGCAAGTGTAAGGAAAAAAAGAAAAAAAATTAAAATTAATAATAATAAAATAAAATTAATTAAAAGAAAAATTATCTAATCTAAGCAATCAAACAACGAATAGTTGTTACTCACAGTCAATCCCCAACAACGGCGCCAAAAACTTGGTGCGGTATTTAGAATCCACTAACTTACCGGCAAGCGCACCGGGTCGTACCAAGTAATACCTTACGTGAGTAAGGGTCGATCCCACGAGTATTGATGGATTAAGCAACAATAGCGTTTGATAGGATTAGTTAGACAAATAGAAAATAGTGTTGGATGTTCAAAAGCATTGAAAAGTAAATTCAAGAATTTCAAAAAACAAGCCGCAAATGAGTTGTGAAATATATATGGAAAAATAGTTAAGGCTTCAGAGTTATCTATTTTCTGGATTGACTTTTCTTATTAACTAATTTTAATCATGTAAATTCATGGCAAACTATTTGTGACTAGACCCTAATTCCTTAGACCTTCCTAGTCTCCTCTAAAATTCATCAACTGCCAATTCCTTGGTCAATTGATTCCAATTAGAGGATGATGATCAAATTCCAGTTTATATGCCACAAGAATCCTAATTGTCCAAAAATAAAGGGATTATATGTCACGTATCCCGTTAAATACAAACAATTAGAAATTCAGGATAATATGTTTTCAAGCTATTGTTTAAGTAAAGAGCTTTTCCAAGTTTTACAAGAACTCAAATAGAACATGGGTCATACTTCCGTTCCACCCAAATTCATAAAATGAAGAGCGAAAACAATTATTAAAATATAAATCAAAACATGAATTAAAATAGAAAAATAATATTATCAATCCATACAATAGGTAGAGCTCCTAACCTTAACAATGGAGGATTAGTTGTTCATGGAATATGGGATGTAAATTTGTATGGAATAATGTTGTGGAATGTTCTTCTCCAATGTTGTTCTGGAACCACCCTATTGGGATCCTTTTTATAACTAATCCTAATAATTTAAAAATCAAATTTCTAAAATTAAAATTAAAATAATATCTTTTTCTAAAATAAGATTTGAATTTAAATTCGAATTAATTAACAAGTCTTCAGCTGATGGGTGGAGACCACTTAATTTGTCCCTTCTTCAGCTTCTAATCTGTGATTTCTGGGCTAAGAACTGGGTCAAAACAGCCCAGAAATCACCCCCAGTATTTTTCTGCATTTTCTGCACGTGGCGCATGTCACGCGTATGCGTCGGTCACGCGTTCGCGTCATTTGTGCAGATTCCAGTCCACGCGTTCGCGTCAGGCACACGATCGCGTCATTGCGATTTCCTCCATTCCGCGCGGTCGCGTGAGCCATGCGTCCGCGTCAGTATTCATTGGTCATCTCCTTGGTTTCTTCTCTTTCTCTGCAGAAACTTCATCAAATCCATCCAAATGCTACCTAAAATGAATATAATTGCACAAAACTCAAAATAGCATCCATAGTGGCTAAAATATAATTAATTCTTAATTAAACTCAACAAATTAGATGCAAATTCACTAGGAAAAGATAGGAAAGATGCTCACGCATTACAAACCCCTAAAAATAATAACCGAAGTATTCAAACCTCGGGTCGTCTCTCAAAGGAATTGTAGGGAAGTGTTCTTGTTATTGGTAATGAGATGTATATTTTGGGGTTTTGATAAGAGACATGAAAGATAAATTACAAGAAAGGAAACTAATGGCTAAGAAAGCTCCTAGCAAGGTATGAGAACTAGAAGTCCTATCCTCATTATCTTCCTCAATTGTGACATCAATTGTCCATTGCTCCCACTTAGTCAACCTCTAGCTATGAAGGAAAGTCAAGTGGATAAATCGATTTGATTCCTCAAGTCCTAGTCAACTCCTAAGAAACGACTAGAGTTAGTGGAATTCAAATTAACTAGCAACTTTCAATTACCAATCAACAAAAGAGTTTAATAACTCAAGAGTCTCCAATTACTCAACCAAAGCCAAGAGAAGAAAAATCTACTCTAATATCCTTCCAAGCATTTTATCAAACACTTGGAAGGCATATAAGGAAAGTAAAATAAAATTGCAAAGAAAGGTAAATCTACAACTACTAATTGCAAGGAATTCAATAACAACAATTCAAATCAACAATAAAGGAACATGAAACTCAAATTGCATTAAAGGAAAATAGAAGAACAAGAGTGCTTCAATAACAAGGTAGAGAATTACAAGAATTAAATGCTAAACTAGAGAGAGAGAGAAGGTAGAAGAACAAGAATTACAAAAGGAAAAGTGAATCAAAGCATAAACTAAACCTAGATCTAATAAATCCTAATCTAGATCGATCCTAATTCTAGAGAGAAGAGAGAGCTTCTCTCTCTGGAAACTAATTCTAAACTTTCCCTCCAAAACGCAAACTAAAAACTAACTCCCTTGGTCTCCTCTTGATTTCTGCATATAATAGGCTCAGAATTGAGTTGGATTTGGGCCGGGGAAGCCCCGAATTCGCCCACAGCGTTTTCACATTAATGAAGTCATGTGCGAACATCGACGCGTACGCATGGGTCACGCGTACGTGTCGCCTGGCATTTTTGTATCCACGCGTGCACGTCATGTACGCGTATGCGTCACCATGCGACTTCACATTCCACGCGTGCGCGTCGACGAGTGCGTCCCAAATCCTTGATTTTCCATGATTTCTCCACTTTACATGCTTTTCTCTTCATTCCTTTGACCCATTCCTAGCCTTTTCAATCCTGAAATCACTAGCAAATGCTTCAAGGCATCTAGTGGGATTAAAGGTAAATTAAAATTAACTAATTAAGGGCCTAAAAAGCATGTTTTCATACTTAAGCACAAATTAGGAGGAAATCATGAAACCATGCCATTTCATTGGATAAATGTGGGAATAATGGATAAAATCCACCTAAATTGAGCACAAAATGTACCACGAAATAGTCGTGCATCACTTAATTCCACCAGCTAATCTCTCATAACAACAAAACCAGTTACATTCACAGCAACAATCCAAACTCAATTCATCAATTATCCATACGACAGCTTTTCAATAATTAACTCGGAATATTTCAGTTGAATAAATTACACTAAATTAATCATCATTCACAACAGCATCTAATTTCAGTCATAGCTCAAAATAATCACAACAATTAACTAATTTCAAATGCATTTCAAGTCATTCATGTCAATTAAGAAATTCTTAACCATTGTTGACATTTGCACTTATCCAAATAACTTTGTAGGCATTCTAAATTAAAAACATTTAACCTTAAAAATAAATTCCCTACCGCAGAGTGTCGAAATTTACAGAATTTAAACGCGATACACCCAGTATTCCAAATCCACAGCAGCAGCGGTAGTTTTGGCATCTCTAATCGACAACAGCGGTACTCTGTCAGATTTTGGCACCCGCTCTATTCCCATAACAACCACAGTGGTGGTCCTGGGCAGCTCCGGTGGCAATGGAAAGCCTCAGTGTCAGCCAAACGACGATGGTAATGGCTCAGAGTGGATCTAGAGTAAGGCCAGAGCAACAAAACCAACAGTTCCAATAGTGGCGGTGGCGTCTTCTCAAATTCCAGAAACTTGAAGCAGAGGCAGAACTGGCGAGCCCTCCTCCTTCAGCAGCGGCTTGGTGAGACGCAGCAGCAGCAGAGTGCGGCGACGGCGGCGCTGCAGCTCAGTAACGGCGGCGCGGTGGTAGCTCGCAAGGATGGCGACGGCAACTCACGGCGCTAACGGTGACAAGGCTAGTCGTAGGCTTCTCTTCGTGCATCTTTCTCTCTTCGCGATTCTGTCCCCTCGACGACGGCTTGTGGACAGATCGGCAGTAACGCAAGCTTGTGGCTCCATGGACGGGGCGACACCGTGAAGCAGCTCGACGGCGAGCTCCAGGGCGGCGACAGTGAAGCAGACAGCATCTCTTCTTTCTCGGACGCAGGCTCTCTCCTCTCCACCCTTCACGCTTGACGGCGACAGCGACGGCGGCGAGGCCCCAGCCAGCGCCGTCTCCCTACTCTTCCCTCTCTTTCTCATATCTCTTTCTCTCTGTTTCCCTATTTTTTCAGTGTGTATGCGTTTGTTACGTTGAAAGAGGGTGAGGCTGCGGCTGTTAGGGTTAGGAATCGGAAAAATTAGGGTTTTGAGTTAAATTTAGGAATTAAGGTTAGAAATTAGAATTTTATAAAAGAATATGGATAAATATGAATAGATATTTTGATAAAATTGGAGGGTAGAGTAATTTTAAAACCAAATATACTCTCTTAAAAATATTTAAGAAGATTATTTATCAACATATTGCTAAGTTGAATTAATTATTTCTAATTTAAATTATAAAATAAGCATATTAATCACATTTTTATAAAATATAATTTAAACTGAATATTAACTATTCAAATTAAATAATATAATTTTTTATTAATTTTTTATCACCGAAACTTTAATTTCAATTTACAAAATAACTAATTATAATAAAAATTGTACATAAATATTAACTGACTTAAACTTAAAATATTTACAAAAATCAAACTAATCATTTCTAATAAATCAATTTCTAAGAGTACAAATTAATAAAATAAAACATAATTCATTCATAATAAAAATTACTTAAATTAAACAGTACAATTCTTTCGTATCTTTCAATTATTAAAATTATGTGAAATATTCAATTATAATAAATATTATAATAAAATTCTAATTAATTTAAACTTCAATTATCATAAAATTCTATTTAATTATTTTTAATAAAATAATTAATTATTTAATTTTCAAAAACTAGAATTATCACCGTTAACATGCTTATGAGTTGAAAAATCTGCAGCAAATAAACAATTCCTAAAAACAACCTATTTTAAAACCTCAAAGCCCAACCACAGACTACGAAACTAATGTCAAATAGAAAAGGGATCCACAACAACCAATAACTTATTCCATTACTATTAGATGAGGCAACACCATAGTATTATTTCATGAATGATATGAAGTTAACCATTAATGATTTTGCCTAATGATTTTTCAAGGTCTTCATCTACCTCTAGCTAATTGAGCCATTAAGGCATATTTATAATATAGCACACAACATATAAAATATCATATACCTCTTCATATTGATAATTACGGTCAGTCCCTTCCCAAGGATAATGAGGCTGCAAGAAAATTGGGTCTCCTTTATCTTGTTCAGCAATATCTAGGCAAAGAATATATCAAATATTCATCATCCAATTAACATTCTTTAAGACTTATACGTAGAACTAACATGCACAAACCAACTACTTAGCATCCAAATCTTCAATTGCATCTCCACTCTTTTTATTTAAATTGTTGATTTCAATTAGTATAACTAATTGATCAATCTGAAAAGCGAAGGAAGGAAGCTTATGTAGAGTGAGTCTGAAGTAGTTGTGATTATCGATAATAGAAAAAACAGTAAAGAATCATGAACTTTGATTATTATTGTACACCAAGTGAAGTATGAGTATTTATTCAGGAACAAATCAAAATGTTAATTTATAGGATAAGAAAACAATTAATTAATCAAGCAATTAATTAATCATAGGATAAGAAGAAGAAAAATACTAGCGGCAGCTCGAAGAAAAAATATGAAAAGAGAGAAAACTGAGTTGAAAAAGAAGTTCGATCCAAAAATTTTCTACTGTAGCAACTACGGTAGTAACGATGGCAGAAATTGCAGCAGCAATGGTGGTAAAAGCTGCAACGACACCAGTAGCTACAGAGCAAACAAATTTAAAATCATAATATTTACAGAAGAAGTGGCTCGATTGAAAAACTTTATGCGATAATTACGGCAAAAACGACAGTGAAAATAGCAACTGCAATAGCAATTACACCGATAGTAGAAAAATTAAGGTTTTGTCACCATTATATTATCTTTTCTTCTCTCTAACTTAGCTTATTTTTTGAAAACTCAAAGAACAGAATTTTTTAGTGATTGTTTAAATTTTAATCATGAATTAACTATTAAAAAAAGTTTATAAATTAGCATAAATAAAATATATTTTAAAAATTTTTAAAAATTTTTACTAAAAAACTTCCACAACTAAATATAAATTTTGTAGTGTAAACTAAATAAAAGAATGGAAGAAATATGCTGTGAAATACTTCGTCAGTTCCTAACATAAACTCGATCAGCATATATATATCATTTTTAATTATTTCGATATAATTAGTCTTTTTTAATAGTTAATGTATGTTAAATGTCTCTCTTTAGTCTGTTAACAAATAACTATTTACTTTTTTACTTATAACTTGAATTAAGAAAATAGTTTGAATGTGTTAAAGTTACAAAAATTAAAACGGAATTTGCAAGATTACCATTGATATAGTAATATAAATGGAGAGTTTATATACGGACGTGACGCTGATACGTTGAGTTTGAGAATTTATTTGCTTAGGTATTATCACTAAAAATGTTTAGGTTGTTATATTTAAAAAATAATAAATTATTATTTGTTTAAGTGGTTACCTTTTAATTTTAAATTATTTGCTTATAATTATATTGTTTTATTTAGGTTGTTATTTTTTAAATTTTAGGTTGTTTTAGTTAGGTAGTTATTTTTTAAGTTTTAAGTTATTTATTTAGGTTACTATTTTTTAAATTTTAAGTTATTTATATATTACTCTTTTAAATCATAAATTATTATTTACTTAAGTTGTCACTTTTTTAATTTTAAGTGATTTGTTCATAAATTAAAATTTTTGAAAAAAATAATTTAAAGTTATTAAACTAAAGTAAGATATTATTTAATTATTTAAATTTTGCTAGGAGAAATTTTATTTACAAATTAAGTAACAACTTTTGTCGCATAAGATCTCTACTATGTTTAATACGCTTCAAGTTATAGTTAAGAAGGCACTTTTTTTTTTTGTAAATTTGTTGATTCTTTTTATTTGAACTCTATGTTTGAAATTTTAAATATTTGTGTTTCTTAAGATTTATATTTTAAATATATTTATATATTTATTTTATCTGTAAATTTAATTCAAATTTAAATTAAAGTCAATCAAGTTTAGAGAATTCTAACTATGGTCAACTATAAAAATATAAGTTATGAGACATGTATAGAACAACAATTCAAAGTACATCAATTCATTCCTTTACATATATCCAAAATCTAAAATTTCTTTACTTTTTTCAATGGCTGGTATTCACAAAATTACAGAAATCAATCCTACAGTTGACGATTTGTGTATACGTATATGAATGATAAGGTTATGGACACTACCAAATTACGAAAATTCTCCATTACCATACTCAATTGAGATGGTTTAGCTCGATGAAGATGTGAGTTTCCTACCAATTTCTTAAATAATATTAAATTTATATTATTCATATTTTAAATTTATTTATTTATCCCCATTTAGTTATTCTTTGATTTTTATTTATCAATTCGAGGGAGAAAAAATACACACCTCGGTTAAAAAGGTTCTTCTTTCTCGATTCGTGAATTTGCTAAGAGACGAAATATCTTATCAAATAAGATATTTTAGTGTTGGACTCAATGTGGGTAACTTCAATGTTACACATCATGAGTATATGGTTAATTTAAACCAATGTATCGATGTGCACATACTTCTAAATTCGTCAAGTATCCCACGATATGGATTTAATTTTGTGAGTTTTGACACTCTCAATATTCTTGGGTTGGATTACACCTATTTGGTTGGTAAGTTTATTGTTTTAGAAAAAGTATAATTCATTGATAAATTTATTTATTTTATTGATAATTTTGGTTGTATTTTTTTCTTAACAAACTTATTGACAACAATTTTTTTTTATTTTAATCCATTCTAAATGTTATTAGAGATCTTACTGGAATTGAGAGTGAGAGGACTCTTGAAAAGGACATCAACAACAATGTCGTATTCGAATAAGTTTTTAATAATATTTAGGTAAGAAAAATATTATTTATATTTTAATAACATGTTATGGTTTACATTTTTGTACAAATATTTATTATAGATATAACTAATTTATCTATAACTCTGCTTTTAAATTTAAGATGAAATGTGTAACAGGGAATACAACATTATATGCCAATTGCTTTTCTAATGAGGTTAGTAAGGTACTAGGTTATCGATAAATTTTCATTAGCCTTTTGATATAAACTTTAGTGTAAATTTGACATGTTACTATTACAGTTATATGCGTTTTTATTGTTTTTAGGTCTCCTTTCTTATGGTTTAAAAATATTATAGATTTCAAACTGTTCCATTTACATTTTATTTTGAATAAAAATAAAACAACAAATTCAGTACGTTTGTTATTTAATGACGATGATAGTATTATATTAAACTCGAAAAAGTTATGATTATAAAATATTATTTTACCAATCATATCAAATTTAAATGTAAGCCCGCGTGTTAACACTAGTAATAATACATATGGGGAGTTCTTATGCTGACGTGAAGTTCATACATTGAGTTTGAGAATTTATTTGCTTAAGTGTCGTCACTAGAAATTTTTAAAATTTTATTTATAAATTATAACTTATTATTTACTTAGGTTGTTACCTTTTGAATTTTTAAATACACTCTATTAGGTTGTTGGGTATTTAATTTTTAATATTATTTGTTCTTGCATGGATACCTGAAGGGAGAGTTCGGTCCCTGGGAGCCGACTGGTGCACGGAATTGTTATCACACTTTTCACAACTCCGCACAACTAACCAGCAAGTGCACTGGGTTGTCCAAGTAATACCTTACGTGAGTAAGGGTCGATCCCACGGAGATTGTCGACTTGAAGCAAGCTATGGTTATCTTGTAAATCTTAGTCAGGAGATTAGTGATTAAAATTATTTTTGTTTATGAAAAGTAAATAACATGAATTGAATGTTACTTGTGATCCAGTAATGAGGAACAGGTTGAGGCTTCGGAGATGCTCTGTTGTCTGAATCTCTATTTTTCAACTATCTTCTTCTCCAAACACGCATGGCTTCCTTCAATGGCAAGTTGTATGTTGGTGGATCACCGTTGTCAATGGCTACCATCCGTCCTCTCGGATGAAAAATACCAGGAACGGTTTCTGTACGACTAATCAACTGTCGGATCTCTCGTCTTGGATGAAAAATACCAGGTACAGCTACCGCACGGCTAATCATCTGTCGGTTCTTACTTGTGTCGGAATAGGATCTCTCTATCCTTTTGCACACTGTCACTGCGCCCAACATTCATGAGTTTGAAGCTCGTCACAGTCATCCCATTCCAGATCCTACTCGGAATACCACAAACAAGGTTTAGACTCTCCGGATCTCAGGAATGCTGCCAATTGGTTCTAGCCTCTACCACGAAGGTTCTAATCTTACGAACTCGGTCCGTGGATTAGAGACCCAAGAGATACGCACTCAAGCTGTCGCCCAATGACTATGTTGAGCTCAGGTAGAACGGGAGTGGTTGTCAAGCACGCGTTCATAAATTTGAGGATGATGATGAGTGTCACGGATCATCACATTCTCTATATTGAAGTACGAGTGAGTATCTTAGAACAGAATCAAGCGTGATTGAATAGAAAACAATAGTAATTCCATTAATCCATTGAGACATAGCAGAGCTCCTCACCCCCACCTATGGGGCTTAGAGACTCATGCCGTAGAAAATACAATATGAGATGTAAAATGTCATGAGTTACAAAATGAATCTCTAAAAGTAGTTTTTATGCTAAACTAGTAACTTAGGTTTACAGAAAATGAGTAACTAAGTGCAGATAGTGCAGAAATCCACTTCCAGGGCCCACTTGGTGAGTGTTTGGGCTGAGCTTTGAAGCTTTCACGTGCATAGGCCATTCTTGGAGTTAAACGCCAGCTTGGGTGCCAATTTGGGCGTTTAACTCCAGTTCTGGCGTTTTACGTCAGAAAAAGGGTCTTTGGCTGGCGTTGAATGCCAGTTTGGGCCATCAAATCTCGGGCAAAGTATGGACTATTAAATATTGATGGAAAGCCCAAGATGTCTACTTTCTAACGCAATTGAGATCGCACCAATTGGGCTTCTGTAACTCCAGAAAATCCACTTCGAGTGCAGGAGGGTCAGAATCCAACAGCATCTGCAGTCCTTTCTCAGCCTCTGAATCAGATTTTTGCTCGGGTCCCTCAATTTCAGCCAGAAAATACCTGAAATTATAGAAAAATACACAAACTCATAGTAAAGTCCAGAAATGTGATTTTTGCATAAAAACTAATAAAAATATAATAAAAAATAACTAAAACATATTAAAAACTATGTAAAAATAATGCCAAAAGGCGTATAAATTATCCGGTCATCACAACAAACTTAAATTGTTGCTTGTCCCCAAGCAACTAAAAACAAAATAGGATAAAAAGAAGAGAAAATACAATAAATTTCAAAATATCAATGAAGCTTAGTTCCAATTAGATGAGCGGGACTAGTAGCTTTTTGCTTCTGAACAGTTTTGGCATCTCACTTATCCTTTGAAGTTCAGAATGATTGGCATCCATAGGAACTCAGAATTCAGATAGTGTTATTGATTCTCCTAGTTTAGTATGTTGATTCTTGAACACAGCTACTTTATGAGTCTTGGCCGTGACCCTAAGCATTTTGTTTTTCAGTATTACCACCGGATACATAAATGCCACAGACACATAACTGGGTGAACCTTTTCAGATTGTGACTCAGCTTTGCTAGAGTCCCCAGTTAGAGGTGCCCAGAGTTCTTAAGCACACTCTTTTTACTTTGGACCACGATGTTAACCGCTCAGTCTCAAGCTTTTCACTTGACACCTTCACGCCACAAGCACATGGTTAGGGACAGCTCGATTTAGCCACTTAGGCTAGGATTTTATTCCTTTAGGCCCTCCTATCCATTAATGCTCAAAGCCTTGGATCCTTTTTACCCTTGCCTTTTAGTTTAAAGGGTTATTGGCTTTTTTTTCTTGCTTTTTCTTTTTCTTTCTTTTTCTTTATTTTTCACCAATTTTTTTTCATCATATTTTTTTTGCTAGCTTTGTATTTTTCACTGCTTTTTCTTGCTTCAAAAATAAATTTTATGATTTTTTAGATTATCAATAACATTTTTCTTTTTTCATTATTCTTTCAAGAGCCAACAATTTTAACATTCATAAACTTCACTATAAAAAATATGCACTGTTCAAGCATTCATCCAGAAAACAAAAAATATTGCCACCACATCAAAATAATTAAACTATTTTCAAGATAGAATTCATAATTCATGTACTTCTTTTTCTTTTTCAGAAAACATTTTTCATTTAAGAAAGGTGAAAGATTCATGGAACATTCATAGCTTTAAGACATAGACACTAAACACTAATGATCATGTAATGAAGACATAAACATAGTCAAAATATAAAGCATAAAAACGAAAAACAGAAAAATAAGAACAAGGAAATTAAAGAACGGGACCACCTTAGTGACGGTGGCTAGTTCTTCCTCTTGAAGATCCTATGGAGTGCTTGAGCTCCTCTATGTCTTTTCCTTGCCTTTATTGCTCTTCCCTCATGGCTCTTGTTGAAGTCCATGAGTGGGCTCTCTTGTTTGCTCCGTCATCTTTCTAGTGATGGACTTTTGAGATGAATCTATACATCTCCCATGACTCGGAGTTGGAAGCAACTACCTTCCTTTTCCTCTTCCTAGAGGTTTCTCCGGCCTTAGGTGCCATTAGTGGTTATGGAAATCAAAAAGCAAAGCTTTTTCCACACTAAACTTAAAAGGTTTGCTCGTCCTTGAGCAAAATAAGATAGAAGGGAGTAGAAGAATGATGCATTAATTTTGAAAACTTATTACTGTATAAAAGAGAAATTAAAAAGAGTTGAAAAGAATTTGAAAAGATATGTAAGTTTTGAAAACGTTTTGGAAGGAGTTGAAAAGAATTAAAAAGAGAATTAAAAAGAATTGGAAAGATTATTAATATTTGAGAATAGAAATTGAAAGATGAATGTTTAAAATATGTTTGATGCAGAAAATTATGAATTAAAACATGAAAAATTGAAAAAAATCGAATTGGAAACAAAATTACCTACCTTGTGTCATCCTGGCGTTAAACGTCCAGAATGCTATCCATTCTGGCATTTAACACCCACTTGACTGCCTCTTTGGGCATTTAATGCCCAGCCAGATACCCTAGCTGGCATTAAATGCCAGGAATCCTTCTTTACTGGGAGTCTTTTTGAACGCCCAGAATACTGCCTGCATGGGTGTTAAACGCCCATTCTGCTATCCTTACTGGCATTTAAACGCCAGTAAACCTGTCCTCCAGGGTGTGCTGTTTTTGATGCTGTTTTTGATTCAACTTTAATTCTGCTGCTATTTTTTGTGACTCCACATGATTATCAACCTAAAGAAAATATAAAATAACAATGGAAAATGAAATGAGAAAGTAATTAACATGAATAAATAAGATTGGGTTGCCTCCCAATAAGCGCTTCTTTACTGTCTTTAGCTGGACTTTTGCTGAGCTTTTACTTTAGTCTCAGTTTTGAGCACTCTTGCTCAACATTGCTTTCAAGATAATGTTTGACTCTCTGTCCATTAACAATGAATTTTTTGTCAGAGTCAATATCCTGAAGCTCTACATATCCATATGGTGACACACTTGTAATCACATATGGTCCCTTCCACCGGGATTTCAATTTTCCAGGGAACAATCTGAGCCTAGAGTTAAACAACAGAACCTTCTGTCCTGGCTCAAAGTCTCTAGATGACAACTTTCTGTCATGCCATCTTTTTGCTTTCTCCTTGTAAATTTAAGCATTTTCAAAAGCATTGAGTCTGAACTTGATAAACTACTATTTTATGGTTTATATTGTGTTTAATTGTGTGGTTTTATCATGATCCTTACCCACTTATTCATTAATTTAGCATGCATTTATATTTCCTTCCTGAAATTATTACATGATTGAAAACTGCTTCCTAGAGACTTTTAATTATGCATTTTAATTCTCCTTTATTCCATTCGATGCCGTGATCTGTGTGTTAAGTGTTTCAGGCTTTATAGGGCATGAATGAGTTGGAGATTAGAAAGGAAGCTAGCAAAAATGGAAGGAACACAAGAAATTGAGGAGATAACCAGCGAGAAGTGACACGGCCGCATGGCTCATGCGACCACGCGAAAGAGGAGAAATTGCAGTGACACGGCCGCATGGCTCACGCAACCGCACGGACTGGAAAAGCACGAGTGACGCGGAGGCGTGGACGACGCGAACGCATGGCAAGGAAAAGCGCGAATGACGCGTCTGCATGGATGGCACGATCGCGTGACATGCGTGATCTGCATAATCCGCAGGATTCGCTGGGGGCGATTTTGGACCCTATTTTGACCCAGTTCTCAGCCCAGAACAGCAGACTAGAGCCAGAGAACATGCAGAAACCAGATATAACATTCATTCTACACAGTTTTAGTTTTTAGATCTGGTTTTACTCCTCCCCTAGGTTTTCTCTCTAGACATTGATAGTTCTTAGGATTTTAGTTTCTCTAGCTTTTTGCATTGGGATATTGAGACGAGTTATTACCTCATCAAGACTTCATCATTCTATTTCGTTTTCTTTACTTGGCTTACTCTTAATACAAGGATCATTTTTAATACAAGGATCATTTTTACTTTTAATCAACTATTTTAATTTTTATTTACAATGTGTTTCTTTAATTCCTTTTCATATGCTATGAATTTTACTTTTACAATGAGTGAGTAGTTCCCTAACTTGATGGGGAGTTGAATGAAAGGAACCCTTGAGTTAGAAGATTCAAGAGAAAGATTGTAATTGGGTTATTGTTGGTTTTCTCTCTAGTTCCTGACATCAATCCTCCCAAGAGTGGATTGGGACTTGTGGATAGAACAGTATTCCAACTTGTTTTACCTTCCCTTACTTAGTAAAGGATAAGTAAACGAAATAACTCTCAATTGTCAATTAATCTTAAGAGTGTTCCATCAAGAATAGGGCTTCCATGTAATCAACTCCCAGTCAAGGCTTTTATTTACATTATTCAACTTCATCAATTTAATTTCCTGTTTACTCAACTTAAACCTTTTCGAAAACATCTGATTAATAAAATAGCACCCTTTCCTGCAACTCGTTGGGAGGCGACCTGGGATTCATACTCCCAGTATTTTAAATTTCAATTTTCTGTGACACCTTTCTAAATTGAGCAGTGGATTTCTGGCGAGTTAAGAACTATACTTGCAATGCATATATTCTAATAATTTTTAATTCACCAATTTCTGCCCGCATCAGAACTCCGCCAGCTCATTCAACTGGAGTAATCTTTTCTCTCCAGCTACCTTAGTATTAAGGTTTAGGAACCTAGTTGCCCAGTAGGCCTTGTGTTCCAGTTCCACTGGCAGATGACAGGCTTTTCCATACACAAGCTGGTATGGAGAGGTCCCTATAGGAGTCTTGAATGCGGTTCTGTATGCCCACAGAGCGTCATCCAGACTTCTTGACCAATCCCTTCTACAGGTACTTATAGTCCATTCCAGGATTTGTTTTAGTTCTCTATTTGAAACTTCAGCTAGCCCATTTGTCTGTGGATGATATGGAGTTGCCACTTTGTGGTTAATTCCATATCGGATCAGAGCAGAGTCAAGCTGTTTATTACAGAAATGAGTGCCTCCATCACTGATCAGTACCCTAGGGACACCAAACCTGCTGAAGATATATTTCTGGAGGAACTTCAACACTGTCTTAGTATCATTAGTGGGTGTTGCAATTGCCTCTACCTATTTAGATACGTAGTCTACTGCCACCAGAATATAAGTGTTTGAATATGATGGTGGAAAAGGCCTCATGAAGTCAATACCCCATACATCAAACAACTCAATCTCTAAGATCTCTTGCTGAGGCATGGTATAACCGTGAGGCAGATTACCAGCTCTCTGGCAACTGTCACAGTTACGTACAAACTCTCGGGAGTATCTATAGAGAGTAGGCCAGTAGAAGCCACATTGGAGGACCTTTATAGCTGTTCGCTCACCTCCGAAATGTCTTCCATATTATGATCCATGGCAATGCTATAGGATTTTCTGTGCCCCTTCTCTAGGCACACATTTATAGATTATCCCATCTGCACATCTCTTGAAGAGATATGGTTCATTCCACAGGTAGTACTTTGCATCAGAAACAAATTTTTTCATTTGCTGCTTACTGTACTCTTTGGGTATGAATCTCACAGCTTTATAGTTTGCAATGTCTGTAAACCATGGTACTTCCTGAATGACAAAGAGTTGCTAACCCGGAAAGGTTTCAGAGATCTCAGTAAGGGGGAGGGACGCTCCTGCTACTGGTTCTATCCAGGACAAGTGATCAGCTACTTGGTTCTCTGTCTATTTTCTGTCTCTTATTTCTATATCAAACTCTTGCAGAAGCAACACCCATCTTATGAGTCTAGGCTTTGAATCCTGCTTTGTGAGGAAATATTTTAGAGCAACATGGTCAGTGTACACAATCACTTTTGATCCTACTAAATAAGATCTGAACTTGTCAATGGCATAAACCACTTCAAGCAACTCCTTTTCTGTGGTTGTGTAATTCCTCTGCGTGTCATTTAAAATACGGCTAGCATAATAAATGACATGCAGAAGCTTGTCATGCCTCTGTCCCAATACTGCACCAATGGCATGGTCACTGGCATCACACATTAGTTCAAATGGTAATGTCCAGTCTGGTGCAGAAATGACTGGTGCTGTGACTAGCTTAGCTTTCAGAGTCTTAAACGCCTGCAGACACTCTGTGTCAAAGACAAATGGTGCATCAACAGCTAGCAGATTGCTCAGAGGTTTTGTAATTTTTGAAAAATCCTTTATAAACCTCCTATAGAATCCTGCATGCCCCAGAAAACTTTTGATTGCCTTAACATTGGTAGGTGGTGGTAATTTTTCAATTACCTCTACCTTAGCTTGATCCACCTCTATTCTCTTGTTCGAAATTTTGTGCCCAAGGACAATTCCTTCAATCACCATAAAGTGACATTTCTCCCAGTTTAAAACCAGGTTTGTCTCTTGGCACTTTTTCAGAACAAGTGCTAGATGGTCAAGACAGGAGCTGAATGAGTCTCCAAATACTGAGAAGTCATCCATGAAGACTTTCAAAAATTTTTCTACCATATCAGAGAAGATAGAGAGCATGCACCTCTGAAAGGTTGCAGGTGCATTGCACAAACCAAATGGCATCCTTCTGTAGGCAAATACTCCAGATGGACATGTGAATGCTATTTTCTCTTGGTCTTGAGGATCTACTGCAATTTAGTTGTAACCTGAATAGCCATCCAAAAAGCAGTAGTATTCATGACCTGCTAGTCTCTCTAGCATCTGGTCTATGAATGGTAAAGGAAAATGATCCTTTCTGGTGGCTGTATTGAGTCTTCTGTAGTCAATACACATACGCCACCCTGTAACTGTTCTTGTGGGAACCAGTTCATTCTTTTCATTATGAACCACTTTCATGCCTCCCTTCTTGGGGACAACTTGGACAGGGCTCACCCAGGGGCTATCAGAAATAGGATAAATAATCTCAGCCTCTAGTAACTTAGTGACCTCTTTCTGCACCACCTCCTTCATGGCTGGATTCAGCCGCCTCTGTGGTTGAACCACTGGCTTAGCATTATCCTCCAATAGGATTTTGTGCATGCATCTGGCTGGGCTAATGCCCTTGAGATCACTTATGGACCACCCAAGAGCTATCTTGTGTGTCCTTATTACCTGAATTAGTGCTTTCTCTTCCTGTGGCTCTAAAGCAGAGCTTATGATTACCGAAAAAGTGTCATCTTCTCCCAGAAATGCATATTTCAGGGATGGTGGTAGTGGTTTGAGCTCGGGTTTAGGAGGCTTCTCCTCTTCCTAAGGAGTTTTCAGAGGTTCTTCTGTTTTCTCTGGTTCCTCCAGATCAGGCTGAATATCTTTAAAAATGTCCTCTAGCTCTGATTCAAGACTCTCAGTTGTATTAACCTCTTCCACCAGGGAGTCAATAATATCAGCGCTCATGCAGTCCTTTAATGTGTCTAGATGCTGCATAGCTTTGATAGCATTCAACTTAAACTCATTCTCATTGACTCTCAGGGTTATCTCCCCTTTTTGGACGTCAATGAGGGTTCGTCCAGTTGCTAGGAAAGGTCTTCCTAGAATGAGAGTTGCACTCTTGTGCTCATCCATTTCCAGCACTACAAAGTCAGTGGGAAAGGCAAATGGCCTAACCTTGACAATCATGTCCTCAATTATGCCTGATGGAATTTTAATGGAGCCATCAGCAAGTTGGAGACATATTCGGGTTGGTTTGACTTCTTCAGTCAAACCAAGCTTTCTGATAGTGGATGCAGGTATCAGGTTGATACTTGCCCCAAGATCACATAAAGTTGTCTTGGTACAAGCATCCTCTAATGTGCATGGTATCATAAAGCTTCCGGAATTTTTAAGCTTCTCTGGTAAGCTTTTTAAAATGAATGTACTGCATTCTTCAGTGAGAAAAACTTTTTTAGTTTCTCTCCAATCCTTCTTATGACTTAAGATCTCTTTCATGAACTTAGCATAAGAGTGTATTTGCTCAAGTGTCTCTGTAAACGGAATCTTTATTTCAAGAGTCCTGAGATAGTCTGCAAAGCGGGAAAATTGTTTATCCTGTTTGACTTGGTGGAGTTTCTGAGGATAAGGAATCTTGGCTTTATATTCTTCAACCTTAGTTGCTACAGGTTTATTTCCTACAGAAGTGGTTGGAGAAGCCTGCTTATGGGGGTTGTTATCAGCACTTGCAGGTCTCTGATCCCTTATTGGTGTTTGAACGCCAGAACTGGGTGCTTTTTGGGCATTCAACGCCAGGTTGCCACTCTTTTCTGGCATTTGAATGCCAGAATTGGCCATCCACTAGGTGTTTAAGGCCAACTTCTGACCCTTTTTCTGGCGTTTGAACGCCAGAATCATTTCTCTCTGGGCTCCTACTTTCCTCAGAAGGATTTTGGGCAGTGGTTTGGTCATCCTCTGTCAGATGTTCCTTTCTTGGCTTCCTGCTGCTTTGAGTTGAGACATTCAATGTCTTTTCACTTCTTAAATGAATAGCTTGGCATTCTTCTGTTATCTGTTTAGATAACTGCTGTCTTGTCTGATTCAAGTGTTTTTCCATATTCTGGTTAGCATCTTTGGTTTCTTGTAGCATCTCTTTAAATTCTGCTAACTGTTTTGTTATAGAAAATAGTTGCTGATTATGTTCAGCAATTTGTTCTGGAGGACTAAGTTCAGTGGATATTGCCTCAGCCTCTTCCTTCACGGAGGTCTCACCACTTGAGTACAGGTGCTGATTTCTGGCAACTATATCAATGAGCTCTTGAGCCTCTTTAATTGTCTTTTTCAAATGTATAGATCCACCAGCTGAGTGGTCTAGAGACATCTGGGCCTTTTCTGTAAGCCCATAGTAAAAAATGTCTAACTGCACCCATTTTGAAAATATTTCAGAGGGGCATTTCCTTAGCATCTCTCTGTACCTCTCTCAGGCATTATAAAGAGATTCATTATCCTCTTGTTTAAAGCCTTGGATGTCCAGCCTTAGCTATGTCATCCTTTTTGGAGGGAAATATTGATTCAGGAATTTGTCTGATAACTATTTCCATGTTCTTATGCTTGCTGTGGGTTGGTTATTTAACCACCTCTTAGCTTGATCTTTTACAGCAAATAGAAATAGTAATAATCTGTAGACATCCTGATCTACTTCCTTATCACATACTGTGTCAGCAATTTGTAAGAATTGTGCCAGAAACTCAGTAGGTTCTTCCTATGGAAGACTGGAATACTGACAATTTTGCTGCACCATGATAATGAGCTGAGGGTTTAGCTCAAAACTGCGAGCTCTGATGGGGTATACAGATACTACTCCCATAGGAAGCATTAGTGGGGTTAGCATATGACCCCAGAGTCCTTCTGGACTGTTGATTTCCACTTGAGTCCATAATGAACCTCTCTTGTTTCTATATACACAGTTAACAAGAAAATGAAAAGATGTGTGTCTCTATGTCAGGATATAGAGCACTCGTATTGGAAGAAGGATTATGTTTTGAAAAATAAAATAGAATAAAAGAAAAATTAAAATATTTTTATTTTTATTTTATTTATTTAATGCTAATTTGAAATTAAATAAATTAAAATAAAGTAAATGGGAAAAATGGCATAAGTTTCGAAAATTAAAAGAAGAGAAATAAAAGAAATTAGAAAACTAAATTAATTAATTAATTAAAAATATTTGAAAAATTATGGGTGAGGATTTTCAAAAAATGAAGAGAGAGAAAGTGGTTAGGAAGTTATGAAAAAGATATGTCTTAAAATTAAAGATACTTGTAAGAAAATAACTAAAAGAAAAGATAAGATAAGTTAGGTAAGAGAAAATAAGGAATTTAAGAGAAGATAAGTTTTTAAATTAAAGAGTTTTGAAATTTAAATTTTAAATTTGAAAATTAAATTTTGAATTTTAAATTTTGAATTTTGAATTTTGAAAAAGTCAACAATATAAGATAAAGATTTGAAAAAGATTTAAATTTTGAAATTTGAATTTTAAATTTTGGAATTTAATTGAAATTTGAAATTTGAATTTGAAATAAGATAAGATAAGATTTTAAAAAAGATATGAGTTTTGAAAAACATTTGAATTTTGAAATTTTAAAACTAAGATAAGATAAGATAAAAAATTTTAAAATGAAAATCTCAATTTTTTTATGTAAAATTCAAAAATTCAATTAAAATAAAGAGAAAATATATTTTTTTGAATTTAATGAGGAAAGAGAAAAATAATAAAATGACACCAAACTTAGAATTTTTAGATCAAAACAAAGAAAACAAACAAGAAAATTTTGAATGTCAAGATGAACACCAAGAACACTTTGAAGATCAAGATGAACACCAAGAACAAATTTTGAAAATTTTTAAGGAAATAAGGACACAAAAAAATACCAAACTTAAAAAATTTTATACTTTGGACAATAATAATTCAAAAATGTAGAAGATAAACAACAAAAAACACCAAACAAGAAAATTTAAAGATCAAATAAGGAAAATTATCAAGAACAATTTGAAGATCAAGAAAGAACTAAGAACATGTAATTAAAAATATGAAGAAAAACAAAAACATGCAATTCGAAAAATTAAAGAAAAATAAAAACATGCAATTGACACCAAACTTAAAACATGAAATTAAACTCAAATAGAAGACTCAAAGAAAAATTAAAGGTTAATAAAGAAAAATAAAATTTTTGAAAAGAAAATAAAAGATTCAAATTTAGTGACTCTAAACCAAAAAAAAAGGATAAATTTTTCCTAATCTAAGCAACAAGATGAACCGTCAATTGTCCAAACTCGAACAATTCCCGGCAACGGCACCAAAAACTTGGTGCACGGAATTGTGATAACACTTTTTACAACTCCGCACAACTAACCAGCAAGTGCACTGGGTCGTCCAAGTTATACGTGAGTAAGGGTCGATCCCACGGAGATTGTCGGCTTGAAGCAAGCTATGGTTATCTTGTAAATCTTAGTCAGGAGATTAGTGATTAAAATTATTTTTGTTTATGAAAAGTAAATAACATGAATTGCATGTTACTTGTGATTCAGTAATGAGGAACATGTTGAGGTTTCGGAGATGCTCTGTCGTCTGAATCTCTGCTTTCCTACTGTCTTCTTCTCCAAACACGCATGGCTTCCTTCAATGGCAAGCTATATGTTGGTGGATCACCATTGTCAATGGCTACCATCCGTCCTCTCGGATAAAAAATACCAGGCATGGTTTCTGTATGGCTAATCAATTGACGGATCTCTCGTCTCGGATGAAAAGTACCAGGTACAGCTACCGCATGGCTAATCATCTGTTGGTTTTCACTTGTGTCGGAATAGGATCTCTCTATCCTTTTGCGCAATGAGTTTAAAGCTCGTCACAGTCATCCCGTTCCAGATCCTACTCGGAATACCACACACAAGGTTTAGACTTTTCGGATCTCAGAAATACTGCCAATTGGTTCTAGCCTCTACCACGAAGGTTCTAATCTCACGGACTCGGTCCGTGGATTAGAGACCCAAGAGATACGCACTCAAGCTGTCGCCCAATGACTACGTTGAGCTCAGGTAGAACGGGAGTGGTTGTCAAGCACGCGTTCATAAATTTGAGGATGATGATGAGTGTCACGGATCATCACATTCTCTATATTGAAGTACCAGCGAGTATCTTAGAACAGAATCAAGCGTGATTGAATAGAAAATAATAGTAATTGCATTAATCCATTGAGACACAGCAGAGCTCCTCACCCCCACCTATGGGGTTTAGAGACTCATGCCGTAGAAAATACAATATGAGATGTAAAATGTCATGAGTTACAAAATGAATCTCTAAAAGTAGTTTTTATACTAAACTAGTAACTTAGGTTTACAGAAAATGAGTAACTAAGTGCAGATAGTGCAGAAATCCACTTTCGGGGCCCACTTGGTGAGTGTTTGGACTAAGCTTTGAAGCTTTCACGTGCATAGGCCATTCATGGAGTTAAACGCCAGCTTGGGTGCCAGTTTGGGCATTTAACTCCAGTTCTGGTGCCAGTTTTGGCGTTCTACGCGAGAAAAGGGTCTCTGACTGGCGTTGAACGCCAGTTTGGGCCATCAAATCTCGGGCAAAGTATGGACTATTATATATTGCTGGAAAACCGAAGATGTCTACTTTCACCGTAATTGAGAGCGCGCCAATTGGGCTTCTGTAGCTCCAGAAAATCCACTTCGAGTGCAGGAGGGTCAGAATCCAATAGCATCTGCAGTCCTTTCTCAGCCTCTGAATCAAATTTTTGCTCGGGTCCCTTAATTTCAGTCAGAAAATACTTGAAATTATAGAAAAACACATAAACTCATAGTAAAGTCCAGAAATGTGATTTTTGCATAGAAACTAATCAAAATATAATAAAAAGTAACTAAAACATATTAAAAACTATGTAAAAACAATGCCAAAAAGCATATAAATTATCCGCTCATCACTGACGCCGAGTTATTACCTTCGGGGACGACCTTTGAGCTTTTGTATAGATCCGAGCTTTTCTCCAAGAGGATTTCCAATCGTGCTAGGCGTGAGTAAGGAACAAGGGGGGAGTGTATGATAAACCACTATTTTATGGTTTATCTTGTGCTCAATTGAGTGGATTTCATCAACTCTTTACCCACTTATTCATAATATTTGCATGGTTTTATATTTCCTTCCTGATTTTGTGCTATGATTGAAAACATGCTTCTTTGATCTTATAATTGCTTATTATTAATCCTCTCTTATTACCATTAGATGCCTTGATATGTGTGTTAAGTGTTTTCAGATATTATAAGGCAGGAATGGCTTGGAGGATGGGAAGAAAGCATGCAAAAGTGGAAGGAATGCAAGAAGTTGGAGAAATTGCCAAGCTGTCCAGCCTGACCTCTCTGCACTCAAATGGCTATAACTTTAGCTACAGAGGTCCAAACGATGCGGTTCCAATTGCGTTGGAAAGCTAACGTCCGGGGCTTCGATTTGAAATGTAATATGCTATAGTTTCCCTGACACTAGGCGACGCGATCGCATGATCCATGCGACCGCGTCGCAGTGACGGAAATCAGCGCATTTGAATTCGAGACCAGCGAATTCTGGGCTGTTTCTGACCTAGTTCTCAGCCCAGAAAACACAAATTAGAGTCTATAAAGTGGAGGAATGCATCCATTCATAAGAAGGCTTTCATAATTCACAATTTTAGGAGTAGATGTAGTTTTTAGAGTAGAGAGAGGTTCTCTCCTCTCTCTTAGGATTAGGATTTAGGAATTCTCTTAGTTTTAGGAGTGACTCTCAATCCCAGGTTCAACGTTCTTTTACTTTATATTTATCTCTTACGTTCAGATACTTTAATGCTTATATTAGTTATGTTGCCTATTTGGCTTATGCTACATTCATGTTATGATTTTCTTAATTGATATTATTGAGGTATTTCAGATTTAAGATTGTTTTACTTTTAATTTAATTTAGAT
Source organism: Arachis ipaensis (assembly GCF_059453495.1). Classification (NCBI taxonomy): domain Eukaryota; kingdom Viridiplantae; phylum Streptophyta; class Magnoliopsida; order Fabales; family Fabaceae; genus Arachis; species Arachis ipaensis. Next base: position 87,398,214 of record NC_142441.1, on the reverse strand, counting down.
ACTTTCCTTTTGGCTTTGGTTAAATAATTGGTGACTCTTGAGTTATCAAACTCATTATTGATTGAGAATTGGAATTCTTCAAGAATTAATTCATCCACTTAACTTGCCTTCATAGTTAGAGGTTAATAAAGTGGGAGAAAAATCCAATTCTCATTAGAATTGATAAGGATAACTGGGATAGGACCTCCAGTTCTCATACCTTGCCAAAAGCTTATTTTTCAGTTATTTATTTATTTTTATTGCTTTGAAAATATACCTGTGCACATTGCCCAAACTCCAAATTTTTCAAAACCCCAAATTTACAATCTCCATAACCAATAATAAGAACATACCCCCCTGCAATTCCTTGAGAAGACGATCCGAGGTTTGAATACTCGGTTATCAATTTCAAAGGGGTTTGTTACTTGTGACAACCAAAACGTTTGTACGAAGGAATTTTTGTCGGTTTAGAGACTATATCTACAACGCGACTGTTTTTATGACATTCTTTACTGGCAAAAATTCCAACGTCAAAATGGCGCCGTTGCCGGGGAATTGCAAACGTGTGCCTTATTATTGGTTATTGTAAATATTTTATTTTTGCTTGTTTATTTGTTTTTATTTTTATTTCTGCTTTTTCTTAAGTTAAGAGGTTATTGGTTTTTATTTTAAATTTTTTTTTATTTTATCTTATCTTATTTCAAAAATCAAATTTCAAAAATTTAAATTTAAAAATTTTTTCAATTCAAATTCAAAAATTTTCAAAATTCAAAATTCAAATTTCAAAATTTCAAAAATTCAAATTTCAAAATTTAATTTTCAAATTCAAAATTTAAATAACCTTTTAATTTAAATTTATTTTTATTTTTGTTTTTAATTTTTTTTATTTGCTACTATAAACTCTCACCCCTTTGGCTATGAGTCTGGTTACAATAATGTTGCAGGAAGAAGAAATTACAATGAGAACAGGCATCAAGGTTGGAACAATCAAAAATGGGAGGAGCCACAAGGATTTAATCACCCCTCATGGCAACAACCACCTCCAATGGACTATCAACAACCACCACCATATGCCTATAAACCCTTTCCTCAACATAACTTTGGACCACCAAACTCACAAGCCCCTTTCCGCCATTCACCTCCATATGACCCTAACCCACATCCACCATACCAACCACCTTATGAACTAAATGAACCATACATAGATCCACCCCAAACCTCCATGGAGAAAGCACTTGCCAATCTAAACTCTACTATACAAGCTCTCGTCGCCCAAATCAGACCACCAAATACCTTCAACAATCAACCCTCAAGCTCTAGTGCACTTCTTTGTCAACCACAGAATAATCTCTCCATCCCATCACCACCATCCATGGAAGAGCACCCACATCCATCAATCCAAGAGCAAGATGATCCCAATTATGCTATTAATATGGAACAGGAAAGAAGGAATCATCTTCGCAAAATCCATACTTCATAAAGAGCTAGAGGAGGCCCTACGGGTAAGGGTAGGAGAGACCCTTGAAGATGAAAGAATAGTTGAAAGGAGTTGTCATAGAAAGAAAAACATCGAGGATGAGTACGATTTTATACTTAAACAACTGGACAAAGCAGCAATTATTAAAAAGGAAGAAGTGGTTGCGAACTTAAGAGATGCTGTACCTCCATTGGAAAGTCCAGTCACAAAGCCTCCTTCCACGGTGTTTGATGTTAATATTGAGAAGAGCGTACAACCTCCAAGGCAGATCATGGTTGAAGATTTTGTAGAGGTTGATCAAGAGGTAGAAGATGTCAAAGAAGAGCACAAGGGAGTGGAGCTTGAAATTACCTTGCCAAAGTTGTTGGAAACCCCTCCCCCTAAGTTGCCATCATCCTTCACAACATTCAAGTGGGTAAAATTCATATCCCTTAGCTTTCTAATCCCACTTGAATATGGGCTACTGGAGACGGATGGTCAACTTAGAGCTCTTTGTGGCATTAAGAGTAAGAGGAAGATGGTCAGTGGTAAGAATTGTCCTGCAAGGTTCATTATGGTTGGAAGCTTTAAGTTTAAACGCAAAGGTTGGTATAAAGCTCAATTGAATGGGTCTAGGAAGTTGTTTGGACACTTCAGTGAGAATTCAGATTGCTTGCCACCCAGATGGAATCATGATGATCAACAAAAAAATGGGTGTAAAAGCAAGATTTGGGATCCTGGAATCTGCTATGACATTTGTCACCCCGGGAGCCTAAGAATCTGTTTGAAGCTTCTTAAGGGCTTTGCATGCTTAGTTTGGGACCCCAGAGGTTACTGGAGATACAAACATTGGTGGAGATTCCTGGATGAATACAAGCATAAGCCACCATAACAGGGAGCTCACCAAATGTCCAACTTAAGGACTCTAACTAAAAGTGCTAGGTGGGAGACAACCCACCATGGTATAATCATTCCTTTCTCAATTTTAATTTTATTTAGTTTTGTTTGCATCACATTTATATTAACACTGCATTCTGCATCTTTTCAGATAAAAAAAAAAAGCGAGCACGCGACGCGACCGCATCAGCGACGCGTCCGCGTCGCAAGGAGATGGGAGACAATATTAATATGAACAGAGAGTTTCGCAGGAGCAGCGCTGGAGGCGTGCCAATGGCACAAATCGACCCACGCGACCGCGTCATATGGGAATAATGACCTCCCACGCGACTGCGTCACCCACGCGGCCGCGTGACCTGAAATCGGCGTAAAAAGGGTGCATGGCCGAAAGTTGTGCTGGAGTTGGGCTGGACTCATGCTGGCAGCCCAAGCCCTCCCACGCGAACGCGTGCCCCACGCGTCCGCGTCATATTGGAAATAAGGCCACCCGCGCGATCGCGTCGACCACGCGACCGCGTCACCCTGGATTTTGGCAATACTGAGTTTTGAACAGAGAGTTGTGCGACCGCGAGGCTGCACTCGCGCCACTAGCACAAATCAAGTCACGCGATCGCGTGCCCCACGCGTTCGCGTCACCCAACCTTATCGCGCACCACGCGACCGCGTCACTCACGCGACCGCGTCGCCAGCGTCGCACAACCTATCCAGATTAGTGCCAATTTTCTTATCTTTTCTCTTCTAATCCTAATTTCTTCCTTCTCTCTCCTTTCTCACTTTCTTTTTCTACTTCTCATTCTTTTTCACTTTTATTTTATTTAATTTATTTTCATACTTTCATTCATTGCATATTTTAATTTTCTAAAGTTATTATTGGTGTTCAAACATTCTTATTCAACTGTTACATCTTTTCTGGTATTTTCTTGGTGCTTAGTGACTTGTTTAATTCTGATTGGGTAATATTATTTAAATCAATGCTAATTTTTATAATACTGATATTCCTTTTGCATTGACATGAACTCACATTGTCTTTCATTACCCACTCTCTTCCCCATTGTTGCAAATTTTGCACCACTGGCATGCCATGGCTTCTATTGTTTTCTCACTTACATGTTGAAGCTTCCATGTAAATGAGACCCTTATCATTTGGCATTAACCCATACTTCTTTTATTTTCTTATCTCTATTTCTGGGTTACTCTTCTTCGCTTTTTCTTTCAGGATGGCCACCTGGAAGGGAAGCGGAAGACATTTTACATGGGGAGACAGACAAGTCCATCTGCACAATCCTTAAAAAAAAGCAACAGTTGAAACAACCCATCCACCTGCAAATCTCAGCATGCACCGAGGACGGTGCAATCTTTAAGTGTGGGGAGGTCGATACCGATCTCCGTGGGTTAGTACTTTCTTTTCAACATCAATAATCTTATTTTCTTTATTTGTTTATTGTTGCATCTGCATATTTGATTGCATATTTATTTGATTTTGTGCATTTAGTTACTACTTGGTTAAAATAATAAATCTCTTTTTAAGATCCTATTTTTGAAAAAAAAAATTTTCACTAATTTACATAAAAATTTTTAAAAATTTTTATGTGTTAAATTTGTTTGAAGATGTATTTAGAACATGGTTTTTGAGTCAAAGAACACACAACCTGTGAGACTTTGAGCTTATTTACATAGTTACATTATTTAACCATAAATATTTTATTCCTGTGTGTTCCCTTCTCTATGATTATAATCTATATTTTGTTCCAACCTATATGTCCATTATTTAGTGTATTTACATGTTTGCATATGATTGAGGCCATTATTTGATTTTAGCTCACTTATCCCAAATAAGCCTACCCTTTAAATTACCCTTGTCAGCCACTTTGAGCCTTTTAACCCCCTCTTGTTCTATATTTTACCACATCACTAGCCTTAAAGCAGAAAACAATTAAATATCCCAATTGAATCTTTGGTTAGCTTAAGATAGTGTGTTAATTAAGTATGGGGAAACTGTGGGAACATGGGTTAATAAAGGAAAAGTATAATGTTTCTAATTTATTTGAATATCAGCCTAATGTTAAGTTAATAAAAGATCAATGCACATGTGATAAAAATTAAAGAAAATTTGGTACATGAGTATGGAAATTATACAAAAGTGAGAATTATGGGTAGCTAGGCATGAATTTAAAGTATATAGAGTATATGTATATTAGGTGAGAGCTTAGGTTAATTGAAGATTCATATTATAGCTCACTTGGCCATACATATATCCTTACCTTTACCTCAGCCCCATTACAACCTTGAAAAGACCTCATGATGTTTGCATTAGTACATTAAATATTTGTTGATTGGTTAGATGAAGAACAAGTTTTAGAAAGCATGACTAGAGAAGAGTAGAGTGAATAACCATATACACTTGAAAGATTAGAGTGATATACACTACCAGTGAGGGTTCAGTGCTTAATTCTATGTTCCCTGCTTTCATAAGCTATCTTCTTACAAGTTTACTTGTCTTTTACTGTATAATTTGAATTGGTGAAATCTGATTTATTTTTGTCTTGAAGAGCTTATTTACTTTTTAACCAAGTAGGTAGAATCATTTCACATTTAGTCGCATTCATATAGATAGGATTGCATTTCATACATTCTATCATTCCTCTTCATCTTTATAGTTTCTCTTGAGCTTAGCATGAGGACATGCTAGTGTTTAAGTGTGGGGAGGTTGATAAACCACTATTTTATGGTTTATCTTGTGCTCAATTGAATGGATTTCATCAACTCTTTACCCACTTATTCATAATATTTGCATGGTTTTATATTTCCTTCCTGATTTTGTGCTATGATTGAAAACATGCTTCTTTGATCTTATAATTGCTTATTATTATTCCTCTCTTATTACCATTAGATGCCTTGATATGTGTGTTAAGTGTTTTCAGATATTATAAGGCAGGAATGGCTTGGAGGATGGGAAGAAAGCATCCAAAAGTGCAAGGAATGCAAGAAGTTGGAGAAATTGCTAAGCTGTCCAGCCTGACCTCTCTGCACTCAAACGACTATAACTTTAGCTACAGAGGTCCAAACAATGCGGTTCCAATTGCGTTGGAAAGCTAACGTCCGGGGCTTCGATTTGATATATAATATACTATAGTTCCCCTGACGCTAGGTGATGCGACCGCGTGATCCATGCGGCCGTGTCGCAGTGACGGAAATCAGCGCATTTGAATTCGAGACCAGCGAATTCTGGGCTGTTTCTGACCCAGTTCTCAGCCCAGAAAACACAGATTAGAGTCTATAAAGTGGAGGAATACATCCATTCATAAGAAGGCTTTCATAATTCACAATTTTAGGAGTAGATGGAGTTTTTAGAGACAGAGGTTTTCTCCTCTCTCTTTGGATTAGGATTTAGGAATTCTCTTAGTTTTAGGAGTGACTCTCAATCCCAGGTTCAACGTTCTTTTACTTTATATTTATCTCTTACGTTCAGATACTTTAATGCTTATATTAGTTATGTTGCCTATTTGGCTTATGCTACATTCATGTTATGATTTTCTTAATTGATATTATTGAGGTATTTCAGATTTAAGATTGTTTTACTTTTAATTTAATTTAGATACTTCTCTTTTGGCTTTGGTTAAATAATTGGTGACTCTTGAGTTATCAAACTCATTATTGATTGAGAATTGGAATTCTTCAAGAATTAATTCATCCACTTAACTTTCCTTCATAGTTAGAGGTTAATAAAGTGGGAGAAAAATCAAATTCTCATTACAATTGATAAGGATAACTGGGATAGGACCTCCAGTTCTCATACCTTGCCAAAAGCTTATTTTTCAGTTATTTATTTATTTTTATTGCTTTGAAAATATACCTGTGCACATTGCCCAAACTCCAAATTTCTCAAAACCCCAAATTTACAATCTCCATAACCAATAATAAGAACATACCTCCCTACAATTCCTTGAGAAGACGACCCGAGGTTTGAATACTCGGTTATCAATTTCAAAGGGGTTTGTTACTTGTGACAACCAAAACGTTTGTACGAAGGGATTTTTGTCGGTTTAGAGACTATATCTACAACGCGACTGTTTTTATGACATTCTTTACTGGCAAAAATCCCAACGTCAGTGTACCTGCAAAGGTACTCCGAAACTTAAGTCAGTATTGAGAATTCAATGTGTCTTAAGGATATGAGATCATACCTTTTGCAGGTGGAAATGTACTAGTCAGTTATGCTTCTGCTTTATTGTCTGTATTAAATAGCAATAATGTTGGGTTGGACATTTCACTTTTTGGAAAGCAGTCCGTTAAGATGAATTATAACGTAAGTTGCCGATTAATAACATTGATTGCCGATTAATAATGTGGCGCCGATTAATAACATAGCGCCGATTAATAACGTAACGCCGAACTATGATGCGTTCTGCTGAGTTATGACTCATAATGCCGAGTTATGACTTGATATTTGTAACGGTCGGATCATAACCCCTAAGCTTAGCCTGGGAATATGTTTTAATGAAGCAGGTTGAGCTTTAATTGATGTATAAGTCGGCTATTGAATAGTTTGGCGGGTGGTTATGCCTTGTAGCCCCCAGTTTAATCTGCTTTATTAAATAGTTTTTAATGCTAAGCAGTGTTATAATTAGGAGAGAGAAAAATTAAATGCGTTATGCAGGCCGTGCGTATTCCCAATGTGCGTAGTGGCTTTTGATATGACTGATTAGATTGGTTGATGGATTCGAGAACCGTTTTGTAGTGGGAAGTTAATAGTTTTTTGGAGTCCAAGGGGTTTTGTGTTTGGTTCAAGGTTTGTATGTGTATCAGTTGCATTAGGAGAAAAAAGAATGAGCAAAAGAGGTATGCTATTTTTCTCTTCATCTCTGTAACTTCCATTATTCCTCTTCATTTTATTTTTTCCAAATGGGTTTTGAGAAAGAGAAGAAAGATAAAGTTGATTGGTCATATGATTGGGTGAGTGATGATGTTAGGAAACGTGCTCACTGTTCTTGGATGAAGAATCTGTGAAGGAGATAGACAAGACTAAAGTTGCGAGGGGTGGTTCTGGTGTTCTATTTGAGATGCGTCCTTGTGTTTCTAGTGATCGTATTTTTCATAGGAAGGAAAAGTTTGAGTTCTTCTATATGTATAGCTATGTGTTGGAGGAATTGAAGGTGAGGTTGTCGTTTAGTGAGTTTGAGTGTCAGGTCTTGAGGCAACTTAACTGTGCTCCCTCGCAACTCCATCCTAATGGATGGGCATTTTTGCGTGGTTTTGAAATTCTGATGGATTTTTTGGAGGAGGCTCCTTCTGTGGAGTTGTTCTTTTCTTTATTTCAAGCAAAAGGTGTCTGAAAAGGGGAGTGGGTGAACCTGAATAGCTCCCCGAGGTTTGCTATTTTTAAGCTGTATAAGTCATCCTTTAAGGATTTTAAGGAGATGTATTTGAAGGTGACCAGTGTTGAAGGGGAGTTTCCCTTTTACGTTGATGAGCATTTAGGGGAGAAATTTCCACTTTGGTGGTGTTCGGAGCCTCAGAATATTCTGGGGCCGGAAATCATTAGCTCAAGGGATGAATGTATCATTGAGTATTTGGTGGAAGCTATTGATCGGAAAGAGTTGTTGTCGGTGTTTGATTTGCTAAAATGGGAGGAGGATAGGCAGGCTGTGGTAGAATATTTAGGTGAGTTTTGTTAATACTATTGTGTTAATAGGATTTGAAGTATGGCTTTAATGTTTTGGTTTTCTATGTTTTCAGGTGGAAAGTATCCAAGGGTTTCGGCATCTACTATGAGAGCTCGAGTTAAGAGCAAAAATGTTGATATAGAGGGTTCTACTTCCAAAGTAGAAAAGGCTGTGGGTGTTGGTGAAGTTAATCAGCCGAAGCCAGGAAGAAGAAAAGTTATTGTGAAGAAAAGGAAAACAAGTGTTGTCGATTTATCTTAATGTTCCGAGGATGATGGGGTGAAGTTCCTTTTGAGGAAATTCAAAGTTTTTTCAAAAGTCAGCAGAGATTGCATGACGTTACCGATCAAAGTGATCAATCGTCGTTGTGGGTGAAAGACTTCCCCTATATGGTTGTTGCCGATGATGTTTGTCAAACTTCGGCGGATGTAGCGTTGGCGGATGAGGTTGGTGACGTCGCCATAGATCAATATATGCAGGTATTTTGTATTTTTTGAGTTGTTCCTATTTTTTATATATAGTTGGAAGTCTGAAGATGGTGTTCTTTATCTTTTGTTTTAAGTGATTGGTTTTAGGCTTGCCAGTTTGTGGTGTAGCCGAGAGAAGAAACATCGGAGGTTTGCCGAGCTTAAGCACGATCCAATTTTAAAGGAGGAGCTGGAGTTAAAGGGTAAGAAAGTTGCTGAATTGGAGACCAAGTTATCAGAAATGGAGAAGGAGCTGAAGGAAATTAGGAAAAATTATTTGAAAGAGGTGGAAGATGTTAACAAGAAAGAGGCCGACCTTTCTAGCATGAGTGCTAAAGTAATTGAAGTTACAGCGAAGTTGAAAGAGGTTGAAAAGCAGAGGAGAACTGAGATCCTTGATTCATTCGTGGAAGGTTTTGAGCGAGCTTTTTAGCAAGCTAAGTTTCTCGCTCCTAATGTTGATTTGTCTCAGATGGATCCGGGGAAGATTGTTCAAGATGGGGCCATGGTGGAAGATGATGGTGATGTTGAGGGAGAGGCTGAAAATGTTTGATAGGAATTTGGTTTGGTTCTATTTTGTTTTTTGTTTGTAAACTATGTTGCTCCTATGTTGGGCTTTTATGCTTGTAACTTATACTTTACTACTATTTTTGGAGAAAAACAAACTTGGATGTTTCTGTTTACATGCTGTTTCTGCATGTTATAATATAATATTATTGCTGTATAATAAGTGGGTTTTTATTTGGTATGTGAGTTTAGGTTGGAGCCAAATATTTTAGGTAAAATTGTTGTAATGGTGAAATGCCATTAATTTGATTGTGAAGCGTCATAGAAAGGCTGAGTAGGCCGAGTTTGAGATGCCGATTAATGGGCATGGGTTTTGTATGATAATAACTGTATTCTGTTTTAGTGATCGGCAATAATTTTGATAAAGTCAGTTTCCAAGTATCTGTTCGGTGATCTGTTATTAAGATCGGCTATTTGTTTTGACTGATATTTGCCGAATGGTCGGGTTCGGATTATAATCGGCTATTTGATTGAAATGATAGTATCATAGTGTTCGGATTCTGACTAATATCAGTTATTTGATGGATTGATTGATGAATTATGAATGATCGGCTTCCGATTAAGATCGGATATTTAATTTGACTGAGAGGTTCCGAATGATCGTTTTCGAAGTAAGTTCGGTTTGTTTGACTGATAGAGTCTAATTGATCAGATTCTGAGTTAGATCGGTTAGTTGTTTGAAGGATAGAATCTGAATGATTGGATTTAGAATATAGATCGGTAGTTCATTTGATTGATAGTATCCGAATGGTCAGAGTTAGATTATAGTTCGGCTATTTGGACTTATTGTTACCGAATGGTCGGTTCGGAGTATAAATCGGTGGTATAAATATTAAATAAATGAGAAGTATGAAATGAAAAGAGTATTGACTGGATAATAAATTTATTTATTGTAAAACCTTTGATTTCAAAGGCCCAGGTAGGCTAGCCTCGTTAAAACCTCTCCAAGCAAAACCCTTTTTGGGAAAAATCTTGGTAGTAGGAAAAAGAGTACTTGCCTATCCCTGGTTTTAACTGTAATATAGCTTTAAAGAAGATACATTCTAAGTATTAGGTAGATCTTTACCATCTAAGGTTTGTAGTCGGCAAGCTCCATTGCCGATGACTTCTGTTATTCGGTAAGGGCCTTCCCAATTGGGTGCTAGTTTGCCATGAGTTGATGGTCGTCTAGCTTGTTCTGTTTTCCTGAGCACAAGGTCATTTACTTGGAAAGACCTTGGGTGAAGTCTTTTATTATGTCTTCAAGCGATGAGTTGTTGCGTAGCCAATTGTTTGATTATTGTGGACGATCTGACTTCTTCTATGAGGTCAAGTTCGGATTGCCAAGCTATGTCTTTTGTAGTTTGGTCGGCCATTTCAGTGCGCAGTGAGGATTGGGAGATCTCCACTGGTATCATTGCGTCTGAATCATAGACTAAACAGAAGGGTGTTTCCTTTGTGGTTGAGTGAATTGTGGTGTTGTATCCCCATATGATCTCTGGAATTAGCTCGGCCCAGAGGCCTTTTGCATCATCCAGTTTCTTTCTTAGAGCATATAGTATTACTTTATTTGTAGCCTCTGCTAAGCCGTTTGTTTGTGGGTGCTCGACTGACGAGAAATGTGTTTAATTTTTAGTTCCTGTAAAAAGGACGTAATTTTTTATCGGCAAACTGGCGACCATTATCTGTGATAATATGCCGAGGAATGCCGAATCGACAAATAATATATTTCCAGACAAAAGAAATTATTTGTTGTGATGTGATCTTGGCTAGAGTCTGTGCCTCTATTCGTTTGGAAAAATAGTTAATTGCTACAACCAGGAATTTTACCTGCCCTGCTGCTGTGGGGAAGGGGCCGAGGATATCTATGCCCCATTGGTTGAATGGCCAACTTACCTGATGCCAGGGCATTTTGGCCAGTTTCACGGACCTTTTCTTTACTGTTTTTAAGGTAGTTTCATGCATTTTCTTAGAAAATAAGCTAGTTTTGGGTAGATATTCACTTACATCTTGATTCAAGCATACATTGTGCACTTTACATGATTTCATGAGAATTTTGCATGAATTAGATGACAAATTGGATGATGCATGACTCATGACTTGGACTAGAACTTTGATGCACTTTGTTGCTTGATTTCAGGACAAAAGAAGCAAAGAAGAACCACGTTAGCAGTCACGTTAGTCCCACTAACGTGACCTCTAACGTGGAATGGGTGCTAACTTGCAAAGTTAATGAGAAAGGTAATCGCCAATAACGCCCTCAAAGCCATCATAAGCCCACATTAAGAGTCACATTAACTAAGTTAACGTGAACTCTAACGTGGAAGAAGACAACAAGGCCAACGTTAGTGACACTTTTCTTTGTCACTAACATTGGACCAAGCTCATAATTGGCCACGTTAGTTGCCACGTTAACTTAGTTAACGTGGACTCTAACGTTAAGAAGCAAAAGAGAAGCCAACGTTAGTGACATTCACCTTTGTCACTAACGTTGGCCAAGCCTCCATAAGCCACGTTAACTCCCACGTTAACTTAGTTAACGTGGAAGATAACATGGAGAGAGCAATTGATAGCCAACGTTAGTGACACTTACCTTTGTCACTAACGTTGGGGTGAACCACCAAGAGCCACCATGAGCAACGTTAACTTCCACGTTAACTTAGTTAACGTGGAAGCTAACGTGGATAAAGAGATGATGAGCCAACATTAGTGACACTCACCTTTGTCACTAACGTTGGGGATGGCTAGCATTACTACGTTAGAAGTCATGTTAACCTAGTTAACGTGGACTCTAACGTGGGAAAGAGGCACATTAGAATGTTAGTGACAAAGGTAAGTGTCACTAACGTTCTCGAAGAATTGGCACTGCTACGTTAGAAGCCACGTTAACCTAGTTAACGTGGACTCTAACGTAGGGACAAGGGAGGACTCTCCATGTTATTGGGAAAGGTAAGTCCCAATAACGTGTGCGAAGGACCAAGAGGCAACGTTAGTGGTCACGTTAGTGCCACTAACGTTGAAGTCAACGTGATCATATTTGGGTTAGGAACGTTAGTGAAAAAGGTGATTGTCACTAACGTTCTCGAACCCACACTTTCACTTAACGTTGACACCACTAACGTCCTGAGTCAAAGTCCCTGCCTACTTCACCTTTTCTCTCTGCAAGCAAAGCTAAGCCCAATGAAAAGGATAACTGCTTCAAACTCAAGATTCAGAGGCCCATACCCAAGACTTGAAGAGCCAACTGAAAGATGAGAAGAGTAGTATATATAGGAGTAGCTTTGAATTAGTTAGGGAGTTGGAAAAATTAGGGAGCCTTTGGCATAGAACTACTCTCTGTATTTTACTTTCTCTGCACTTCTAGTTTTACTTTCATCATGTATTCTCCATCTTAGTTTTCATTTTCCAGAGCTATAAACAACTAAACCCCTTTCATTGGGTTAGGGAGCTCTGTTGTAATTTGATGGATCAATATTAGTTTTCATTCTCCTTCTTCTATCTTTTCTCTTGATTTTACTAGAAAGCTTTTGATCTTCATCCAATTGGGTAGTTATCTTGGAAAAGAAGCTATTCATACTTGGATCTCTTCTGAACCTTGAAAGTGGAATGAAGAGATCATGCTAGAAATGCTTTCTCATGCTGGACCAAATTGGGTTTGGATGGATATGTGACTATAATCCTACAAACACTTGATTTGGGAAATGCATGTGGTATAATCAGTGACCATAATTCATTTCTTCTCATGAGCAATTGACCAAGGAATTGGCTATTGATCAAGATTTGAGAGATTGAATTACCAAGAAATTGGAATTCGATCACTTAAGATTGCCAAGGAGATCAATGAATGCATTGATTGAGGAAGAGATGAAAATGAACTTGATCCGGAGAATGCAACATCTCCTGAGCCCAATGAACTCCCCATTTCTGATCTTACCCATTCTCTTTAATTTCTGCCATTTACTTTTATGAGCAATTACCCCATTCCCGTTTAAGATTCTGCAATTTACTTTCCGCCATTTACATTCAGCTCTTTATTTCTAGCATTTACTGTTTCTGCTATTTACTTTCCCGCCATTTAATTTTCTGTAAATCTCAAATCAAATTCTGGTTCGCTCAACTAGAACATTCCTCTAATTAAAGTTGCTTGATCAATCAATCTCTGTGGGATTCGACCTCACTCTATTGTGAGATTTTACTTGACGACAAATTCGGTACACTTGCCGAAGAAAATTTGTTGAGAGACAAGTTTTGTGCGTATCAAGTTTATGGCGCCGTTGCCGGGGATTGATTTTGAATCAACAATGATTAAATTGGAGGATAACTAGATTGAGCATTTTTCTTTTGTTTGATTTAAATTTTTGTTGAGTTAATTCGCTTTCAGTTTTAGTTAATTTCTTCCCTTCCCCCTACTTTTTCGTTTATTTTTTTTAGTTATTTACAATTCAGTTCACTAACCCACTAACTGTTTGATATATTGCATCACTCACACTAACAGTAATTCTAATAGAATACTTTCTGGATCTGTTTCCTTGCTTGTACTTTGTTGGTTGTATGACAGGGAGGAGAAGCGGGGCTTCAACTTCCTTTGATTCTGAACCTGAGAGGACCTTCCTTAGATTAAGGAGGGAAGCAAGAGGAAAAAGAGTAGTGGGTGTTGAGGAAGAGGAAGAGTACTTTGAACTAGACATGGAGGAGAATATGGAGAACATCCATGAAGAAGTGGCTCACAACCATGGCAGAGAAGGTCTAGCAAATCATGCTGGGCAAGAGAGAAGAGTTCTAGGCTCCTACATCAACCCAAACCCAGGAAACTGTGGGAGTAGCATTCAAAAGCCAACCATACATGCCAACAACTTTGAACTAAAACCACAGCTCATCACCCTTGTTTAGAACAACTGTTCATTCGGAGGAGGCGTCCAAGAAGACCCCAATCAACATCTAACCACCTTCCTGAGGATATGCGATACTGTGAAGTATAATGGTGTTCATCCTGACACCTATAGACTATTTTTGTTCCCTTTCTCACTCAAGGATAAGGCATCTAAATGGCTGGAATCCTTCCCTAAGGAGAGTTTAACAACCTGGGAAGATGTGGTGAACAAATTTTTAGCCAGATTCTATCCCCCTCAATGAATTAACAGGCTGAGAGCTGAGGTTCAAACTTTCAGGCAGCAGGATGGTGAGACTCTATATGAAGCATGGGAGAGGTTTAAGGACCTAATGAGGAGGTGTCCACCAGATATGTTCAATGAATGGGTGCAGCTACACATTTTCTATGAAGGCCTTTCTTATGAATCAAAGAAAGCAGTAGACCACTCATCCGGGGGATCTCTGAACAAGAAGAAGACCATTGAGGAGGCCATAGATGTCATTGAAACTGTAGCAGAGAACGACTACTTCTATGCCTCCGAAAGAGGGAACACTAGAGGAGTGATGGAGCTAAACAATGTAGATGCTCTGCTGGCCCAAAACAATCTCATTACCAAGCATTTAACTAACCTCACCAAGAAGATGGAGAGGACCCACGTAGCAGCAATCACCACCTCATCAACAACCCAAGAGGGAGTGAATGCAGAGGCAGAGAGTGAGCAGGAGCAAGACAACTACATTGGGAATTCACCTAGACAAAATCATGACCCATACTCCAAGACCTACAACCCTGGTTGGAGGAATCACCCAAACTTTGGGTGGGGAAATCAACAAGATCAAAGCGAAGATCAGAGACATCACAACCCCAACAACAATGCACCTCACCAACAATTCACACAGAGAACATATCAACACCACCATAACAACACCTCTCCACATCCATATCAAAACTAAAATAACACTGCTCATCCTTCTACCTCCAATCCCAACCTACCATCATCTGATGACAGACTCTCAAGGATTGAGAACCTGCTTGAAGGCATATGCAAAGAGATTCAAGACAACAAGGTGTTCAAGGAGGAAGTGCGAGTAAATTTTAAGAACCAGGGAGACACCATCAAGAGGTTGGAATCTCAAGTGGGGTATCTCTCTGAGCAGATTCCCAAACCTACAGATGGATTCCCAAGTGACACAGAGAAAAATCCGAGAGGTGAAACAAAGAAAGTAAGATGGGAAGATTGCAAGATGGTCACTATAAGTGGTAAGGAGACTCAGGACAAGCCAAACAAGCCGTCAGAACAACCTGGAGATACCTCAGCAGAGAAGAAGGAAAAAGATCACCAAGAACCAAAAATCTCACAACAGGAGCTGCTGAGACTCTATGCACCCTTTTCCCAACTACTCAATAGTGCTGTGGAGAAGAGAATATACTCAAGATTTCTTGACTTGTTTGCATCTCTGCATGTAAACATACCATTCATCAAGACCATCCAACAAATGCCTGCATACATCAAGTATATGAAGGAACTGCTTCCCAGGAAAAGCTCACTCAAGGGAGGCCAAACTATAGTGATGAACAAGGAGTGCAGCGCCCTCATTCAACCAGAGTTGCCTACAAAAAGAAAGGACCCAGGGAGTTTTTACATTCCTTGTGCCATCGGAGAAACCATGTTTGATAAGGGACTCTGCGATTTGGGAGAAAGCATCAACTTAATGCCCTTATCCCTTATGAAGAGGCTGCAGATCAATGAGATAATGCCCACAGATGTAGTCATCAGGCTGGCTGATAAAACTCAAAAACAAGCAATAGGAGTGGTGGAAAATGTGTTGGTAAAGGTTGGGAAATACAACCTCCCAATAGACTTTGTCATATTGAATATGGAAGAGAGTCACACTCACCCAATCATATTGGGAAGACCATTCCTAGCTACAGCCAGAGCACTCATAGATGTAGAGCGAGGGGAGCTAATCTTGAGGATCCATGATGAACAACTCAGCTTTAATGTCTTCAAACTCTCACAAGAAACAGATCAAGAGAACAAGGGACCAAGGAAGAATCACAGTGAGATATTGAAGGAAGAAACAAGCACTAAAGCACAACCAGCACATCTGGGAACTCCCTTGATTGATGAACAAGGCAAACAGCAATTGCCACAGCTCAAAGAAAATCAGGAGGAACCCAAACCACCAGAATCATATGAGACCAGTAACCACATTTCCTTAGAGGAGGAGGTCACAAAGAGTAATACAACATCACAAGGAACAAAGAAGAAGGTACCAAGGAGGTGGAGGAATAAGAAGATCCCTACCGAGGACTTCTCTCCAGGGGATAAAGTGATCTCAGCTTACTTCCCAGATATCCCCCATGATCTCCCCACTGTATCATCTTAGTTACCTAAGGTCTTCACTATCAACAGAGTTCTCTCCTTGGAACATGTAGAGATCATTGATACAACCACTGGATATAGGTCTACTGCCAGAGGAGAAGACTTGAAGCATTATCAACCTCCCTGATGAAGGAGAAACGTCAAGCTAGTGATGCTAAAGAAGCGCTTCATGGGAGGCAACCCATGTTTTATATGCTTTTAGAAAATAGTGAATAAGTCAATATTCATGAATTCCAACCCAAACTTGACAAACACTTGGTAAAATCCTTATTAGGCAGTATATAGTGAAGAATAAGTTTGGTGTTCAAAGCATGCCGAGAGAGCATGAATGCAAACCAGAGCATGCTAATCTTGGAGCCTTGAACAAAACTTTTTCATCACAGTGCTACAAACTAAGTTTGGTGTCACCCAAGGTGCTACCAATGTGCATATAAGGATACACAGTTAGTTAGTTAGTTGGTGTTCATGAATAAACAATCTAGTTCATTTTCTTTATTATTCTAGCCATAAAGTTTAATTTCTCAATGATATTAATTTTTCTTATTTTTATAGGAAAAGGGAAAGGAGCATTGAAGGGGATTAATTGGACAATTAAATGAGGAAGGTTCGGACACCACAAAAGGAGGGTACTACACACGTGCCTCAAGGAGGGATGCATTGGAAAATGTTGCCATGCAACATTGAAAAGAATGAGACCCTCAAAGACCGGGCAACACCCTTCATAAAGTTGATGATCCTTGTCCTTTCTCCATGTTGAACCCCATCCGTCCATCTCACACTCAAATCATCTATCCAAACCCTTCATTTGCCCATCACTTCCATATATAAGTAGCTCTCCCTCCATACCCCCTTCACATTCCATCCTCCCAGCAGGGAACAACTCGGAGGTGAATCTCAAGAGAGCCACAATGGTGCACTGTATACTCAAAGGAGGAGAGATCAAGGTACATGAACTCATAGCCGCAGGCATTAGAAAGATGGCAGAGAAAAGCGACTCAAGAGGAAAGTTAGGTTACCCCAGCACTATTTACCGACTATGCAAGAAAGCTGGGGTGGTGTTTGAAGATGAGAACCCTGTGTGGATAAAAGAGGGCATTCCAATAACCATTCAACGAATGCATGATGCCGCATCCCCCCTGCCTCAACGGAAGCAAAGGAAGAGGCCAGCCCCTCAAGTAGTAGAAGGACAAATCTTAGAAGGGCAAGCACCAGCCACTTTGGATATGCACCAACTACAAGAAGCCATTGATGGCCTATCTAGACAATATTTGGAAAGCCAAGGAGCACAGAAAGAGCTTCAACTACAGATGATGGGGCAGCAAGAGGAATCACTCTCAAGATGGATGACTCAACAAGGGGAGTGGCAAAAGCAAATGATGGAGCAGCAACTGAGTCAAGGACAACAATGGAGTGAAACATTCCACAGGATAGAACAAAGGCAAAATGAACAACAAGAATCCATCCAGAAGCTAATCAACATCCAAGCACATCAAGGTGCACACATACATGAGATGCATCGAAGACAAATAGAACAGGCAGAACTATTGGACGAGCAAAGGGTATTCGCAGAAGGAGTTTACATGAGCGAGACTGGGCATCATATAAACACTCAAGCCAGGCTCGGATACTTAGTAGGACAGCTGCCTATATTGCATCCGGGAATCGCAATGTATGAAGAAATGAAGGATGAATTAGCACGAGAAGAAAGACAAAGGGTGGAAGAGAGTCATGAATCAGTGAGGAAGGCACTTGAGGATTGGAAGCAAGCAAGATTGGCACGGATGCGAGGAAATGCAAGAGGACACAAAGAGGACAAACAAGGAGGGGAGCATGGGCATCCACATGAGTAAAAGGTGGTGGAGTTCCTTCTTTGGTCCATTCTTTTCTATGCTTTAAATAAGGAAGATCTTGTATGAAATAGAACATGCTTCCATGTTAGTTTGAACCTTTTTCAATTCTGTCTTTTAAATTTTTTGTTGATTAGGGCTGTGTTTTCTAGTCTGAATGTCATTACTGCATCATTTTCTTACTTAATTGTATGCTTGTCCTTTTGAATCAAATGAAAAGAGAATGAGTGTTTTATAAAAGACCAGAGTGGAGTTCATACCATGGAGTAAGTTCCTGAGTTTGTGGTGTGGTCATAAGTTAGCTAAGTTGGTTCAACCACAAGGTGGGAAGACAACTATCTGTCATGAATCATATGCTTGAACACACCCCATGAGACTAGCTAAATAACAAGATCCTAATAAGAAAAAGGGAAAGAACAATCAAAGTTGAAGAATAAAAGAAAAATAGCAAGAAAAGAGGCTAGGCACCAAGGGTTTGAGTCTTGAGGGATGTGTCTGTGGTGTTTCTGTACCAAGGATCTGCTTGGATTACTAAGCTCTCAGGGGTGCTTTATCACCTGGTAACTTGGGTTAACTAACCCAGGATTATCAGCTGAAAGTCCACTATCAAGAGCAATCTTTGCTACAGAACATTTAGTAACCCAAAGAGGTGCTGGACACCAAGACCTCAAGGAAAGAAAATAAACAAACCATGTGCCTGTGGTGTGTATGTATGGGGGAGAGACTTGAGGAAGTAAGTCCTTAGGGGTGCTTCAACACCTAGCACCTTGAACCAACTGGTTCGGGAGTGTTGGCTGAAAGCTTATTCTAAAGAGTTGTCCCCTTACAGAGCACTTAGCCTAAGAACACAAATAAGCCCTGAAATGACAACAAAATGATCAATGAATAAAAGTCTTATGGGATGCAATCAAGTGAGTATTCTAGAACATGATAAAGGTCTGACAGCCAGTGAAGGAATGAACCTAAGTTGCTATGCATGAAACCACCATAAAACCAGGAACATCACTTCCACAAGAATGACTCATTTCTCTTGGCATTCCGTTCATCATTCTCTTGTTCCAGTACTTGCTTAGGGACAAGCAAGCTTTAAGTTTGGTGTTGTAATGTCAGGGCATTTTGGCCAGTTTCACTGACCTTTTCTTTACTGTTTTTAAGGTAGTTTCATGCATTTTCTTAGAAAATAAGCTAGTTTTGGGTAGATATTCACTTACATCTTGATTCAAGCATACATTGTGCACTTTACATGATTTCATGAGAATTTTGCATGAATTAGATGACAAATTGGATGATGCATGACTCATGACTTGGACTAGAACTTTGATGCACTTTGTTGCTTGATTTCAGGACAAAGGAAGCAAAGAAGAACCACGTTAGCAGTCACGTTAGTCCCACTAACGTGACCTCTAACGTGGAATGGGTGCTAACTTGAAAAGTTAATGAGAAAGGTAATCGCCAATAACGCCCTCGAAGCCATCATAAGCCCACGTTAAGAGTCACGTTAACTAAGTTAACGTGAACTCTAACGTGGAAGAAGACAACAAGGCCAACGTTAGTGACACTCAACTTTGTCACTAACGTTGGACTAAGCTCATAATTGGCCACGTTAGTTGCCACGTTAACTTAGTTAACGTGGACTCTAACGTTAAGAAGCAAAAGAGAAGCCAACGTTAGTGACATTCACCTTTGTCACTAACGTTGGCCAAGCTTCCATAAGCCACGTTAACTCCCACGTTAACTTAGTTAACGTGGAAGCTAACGTGGAGAGAGCAATTGATAGCCAACGTTAGTGACACTTACCTTTGTCACTAACGTTGGGGTGAACCACCAAGAGCCACCATGAGCAACGTTAACTCCCACGTTAACTTAGTTAACGTGGAAGCTAACGTGGATAAAGAGATGATGAGCCAACGTTAGTGACACTCACCTTTGTCACTAACATTGGGGATGGCTAGCATTACTACGTTAGAAGCCATGTTAACCTAGTTAACATGGACTCTAACGTGGGAAAGGGGCACATTGGAACGTTAGTGACAAAGGTAAGTGTCACTAACGTTCTCGAAGAATTGGCACTGCTACGTTAGAAGCCACGTTAACCTAGTTAACGTGGACTCTAACGTAGGGACAAGGGAAGACTCTCCACGTTATTGGGAAAGGTAAGTCCTAATAACGTGTGCGAAGGACCAAGAGGCAACGTTAGTGGTCACGTTAGTGCCACTAACGTTGAAGTCAACGTGATCATATTTGGGTTAGGAACGTTAGTGAAAAAGGTGATTGTCACTAACGTTCTTGAACCCACACTTTCACTTAACGTTGACACCACTAACGTCCTGAGTCAAAGTCCTGCCTATTTCACCTTTCCTCTCTGCAAGAAAAGCTAAGCCCAATGAAAAGGATAACTGCTTCAAACACAAGATTCAGAGGCCCATACCCAAGACTTGAAGAGCCAACTAGAAGATGAGAAGAGTAGTATATATAGGAGTAGCTTTGAATTAGTTAGGGAGTTGGAAAAATTAGGGAGCCTTTGGCATAGAACTACTCTCTGTATTTTACTTTCTCTGCACTTCTAGTTTTACTTTCATCATGTATTCTCCATCTTGGTTTTCATTTTCCAGAGCTATGAACAACTAAACCCCTTTCATTTTGTTAGGGAGCTCTATTGTAATTTGATGGATCAATATTAGTTTTCATTCTCATTCTTCTATCTTTTCTCTTGATTTTACTAGAAAGCTTTCGATCTTCATCCAATTGGGTAGTTATCTTGGAAAAGAAGCTATTCATACTTGGATCTCTTCTGAACCTTGAAAGAGGAATGAAGAGATCATGCTAGAAATGCTTTCTCATGCTGGACTAAATTGGGTTTGGATGGATATGTGACTATAATCCTACAAATACTTGATTTGGGAAATGCATGTGGTATAATCAGTGACCATACTTCATCTCTTCTCAAGAGCAATTGACCAAGGAATTGGCTATTGATCAAGATTTGAGAGATTGAATTACCAAGAAATTGGAACTCGATCACTTAAGATTGCCAAGGAGATCAATGAATGCATTGATTGAGGAAGAGATGAAAATGAACTTGATCCGGAGAATGCAACATCTCCTGAGCCCAATGAACTCCCCATTTCTGATCTTACCCACCATTCTCTTTAATTTCTGCCATTTACTTTTATGAGCAATTACCCCATTCCCGTTTAAGATTCTGCAATTTACTTTCCGCTATTTACATTCAGCTCTTTATTTCTAGCATTTATTGTTTCTGCTATTTACTTTCCCGCCATTTAATTTTCTGCAAATCTCAAATCAAATTCTGGTTCGCTCAACTAGAACATTCCTCTAATTAAAGTTGCTTGATCAATCAATCTCTGTGGGATTCGACCTCACTCTATTGTGAGTTTTTACTTGACGACAAATTCGGTACACTTGCCGAAAAAAATTTGTTGAGAGACAAGTTTTGTTCATATCATTACCTCGGAACAGTGTAGGAGTTTGGTCGGGAGATGTGTGATCGGACTGTGTTTCTGGCAGTTGTTACAGCTTTTAACTTTTGTTTGGAAATCCTATCGTATTGTCGGCCAATATAATCCAGCTTTGAGGATTTTTGAAGACAGACTCCGGGCTCCGAGGTATGTACCACAGATCCCTTCATGTGCCTTGGCAAGTGCAAGTTTGGCTTCTGTTCTGCAAAGACATTTTAGTAATGGACGAGAGAATCCTCGTCTATATAGGCGGTTGTTATAAATTGTAAAGAAGAATGCTTGTCGTTGAAAGTGTCGGATATTTTTGACATCGTCTGGCAAGATTCCTGTCCTAAGATATTCTATGTATGAAGATCTCCAATCTGCTTCCTGTGTTACACTTAAGATTTCTGTGAGTTCAATGCTTGGCTTAAGCAATGTTGATTGATAAAGGGATGACCCGTTTGGTTGAGTACTGGCGAGTTTAGACAGAATGTCAGCTTGGCCATTACTCTCCCTGGGGTATGTGCTGTATTTCATATTTAGAAAATTTTGAAAGTAAATTTTGTACAATGTCAAGGTATTTAGAAAGTAAAGGGTCCTTTACTTGGTATAAGTTGTTTACCTGCTGGACGATGAGTAAGGAGTCGTAGTATACCTTAAGTTCGGTGATGTTTAGGTTGGCAGCGAGTCTAAGGCTGGCAATTAGGGCTTCATACTCACTTTGGTTGTTGCTTGCTTTAAATAAAAAATTGAGGGAATGTTCGATGATGTTTCGTGGCTATCATCAAGTATGATACCTGCTCCACATCCTCGTGGGTTGGATGATCCATCAACGTATAAAGACCATTCGATGTAGTCTTTGGTTGTGTCTGGTACTGAGAGCTCGGCGATGAAGTTGGCCAAGAATTGGGACTTGATAGATGTTCGGCCTTCATACTTGATATCAAATTCCGATAGCTCCACCAACCATTTTACTAGTCGGCCAGCCAGCTCAGGTTTCTGAAGGACTTGTCGCAAAGGAGGATCTGTCTGAACATGGATTTCATGGCTCTAGAAATATGGTTGGAGTCTTCTGGCCGAGAAGACAAGGGCTAGGGCCAGCTTCTCAATGCTCAGATATTGAAGCTCGGCATTCTGTAATATTTTGCTGGTAAAATAGATTGGAAACTGCTTCTTTTTCCTTTCTGCAACAAGAGCAGAGCTTATAGCCCAGTTAGTGATAGATAAATATAAGGATAATGGTTTCCCCTGAATGGGGGTTTGTAAGATTGGTGGTTTTGAAAGATTTTCTTTAATAACTTGGAATGCATGTTCACAGTCATCAGTCCAATGCAAAGCTTTTTTGTTTTTAAAGTTTGGAAAAAACATAAAGATTTAGAAGCTAGGCAGGGTAAAAATCTAGAAAATGCAGCAAGTCTCCCTGTTAATCGCTGGACTTCTTTGATGGTTTGTGGACTTGTCATGTCTAAAACAGCTCGGCATTTTTCTGGATTGGCCTCGATACCTCGGCTTGTGAGCATGAAGCTGAGGAATTTGCCGCTCTGGACGCCGAATGCGCACTTCTCGGGATTTAACCGCATGTTGTATTTTCTTAGTTGACTGAAGATTTCTACGAGGTCGTCAAGGTGATTGTTGCCGATCTTAGTCTTGGCGACCATATCGTCAATGTAGACCTCAATGTTCCTGCCAATCTGTTTGCCGAAGACTTTGTCCATTAGACATTGATATGTTGCACCTGCATTCTTAAGGCCAAATGGCATGACTTTATAACAGTAGTTTCCATATTTAGTAATAAAGGCTGTCTTATTTTGATCGGATGGATGCATTTGGATCTAGTTATAGCCAGAATATGCATCAATAAAGCTGAGTTTTTCAAAACCAGAGGCGTTATCAACTAATCAATCAATAGAGGGCAAAGGATAGGAATCTTTAGGGCATGCTTTGTTGAGATCAGTGAAATCAACATGCATGCGCCATTTACCGTTATGTTTTTCTACCATGACAACATTCGCCAATCATGTTGTGAATCTGATTTCTTGGATGAAGCCCGCGTCGATGAGCTTCTTGGTTTCTTCCAGGGAAGCTTGTTTTCGGTCATGGCCGAGGTTTCTCTTTTTCTGTGCTACTGGTCGAACAGATGGATCTAATGTCAACTTCTGGGATATGATGGATGGATCGATGCCTGGCATATCAGCTGGCGTCCAAGCAAACAGGTCGGCATTTTGCTGCAAGAATGCTCGGAATGACGATTTCTCTTTTGAGGATAATATTGAGCCGACGTATGTGAATTTGTCCGTGCTTTCTGTGAAATAGATTTTATGCAGGTCTTATGTTGGGGTTGGTCTTTCAAGGGTTCCCGCTCTGGGATCAAGATCGGCCAGAGCTGGTAGCTCGTCCAGGCTGCCGATGTTATGAACATGGGCTCTTGTGTTTGAGTTAGGTCTTTTGAGACTGTTGTTGTAGCATTCCCTGGCTTCTCGGGCATCACTATGAATGGTTGCAATTGTGTTATCCTACAAAGAAAACTTAATACAAAGATGAATTGTAGATACTATAGCACCGAACCTATTTAAGAAAGGTCGGCCAAGTATTAAATTGTAAGGACTAAAATAATCAACCACTAAGTATTGAATATCTGAAGTTTTTTATGAAGGAAACTCACCAAGTGTGGTTTGTAACCACACAGAGCCCATAACCAGGACTTTGTCACCTGAGAAACCTACCAGGTCACCAGTGGAAGGTTGGAGGATGTTATTGCTAAGTTTCATTTTCTGGAATGTGGAGTAAAAGAGAACGTCGGTACTGCTCCCTGGGTCTAGCAACACCTTTTTTACTAGGAGATCTCCGAGCTGTAGGGAGATTACGACCAGGTCATCTAGATTCACTACCATATTATTATGATCGGCTGTCTGGAATGTTATCTGTGGAGAGTGTGGTAGTGTCTGCTGTTGAGTTTGATCAGCGTTGATGGAAAGCATAGCTCGGTAAGATCGCTTTCTTGCCGAGCTTGTGGCTCCTCCACCTACAAAACCTCCGAAAATACAGTTAATTATATGTATTGGTTGTTCGGGATGGTTGTTGTTCGGTCGGTCTTTATCTCGGCCATGCTGTGTGGCCGAGCTTTGTTCGCCAGAAGGGGGTGCTCGCCGTAGTATGTGGTCGCCGATGTATTTGTCTAGGTGACCTTGCCGAGCTAATCGCTCTAGAAGGTCTTTGGCGATGATATAGTCGTCGGTAGTGTGTCCGTGCTTTTGGTGGAAAGAGTAGTATTTTGATCAGTCCGCGATGATATAGTCGTCGGTAGTGTGTCGTGTTCTGTCGTCGTCTCTGTAGTGAGGCTTTTCTATTTTCCGAGCTTGTCGGAGTTCCTCGATGTCAATCTGACCTTTAGCCTTTTCACGGAACTTGGCCATAGTTTTAGGTTTGGCTACAACAATAGTTTCTTGGAATTTTCCTGGTCGGAGTCTGCTTTTTATTTTGTGCAGTTCCACCTCGGGGTGGAGGTCGGGTATACTCATAGCTATCTTTGTGAAGCGCGTCAGGTAGTCCCTAAGGCTTTCGTGCTGGCCTTGCTTGATTGTATTAAGGTAATCGGAGTCGTGTAGGTAAATGGTGGATCCAGCAAAGTGCTCCTCAAAGGACTTTGATAAGTCTCGAAAGCGATAAATAAAACCTGCAGGAAAAGAACAAAATCAATCAAGTGTAGGACCGTTTAAGTAAGATGGAAAACAACGACATAAAACTTTATCAGATGTACCATTTACTATCATTATGGAGGTGAACTTTTTGATATATTTCTTTGGATCACCTAACCCATCATAGGGAGTTAGGGTGGTCGGCAGAGTAAACCTCCTGGGTAACACGAAATTCATCACCTCGACCGTGAATGGCCCAGGGGAACTTTCTTGATTGTCGTCCTCACCATCTGACCGAGCTTCCTCATCATGCTCGGGTTGCTCTTCGTCGTGCCGAGCGGTTTCAGAGACGTGTGTTGGTCCTGATTGATGTTCGGTTTCTCCTGTCGGTTCTTGTCGTTCATTGTTGTTTCGATCTAGGTGTTATTCAAGTTGGCAATTTGATTTGCCATTCTTTGGTTCTCTTCGGCCATGCGCTGGTTGGCTTGCCGCAACTCGGTCACCATCTGAAGGAGTTCGGATGGTGTGGGTAGAAGGTGTTCAGCCATGACTTCAAACGAGAACCTCGAGGCCGATGATATATGGAAGGGATTATATTCTCGGCCCCACGGTGGGCGCCAATTGTTCTTGTATGGATACCTGAAGGGAGAGCTCGGTCCCTAGGAGCCGATGCCGAGTTATTATCTTCGGGGACGACCTTTGAGCTTTTGTATAGATCCGAGCTTTTTTCCAAGAGAATGTCCAATCGTGCTAGGCGTGAGCAAGGAATAAGGGGGGGAGTGTACCTGCAAAGGCACTCCGAAGTTTATGTAAGTATTGAGCATTCAATGTGTCTTTAGGATAGGAGATCATACCTTTTGTAGGTGGAAATGTACTAGTCGGTTATGTTTCTGCTTTATTGTCTGTATTAAAGAGCAATAATGTTGGGTTGGACGTTTCACTTTTTGGAAAGCATTCCGTTAAGCTGAATTATAACGTAAGTTACCAATTAATGACGTTGATTGCCGATTAATAATGTGGCGCCGATTAATAACGTAACGCCAAACTATGATGCGTTCTGCTGAGTTATGACTCATAATGTCAAGTTATGACTTGATATTTTTAACGGTCAGATCATTATTGAACTAATATTTGCTTAGAAATTGTCACTAAAAATTTTTAAAATTTTATTTGTAAATTATAACTTATTATTTGCTTAAGTTGTTACTTTTTAAAATTTTATTACGCTTTCTTAGGTTGTTGCGTATATAATTTTTAATATTGTTGAACTAATTATTTACTTAGGTGTCGTTATTAAAAATTATTAAAAATTATAAATTATTATTTGTTTAGGTTGTTCACTAGAATTTTTTAAAATTTTATTTATAAATTATAAATTATTATTTGTTTAAATTGTTACTTTTTCATTTCAAGTTAATTGTTGAGTTTGTTATTTTTCAAATTTTAAATTATTTGCTAAAATTATTACTTTTTAAATTTTGAATTATTTGCATATTACTCTTTTTAATTATTGATTATTGTAGTTACCTCATATTCCTAAACTAATAAAATAACATTTTTGAAAAAATTAATTTAAATATATTTTAATTTAAATTTATTTTCAAACTAATAAATTCACGTCATTACTGTGATTTTTGAAAAATTAAGTTCTATTTAAATAAACTAAATAAAAAAAATAAGAGAATCTCTTTAATTTAAATTTACATATGAATTAACTAAGTTCACGTAATAACAATACTAATTCTATTTAAATAATAATTAAAAAGATATTTTTATCATTTTTTGAATTAAGTACGAATTAGTTTTATCACTTAAGATTTAATTTATAACTAGATGTAAATCAGTTTTTACGTAATAACAATAATAATTAATAATTATTCAATTAGTTTTCGTGTAACAATAATAATTTGTTTATATTATATCATTTTTTAGTTAGTTGTTAGTATTTATATTTTAAATTCAAATCAAAGCCAATTAGATTTTAAAAAATTATAGCTATGAGTCAAGAATTAGAAATGCACATCAGCATACCTCTCTTAGTACAATTAATTGCACCTTTTAAATTTTTTCTATCTTTTTTTAATGACGTTCGTATTCATAAAATTGTTGAAATCAATCATATAGTTAATAATTTGTGTGTACGTATATGAGTGATAAGGTTATGAACACTACCGAGTTACAAAAAGTTTTCATTACCATCTTGTATCTCGATTATTTAGTATAACGAATTATTTCCTTTACATATGTGCCTTATTTAAAATTTCTCTACTTTTTTCAATGGTAATTGGTATTCATAAAATTGTTGAGATCAATTATATGGTTGAAAATTTGTGTGTATATATATGAATGATAAGGTTATGGACAGTTGGACACTACCGAGCTACAAAAATTCTCTACTGCCATGCTCAATGAGATGGTTTGTCTCGATAAAGATGTGAGTTTTTTGCCAAATAAATGTTAAATTTGTTTTATTGATATTTTAAGTGTGTTATTTACTATTTTTATTTGTTCTTTGATTTTTGTGTGTCAATTCTAGGGAGAAAAAATACATGCCTCAATTAAGAGGATTCTTGTGTCTCGATTCATGAATTTGTTAAGAGAATGAATAGTTCTGTGAGTTTAAACCAAATGTACTGATGTACGGAGACTTTTGGAATCGTCAAGTATCCTACCATATGGATTTAGGTTTGTGAGTTTTGATACTCTCAATGCTCCGAGTTTGATTACACCTATTTAGTTTATAAGTTTGTTATTTTAAAAAATATTCAATGATAAATTTATTTAATTCATCGATAATTTTGGCTGTATTTTTTTAACAAACTTATTGATAATAAATATTTTTTATTTTAATCCATTTTAAATGTTATTGAATATCTTTAGAACACTCTTGAAAAGGATGACAAGTCTACCACATACAATATTATTGAAATGAAAGTCGATGATAGATAACTAATTATTATTTTTTAAATATAAACACTTACACATAATAAAGGAGTAAAATAAAATCTAAAAATTTTAATATTAATTTCAATGAAAATTTATTTATTTGAATTTGTTTTAAGATTTCATTCTATATATTCAAATTTATTTATTTTAGTATTTTGTATTTAAACTGTTATTTTAACTTTATTTTGTTATAAATATTTTTATAATATTAAACTTTTTTTTTGTATTGGAAGGATTTTAATTTGTTAAAAATATTTGTTTCCGCTGAATAAACATTTTTTTATTTAAAATATTATTATTGATATATTAATATTAAAAATATAAAAAATAAACATACTTTAGAAAAAAATTTTACGTCGTTTGATCTTTACAAAATTAAAATGATTAATTAATTAATTATTAATTTTTAAATTGTAACTATTTCTTTAATAAAAAATAATTTATAAATTGTGTTTAAAATTTTATGAATTAATTAATTTTAAAATTTTAAAATATAAAATATATATGTATATAGTTTTGGTATAATTTCGTTTATTGTTATTTTTAACTTGTAATTAGTCTTTTTAATATAAATACTTATACATATTAGATGAGTAAACAAAATCTAGAAATTTTAATATTAACTTTAACGTAAATTTATTTATTTAGATTTATTTTAAAATTTTATTTTATAAATTTGAATTTATTTATTTTAGTATTTTCTATTTAGATTGATATTTTAACTTTATTTTGTTATAAATATTTTTTAATATTAAACTTTTTTGTGTTTGAAAGATTTTAATTTTTTGAAAAAAATTTATTTTCGGTGAATAAATATTTTTTATTTTTTTATTTAAAATGTTATTATTGGTATGTTAGTATTAAAATTATAAAAGATAAATCATACTTAAAAAATGTATTATAAAAGACTGTATGGAGAACTTTGGCTTATGATATTCATCGGAGATGACCTTCAGTGAGGAGATTAACTTTTTATTTACCTAAAAAGCAAAATATCATCTTTAAAGACGATGACAATCTTGAGAAAATCATGGATTAAGAAAAAGAGAAAGGTATGATATTCTTAGCATGGATGGAGGCCAATAAAAAATTTGAAGCAGGTCAAACTTTAAGGTACGATGAGTTTTCAAATCAAATTATTTATGATAGAGAAGAAAGGGAATGACATCCACGCAAGAGAGAGTATTCTATGTGGAGGTTAAACTATGTTCCACTGGGTACAGGTGATATCTACTATATGAGAATTTTGTTAATTGTTCAAAAATATTGCACAACATATGAGTCTATTAGGATAGTTAATGAGACAACACATCCTAGATTCGAAAGTGCTTTCTATTTTATGGGACTACTGTATGACGATGAATAATTCATTACAGCTATTAATGCGGTCTGGTCATCAATTAAGAAAACTGTTTGTGATGCTATTGATATCTAATAGTGTTAGCAAACCAAATCACATTTAGAATGTAACTTAAACCTTATTGGCTGACGGGATACTATATACGAGGAGAAAAATATTGAAAAACCAAGGTATTTCACTATGTGGTAAATCATTGTCACATGTAGGACTTTACTTTTCAAAATCAGTATTCACCCATAGACAAATTTACGTTACTTTTATAACTTTTTAGTAGTGGGAGTCCGACTTCGTTATGTCGGTCTCCTTTAAGTTATTTTTGTAATCCTCTTTCTTGGATCTTTGTTAGATCTCTTTCAGGGATTACTTTTATAACTTTTTAGTAGAAGGAGTCCGACTTCGTTATGTCGGTCTCCTTTAAGTTATTTTTGTAATTCTCTTTCTTGGATCTTTGTCAGATCTCTTTCAGGGATTACTTTTATAACTTTTTAGTAGTAGGAGTCCGACTTTGTTATATCGGTTTCCTTTAAGTTATTTTTGTAATCCTCTTTCTTGGATCTTTGTCAGATCTCTTTCAGGGATTACTTTTATAACTTTTTAGTAGTAGGAGTCCGACTTCGTTATGTCGGTCTCCTTTAAGTTATTTTTGTAATCCTCTTTCTTGGATCTTTGTTAGATCTCTTTCAGGGATTACTTTTATAACTTTTTAGTTTTTGGCTGACTTTGTTATGTCGGGCCCTTCTAAGTTAAAGTAATCCTCTTTAATAAGGTTGGCCAGACCTCTTTCCAGGGTTTACTTATAACTTGGTTTGACTTGGTTCGACTTCTTAATGTTCGACCAGTCTTTAAGTTATTATTTTAGCGATCCGTAAGACCTCGTCAGGTTCTTTTTTAGATCACTTTCGATAACTTCTTACATTATTCTGTGTTCATCTTTTCCGATTTGTAGAAAGTGGTTGTCATCTCTAGATCGTCCTTTGGGTGAATCGCGTTTTCACCTTTATCAGACGGTTGTCTTTATCGTGATCGTGCAGTGAAATTGTTTTTCACTTTCTGCCGATCTGTTGCTTTATAATCGGACGATGAATGCTTCAGATTAATGCGTCTTGAGATCTTTGTAGAATATTTAAAATATATTTTATTTAAAAGAAAAGTGCAAATATATACATATGGGATTGTCTGAGTCTAAACTTGGTGCCTCATTAAAAAACCTTTTCAGGAAAAAGAGTGCATCCAATGATGAGGTCTTTTATCTCTTCTAACTGTAGTACCTTCTTAGGTTGTAGGCGTGCCATGACCTGGGAAGCTCTCGTCCATCGAGTTCAGACAGTTTGTAGTAGCCCTTTCCAAGTACTTCTACAACTCGGTAGGGTCCTTTCCAGTTTGCTGCCAGCTTTTCTTCTCCTGGTCGAGTTGTTCCGATATCATTTCGAATTAGGATGAGATCATTTTCTGTAAAACTTCTCGGTACTACCTTTTGATTATATCTGGAAGCCATTCGGCGCTTTAGAGCTTCTTCCCTGATCCGAGCTCTTTCCTGGATTTCAGGTAACAAGTCGAGCTCTTCTCTCTGCAGTTGGGAGTTTGCTTCCTCATTGTAGTGAATTACTCTAGGTGACCCATCCTCAATCTCTACTGGGATCATCGCCTCTATTCCGTATGCTAATCGGAAGGGAGATTCCTTCGTGGTGGAATGTGGCGTTGTTCGATACGCCCATAGGACCTGTGGAAGCTCTTCTGCCCAGGCTCCCTTTGCATCTTGTAATCTCCATTTTAATCCGGCCAGTATGACTTTGTTAACGGCTTCGGCCTGTCCATTGGCTTGTGGGTGTTCATCGGAGGTGTACTGGTGCTTTATATTCAAGTCGGCTACTAGTTTTCTGAAGCCTGTATCTGTGAATTGAGTGCCATTGTCTGTGGTTATTGAATATAGAACCCCGAACCTCGTGACAATGTTTCTATATAAGAATTTCTGGCTTCTTTGAGCGGTGGCATTGGCTAGGGGCTCTACCTCGATCCACTTTGTAAAGTAATCTACCCCTACTATGAGGAATTTAACTTGTCCTGATCCTTGTGGGAAGGGGCCGAGAAGATCGAGTCCCTATTTTGCAAATGGCCAAGGCGAGGTCACGCTGATGAGCTCTTCTGGCGGGGCGATGTGGAAGTTAGCATGTTTCTGACATGGTGGACATGTCTTTACAAATTCTGCAGCTTCTTTCTGTAGAGTTGGCCAATAAAATCCCGCCCAGAGTACCTTTTTGGCGAGAGCTTGCGCTCCGAGATGATTGCCACAAATGCCGCTGTGTATTTCTTCTAGCACTTCTCTTGTGTTGGAGGTCGGTACGCATTTTAGTAAAGGTATTGAGATTCCTCTTTTGTACAGGATGTTGTTTATGATGGTGTAGTACTGTGCCTCCCTTTTTAACCTCTTTGCCTTCTTTTCTTCTGTGGGGAGCGTTCCTGTTTTGAGGTAGTTGATTATGGGGGTTATCCATCCTTGGTCCTGACTTGTTATAGTCAGGACTTTTTCCTCTTCCGAGATTGACGGGTTCTGTAACATTTCCTGGATTAGGCTTCTATTGTTGCCCCCTGGTTTGGTGCTGGCTAATTTTGAGAGTGCATCAGCTCAGGCATTTTGTTCGCGGGGTATGTGGCAGATCTTATACTCCCCAATTTGTCCGAGCTGTTCCTTGGTTTTATCCAAATACCTTTTCATGGTGGGATTGATGACAAGTCATCTTAGCCTAGTTTCACTAGCCTTTTTCTTTTGTTTTCAATAGAATTATGCACTTTCTTGAGCCAAAAGCAAGCCAATTGGGTAGATTTTCATGTTTTCTTTGATTTAATCAACCATGTATGAATTCATGCTATTTCATGAGGTTTTGTGCTATAATTGTCACATATTATGAAAGAATGAATATCTCATGATTTTGAGCATAGCTTTGATGTGTTTGGTTGATTAATGATAGGGGAAGAAAGCTTGAAGAAAGGTTGAAGCAAGAAGGAATGGCTAGGAGTAAAGAGAGGACAATGGAATAAGTGAAAATGAACCAGGAAGCAAAAAGCTGGACCAAAAGTTAGCCTCAAACTTTTGCACAAACTTTTGGGTGAAAAGTTAGCCCCAACTTTAGCCCCTAACTTTTGGGCTAACGTTGGCACATGAAAGTTACTCCCTGGGCACCAAAAGTTTGCGCCAACGTTAGCCCCTAACTTTGTGGCTAACGTTGGCATGAGAAAAACACCCCCTGGGCACCAAAAGTTTGGGCCAACGTTAGCCCCTAACTTTGTGGCTAACGTTGGCTTGAGAAAAACACCCCCTGGCCACCAAAAGTTTGCGCCAACGTTAGCCTCTAACTTTTGGGCTAACGTTGGCACATGAACAATACAAAGGGGGAGCAAAAGTTTGCGCCAACGTTAGCCTCTAACTTTTGGGCTAACGTTGGCACCATAAGTACACATAAGGAGGCCAACGTTGGAGCAAAAGTTAGACCCCTAACTTTTGCCCCAACGTGGATAGCAGCAAAGCATGGAGGCTGATAGTAAAAGTTAGAGTAAAAGTTAGCCTCAAACTTTTACTCAAACTTTTACTCAAACTTTTGCAAAACTTCAACCCGGTTCAATTGGTTCACTTTGGTTCCTCTCCAAACTCCAAGAGCAATCAACCAAGGCCTCTCTCAACCCAATTCCACCAAGAGCAAAGACCCAACTCAAGGCTAGAAGATCATTTGAAGAAAGTGTATAAATAGGATAGAATTCAAGTTTTTCGAGGAGCTTCCCTTTTAGTTTTTCAGAATAGCTTTCTTTTAAATTTGGCTTAGAGCTCACTTTTCTTTTTCTGAGCATTGTTGTTTTTAATTCAAGAGAATTTGGGAGGAGAATTGATCTCTCTTCTTCCTTGTTCTTGCCCAGCACTCTTTATTTTTCTTGTCTTGGATTTTGGGTGGAGAATTGAAGAAATTCTGTTTCAATCTCACCTTGGGATCTTGTTTAATTTTCTGCTTAATTGAATTTCAGTTTCGGTTACTTGCTTCTTCATCTACTTTCTTTGCAATTTACAATTTCCTTTGCAATTGTTCTTGTTGGATCTAGGAAGGCATTGAGATCTAGACTTGGTTTTCTAGTCTCTTGGGTCCTGAGATCTGAATTCCAATTTTACATCCTCTGTTTACTACTTTCCATGCTCATTTACTTTTCTGTTTAAGATCCGGTTTGATTCAAGACATCTTCTATTTCTCTGTTTGTTGCAATTTACTTTTCCTTGTTTAATTCCTGCAAATCCAACTCCTAATTCCCTTTACAATTCAAGCCATTTACATTTCTTGCACTTTAAGATTTTGCAATTTACATTTCTTGTGTTCTAAGTTTCTGCCATTTAATTTCTTGCTCTTTAAGATTCAGCACTTTAAATTCCAGTTCTCTTTAATTTCATGCAATTCACCCATTTCCTTTACTTTCTATGCAATTTAAATTCTGCAAATCACAAATCTCTCAACCAAATCTTGATTCGCTTAACTAAATCAACCACTAAACTAAAATTGCTCAATCCTTCAATCCCTGTGGGATCGACCTCACTCCCGTGAGTTATTATTACTTGATGCGACCCGGTGCACTTGCCGGTTAGATTTGGGTGTCTTGGAGAAATTCGTTTCTCCGCGAAAATATCCCATCAAGTTTTTGGCGCCGTTGCTGGGGATTGAATAGATTGACAATGATTAAGTGAAGTGGAGATCTAGATCAAGCACTTTTTCTTTTCTGTTTCTTTAACTTTTGACTAACACGCTAACTGTTTGAATTTTTGCCTAAGCTAACTAATATTTCACTTCAGCCATGGATTGAAGTGTTATTGCTTTTCTGGTATTGTGTGATTCTTGTGTTTTGCTTGTATGTCAGATGCAAGAAGAGAGATCCCTACCTTTCATGAAACTGACGAAAGAATCCTTCGAAGGCTAAGAAGATAAGCAAAAGAAAAAAATTTTGCTGGAGAGGAGGAATCAGATGAAGAATATCATGAATTGGAGGAACACTCAACAAATCCAACAAATCCACCAGTGAGAATGGCCAACAACAATGGTCAACCCCAGAGGAGAGTCTTGGCTTCATATACACTTGCTAATCCAAGGCATTGTGGGAGTAGCATCCTTACCCCAAATGTCGATGCAAATAACTTTGAATTGAAGCCCCAACTCATCACCTTGGTGCAGAACAATTGTTCCTATGGAGGAGGCCCCTTGGAAGATCCAAACCAGCACCTATCCATCTTCCTGAGGATATGTAACACAGTGAAGACCAATGGTGTGCATCCTGACAGTTACAAATTGCTGCTATTTCCATTTTCCCTCAAAGACAAAGCCACTCAATGGTTAGAGTCATTTCCAAGAGATAGCATCAACAACTGGGATGATCTAGTAACCAAGTTTCTTGCCAAGTTTTACCCACCTCAAAAAGTTATTAGATTGAAGACTGAAGTACAAACATTCACACAAATGGATGCTGAACCCTTGTATGAGGCATGGGAACGATACAAAGCTCTAATCAGGAAGTGCCCTCCTGAGATGTTTAATGAATGGGATAAACTCCAAAATTTCTATGAAGGACTGACAATGAAAACTCAAGAGGCACTTGACTATTCAGTAGGAGGCTCAATGCAACTCATGAAGACAGCTGAAGAAGCTCAGAACCTCATTGACATGGTGGCTAACAACCAATATTTCTTTGGCCATCAGAGACAACACCAACCATCACTAAGGAAAGAAGTTTTAGAAATGGAAGGGGTTGACACCCTCCTAGCTCAAAACAAGATAATGCAGCAGTAGATTCAAGAACAATTTGAGCAGATGGCTAAAAAGATTGATAGTTTACAAGTTGCAGCAGTGAATACAAGCCAACCATCAACCACATGGGGACAAAATGAAGAAAGCCAAGAAAATCAGCAGCAGGAACAACCTCAATATGTGCACAACCAAGGCTCATGCCAAAATGAGGTTTATGGTGACACCTACAATCCATCCTGGAAGAACCATCCAAATCTCAGATGGGGAGATAACCACACCCACAGCCAGCAACCGTGGCAGAAAAACTCAAACCAAAACAACTCAAGAAACACAACTTACTCAAACCACGACCAGCAAAACGCTAATAATAATCAATACAAGAAACTACAAAATACATATCAACCACCCCACCACAATCCACAAACTCACCAAAATAGCATTTCCGCACCAACATCTAACCCCCAAAACTACCACACTACCCCTACAAATAACTTCCAGCAACCACATTCCACCCCCATCATACCACCAATAGACCATCATGAAAGTAGAATTTCAAGTCTTGAGGCAGCCATACAAGCAATTGCTCAGTCCACTCAAAGCTTGGTCAAGTGCAAGAGAGAAATGAAGCTACCATGAAGAGCCTTGAACGACAAGTGGGACAATTGGCCAAACAAGCTGAACGGCCAACCAATGTTCTCCCAAGTGATACAATCTCCAATCCAAAGGACAAAGAAAAAGCTACAAAGTGGGAGGAGTGCAAAGCAATCATAGTGGAAAGTGAGAAGAAAGCCATCAATCAGGAAGAACACAACAGAGAAGTTCCACAAGAAGAGACAGAAGAGAGAAGTGAAGAGGATCAAAAAATCAAGAATGCAAAAAGCTCAAAGAGAGATAAGGACATCCTTGAAACACAACTACAAGAGAAGAAGGAAAGGGTGAAGCCACATATCCCCAAACTTCCATACCCTCAGAGGTTCAAAAAAGAGAATGAGGATAAGCAATACTCAAAGTTCCTGGACATATTCAAGACCCTCAGCATCAATATTCCTTTCTTAGAAGCACTTGAACAGATGCCAGTGTATGCCAAATTTATGAAGGAAGTGCTGACAAAGAAAAAGTCCCTAAAAGAAGGACAAATTATTGAGATGACAATGGAATGTAGTGCTATTCTCCAAAGAGAGTTACCAGAGAAGAAAGATGATCCTGGGAGTTTTTATATACCTTGCACCATAGGAGACATAACAATTGAAAAGTCCTTCTGTGACCTTGGTGCAAGCATAAACTTGATGCCTTTGTCTCTAATGAGGAAACTTCGAATTTGTGAGCTGAAATCCACACGAATACTCCTTCAAATGGCTGACAAATCCATCCAGCAAGCAGTTGGAGTTGTAGAGAATGTACTGGTAAAAGTGGGGAAATTCCTTCTCCCAGCTGATTTTGTCATTCTGGATATGGAGGAGGACCCTAACACCCCCATCATCCTAGGGAGGCCTTTTCTTGCTACGGGCAGAGCATTGATAGATGTTGAAAAAGGGGAATTATTGCTGAGAGTACATGATGAGCACCTAGCATTCCATGTTTTTAAAACCCCACATGAGCCCACTCAAGAAGAAGAGTATATGGAGGATAAGGCCAGAGATCAAAGTTTGAAGGAGGTAGTCAATGAGTTAGCTCCAAGACTTCCAAATCCATGCTTAAAAGAAGTAGAGATGGTGCAACAGACCAAAGAAATCAAGGAGGAACTAGATCCAAAACCTCCAGATGAGAAATTCAACATCTCAGATAAGGAACCACCAAGGCAGGGAGTATCTTTTGAGAAAGAAAAAAAGAAGAGGCCAAGAGGGTGGAGAAACTAGAAGATCCCTACTGAAGGCTTTTCACCAGGGGATAAAGTAGTGTTAAACACCCAACCAATGAAGGTGTCCCCACAATCATCCGAATACTACACTGTAAACCGGATCCTTTCACTTGAACACCTAGAGATCATCAAAAAGGAGACCGAAAGGAAGTTCACAGTAAGAGGAGAAAAGCTGAGGCACTATGATCTTCAACCCCCATGATCTAAGTGGATTGATGTCAAGCTAATGACAATAAAGAAGCGCTTGTTGGGAGGCAACCCAACCTGAGGTAGTTCACTTTTCATAGCTAATTCAATAAAAGGGTTAATTAGACTTATCTATATTGCAAGGAGCTAAGTTTGGTGTTGCACACCAAAATAAATTAAGAGAGAATGAAAGATTCTAAGTTTGGTGTTCGACCAAATTCTCATTTAAAAGCACATTCTCACCTTCTGCATACATGGATGCTAGCTCTGAGTAATCAGATAAACTAATTAACCAATTGTTTACTTTTTAGTTTTTCTAGTTTTTATTGTCTTTAACAAAGATAGGAGGATTTCACATATAGTTATTTTGATGCATGAGAAAGGTGGCAAGGAACTAAGTTTGGTGTTCACACACCAAAGTAAGTTCAAAAGCCTACAAGAAAATCCTGTACACTAACAAGTTACCTAAGGGCTTGAGAAACATACCATCAGCTGAGAGTAAGAAGAAGAAGAAGAAGAAGCCACCAAGAGGTTGTATTGTCACTTAATTCTTTCAGCATTGAACTGTTCTAATTTGGAAGTTTAAGTGTTACCATTGCAACAGTAACTGTTAGTTCAGCCATTTTGCATCTTGAGTGTTCTAGTTGAAATAAATATGCTAGCTTAAGTATGTGCTTGTGTGTTCACTTTCACTTAACTAAATGCATGCTTTGTCCCCTGCATCTTTAATTCAATAAAAGAAATGTTTGAATGTGAAGTGAGATAGTTCTCTGTTAGATAGAAGTAAAATAAAAGTAAGTGGTGGTATGTGTGTGATTGTATAATAGCTCACCTTTAATGAATAAGAACACTAGGACGTCTCCTCTTAAGTAGAAAGTAGCTACTGTCTATGAATCTCAATCAAATAAAAATCCTTGGTTAGAAAGAAAAACAAAAAAAGAAAGAAAAAAAGGGGAGAAAAAGAAATAGCCAAAAAGTGGCAGAACAAAAGAAAACAAACAGAAACAAAGCTGGACACCAATAGCTTGAACCTTAGAATATATGCCTGTGGTGTCTTTGTATTAGGATCTGCTTGGATTATTAAGCTCTTTGGAGTGCATCAACACTTGATGACTTGGGTTAACTAACCCGGGATCATCAGCTGAAAGTCCACTATCAAGAGCAACCTAACTACAAGGCATTTAGTAGCCCAAAGAGGTGCTGGGCATCAATGTTCTAAGAAGGAATGTGAGCCAAGTGTCTATAGTGAATAATGTGTCAAGTAAAAAAAAAAAAAAAGGAAATGAGCTTGCTACACATGACACTCAAATAAAACTTTTGAACAAGATAATAACCAAGGATAAAGGAACAATGAGAGATCATAGCAGTATGTTACTTGAAGCTTGAAGGAGACTTTCTAAGCTTAAGAATCAATAAGAGGTGAGTGTGTACATATCCACATAAAACCCCATGAACTACTAATAACACTCTTCTAGCATGAACATCCTCTTCCAAAAACTTGATGGGTATTTTGGTAGAAAAATGAATTTCTCCCAAAACACACAAATCTAACTGGCAAGTGTACCGGGTCACATCAAGTAATAAGAACTCACGGGAGTGAGGTCGATCCCACAGGGATTGAAGGATTGAGCAATTTTAGCTTAGTGGTTAATTTAGTCAAGCGAATCAAGATTTGGTTGAGTGTTTTGTGATTTGCAAAAATTAAATTGCATGGAATTAAAGAGAACAGGAAATAAATTGCTGAATCTTAAAGAACAAGAAATTAATTGGCAGAAACTTAGAATGCAAGAAATGTAAATTGCGGAATCTTAAAGTGCAAGAAATGTAAATGACTTGAATTGTAAAGGGGATTGGGACTTGGATTTGCAGAAATTAAACAAGGAAAAGTAAATTTGCATCAAGCAGAGAAGTAGAAGAGGGTTTGGGTTAAATCGGATCTTGAAGCAGAAAAGTAAATGAACATGAAAACAGTAAATAGAGAATTAGAAATTGAAAGTTCAGATCTCAGGACCCAGAGACTAGAAAACCGAGTCTAGATCTCAATGCCTTCCTAGATCCAACAAGAACAATTGCAAGGGAATTGTAAATTGCAAGGAAAGTAGATGAAGAGCAATTAACAGAAATTAAATTCAATCAAGCAGTAAATAAAGCAGAGAGATCCAAGGATGAGATTGAAACAGAATTTCTTCAATTCTCCAACCCAAGATCCAAGACAATTGTAATTGAAATTGAAAGCGATAAAACTAAGAGGAAGAGAAGTGAA
Source organism: Arachis ipaensis (assembly GCF_059453495.1). Lineage (NCBI taxonomy): Eukaryota > Viridiplantae > Streptophyta > Magnoliopsida > Fabales > Fabaceae > Arachis > Arachis ipaensis. The sequence continues at coordinate 87,358,626 of NC_142441.1, read as the reverse complement.
TTCTCCTTCCCCAAGACTAAGAAATTAAAGATCACTCAATATCCAAAGCTCTCCAAAAACTATTATGAAAATTCAAAGGGAAAGCTCCCCGAAGAACTTGAATTCTATCCTATTTATACACTTTCTTCAAATGATCTTCAAGCCTTGAGTTGAGCCTTTTCTCTTGGTGGAATTCGGTTGAAAGAGGCCTTGGTTGATTGCTCTTGGAGTTTGGAGAAGAACCAAAGTGAACCAAATGAACCGGGTTGGAGTTTTGCAAAAGTTGGAGTAAAAGTTTGAGCAAAAGTTAGGGGCTAACTTTTGCTCCAACTTTTCATATCAGCCACCATAACTTGCTGCTATCCACGTTGGGACAAAAGTTAGGGGTCTAACTTTTGCTCCAACGTTGGCCTCCTAATGTGTACTTATGGCGCCAACGTTAGCCCAAAAGTTAGAGGCTAACGTTGGCGCAAACTTTTGCTCCTCCCCTTGTATTTTTCATGTGCCAACGTTAGCCCAAAAGTTAGGGACTAACGTTGGCGCAAACTTTTGGTGGCCAGGGAGGTTTTTCTTATGCCAACGTTAGCCACCAAGTTAGGGGCTAACGTTGGCGCAAACTTTTGGTGCCCAGGGGTGATTTTCATGTGCCAACGTTAGCCCAAAAGTTAGGGGCTAACGTTGGCGCAAACTTTTGGTGCCCAGGGAGTGATTTTCAAGTTCCAACGTTAGCCCAAAAGTTAGGGGCTAACGTTGGGGCTAACTTTTCACCCAAAAGTTTGTGCAAAAGTTTGAGGCTAACGTTAGGTCCAGCTTTTTGCTTTCTGGTTCAATTTCACTTATTCCATTGTCCTCTCTTTACTCCTAGCTATTCCTTCTTGCTTCAACCTTTCTCCAAGCTTTCTTCACCTATCATTAATCAACCAAACACATCAAAGCTATGCTTAAAATCATGAGATATTCATTCTTTCATAATATGTGACAATTATAGTATAAAACCTCATGAAATAGCATGAATTCATACATGGTTGATTAAATCAAAGGAAACATGAAAATCTACCCAATTAGCTTGCTTATGACTCAAGAAAGTGCATAATTCAATTGAAAACTAATGAAAAGGGCTAGTGAAACTAGGCTAAGATGACTTGTCATCAGGGATCTTTGGCTTGGTAGCTCCCTGTTATTTGTGATGTGACCACTTGTGAATCACTGTAAATGTTGAGTTTTTGAGCTCCGACCTCTTTAGCCAGCTTCAAACCGACTAATAATGCTTCATATTCTGCCTGGTTGTTTGAGGCCGGGAATCCGAACTTGAGGGAGAGCTCAACTTGGGTTCCTTGGTTGCTTTCTATTATCACGCCTGCGCCGCTTCCAGTTTTATTTGAAGAACCGTCCACGTAAAGATTCCATTCTTAGGGGTTTTTAAGGCATCTGTGATTTCTGCGATAAAGTCGGCCAAATACTATAATTTGATGGCTATCCGAGCTTCGTATTGGAGGTCGAATTCTGATAGCTCGACTGCCCATTGTAGAATTCTTCCTGCTAGATCTATTTTCTGCAATATTCCTTTTATGAGCTGGTTAGTTCGAACCTTAATGGTGTGAGCCTGGAAGTACGGGCAGAGTCGTCGAGATGTTAGGATAAGAGTATAGGCAAATTTTTCTATTTTCTGGTAGTTTATCTCGGATCCCTGTAGTGCCTTGCTAATGAAGTAGACGGGTTGTTGCCCATGTTCGTTTTCTCTGACTAGTGCTGAAGCTATTGCCCGGCTCCCTACTGCGAGATATAGTATGAGCGGCTCTCCTTCTCGTGGTCGAGATAGGATAGGTGGCCGTCCTAAGAACTCCTTGAAGTCTTGGAAGGCTTGCTCGCATTCTGTCATCCATTCGAACTGTTTTTCCTTTCTTAAAGTAGCATAGAAGGGGAGAGATCTTATCGCAGCTCCTGCTAAGAATCGGGATAAGGCGGCCAATCTCCTGTTGAGTTGTTGTACTTCTTTGACGCAGGTTGGGCTCTTCATTTTGAGTATGGCCTGACATTTGTCTGGATTTGCCTCAATTCCCCTTTGTGTGAGCATGAAACCTAAAAATTTGTCTGCTTCTACTGCGAAGGTGCATTTTGCAGGATTGAGTCGCATGTTGTGCTTCCTTATGGTGTCAAACACTTGAGCCAGGTCGGATAATAATGTATCTTCGCTTTGTGTCTTTATCAACATGTCGTCCACATAAACTTCCATGATTTTTCCGATGTGACCTGAGAAGACTTTATTCATTAGCCTTTGATAAGTAACTCCTGCATTCTTGAGACCGAAAAGCATCACGATATAGCAGTAGTTTGCCTTTGGTGTTAAGAATGAGGTCTTTTCCTGATCTGGTGGATACATGGGGATTTGGTTGTATCCCGTGTATGCGTCCATAAACGAGAGGTATCTGTATCCGGAGGAAGCATCTACCAAAGCGTCGATGCTTGGGAGTGGGTATGGATCTTTTGGGCAGGCTTTGTTGAGATCTGTGTAATCGGTGCACATTCGCCACTTCCCATTTGCTTTTTTCACCAAGACAACATTGGCTAGCCATAGTGGGTACTTGACTTCTCTTATAAATCCTGCCTCCAGTAGGGCCTGTACTTGTTCTTCCACAGCTTTGGATCGTTCTAGCCCGAGTTTCCTTCGTCTCTGCTGAACCGGCCGAGATCCTGGGTAGACCGCCAACTTGTGGCACATTAGCTTAGAGTCTATGCCTGGCATGTCTGCGGCTTTCCATGCAAAGAGATCAACATTATCTCGTAAAAATTGTACCAATAATTCTTTTGAGTCTCCTCTTAGGGTCGTGCCAATATTGGTTGTTTTGTCCGAGGTGTCTCCGATTTGAATATTCTCCATCTCGCCTTCTGGCTGCGGACGGAGTTCTTCTCGTTGCTGGACTCCGCCTAGTTCAATTGTATGAAACTCCTCTCCCCTTCCTCTAAGGTTTAGACTTTCGTTATAACAGCGGCGTGCCATCTTTTGATCTGCTTTTATCGTGGCTATCCCTTCTGTGGTTGGGAATTTCATGCATAGATGTGGGGTTGAGACTATTGCGCCGAGTTGATTGAGTATTGTCCGACCTATTAGAGCATTGTAGGCTGAGCTTACGTCGACCACAATGTAGTCTATTTTGAGGGTCCAAGATTGGTTCCCCTTTCCGAAGGTTGTGTGTAGCGATATGTATCCCAGTGGTTGTACTGGGTATCTCCTAATCCGAACAGGCTGTTCGGGTATGCCCTAAGCTCCTTTTCGTCTAAGCCGAGTTTGTCGAAGGCTGTTTTGAATAAGATGTCGGCAGAACTCTCCTGGTCCACTAATGTGCGATGTAGATTGGCGTTTGCCAGTATGATAGTGATGACCATGGGATCATCGTGTCCCGAGATGATGCCGAATGCGTCCTCTTTAGTGAATGTTATCCCCGGGATGTCTAGTGTTTCCTCCTTTCCTTCAACATGATATACTTCTTTGAGATATCTTTTGCGAGATGATTTGGAGATCCCACCTTCTGCGAATCCACCGTGTATCATGTGGACGTGTCTTTCTGGTGTCCGAGGTGATCATTCAGTTCGTCCGTCATCTTCGTCCCTTCGCCTCTTTCTTTGGTCATCATCTCGGGTGGCTAGAAATCGATCTAATTTTCCTTCTCTCACCAATTTTTCTATGATATTCTTTAAGTCGAAGCACTCGTTGGTGGAGTACCCTCGGACTCGATGGTATTCACAATATTCCTTCCGGTTTCCCCTCTCCTTTTGCCTTTGAGCGGTCGCGCTGGGGGGATTTTCTCTGTATGGCAGACTTCTTTGTACACGTCGACCAGGGATGCCCTGAGAGGAGTGTAATTATGGTATTTTTTGATTTTCTCCCCTTGTCAATCTTCTTTCTTTCTGGATTCTTTGTCTTTATCCCGGTAGGAGGCTCCAGATTTTGAGGTTTCTCCAAATCGGGCGTTTTCTTCCATATTGATGTATTTTTCTGCTTGTTCCTGTACTTCATCCAAGGAGGTCGGGTACTTTTTTGATATAGATTGGCTGAAAGGTCCTTCTCGTAGGCCGTTGATGAGTCCCATGATGGTGGCCTCTGTGGGTAAACTTGGTATGTCCACGCATGTTTTATTGAATCTTTCCATGTAGTTGCGGAGACTCTCCCAATCTCCTTGCTTGATCCCCAGTAGACTGGGGGCGTGCTTGGCCTTATTTTTCTGGATGAAGAATCTGGCTAGGAACTTTTTGGCCAGATCATCAAAGTTTGAGATGGACTTTGGAGGTAGGTTGTCGAACCATCTGATTGCCGTCTTCGTAAGGGTTGTTGGAAAAGCTTTACAGCGAACGGTATCTGAGGCATCGGTAAGGTACATTCTGCTTCTGAAATTGCTAAAATGATGGTTAGGATCTGTGGTGCCGTCATATAAAGTCATATCCGGTAGTTTGAAGTCCTTTGGGATCTTGGTTTTCATGATCTCCCTGGTGAATGGATCCTGTTCTTTGCGTGAGCTTTCCTCGAGAGTGATTTGAGGGGTTTTCGATTTGAGATCGGCTTCTAATTGTAGTAATTTTTCTTCCAATTCTCGTCGTCACCGTACCTCTCTTTGTAGATCCTTTCCAATCTCTCGTTGTTGTTGGGTTTCTTTTTCAAGTTGCTTCAAGCGATCTTGAAGTGCTTCTATTGCTCCCGGGTTTGCTGAATTTTTGTCTCCGTTGGATTCCGGGATATCTTTTGGTGGGGTGTCCGCATTTTTGTGCGGCGTTCTATTTTCTAAATCCGAATCGTGGTCGTTGTCATGGTCGTCCGCCATGGTGATGGGATGACTTCCAGGTCCCCAGCAACCGCTCCAATGTTCCGAGGGTTACCTGGAACTGTAGGTCAATCTCGGACGAGATCTTCTGTGCTGGTCGGAACCGATGTGTCCGGCTGGTAAATGGCGGTCGGAGCTGGTGCGTTCGACTTGTTTGGATTGAACGTGCTGCTGATCCTCTATCACCGAAGGGTGGGGGTACCTGCAAGAGACTCCGATGCTTAAGTTAGCATGGGTATTAAACAGGTGTTATGTAGAATCAGAGTATGAGTTATACCTAGGTGCTCCAGTGTATTTATAAAGGTGAGGTGTGACCTTTTGGATAAGATAAGTTAGTTATCTTATCTTATCTTGATCTTTTGAGTTGAGGTCAGCGTATCTTGAACGGAACCGCCTTTATCTCTATAGGCTTGGGCTGCCTTAGGATTTGAGTCGTGTTCCTCTACCTGGGCCCTTTATTGGGCTCTCTTGTTGACTCGGCCGAGTTCTTTAAGAAGAAGTCGGTCCGCTTGACCCGAAGAGGTCGGTCGCTTTATCGTCGATCATCCCAGGTCGGATAGCTCGACCCAAGGTATGAACAGAACCTTTCTTAACAAGGAAGAAATTTTTGAATCAAATCACTAATTGTTAGCAAGGATTTTCGAAAATAGTAAAAAAAATGGAAAGGATTTGATTTTGAAAAGATATGATTGAAAAGATATGATTTGAAAAAGATTTGATTTTGAAAAGACATGATTGAAAAGATATGATCTGAAAAAGATTTGATTTTGAAAAATTATGAAAATTTGAAAAATATTTGAATTAAAAACAAAATCTCCTCTCCTGTGCCATCCTGGCGTTAAACGCCCAGAATGGTATCCAATCTGGTGTTTAACGCCCAAAATACTACCTTTTTAGGCGTTTAACACCCAGCCAGGTACCCTGGCTAGCGTTTAAATGCCAGTTTTCCTTCCTCACTAGGCGTTTTGACCACCCAGCTTTTTCTGTGTAATTCCTCTGCTGCATGTTCTGAATCTTCAATTCTCTGTATTATTGACTTGAAAAGACATAATTTTGAAAATTTGTTGAATTTTTAATGATTAGAAATAATCAAAATGCAACTAATCATGGAAAACTAAGATCAAATAAACAATGCATGCAAGACACCAAACTTAAAAATTGACACTAGACTTAAACAAGAAACACAAATTATGTTTGATTTTTATCATTTTATAAAAAAAAAATTTGAATTTTTTTCAAAAATTAATTGGAAAAAGAAAATAAGAAATTCAAAATTCTTAATGAGAATTCCAGGAATCATGCAATGTTAGTCTAAAACTCCGGTCCAAGAATTAGACATGGCTTACTAGCCAGCCAAGCTTTCAGTAAAAGCTTCGGTCCAAAACACTAGATATGGCCAATGGCTAGCCAAGCCTTAGTAGATCATTACATTCAACAGCAAGATTGATAGAAATCAACAAGCTCTTATGATAATAAGTTGAAACCTCGGTCCAAAAGATTAGACATGGCTTCACAGCCACCCAGACTTCAACAAATCATCATGAAACTCTAGAATTCATCCTCAAAGAGTTTGAAGAACAAAATAAATTTTTTTGTATTTTTTTTCGAAAATTAAAAGAATAACAAGCTTAAAAATAAAATAAAATTACCTAATCTGAGCAACAAGATGAACCGTCAGTTGTCCAAACTCGAACAATCCCCGGCAACGGCGCCAAAAACTTGGTGCACAAAATTGTGATCTTCAATGGCACCAACAACTTAGTATGCACAATTATAATCTCAATTCTTTTTTCACAACTCCGCACAACTAACCAGCAAGAGCACTGGGTCGTCCAAGTAATAAACCTTACGTGAGTAAGGGTCGATCCCACGGAGATTGTTGGCTTGAAGCAAGTTATGGTCATCTTGTAAATCTCAGTCAGGCAGATTCAAATGGTTATGGGATTTAAGATAATTAAAATATGAATAAAACATAAAATAAGATAGAAATACTTATGTAATTCATTAGTGAGAATTTCAGATAAGCGTATGGAGATGCTTTGCTCCTTCTGAATCTCTGCTTTCCTACTGCCTTCATTCAATCATTCATACTTCTTTCCATGGCAAGCTGTATGTTGGGGGATCATGGTTGTCAATGGCTACCATCCGTCTTCTCAGTGAAAATAGTCCAAATGCGCTGTCACCGCACGGCTAATCAGCTGTTGGTTCTCGATCATGTTGGAATAAGATCTATTGATCCTTTTGCGTCTGTCACTACGCCCAACACTCGCGAGTTTGAAGTTCGTCACAGTCATCCCATCCCAGATCCTACTCGGAATACCACAGACAAGATTTAGACTTTCCGGATCTCAAGAATGGCTGCCAATAATTCTAGCCTATACCACGAAGGTTTTAATCTTACATTAGAAACCCAAGAGATACACAGTCAAGCTTGTTTGCATGTAGAACGGAAGTGGTTGTCAGGCACGCGTTCATAGGTGAGAATGGTGATGAGTGTCACATAATCATCACATTCATCATGTTCTTGTGTGCGAATGAATATCTTAGAGAAGAAATAGGCTTGAGTTGAATAGAAAAACAATAGTACTTTGCATTAATTCATGAGGAACAGCAGAGCTCCACACCTTAATCTATGGTGTGTTGAAATTCCACCGTTGAAAATACATAAGTGATGAAGGTCCAGGCATGGCCGAATGGCCAGCCCCCATAAAGGTCTAAGATAGCATAAGACTAATCAAAGATCCATGAAAATACAATAGCAAAAGGTCCTATTTATAATGAACTAGTAGCCTAGGATTTACTGAAATGAGTAAATGATGCAAAAATCTACTTCCGGGCCCACTTGTTGTGTGCATGGGCTGAGCATTGAAGCTTCCACCTATAGAGACTTTTCTTGGAGTTAAACGCCAGCTTTGGTGCTAGTTTGGGCGTTTAACTCCAGCTTTTGTGCCAGTTCTGGCATTTTGACGCCAGAATTTTTATGCTGACTTGGAACGCCGGTTTGGGCCATCAAATCTCAGGTAAAGTATGGACTATTATATATTGCTGGAAATCCCAGGATGTCTACTTTTCAACGCAATTAAGATCGCGCCAATTGGGTTTCTGTAGCTTCATAAAATCCACTTCGAGTTCAGAGAAGTTAGAATCCAATAGCATTTGCAGTCCTTTTTCAGCCTCTAAATCAGATTTTTGCTCAGGTCCCTCAATTTCAGCCAGAAAATACATGAAATCACAGAAATACACACAAACTCATAGTGAAGTCCAGGAATATGATTTTTGAATAAAAACTAATAAAAACATAATAAAAACTAACTAAAATATACTAAAAACATACTAAAAACAATGCCAAAAAGCATATAAATTATCCGCTCATCACAACACCAAACTTAAATTATTGCTTGTCCCCAAGCAACTGAAAATCAAATAGGATAAAAAGAAGAGAATATACTATAAATTCCAAAATATCAATGAAACTTAGCTCCAATTAGATGAGCGGGACTAGTAGTTTTTTGCCTCTGAACAGTTTTGGCATCTCACTTTATCCTTTGAAGTTTGGAATGATTGGCATCTATAGGAACTCAGAATTTAGATAGTGTTATTGATTCTCCTAGTTCAGTATTGTTGATTCTTGAACATAGTTACTTTATGAGTCTTGGATGTGACCCTAAGCATTTTGTTTTCCAGTATTACCACCGGATACATAAATGCCACAGACACATAACTGGGTGAACCTTTTCAGATTGTGACTCAGCTTTGCTAGAGTCCCCAATTAGAAGTGTCCAGAGCTCTTAAGCACACTCTTTTTTGCTTTGGACCACGACTTTAACCACTCAGTCTCAAGCTTTTCACTTGACACCTTCACGCCACAAGCACATGGTTAGGGACAGCTTGGTTTAGGTGCTTAGGCTAGGATTTTATTCCTTTACGCCCTCCTATCCATTAATGCTCAAAGCCTTGGATCCCTTTTACCCTTGCCTTTTGGTTTAAAGGGTTATTGGCTTTTTCTGCTTGCTTTTTCTTTTTTTTTTTCCTTTTATTTTCGCCATTTTTTTCTCGCAAGATTCTTCTTTTTCACTGCTTTTTCTTGCTTCAAGAATCAATTTTATGAATTTTCAGATCATCAATAACATTTCTCCTTTTTCATTGTTCTTTCAAGAGCCAACAATTTTAACATTCATAAACAACAAATTCAAAAATATGCACTGTTCAAGCATTCATTCAGAAAACAAAAGTGTTGCCACCACATCAAAATAATTAAACTAGTTTCTAGGATGAATTCGAAATCATGTACTTCTTGTTCTTTTGTTTTTAGATCATTTTTCATTTTAAGAAAGGTGATGGATTCATAGGACATTCATAGCTTTAAGGCATAGACACTTAGACACTAGTGATCATGTAATAAGACACAAACATAAATAAAACATAAAGCATAATTTTTAAAAAATAGAAAAATAAGAACAAGGAGATTAAAGAATGGGTCCACCTTAGTGATGGTGTCTTGTTCTTCCACTTGAAGATCTTATGGAGTGCTTGAGCTCCTCAATGTCTCTTCCTTGCCTTTGTTGCTCCTCCCTCATGACTCTTTGGTCTTCTCTAATTTCATGGAGGAGGATGGAATGCTCTTGGTGCTCCACCCTTAGTTGTCCCATATTGGAACTTAATTCTCCTAGGGAGGTGTTGATTTGCTCCCAATAGTTTTGTGGAGGAAAGTGCATCCCTTGAGGCATCTCAGAGATTTCATGATGAGGAATTTCCTCATGCTCTTGGTGAGGTCCATGAGTGGGCTCTCTTGTTTGCTCCATCCTTTTCTAAGTGATGGGCTTGTCCTCATCATTGAGGATGTCTTCCTCTATGTCAATTCCAGCTGAATTGCAGAGGTGACAAATAAGATGAGGGAAGGAAAACCTTGCCAAAGTAGAGGACTTGTCCGCCACCTTGTAGAGTTCTAGGGATATAACCTCATGAACTTCTACTTCCTCTTCAATCATGATGCTATGGATCATGATAGCCCGGTCTATAGTAACTTCAGACTGGTTGCTAGTGGGAATGATTGAGCGTTGGATGAACTCCAACCATCCCCTAGCCACGGGCTTGAGGTCACGCGTACGCGTCGCTGGTCGTCTTGGCGTGTCACGCGTACGCGTCATCCACGCGCACGCGTCTTTGTGCAAACTCCAATCCACGTGTACGCGTCAGGCACGTGCATGAAATTGTGATCTTCAATGGCGCCAACATCATGGTACGCACAATTGTAATCTCAAATCTTTGTCACAACTCTGCACAACTAACCAGCAAGTGCACTGGGTCGTCCAAGTAATAAACCTTACGTGAGTAAGGGTCGATCCCACGGAGATTGTCGGCTTGAAGCAAGCTATGGTCATCTTGTAAATCTCAGTCAGGCAGATCCAAATGGTTATGGAGAATTGATAATTAAAATATGAATAAAACATAAAATAGGATAGAGATACTTATGTAATTCTTGGTGAGAATTTCACATAAGCGTATGAAGATGCTTTATTCCTCCTAAACTTCTGCTTTCCTATTGCCTTCGTCCAATCATTCATACTCCTTTCCATGGCAAGCTTTATGTTGGGCATCACCGTTGTCAATGGCTACTTCTCGTCCTCTCAGTGAAAATGGTCCCAATGCGCTGTCACCGCATGGCTAATCATCTGTCGGTTCTCGATCATGTTGGAATAGGATCCATTGATCCTTTTGCGTCTGTCACTATGCCCAACACTTGTGAGTTTGAAGCTCGTCACAGTCATCCCTTCCTAGATTCTACTCGGAATACCACAGATAAGGTTTAGACTTTCCGGATCTCAGGAATGGCCGCCCATAATTCTAGCCTATACCACGAAGGTTTTAATCTTAGAATAGAAACCCAAGAGATACACATTCAAGCTTGTTTGCATGTAGAACGGAAGTGATTGTCAGGCACGTGTTCATAGGTGAGAATGATGATGAGTGTCACAGATCATCACATTCATCATGTTGAAGAATGAGTGTATATCTTAGAGAAGAAGTGGGTGTGAATTGAATAGAAAACTGTAGTACTTTGCATTTATTCATGAAGAACAGCAGAGCTCCACACCTTAATCTATGGTGTGTAGAAACTCCACCGTTGAAAATACATAAGAACAAGATGGTCTAGGCATGGCCGAATGGCCAGCCTCCCAAAGATGAAAAGGTCATTGAAAGTATATGAAAAAGTATATGAAAAGTATCCGAAAAAGTATAGCAAAAGGTCCTATTTATAGAAAACTAGTAGCCTAGGATTTACAGAAATAGGTAATTAATGCATAAATCTTCTTCCGGGCCCACTTGGTGTGCGCTTAGGCTGAGCATTGAAGCTTTCACATGTAGAGAATTTTCTTGGAGTTAAACGCCAGCTTTTGTGCCAGTTTGGGCGTTTAACTCCAGCTTTTATGCCAGTTCTGGCGTTTTGACGCCAGAAATTTTATGCTGACTTGGAACACCGGTTTGGGCCATCAAATATTGGGTGAAGCATAGACTATTATATATTGCTGGAAAGCCCAGGATATCTACTTTTCAATGCAATTAAGACCGCTCTAATTGGGCTTTTGTATCTCCAGAAAATCCACTTCGAGTGCAGGGAGGTCAGAATCCAACAACATCTGCAGTCCTTTTTCAGCCTCTGAATCAGATTTTTGCTCAGGTCCCTCAATTTCAGCCAGAAAATACCTGAAATCACAGAAAAACACACAAACTCATAGTAAAGTCCAGAAATGTGATTTTATTAAAAAACTAATACAAATATAATAAAAACTAACTAAAACATACTAAAAATAATGTCAAAAAGCATATAAATTATCCGCTCATCACACACGTCGCTGCAAATTCCTCCATGTTGTGCGCACGCGTGAGCTATGCGTGCGCGTTGATGCTCACTGGTTATCTCCTTAGTTTCTTGTGTTCCTTCCATTTTTGCAAGCTTCCTCTCCATTCTCTAAGTCATTCCTGCCTTATAAAGCCTGAAACACTTAACACACGGATCACTGCATCGAATGGTATAAAGGAGAATTTAAAATCCACAAATTAAAGATTTCTAGGAAGAAAGTTTTCAACCATAGAACAAAACTAGGAAGGAATTGTAAAATCATGCAAATCATATGAATAAGTGGGCAAAGACTTGATGAAACCACTCAATTGAAAACAAGATAAACCATAAAATAGTGGTTTATCAAGTATGCATGATTTAAGTGTGGGGAAGTTGGGTTTGCCAATACTTGGTTTTAGAATTGGTTGTTGTATATTCCTGTGAAAATGTGAAAAACAATAGTTGAGCACATATTATTGCATTCAATAATTTAATCATATGCATTGAGAAAAATAAAAGAAAAATAAAAAATTAATAAAAAAGAGAAAAAGAAAAGAAAAAAAAAAGAGCAAATAATAAAAAAGGGATAAAATGCCCCAAAGTAAATGGTGATAGCAATGCATACGAGTTATACTCAAATTGGGATGCATAAATATGTGAAAAACATAGTTAATGGGTAGTTAGACTTTATACTCTGATTATATGAATTGTCTTAAGTTAGGTGCAGAGTTTAGGTTAATTAAGGATTCAGATTTTAGTCCACTTGACCAAAACAATCCTACCTTGACCCTAACCCCATTACAACCCTTAAAAGACCTCTTGATATGAGTATTTGTGCATTTAATTTCTGTTGATTGGTAGAAGAAGAGCAAGCTTTAGAAAGCAAGGTTAGTAGAGAATTGAGAGAATCGAACCTTAAACACATGAGTGATTAGAGTGTATACACTTCCGGAGAGGGTTCGAGGCTCGATTCTTTGTTCCCAGCTTTCATGAGCTATTTTCTTCTACAAGTTTACTTGAACTTTATTTTGTGATTTGAATTAGTGAGATCCATTTCATATTTATTCTTGGAGAATTTATTTACTTTTAAACCAAGTCGATAAAAACATTTTGCATGTAGTTGCATTCATATAGATAGGTTGCATTTCATACTTTCTACCATTCCTCTTCACTCTTATAGTTTCTCTTGAGCTTAACATAAGGACATGCTAATGTTTAAGTGTGGAGAGATTTGATGCACCACTATTTCGTGGTACATCTTGTGCTTAATTAAGTGGATTTTATTCACTAAACTCACACTTATTCATATAATTTGCATGTTTTACATTTTCCTTCCTAATTCTGTGCTTTGATTGAAAACATGCTTCTTTGACCTTAAAATTGCTAATTATTAATCCTCTCTTATTACCATTCGATGCCTTAATATGTGTGTTAAGTGATTTCAGGGTTTATAGGACAGAAATGGCTTAGAGGATGGAAAGGAAGCATGCAAAAGTGGAAGGAATACAAGAAATTGAAGGAATTGCTGAGCTGTCAAGCCTGACCTCTTCGTACAAAATTGATCATAACTTGAGCTACAGAGGTTCAAATGAGGCGGTTTTAGTTGCGTTCGAAAGCTAACATCTGAGGCTTCGAAATGATATATAATTTGCCATAGCTTCCTTGAAGATAGGCGACGCACATGCGTGCATCACGCGTACGCGTGCATGTGCGAAAGTTCAGCGATCAAAAATCGCTGGGGGTGATTTCTGGGCTATTTTTGGCCCAGTTTCAAGCTTGAAAAACACAGATTAGAGGACGGGAGTGGAACAGAATTGAGGGACGCATCCCATCATTCACAAATTGTTAGGTTTTAGATGTAGTTTTCTAGAGAGAGAGGCTCTGTCCTCTCTCTAGGTTCTTAGGTTTCTAGGTTTATTTCTTCCCAATTCCAGGTCCAATCTTCCTTTAATTTAGTTTTCTTCTACTTTTTATTTATTCTATTACTTTAGTTTATCTTTCTTCTCTTGTTAATTTATTAATGCAAAGAGTATTTTTCCATTTAATTTCTTTATTTGCTTGATTATCTCAATTCAATTCCAATTATCATGTCTTCTTTCTACTCCCTTTATATGTATGCAAAAATGGCATCCATGTCAATGGAGTAGGTTTCTAACTTGACTTTGGAGTTGATTAATATTTAATAAGAGACCCTTGAGTTGGAAGACTCAAGAGTTAAATTGTAATTGGAAGTTGTTGGCTGGCTCTCTAGTCACTAACGCTAATCCTTCCCAAGGGAGAGGATTAGGACTTGTGAATTGGAGTTAGCTCAATTACTTGACTTTTCTTTATTCGGTAAGGGTTAACTAAGTAGAAACAATAACCTATTACTATTAATCTTGGAAAATCCAACAAGGATAGAACATCCGATTAATCTTTGCCTAGCCAAGGCTTTTTATTTTAATTACATAAAACCTCTTGTTAATTTTCATTGCTTTAATTTATAATCATTTACTTTTCCATTCCACATTCAAAAATTTTTCAGAAAACTCATAACCAATAATAAGAACACTTCCCTATAATTCCTTGAGAGATGACCCGAGGTTTGAATACTTCGGTTATTTTTATTGGGGTTTGTTACTTGTGACAACCAAATTTTTGTATGAAAGGATTCTTTGTTGGTTTAAAAACTATACTAGCAACAAAAATTTATTATGAATTCTTTACCAGCAGAAATCCGCTCATCATAACACCCTACCACACAGAGCTTTACACCTAGGATGTAAAAGAGAGGGGCAAAGGAGTTACGACCTCTAAAATAAAAACTTATATATATAATATTGTTGAAGAAGATTTATTCTAGGAGCCTTTGAAGGAAAGTTAAAAGTTAAAATAAAAAATGGTAAAACGAGAAGCGCAACACTCACACTACATAAACGATAAACAGAAAAGATAAGAGAAGCTAACATGGATATAACCGAAAGAGAGTTCCATGGTACAAATATCAAAGCTCAAGACTCGGCTCACGAAGATAAACTGGCTTGACCACATAAGTATATAACATATATATAAGAGAACCCAAAATAAGCCCAAAATATAGAATTACAGAACCTATTTCTCTAAATAACCTCTAAGAAGAAATTAATACATCAAATACATAAGCAGTGGAGATAAAAGTATCTACATATATACATATATCTAAAATAAAGTCTCAAAGACAAGGATCTTCGCTATCAGAGCTTCCAGTATGCCTCAGCGAGGTGCCACACGTCCTGCATCTAAAAACCACAAAATATGTATAGGATAAGAACCGAAAGGTTCTCAATATAGTAACGGTGCCCAAATAACTAACATATAAGGTCCCAGGAGAGCCAAAGGCGATCCTAGAGCTAAAAACAAATTCATTTCCAAATTCATTAAAACTCATTCTTTCACATCCCTTCATAATCATTCAAAATCATTCACTAAGGCCAGATTCTTCATATACATATCACATGTACACACTTCTCATTGATACTTCACCACTTCTCTAACTTTCTTCATCTCCAAGTTACTACTCCTCCCTACCTTCTTCTCACCCCTTAACATACATCTAAGGTTTGGGGCTAAAAGAGTGGAAATAGAGGTTTAGAAGTTCAAAATTATATTTTAAAACACAAATTTTGTGTTTGCTGAAATAGGGGCCATGCGTATGCATGGGAGTGCATTACTGAAACGTCACGCATACGCGTGGGCGTACTTTTTCTTCCTCACGTACGCGAGATGCCCAACCCAAATAGGTTGGTCACGTCGCGTGCAGGTGGCCGCGTACGCAAGCTATGCAGAACAGCAAAAATGCTGAATGTTGCAGAATTTTCTGTTTTGTACTCCGAATTTTCGACGCGCATAACTTTTTCGTTGCAAAACATTTTTCATCCGTTCTTCGAATGGCGTAAACTTCACGGACCCAATTTTCATATGAAATATACTTGAAACAATTTGGGATTCCAGAAGACAAGTTATGCCTTGCCAAAGTTCAGCCAAAAATTAACTTTTCACAAGATTTCTAAACCTCAATTTTCACAACACTTCAATTCCATCCCTTTTTAATCTTACCAAACCACATCAACCCAATCCCCAACATTACCCAAAATACCAATTTTACAAGTATGGCCACTTCCACACAATGATTCATTCTCAACAACACTATGATCTATCCTAACAATTTACCTATACATACATACATACATATATATATATATATATACCTCATCAACACCATCAACTTTCTCATACCAAATGAGAACCACTCAGCCAGTCCACATTCAATTCAACTCAATATACTATAAAATACATCACAATCGATATTATTATCGTAACACCATGATTATAATTTTTCAACACACACTCAAGGTTAGTTCTCAATATTCTCATCTTCCAATTCCCAACAATCAAAATCATGCAACACAAATCATGAATACCATCATTCCTCACCTAAGTTCATGATACTCAACATTTACTTTAAGGTCACTAACCACTAATCATGCATACATGCTTCAACCTATCTTATGGTTATCTAGCCTATATTTTCACAAGACATTACATTTTAGTGACGAGAAACCAAAATCCAACCTTGGCCAATTCCCCGATAAACCCAGAACACCACGATTAGCACTGTTTCGCAAGGACCCAAGCTTCAAAAGTCACACCAAATGGATCCCTAGCTCCCCAAAGTATAACGTCAAGTCTCCAACACCACCAATGACCACTAACATGCCCCTAAACAACCCACAACTCAATCTAACACAAATAATCATCACTAAATCATAGATTTCACAAGGGTTTAGGGGTCCTTACCTTCCTCAAGCATCAATGGAGCAAAACCCAATGATTTTCTCAAGTTAGTTCAAGCCTATAACATCAAAGGATCAAAAATCTCAACACCCACAAATTGAATTTTCGAAATTAAAGGGAGGAAATCTGAACTTAAAATGAAATCTCTTTACAAAATTGATTACTGGACTTTGTAGAGCTCGTCGCTCTGGACGCATGGTTGCAAATGGCTCGTCAATCAGAGCTCCGGATCAAAAGTTATGGGCGATTGAATATCGGGGTGAATAGTATTTGGGGTTTTGCTTCTTCCTCTGTCACTCACCGTGTCTCTCATCTCATGGCTGAAGAATGAGCTGAATTGCTCATAAGGATGGCTTATGTATGTTGGGCTTGGGCCCAACTTGGGTCTGATTCAACCGGTTTGGCCCGTTCGGCCCAATCTTGGGCCAAATTCTTTAAATTTGGTGTCAAAATTCTTATTTTAATTAGCTCTATCTCATTAAATTATAAAATTTCATTTTTTAATTTTCATGATTATTAATTATTTTATTATCTAATTATTTAATAATTTTTGCGGGTTTTACAATTTGCCTAATTGATATTCTGTTAACTACTAATTTTACTACTTGTCGTAATTGTTCTCTATGTGTGATTATTTGTTTGACTGTTTGGTTACTCGTGATTGCAATTTGCTGGTTTGGATTTATTGTGATGTGTTGTGGCTTGTAAGAGATTGACTTTATGATGGTTTGAATGCTGGATGAATCATGGGCACGTCATGATCGTACCAAAAGTAAGGCGTTACGGACCTGATTTCCTTTATCATCTATTTAATATTGAGCCTTTACGTCAATACTGCGTTTCAGTTTTTAAGAAAATGCCAGAAAATTTTATTTTTATTTATCAAACTCATGTATCAAACATCACCACGTAATAATGATCACATAACTATTAATAATAATAAATATAATACAAAATAAATAAAACGAAACTTATATACAATTCTTATCCCTCTGTATATAATTAAAACTAAAGCAACAAGGGCGAGAGTATCGGCGCGTCGATTGGCAAATTCTTCATCCGCCCGGACGCATCATGTACGCGTGCGCGTCTCTATGCGAAATCACTTTTGCACGTGCGCGCCTTGTACGCGTGTGCGCCCATTGATGTATTCCCAATCTTTTTTTCTTCATGCATTCTCCACTTTGCATGCTTTTCTCCTCATTTCTTCCATCCAATACTTGCCTTATGAACCTGAAATAACTTAACAAACACATCAAGGCATCGAATGGAATTAAAGTGAATCAAAATCACCAATTTAAGAGCCTAAAAAGCATATTTTTACACTTAAGCATAATTCAAGGGAGAATTACAAAACCATGCTATTTCATTGAATAAATGTGGGAAAAGGTGGTAAAATCTCCCAAATTAAGCACAAGATAAACCACAAAATTGGAGTTTATCAAATCTCTCCGCACTTAAACTAAGCATGTCCTCATGCTAAAATCAAGAAAGAAGCAAAGGGTATTAACATTTATTCAATGCAAACTAATTAAATGCAATCTATCTATATGCAACCTATTTTCATGATGCAATGGCTTAGTCAAAATAAATCAATCTCCAATAATACACATGCAAGCACAAGGGCTAAGGTATTAGCAATCAAAGCAAACCACAATTGGATTGAATCATTGAAAAAGTTCACAAACTTGCAAGAAAAGATGATCATGGGTGGAAACATGTAATTGGGCGATCAAACCCTCACCAGATGTGTATCCGCTCTAGGCACTCAAGTGTATGGGGTTGATTCACTCAATTCTCCCCTAATCATGCTTTCCAAGATTTGTTTTTCATCTAACAATCAATAATTACCTTATGCATGCATAAAAGTATCATGAGGACTTTCCCATAGGTTGTAATGGGGCTAGGATCAAGGTAGGATGCATATGGTCAAGTGAGCTTGAAATTCGAATCTTTGATTAACTTAAACTTCCCACCTAACCTATGAAAACCTAAACAATTCTAAATAAACCTAGCTATCCATTCTTTACTTCTTCACACACTCATGCATTTCCTTTTAGATTCTCACACGTATGCATTGACTTTATGAAACTTTAAACTTTGGGACATTTTGTTTCCTTTTTGTTGCAATTTTTTTTTTGATAAAATATATACAAGAACATCAATGCATATGGTTTACACATGATTAATACATGAGTATGTACCCAATTCCTAAAATTTTTTTTAACAAAAACACACATACACTTTTATCTCTACCCAATGTACCCAACTTTCCAAAATCAAATGATAAACACTCTCACTAGCCTAAGCTAATCAAAGATCCAAACAAGGGACATTTATTGTTTTCATTTAAGCTTGTAATGTGCTACAATTATGAACAAATGGGTTAAGCATAGGCTCAAGATTGGTTAACAATGGAAGATAAAAAGTAGGCTATTTGGGTAAGTGAGCTAATTGAACAATGGCCTCAATCATATAAATGCATATATACACAAAATAATGAACATAAAGAATTAAACAAATCAAAGATTACAATCATAGGAAGAGAATAATGCACACAAGAATGAAAATAAGTGGTTATGTATGATGTAACCACACAATTAGGCTCAAATCTTACATGCTTGTGTTCTTTGCTCAAAACATGACCCACAAAGTGTATAATTCAAGCAAGTTCTGAAAATTTTCAACCAATTGGGGTGGTGCCCGAGAAATAGATTTCTTGAAAATTTTCATCATATTGACTAAGCTTATTTTAATTCAATGTAGTGATTTAGAAAATTTTAAAAATTTTCCCTAGTTTACCCCTTTTCAATCAAAACACAATTCTTATATAAAAAGGGTCAACTAGATTTTATCAATCCAAAACATTTTTCTAATCACAATCAAAGCCAAGATGCAAAACATATAGATATATATATAATAAAAGTGTGCAACTACCAAAATAAGGGTATCCACAATAGCAAATATGTACAGTAATCCCAAAATGATCTAAAACATAAAGTGCAAAATAAAATAAAGTAGCAGAAAATAGAAATATATGTCTGAAAGTTCACCACATAAATGCAAACACCGGTCACGAACAGTGACCTCCCCACACTTTAGAATCATGCATCGTCCTCGATGCTACTGTTGAAGCTCGGGATGGGGGTCAACAATCGCGCCGGGATGTAGCTCAGGCTCAGACTGTGGGACTGGGACTAGCTGTGGCTCTGGCTAAAGCTCAGGCTCAGGCTATGGCTGTGGAGTGTCCTGCTAAACCTCAGGATGGTGCTGAACCTCTGTGGTGACCTGTGTCTCTGGAGGTGCATCCTGATGAGTCGGCTCCTCATCATGCTCCTCCTCCTGATCCTGCTCGTCGGAGGCGAAAGAGTCTGGGAGTGGAGGTAGCTCGATGCCTTGTGAGGCAAACACCTGGTCTATGCGGTCGAGACGTCGCATGATACGATGCTCGCAGTGCTCCATGAAGCGGAATAGGCACTGCACCAACAGGTATGTCGGCTCAGGTGCTGGTGGTGGTGGTAACGATGCTGCTGCTGCTGAAGTTGAGGGGGGTCCTGCTGCTGCTGCTGATAACGAGGGCTGAGCTGCCTCCTTCACTGCTCTGGCTCGAGAATGGCATTTGGGTGGGGGCTTCTCGTGCACCCACCCACCCCATGGAATTGTAACCTATTTGTCGTCATCATCCTCCCACGGAACATCAGCCATCTCGATCATGCTGGTGACCAGTGTAGGGAACAATAGGAGGCCACGGATATGCGTGTGCCACATATTCTGCTTGATCAGCCGGGGGAAGTTTAGCTCCTTCCCCTCCATCACACACCCAATCAGAACTAGCATATCCATCGGAATCTCTGAGAAGTAAATGGTGGGGAAGACATAGTGGGCAAATATATACTGCCAAGTCCTAGCCTCCCTCGACAGATAAGTGAAACGTATTCCCTTGGGCTTCTTGTTCCCAGAATCCATCACCCAAGGGGCGTCAGGTGTGGCAATCACGTGCTTAAGCGCCTCATAATTAAATGTCATGCAATGGATGGCCACCTCTGCCTGCTTATAGGCGCATGTATCATCAGGACAAAGTCGGCAGAGCAGTGTATCCCCAATGGCAGCCTCAGTGATCATAATGTCTCTACCTCGCAGCTGAACTGAATCAAGAGTGGCACGAAAGAAGTTACAATAAAATTCTCTCACCCATGACGTGTTTATCCTCCCCAAATCTCTGTCAACAAAGTCCAATCCCAAATCCAGAATGCGGGTGTTTATGGCACGTCTCACATCATTGGAAAGGAGCAGTTTCTTCTCAATGTTTAGATTCTTCTTCCAGAAATCGGGGAAACGAAGATCACAATAGAGGTTTGGGAATTTGATTGGGTCAGTAGATGACAGCAGCTGATTTTCCTTGTCCTCTTCATTCAGGGGATTCTTAGCATAGTTTGCATAAGGTGAACGGGTAGAGGTTTTAGAGCACTTCCTCTTTCTTGAAGTAGTGGCTATAGCTTTTTCCTTGTCTGACATCCTGAAAACAGAGATGATACAATATAAGTAGCTAGCCAAGCGGATATAAAGCCCTTAAAGCAAAGCATTTTCATGAAGTGAGTAAAGCAAAGAGAATTCTTGGGATGCAAGCAACAGAATTCAGAATTCAAACCAAGAATTCAAACCACATTTGCACATTACTTGTTCATTAAGCCTAAGAAACACCATATCCAAAAGAATGATCAAAAGAGTTAAGTTGAAAACCAAAAGGAGTTAGTTAGGTAAACAAATTAGAGTTAGAAATTAGTTGAAAATCAGTGATATGGTGGTTACCGGCTTAATTCAAAAGGAAAGTATAAAATTGGGGGTGTAAGCACACTCACAATCATGAAATGCATCAAGTCATTGATGATGAAATATAATATTGCTAGAAGGCAACCAATATGAAAACAAGTCATCAATCAATGTAAAGATCACTAGAATCATATGAATTGGTGTTGGTGAAATCAAAACTTCAATGAACAATGTACATAAATGAAATTCAAATACCAAATTTCAATGAGGCATGAAGGTCACAAGGATTGAGATAAGAGTTGAAAATTTTATGCACCATGTGACTAAAGATAATTTGGGCATAGAGGGATTGAATCACAGTAGCTACATAGGTAGAAGAAATCATCAATCTTGTGGAAGCAAGCAAATTGGGCTCAATTTCAAATGAAAACCAAGTTTATGGTCAATCTGAAAGTTTACTCAACTATGCAATGTATATATATAAATCAACATTGTAAGCAAGCAAAGAATATAACGAGTATGACCAAAACTTGTAAACAGGTTCTTGACGAATTCCAAAACCATTTAGGCAACAAAATCCTATTTGACACAGAAATCATCAAATAGAAGTCTGTTACACCCATCAAAATAATGTTATTTCATGAAATATGGTTAGGGAAAATCCAGCAGCATTTTAGCAGTACATTGGCTATTTTCCAAATTCAAACAGTCAAATCAATTTCCATATGAATTCATTTAATTCCAAAGCACAAAAACTATGTATGAGTTCATATGAATTGAACAAATAGCCAATCTTTAGCAGCAAACATCGAAAACAATTCAAACTAAACCAACCAGCAGTCATGAGGAAAGCAACATTCAGTATTAACAATCCAAATGAGCACAGAGCAAATCAATGAAATAGAACAATTCCAAATAGCAGCATAAATTCAAACAAGCCTAAATCCACTACTCAGCCTAGATTCTCTAACCACCTAACAAACTAAACTAACTAAACTAATCTAACTAAGAAAGCTAAATAGAATAAGATAAACTAGATTAACTAAACAAAATTAAAATGAAAGAAGAAAAAGGGAAACCTGGGAAGTAGGGGAGTGCGAACAGAGGAAAGGAATGGAGAGCAGAGGAAGAAGAGTAGACGGGTCAGAGCAGGACGGCGGTCTGGTGGTACAATGGAACGTGCGCCAGTGACAATGGAGGTCACAGCGGTGCTTGTGGCAGCGCTGGGGTGGCGTTGGAACAAAGCAGGGATATGGGGTGAGGGAAGAAGACAGGGGTGAGGCAGTGAGAATGGAGAGAGGGGGGAAATGAGGAGAGGGATGTATGTGGCGACGGCGGCAGCGTTCGCCGGACGGAGCAGAGGAAAGCGTCGCTGGTGGGAGGTGAAAAGAGAAGAGAGAAAGACGTTAGAGAAGGTGAGAGGAGGGACTATGCGAATGCGCTAGGGCTTCGCGTCCCTGGGGTAAGCAAAATTTTGAATCCACGCGAGCGCGCACCGTGCGCGTCCGCGTGGGTGAGAGAATAGTGAATCGGTGCAGAAGCGTCATATGCGCCTGCGCGTAGATGGGAAAATTGGGAATGGGCGCGACGCGTACGATGCGCATCCACGCGGGTGTGTGATGAGCGGATAATTTATACGCTTTTCGGCATTGTTTTTACATAGTTTTTAGTATGATTTAGTTAGTTTTTAACATATTTTTATTAGTTTTTAAATAAAAATCACATTTCTGGACTTTAATATGAGTTTGTGTGTTTTTCTATGATTTCGGGTAATTTCTGGCTGAAATTGAGGTACTTGAGCAAAAATCAGATTCAAAGGTTGAAGAAGGACTGCAGATGCTGTTGGATTCTGACCTCCCTACACTCAAAGTAGATTTTATGGAGCTACATAAATCCAAATGGCACTCTCTCAATTGCGTTGGAAAGTATACATCCAGGGCTTTCCAGAAATATATAATAGTTCATATTTTGCCCGAGTTTAGACGATGCAAACTTGCATTCAACGCCAGCTCTATGCCCTATTCTGGAGTTAAACGCCAGAAACAGGTTGCAAAGCAGAGTTAAACGCCAGAAACAGGTTACAAACTGGCGTTTAACTCCAAGGAAGACCTCTGCACGTGAAAGCTTCAATGCTCAGCCCAAGCACACACCAACTGGGCCCGGAAGCGATTTTCTGCATCATTTACTCAATTCTGTAACCCTAGTAACTAGTTTAGGATAAATAGAACTCTTTACTATTGTACTAGGGGTCTTTTTCCCTATTTTCGAATTCATATGCCAATTGGGGAGACTGGCCATTCCGCCATTCCTGGACCTTGTTCTTATGTATTTTCAATGGTAGAGTTTCTACACATCATAGATTAAGGTGTGGAGTTCTGCTGTTCCTCATGAAGTAATGCAAAGTACTATTGTTTTTCTATTCAATTCAAGCCTATTTCTTCTCTAAGATATACATTCGCACACAAGAACATGATGAATGTGATGATTATGTGACGCTCATCATCATTCTCACTTATGAACGTGTACCTGACAAACACTTCCGTTCTACATGCAAACAAGCTTGAATGTGTATCTCTTAGCCTTCTGATCGTGAGATCAGAGTCTTTGTGGTATAGGCTAGAACTATTGGCGGCCATTCTTGAGGTCCGGAAAGTCTAAACCTTGTCTGTGGTATTCCGAGTAGGATCCGGTAAGGGATGGTTGTGACGAGCTTCAAACTCGCGAGTGCTGGGCGTAGTGACAGACGCAAAAGGATTACTGAATCCTATTCCAGTATGATCAAGAACTGACAGATGAATAGTCGTGCGGTAACAGCGCATCTTGGACTATTTTCACTGAGAGGATGGGAAGTAGCCATTGACAATGGTGATGCCCTACACAAAGCTTGCCATAGAAAGGAGTGGGAATGATTGGATGAAGACAGCAGGAAAGCAGAGGTTCAGGAGGAACAAAAGCATCTCTATACGCTTATCTAAAATTCTCACCAATGACTTACATAAGTATCTCTATCCTATTTTACATTTTATTTATCTTTTAATTATTAAAACTCTATAACCATTTGAATCTGCCTGACTGAAATTTACAAGGTGACCATATCTTGCTTCAAGCCAACAATCTCCGTGGGATCGACCCTTACTCACGTAAGGTTTATTACTTGGACGACCCAGTGCACTTGCTGGTTAGTTGTGCGAAGTTGTGACAAAGTGTGTGAATTACGTTCCGAGCACCAAGTTTTTGGCGCCGTTGTTAAGGATCACAATTTCGTGAACCAGTGTGCTGGGCCAAAGACACAAAAGGGGCCCAGAGTTGGCATAACTCTCGAGTCCTTTGGCCTGGGTGATGCAAAGATGCATCGATGCACGCGCGCACTGTGCGCTTGCGCGTGGATGAGTTGAATGATGATAGGGTGCAGAGGCGCCAGGTGCGCCTACGCGTGGATGAAGAAACGCAAAGGGACGCGGACGCGCACAGCGTGCGTCTACGTGGTTAGGGCACAGCGTGCGTCCCGCGTAGTGTGATTGATGAGCAGATAATTTATACACTTTTTGGCATTGTTTTTAGTATGTTTTTAGTAGGATCTAGTTACTTTTAGGGATGTTTTTATTAGTTTTTAGGTTAAATTCACATTTCTGGACTTTACTATGAGTTTGTGTGTTTTTCTGTGATTTCAGGTATTTTCTGGCTGAAATTGAGGGACTTGAGCAAAAATCAGATTCAGAGGTTGAAGAAGGACTGCTGATGCTGTTGGATTCTGACCTCCCTGCACTCAAAGTGGATTTTCTGGAGCTATAGAATTCAAAATGGCGCGCTTGTAATTGCGTTGGAAAGTAGACATCCAGGGCTTTTCAGCATTATATAATAGTTCATACTTTGGACGAGTTTAGACTATGCAAAAGGGCGTTGAACGCCAGTTCTACGCTGCAGTCTGGAGTTAAACGCCAGAAACACGTCACAAACCAGAGTTGAACGCCAGAAACACGTTACAAACTGGCATTCAACTCTAGAAAGAGCCTCTTCACATGGAAAGCTAAAGCTCAGCTCAAGCACACACCAAGTAGGCCCCGGAAGTGGATTTATGCATCAATTACTTACTTCTGTAAACCCTAGTAACTAGTTTAGTATAAATAGGACTTTTTACTATTGTATTTTCATCTTCGGATCATCTTATGATTTTTTAGTTCATCTTTGGATCATATTGATCACGTTTGGGGGCTGGCCATTCGGCCATGCCTGAACCTTCATCACTTATGTATTTTCAACGGTAGAGTTTCTGCACTCCATAGATTAAGGTGCGGAGCTCTACTGTTCCTCATGATTTAATGCAAAGTACTACTGTTTCTATTCAATTCAACTTATTCTGCTTCTAAGATATCCATTCGCGCTTCAACATGAATGTGATGATCGTGACAGTCATCATCATTCCCTATGAACACGTGCCTGACAACCACTTCTGTTCTACCTTAGATTGAATGAGTATCTCTTGGATTCCTTAATCAGAATCTTCGTGGTATAAGTTAGAACCCATGGATGGCCATTCCTGAGATCCGGAAAGTCTAAACCTTGTCTGTGGTATTCCGAGTAGGATCTGGGAAGGGATGGCTGTGACGAACTTTAAACCCGCGAGTGCTGGGCGTAGTGACAGACGCAAAAGGAGGGTGAATCCTATTCCAGTATGATCGAGAACCTCAGATGATTAGCCGTGCCGTGACAGAGCATTTGGACCTTTTTCACAAGAGGATGGGATGTAGCCATTGACAACGATGACGCCCTTACATAAAGCTTGCCATGGAAAAGGAGTAAGACTGATTGGATGAAGACAGCAGGAAAGCAGAGGTTTAGAGGAACGAAAGCATCTCTATACGCTTATCTGAAATTCTCACCAATGAATTACATAAGTATTTCTATCTTTATTTTCTGTTTATTTATTATTATTATTCGAAAACTCCATAACCATTTGATATTCGCCTGACTGAGATTTACAAGGTGACCATAGCTTGCTTCATACCGACAATCTCCGTGGGATCGACCCTTACTCACGTAAGGTTTTATTACTTGGACGACCCAGTGCACTTGCTGGTTAGTTGTGCGAAGTTGTGAAGTTATGTTTGGACCATGGTATTGTGCACCAGTTTGTTGGCGCCATTGCCAGGGAGAGAACGAACAACAAATTTTACAACCTGAGTAACAATTTCGCATACCAAGTTTTTGGCGCCGTTGCCGGGGATTGTTCGAGTTTGGACAACTGACGGTTCATCATGTTGCTCAGATTAGGTAATTTTCTTCTTATTTTGTTTTCAAAAAAAAATTTCAAAAAAAAAATTTCAAAAATCTTTCAAAAATTTCTCATGTGTTTTCGAAAATTATTCTAAAATTTTTTTAAGAATGAATTCTAGTGTTTCATAAAGCATGTTGAAGCCTGACTAGCTGTAAAGCCATGTCTAAATTCATTTGGACTGGGGCTTCCAACCCAGCATTATCAAGAGTAAGCTAGTTGTTGCTAATCCACCTGCTGCTGTTCCTGATCCACTTGATTTACATGCTAAAGCTTGACTGGCTATTAAGCCATGTCTAACCCTCAGATTGGAGCTTTAGACTAAGAGTGCAAGATTCCTGGAATTCATATTAAAAATTTTGGAATCCTTATTTTTCTTTTTCAAATAATTTTCGAAAAATCCAAAAAAATCATAAAATCATAAAAATCAAAAATATTTTGTATTTCTTGTTTGAGTCTTGAGTCAATTTTAAGTTTGGTGTCAATTGCATGTTTTAAAGTTTGCATAAAATTTTCGAAAAATTCATGCATTCATAGTGTTCTTCATGATCTTCAAGTTGTTCTTGGTAAGTCTTCTTGTTTGATCTTGATGTTTTCTTGTTTTGTGTCTTTTCTTGTTTTTCATGTGCATTTTTGCATTCATAGTGTCTGAACATGAAAGATTTCTAAGTTTGGTGTCTTGCATGTTTTCCTTGCATATAAAATTTTCAAAAATAAGTTCTTGATGTTCATCATGATCTTCAAAGTGTTCTTGGTGTTCATCTTGACATTCATAACATTCTTGCATGCATTCATTGTTTTGATCCATAACTTTCATGCATTGAGTCTTTTTCATGTTTTTCTCTTTCATCATTGAAAATTCAA
The DNA here is from genome assembly GCF_059453495.1 of Arachis ipaensis. Classification (NCBI taxonomy): domain Eukaryota; kingdom Viridiplantae; phylum Streptophyta; class Magnoliopsida; order Fabales; family Fabaceae; genus Arachis; species Arachis ipaensis. The sequence continues at coordinate 87,331,274 of NC_142441.1, read as the reverse complement.
AAATAAAAAAAATATCTTCCCCTTTTTCACTCATAAATTTCGAAAATTTGGATTGACTTTTTCAAAAATTTTTAAAATTTAGTTGTTTCTTATGAGTCAAATCAAATTTTCAATTTAAAAATCTTATCTTTGTCAAAATCTTTTTCAAAAATCAAATATTTTTCATTTTTTTATTTATTTTCGAAAATTATAAGAATATTTTTCAAAAATCTTTTTTTATTTTATCTCATAATTTTCGAAAATATTATCAACAATTAATGTTTTGATTCAAAAATTTCAAGTTTGTTACTTACTTGTTAAGAAAGATTCAAACTTTAAGTTCTAGAATCATATCTTGTGATTTCTTGTGAATCAAGTCATTAATTGTGATTTTAAAAATCAAATCTTTTTCAAAACTAATTTCAATCATATCTTTTCAAAAATATCTTTTTATCTTATCTTTTTCAAAATCATAACTTTTTAAAATATATCTTTTTCAAAAATTTTTGATTTTCAAATATCTTTTCTAACTTCTTATCTTCTTATCTTTTCAAAATTGATTTTCAAATCTTTTTCAACTAACTAATTGACTTTTTGTTTGTTTCTTATCTTTTTCAAAACTACCTAACTAACTCTCTCTCTCTAATTTTCGAAAATATCTCCCTCTTTTTCAAAAATTCTTTTTAATTAACTAATTATTCAAAATTCAATTTTAATTTATTTCTTCTTCTAATTTTTGAAAATCACTAACTCTTTTTCAAAAATTATTTTCAAAAACCTTCCCCTCTCATCCTCTTCTATTTATTTATTTATTTACTAACATCTCTTCCTCACTCACCAAAAATCCGAACCCCCTCTCTCTCTCTGAGTTCAGATTTTCTCTTCTTCTTTTCTTCTACTCTTCTTTTCTTCCACTCACCTAAGGGAACCTCTACACCTGGGCAAGAAGGATCCCTATTATTATTTTTCTGTTCCCTCCTTTTTCATATGAGCAGGAGCAAGGACAAGAACATTCTTGTTGAATCAGATCCAGAACCTGAAAGGACTCTGAAGAGGAAACTAAGAGAAGCTAAATTACAACAATCCAGCGAGCACCTTTTAGAAATTTTCGAACAGGAAAAGGAGATGGCAGCCGAAAATAATAATAATGCAAGGAGGATGCTTGGTAACTTTACTGCATCTAATTCCAATTTACATGGAAGAAGCATCTCCATCCCTACCATTGGAGCAAACAATTTTGAGCTGAAACCTCAATTAGTTTTTCTAATGCAGCAGAACTGCAAGTTTCATGGACTTCCATCTGAAGATCCTTTTCAGTTCTTATCTAAATTCTTGCAGATCTGTGATACTATTAAGACTAATGGAGTAGATCCTGAAGTCTACAGGCTCATGCTTTTTCCCTTTGCTGTAAGAGACAGAGCTAGAGTATGGTTGGACTCTCAACCCAAGGATAGCCTGAACTCTTGGGATAAGCTGGTCACGGCATTCTTAGCCAAGTTCTTTCCTCCTCAAAAGCTGAGTAAGCTTAGAGTGGATGTTCGAACCTTCAGACAGAAGGAAGGTGAATCCCTCTATGAAACTTGGGAGAGATACAAGCAACTGACCAAAAAGTGTCCTTCTGACATGCTTTCAGAATGGACCATCCTGGATATATTCTATGATGGTCTGTCTGAATTAGCTAAGATGTCATTGGATACTTCTGCAGGTGGATCCATTCACCTAAAGAAAATGCCTGCAGAAGCTCAAAAACTCATTGACATGGTTGCTAATAACCAGTTCATGTACACTTCTGAGAGGAACCCTGTGAGTAATGGGACGCCTCAGAAGAAGGGAGTTCTTGAAATTGATACTCTGAATGCCATATTGGCTCAGAATAAAATATTGACTCAGCAAGTCAATATGATTTCTCAGAGTCTAAATGGAATGCAAGCTGCATCCAACAGTACTCAAGAGGCGCCTTCTGAAGAAGAGGCCTATGATCCTGAAAATCCTGCAATAGCAGAGGTGAATTACATGGGTGAACCATATGGAAACACCTATAATCCCTCATGGAGAAATCACCCAAATCTCTCATGGAAGGATCAAAAGCCTCAACAAGGCTTTAATAATGGTGGAAGAAACAGGTTTAGCAATAGCAAGCCTTTTCCATCATCCACTCAGCAACAGACAGAGAACTCTGAACAAAATACTTCTAATTTAGCAAACTTAGTCTCTGATCTATCTAAGGCCACTGTGAGTTTCATGAATGAAACAGGGTCCTCCATTAGAAATTTGGAAGCACAAGTGGGCCAGCTGAGTAAAAGGATCACTGAAATCCCTCTTAGTACTCTCACAAGTAATACAGAAGAAAATCCAAAACGAGAGTGCAAGGCCATTGATATAATCATCATGGCCGAATCCAAGGAAGAAGGGGAGGACGTGAATCCCAAGGAGGAAGATATCCTGGGACGTCCAGTGATCAATAAGGAGTTCCCCTCTGAGGAACCAAAGGAATCTGAGGCTCATCTAGAGACCATAGAGATTCCAATGAACCTCCTTACGCCCTTCATGAGCTCTGATGAGTATTCTTCTTCTGAAGAGAATGAGGATGTTACTGAAGAGCAAGTTGCTAAGTTCCTTGGTGCAATCATGAAGCTGAATGCCAATTTATTTGGTAATGAGACTTGGGGAGATGAACCTCCCCTGTTCACCAATGAACTAAATGCATTGGATCAACTGAGATTGCCTCAGAAGAAATAGGATCCTGGAAAGTTCCTAATACCTTGTACCATAGGCACCATAACCTTTGAGAAGGCTCTATCGGACCTTGGGTCAGGAATAAACCTCATGCCACTCTCTGTAATGGAGAAACTGGGAATCTTTGAGGTACAAGCTGCTAAAATCTCATTAGAGATGGCAGACTGATGAGCGGATAATTTATACACTTTTTGACATTGTTTTTAGTATGTTTTTAGTAGGATCTAGTTACTTTTAGGGATGTTTTTAATAGATTTTTTGTTAAATTCACATTTTTGGACTTTACTATGAGTTTGTGTGTTTTTCTGTGATTTCAGGTATTTTCTGGCTGAAATTGAGGGACTTGAGCAGAAATCAGATTCAGAGGTTGAAAAAGGACTACTGATGCTGTTGGATTCTAACCTCCCTGCACTCAAAGTGGATTTTCTGGAGCTACAGAACTCGAAACGGCGCGATTCCAATTGCGTTGGAAAGTAGACATCCAGGGCTTTCCAGAAATATATAATAGTCCATACTTTGGCCAAAAATTGACGACGTAAACTGGCGTTCAACGCCAGCTTTCTACCCAAATCTGGCGTCTAGCGCCAGAAAAGGATCCAAAACCAGAGTTGAACGCCCAAACTGGCACAAAAACTGGCGTTCAACTCCACAATTGGCCTCTGCACGTGCAACACTTAAGCTCAGCCCAAACACACACCAAGTGGGCCCCGGAAGTGGATTTATACATCAAATACTTACTCATGTAAACCCTAGTAGCTAGTTTATTATAAATAGGACCTCTTACTATTTTATTAGGCATCCTGGATTGTATTTTGATCCTGTGATCACGTTTTGGGGGCTGGCCATCTCGGCCATGCCTGGACCTTCACTTATGTATTTTCATACGGTAGAGTTTCTACACTCCATAGATTAAGGTGTGGAGCTCTGCTGTTCCTCAAAGATTAATGCAAAGTACTACTGTTTTCTATTCAATTCTTCTTATTTCTCTTCTAAGATATCCATTCGCACCCAAGAACGTGATGAAGGTGATGATTATGTGTGACGCTCATCATCCTTCTCCCCTATGAACGCGTGCCTGACAAACACTTCTGTTCTACATGAATTAAGCTAGAATGAGTATCTCTTAGATCTCCTAACCAGAATCTTCGTGGCGTAAGCTAGAATGATGGCGGCATTCAAGAGAATCCGGAAAGTCTAAACCTTGTCTGTGGTATTCCGAGTAGGATTCAATGATTGAATGACTGTGACGAGCTCCTAACTCGCGATTGCAGGGCGTTAGTGACAGACGCAAAAGGATAGTAAATCCTATTCCAGCATGATCGAGAACCGACAGATGAATAGCCGTGCCGTGACAGGGTGCGTGAGCATATTATTCACTGAGAGGATAAGATGAAGCCATTGGCAAGGGTGATGCCTCCAGACGATTAGCCGTGCCGTGACAGGGCATTGGATCATTTTCCCGTGAGATGACCAAAAGTAGCCGTTGACAGTGGTGATGTATCACATAAAGCCAGCCATGGAAAGGAGTAAGACTGATTGGATGAAGATAGCAGGAAAGCAGAGGTTCAGAGGAACGAAAAGCATCTCCATTCGCTTATCTGAAATTCCTACCAATGAATTACATAAGTATCTCTATCCCTATTTTATTATATAATATTCGAAAACACCATTATCACTTTATATCCGCCTGACTGAGATTTGCAAGGTGACCATAGCTTGCTTCATACCAACAATCTCCGTGGGATTCGACCCTTACTCACGTAAGGTATTACTTGGACGACCCAGTGCACTTGCTGGTTAGTTGTATCGAAGTTGTGACAATTATGAATTAAGATCAGAGCACCAAGCTCTGGCGCCATTACCAGGATTTGTTCGAGCCTGGAGATCACAATTTCGTGCACCAAGTTTTTGGCGCCGTTGCCGGGGATTGTTTGAGCCTGGACATCACAATTTCGTGCACCAAGTTTTTGGCGCCGTTGCCGGGGATTGTTTGAGTTTGGACAACTGACGGTTCATCTTGTTGCTCAGATTAGGTAATTTTCTTTTTGTTTTCTTTTCAAAAATTTTTCAAAAATATTTCAAAATTTTCTCACTTGTTTTCGAAAAAAAAAATGTTTTCAAAAATATTATTTTTCTTCAGAATTTTTAAGAATGAATTCTAGTGTTTCATGAAGCATGTGAAGCCTGGCTGGCTGTAAAGCCATGTCTAAATTCTTTTGGACTGAGGCTTCCAAACCATCAGAGGTAAGTTACATACTTGATAAATGATGAGCAGCAATTTGTTATCAAGATCAATATACTCTGGTGTTAAATGCTGAAGCTTGGCTGGCCATTGGCCATGTCTAGTGTTTTGGACTGGAGCTTTCATTGAAAGCTTGGCTGGCTAGTGAGCCATGTCTAATTCCTGGACTGAAGCTTTAGACTAAGAATGCAAGATTCCTGGAATTTATATTAAAAATTTTGGAATCCTTATTTTTTATTTTTCATATAATTTTCGAAAAAAAAATCCAAAAAATTAGAAAATCAAAAAAATCAAAAATAATTCTCCGTTTCTTGTTTGAGTCTTGAGTCATGTTATAAGTTTGGTGTCAATTGCATATGCATCTTGCATTTTTCAAAAATATCATGCATTCATAGTGTTCTTCATGATCTTCAAGTTGTTCTTGGTAAGTCTTCTTGTTTGATCTTGATGATTTTTTGTTTTGTGTCTTTTCATGTTTATCATATGCATTCTTGAATTCTTAGTGTCTAAGCATTAAAGAATTCTAAGTTTGGTGTCTTGCATGTTTTCTTTGCATTAAAAATTTTTCAAAAATGTGTTCTTGATGTTCATCATGATCTTCATAATGTTCTTGGTGTTCATCTTGACATTCATAGCATTATTGCATGCATTCATTGTTTTGATCTAAAAATTTCATGCATTGCATAATTTTCATGTTTTTCATAAAAATTTCAAAAATCAAAAAAATATCTTTCCTCTTTTCTCTCATCAAAATTCGAAAATTTGGATTGACTTTTTCAAAAATTTTTGAAAATCAAATTGTTTCTCATGAGTCAAATCAAATTTTCAATTTGAAAATCTTATCTTTTTCAAAATCTTTTTCAAAAATCAAATCTTTTTCAAAATTATTAGTTATTTTCGAAAATTCCAAAAATATTTTTCAAAAATCTTTTTCTTATTTTTATACCAAATTTTCGAAAATAACATAAACAATTAATGTTTTGATTCAAAAATTTGAAGTTTGTTACTTGCTTGTTAAGAAAGATTCAAACTTTAAGTTCTAGAATCATATCTTGTGATTTCTTATGAATCAAGTCATTAATTGTGATTTTAAAAATCAAATCTTTTTCAAAACTAATTCCTATCATATCTTTTCAAAAATATCTTCTTATCTTATCTTTTTCAAAAATATCTTTTCAAAATATCTTTTCTAACTTCCTAACTTCTCATCTTTTTAAAATTTGTTCCAACTAACTAACTAACTTTTTGTTTGTTTCTTAACTTTTTCAAAACTACCTAACTAACTCTCTCTCTCTCATTTTTCGAAAATATCTTCCCCCTTTTTCAAAATTTCTTTTAATTTATTAATTAATTTAATTTTCAAATTTTTAAATCTTAATTTTCGAAAATCACTAACATTTTTTCAAAAACTATTTTCAAAAATCACTAACTCCTTTTCAAAATTAATTTTCGAAAATTCCCTCCTTCTCTCTCATCTTATTCTATTTATTCATTCATTAACTAACATCTCTTCCTCACATCATCACCAAATTCGAACCCCCTCTTCTATCTGAGTGCGAATTTCTTCTTCTTTTCTTCTACTAACAATAAGGATCCTCTTTACTGTGACATAGAGGATTCCTCTTCTTTTCTTTTTCTCTCCTCTTTCTTATGAGAAGGGACAGAGAAAAAGGCATTCTTGTTGAAGCTAATCCAGAACCTGAAAGGACTCTGAAGAGAAAATTAAGAGAAGCTAAATTATAACAATCCAGAGACAACTTGATTGAAAATTTTGAACAAGTAAAGGAGATGGCAGCCGAACCCAACAACAATGCAAGGAAGATGCTTGGTGACTTTACTGCACCTAATTCCAATTTACATGGAAGAAGCATCTCCATTCTTGCCATTGGAGCAAACAACTTTGAGCTGAAACCTCAATTAGTTTCTCTGATGCAGCAGAACTGCAAGTTTCATGGACTTCCATCTGAAGATCCTTTTCAGTTCTTAACTGAATTCTTGCAGATATGTGATACTGTTAAGACTAATGGAGTAGATCCTGAAGTCTACAGGCTCATGCTTTTCCCTTTTGCTGTAAGAGACAGAGCTAGATTATGGTTGGATTCTCAACCCAAAGACAGCCTGAACTCTTGGGATAAGCTGGTCACGGCTTTCTTAGCCAAGTACTTTCCTCCTCAAAAGCTGAGCAAGCTTAGAGCTGATGTTCAAACCTTCAGACAAAAAGAAGGTGAATCTCTCTATGACGCTTGGGAAAGATACAAACAGTTGACCAAAAAGTGTCCTTCTGACATGCTTTCAGAATGGACCATCCTGGATATATTCTATGATGGTTTATCTGAGCTATCAAAGATGTCACTGGACACTTCTGCAGGTGGATCCATTCACCTAAAGAAAACGCCTGCAGAAGCTCAAGAACTCATTGACATGGTTGCTAATAACCAGTTCATGTACACTTCTGAAAGGAATCCTGTGAATAATGGGACGCCTATGAAGAAGGGAGTTCTTGAAGTTGATACTCTGAATGCCATATTGGCTCAGAATAAAATATTGACTCAGCAAGTCAATATGATCTCTCAGAGTCTGCATGGAATGCAAGCTGCATCCAACAGTACTCAAGAGGCATCTTCTGAAGAAGAAACTTATGATCCTGAGAACCCTGCAATAGCAGAGGTAAATTACTTAGGTGAACCTTATAGAAACACCTATAACTCAACATGGAGAAATCATCCAAATTTCTCATGGAAGGATCAAAAGCCCCAAGAAGGCTTTAATAATGGTGGAAGAAACAGGTTTAGCAATAGCAAGCCTTTTCCATCATCAACTCAGCAACAGACAGAGAACTCTGAACAAAATGCTTCTAATTTAGCAAATCTAGTCTCTGATCTATCTAAGGCCACTGTAAGTTTCATGAATGAAACAAGGTCTTCCATTAGAAATCTGGAAGCACAAGTGGGCCAGCTGAGTAAAAGGATCACTGAAATCCCTCCTAGTACTCTCCCAAGCAATACAGAAGAGAACCCAAAAGGAGAGTGCAAGGCCATTGACATAAGCGCCATGGCCGAACCTGTGAGGAGAGGAGAGGACGTGAATCCCAAGGAGGAAGACCTCCTGGGACGTCCAGTGACCAATAAGGAGCTTCCCTCTGAGGAACCAAAGGACTCTGAGGCTCATCTAGAGACCATAGAGATCCCATTGAACCTCCTTATGCCCTTCATGAGCTCTGATGAGTATCCCTCTTCTGAAGAGAATGAGGATGTTACTGAAGAGCAAACTGCCAAGTTTCTTGGTGCAATCATGAAGCTGAATGCTAAATTATTTGGCATTGATACTTGGGAAGTTGAACTTCCCTTGTTCATCAATGAACTAAGTGATCTGGATCAACTGACATTGCCTCAGAAGAGACAGGATCCTGGAAAGTTCATAATATCCTGCACCATAGGCACCATGATCTTTAAGGCTCTGTGTGACCTTGGTTCAGGAATAAACCTCATGCCCCTCTCTGTAATAGAGAAACTGGGAATCTATGGGGTGCAAGCTGCTAAAATCTCACTAGAGATGGCAGACAGCTCAAGAAAATAGGCTTATGGACAAGTAGAAGACGTATTAGTAAAGGTTGAGGGCCTTTACATACCTGCTGATTTCATTGTTCTGGATACTGGAAAGGAAGAGGATGAATCCATCATCCTAGGAAGACCTTTCCTGGCCACAGCAAGAGCTGTGATTGATGTTGACAGAGGTGAAATAGTCCTTCAATGGAATGAGGACTCCCTTGTGTTTACAACTCAAGGATCTCCCTCTGCAACCATGGAGAGGAAGCAGAAAAAGCTTCTCTCCAAGCAGAGTCAACCAGAGCCCCCACAGTCAAACTCTAAGTTTGGTGTTGGGAGGCCACAACCAAACTCTAAGTTTGGTGTTGAACTCCCATATCCAAACTCTAAGTTTGGTGTTGGAGAGTCTCAACAAAGCTCTGCACATCTGTGAGGCTCCATGAGAGCCCACTGTCAAGCTATTGACATTAAAGAAGCGCTTGTTGGGAGGCAATCCAATGTTTATCTAATTCTTATTTTTATTGTTTTTCATGTTTTCTTAGGTTCATGATCATGTGGAGTCACAAAATAAACAAAAAAATTGAAAATAGAATCAAAAATAGCAGAAGAAAAATCACACCCTGGAGGAGCATCTGTCTGGCGTTCAAACGCCAAAACAGAGCATAGTTCTGGCGCTGAACGCCCAGAATGGGAGCATCCTGGCGCTGAACGCCCAGAACAAGCATGGTTCTGGCGTTCAACGCCAGAAATGGCAGCAAAGGGGCGTTGAACGCCCAAAATGGGCACCAACCTGGCGCTGAACGCCCAGAGTTGTGTGCAAGGGCATTTTACATGCCTAAATTGGTGCAGGGATGTAAATGCCTTGACACCTCAGGATCTGTGGACCCCACAGGATCATCTCAGGATCTATGGACCCCACAGGATCCCCACCTACCTCATCATCTCTCTTTCCATTCATGATCATCCCTTCTTTTTTTCCATTTACCACTCACATCCATACACCCACTACCTTCAAAAATTCAACATCTCTCTCCCACCCAATCCCACCCATATGGCCGAATACACACTCCCATCCATCTCCTCCATATCTTCTTCTTATTCTTCTATTCTTTCTTCTTTTGCTCGAGGGCGAGCAACATTCTAAGTTTGGTGTGGTAAAAGCATAGCTTTTTTGTTTTTTCCATAACCATTGATGGCACCTAAGGCCAGAGAAACCTCTAGAAAGAGGAAAGGGAAGACAAAAGCTTCCATCAAGGGTCTATAGCTCAGTGGTAGAACATTTGACTGCAAATCAAGAGATCCCTGAGATACCTCAAGGGATACATTTTCTTCCACACAATTATTGGAAGCAACTAAGGGTGGAACATCAAGAGCACTCCATCATCCTTCATGAAATCAGAGAAGATCTAAAAGCACTGAAGGCGGAGCAACAAAGGCAAGGAAGAGACAGAGAAGAGCTCAAGGACATCATTGATTCCTCAAGAAGGAAATGCCACCATCACTAAGGTGGATTCATTCCTTGTTCTTAATTCTTCTGCTTTTCGTTTTCTATGTTATGTGCTTATCTATGTTTGTGTCTTTATTACATGATCATTAGTAGTTAGTAACTTTGTCTTAAAGTTATAAATGTCCTATGAATCCATCACCTCTCTTAAATGAAAAATGTTTTAATTCAAAAGAACAAGAAGTACCTGAGTTTCGAATTTATCCTTGAACTTAGTTTAATTATATTGATGTGGTGACAATGCTTCTTGTTTTCTGAATGTATGCTTGAACAGTGCATATGTCTTTTGAAGTTGCTGTTTAAGAATGTTAAATATGTTGGCTCTTGAAAGAATGATGACTAGGAGACATGTTATTTGATAATCTGAAAAATCATAAAAATGATTCTTGAAGCAAGAAAAAGCAGCAAAGAGCAAAGCTTGCAGAAAAAAAAAAGGCGAAAAAAAAAATAGAAAGAAAAAGCAAGCAGAAAAAGCCAAAAGCTCTTAAAACCAAGAGGCAAGAGCAAAAAGCCAATAACCCTTAAAACCAAAAGGCAAGGGCAAATAAAAAGGATCCCAAGGCTTTGAGCATCAGTGGATAGGAGGGCCTAAAGGAATAAAATCCTGGTCTAAGCGGCTAAACCAAGCTGTCCCTAACCATGTGCTTGTGGCGTGTAGGTGTCAAGTGAAAACTTGAGACTGAGCGGTTAAAGTCAAGGTCCAAAGCAAAAAAAGAGTGTGCTTAAGAACCCTGGACACCTCTAATTAGGGACTTTAGCAAAGCTGAGTCACAATCTGAAAGGGTTCACCCAATTATGTGTCTGTGGCATTTATGTATCCGGTGGTAATACTGGAAAACAAAGTGCTTAGGGCCACGGCCAAGACTCATAAAGAAGCTGTGTTCAAGAATCATCATACTGAACTAAGAGAGTCAATAACACTATTCAAAATCTGAAGTTCCTATAGATGCCAATCATTCTGAACCTCAATGGATAAAGTGAGATGCCAAAACTATTCAAGAGGCAAAAAGCTATAAGTCCCGCTCATATGATTGAAGCTCTGTTTCATTGATAGTTTGGAATTTATAGTATATTCTATTCTTTTTATCCTATTTTGATTTTCAGTTGCTTGGGGACAAGCAACAATTTAAGTTTGGTGTTGTGATGAGCGGATAATTTATACGCTTTTTGACATTGTTTTTAGTATATTTTTAGTAGGATCTAGTTACTTTTAGGGATGTTTTTAATAGATTTTGTGTTAAATTCACATTTCTGGACTTTACTATGAGTTTGTGTGTTTTTCTGTGATTTCAGGTATTTTCTGGCTGAAATTGAGGGACTTGAGCAGAAATCAGATTCAGAGGTTGAAAAAGGACTACTGATGCTGTTGGATTCTGACCTCCCTGCACTCAAAGTGGATTTTCTGGAGCTACAGAACTCGAAATGGCGCGCTTCCAATTGCGTTGAAAAGTAGACATCCAGGGCTTTCCAGAAATATATAATAGTCCATACTTTGGCCAAAAATTGGCGACGTAAACTGGCGTTCAACGCCAGCTTTCTACCCAAATCTGGCGTCCAGCGCCAGAAAAGGATCCAAAACCAGAGTTGAACGCCCAAACTGGCACAAAAACTGGCGTTCAACTCCACAATTGGCCTCTGCACGTGCAACACTTAAGCTCAGCCCAAACACACACCAAGTGGGCCCCGGAAGTGGATTTATACATCAAATACTTACTCATGTAAACCCTAGTAGCTAGTTTATTATAAATAGGACCTCTTACTATTGTATTAGGCATCCTGGATTGTATTTTGATCCTGTGATCACGTTTTGGGGGCTGGCCATCTTGGCCATGCCTGGACCTTCACTTATGTATTTTCATACGGTAGAGTTTCTACACTCCATAGATTAAGGTGTGGAGCTCTACTGTTCCTCAAAGATTAATGCAAAGTACTACTGTTTTCTATTCAATTCTTCTTATTTCTCTTCTAAGATATCCATTCGCACCCAAGAACGTGATGAAGGTGATGATTATGTGTGACGCTCATCATCCTTCTCCCCTATGAACGCGTGCCTGACAAACACTTCTGTTCTACATGAATTAAGCTAGAATGAGTATCTCTTAGATCTCCTAACCAGAATCTTCGTGGCGTAAGCTAGAATGATGGCGGCATTCAAGAGAATCCGGAAAGTCTAAACCTTGTCTGTGGTATTCCGAGTAGGATTCAATGATTGAATGACTGTGACGAGCTCCTAACTCGCGATTGCAGGGCGTTAGTGACAGACGCAAAAGGATAGTAAATCCTATTCCAGCATGATCGAGAACCGACAGATGAATAGCCGTGCCGTGACAGGGTGCGTGAGCATATTATTCACTGAGAGGATAAGATGAAGCCATTGGCAAGGGTGATGCCTCCAGACGATTAGCCGTGCCGTGACAGGGCATTGGATCATTTTCCCGTGAGATGACCGAAAGTAGCCGTTGACAGTGGTGATGTATCACATAAAGCCAGCCATGGAAAGGAGTAAGACTGATTGGATGAAGATAACAGGAAAGCAGTGGTTCAGAGGAACGAAAAGCATCTCCATTCGCTTATCTGAAATTCCTACCAATGAATTACATAAGTATCTCTATCCCTATTTTATTATATAATATTCGAAAACACCATTATCACTTTATATCCGCCTGACTGAGATTTGCAAGGTGACCATAGCTTGCTTCATACCAACAATCTCCGTGGGATTCGACCCTTACTCACGTAAGGTATTACTTGGACGACCCAGTGCACTTGCTGGTTAGTTGTATCGAAGTTGTGACTATTATGAATTAAGATCAGAGCACCAAGCTCTGGCGCCATTACCAGGATTTGTTCGAGCCTGGAGATCACAATTTCGTGCACCACAGACAATTCCAGAAAACAGGCTTATGGACAAGTAGAGGACATATTAGTAAAGGTTAAAGGCCTTTACATCCCTGCTGATTTCATAATCTTAGATACTGGGAAGGATGAGGATGAATCTATTATCCTTGGAAGACCCTTCCTAGCCATAGCAAGAGCTATGATTGATGTTAACAGAGGTGAACTAGTCCTTCAATTGAATGAGGACTCCCTTGAGTTTAAAACTCAAGGACATCCTTTTGTAAACATGGAAAAGAGGCACAGTAAGCTTCTCTCAAAATAGAGTCAACCAGAGCTCCTACAGTCAAACTCTAAGTTTGGTGTTAGGAGGCCACAACCAAACTCTAAGTTTGGTGTTGAACTCTCATATCCAAACTCTAAGTTTGGTGTTGGGGAGTCTCAATAATGCTCTGAACATCTCTGAGGCTCCATGAGAGCCCACTGTCAAGCTATTGACATTAAAGAAGCGCTTGTTGGGAGGCAACCCAATTTTTATTTAATTATATTTTTTATTAGTTACGTGTCTTCATAGGTTCATGATCATGGGGAGTCACAAAAACAACTGAGAAAAGTGAAGAAAAATCAAAAACAGCAGAAGAAAAATCACACCCTGGAGAAAGGACTTACTGGCATTTAAACGCCAGTAAGGAGCATCTGGCTGGCGTTCAACGCCAGAACAGAGCATGGATCTGGTGTTGAACACCAGAAACAAGCAGCATCCTGGCGTTCAGACGCCAGAAATGCACACTGAGGAAGAGCTGGCGCTGAACGCCAGAAACAAGCATCTGGCTGGCGTTCAACGCCAGAAATATGCTGCATCTGGGCGCTGAACGCCCAGAACAAGCATCAATTCGGTGTTTAAATGCCAGAATTGCATGCAAAGGCATTTTACATGCCTAATGGGTGCAGGGATGCAAATCCTTGACACCTCAGCATTTGTGGACCCCACAGGATCCCCACCTACCACCACTCACTCTCTTCCCTCTTCTCAATGTTCATCCTCTCTTCCCAATAAACACTCTTCCCCAAAACCCTTCACCAATCACCTCAATCTCTCTTCCCTATCACCACTCACATCCATCTACTCTTCCTCATAAACCTACCTCACAAACCCCACCTACCTTCAAAAATCAAAATCAATTTCCCACCCAAAACCCACCCTTATGGCCGAACCTTACCCCCCCTCCCTTCCCTATATAAAGCCCTCAATTCTTCTTCGTTTTCACACAACACAACCCTCTCTTCCCTTTCTTGGCCGAATACACCTCTCCCTCCTCTCCTCCATATTTTCTTCTTCTTCTTCATCTATTCTTTCTTCTCTTGCTCGAGGGCGAGAAATATTCTAAGTTTGGTGTGGTAAAAGCATAAGCTTTTTATTTTTCCATTACCATTGATGGCACCTAAGACCGGAGAATCCTCTAGAAAAGGGAAAGGAAAGACAAAAGCTTCCACCTTCGAGTCATGAGAGATGGAAAGATTCATCTCCAAAGCTCATCAAGACCACTTCTATGATGTTGTGGCCAAGAAGAAGGTGATCTCTGAGGTCCCTTTCAAGCTCAAGAGAAATGAGTATCCGGAGATCCGACATGAAATCCAAAGAAGAGGTTGGAAAGTTCTAACAAACCCCATCCAACAAGTCAGCATCCTAATGGTTCAAGAGTTCTATGCCAATGCATGGATCACTAGGAACCATGATCAAAGTAAGAACCCGAACCCAAAGAATTATCTCACCATGGTTCGGGGGAAATACTTAGATTTTAGTCCGAAAAATGTGAGGTTGGCGTTTGACTTGCCTATGATGCAAGGAGATGTATGCCCCTACACTAGAAGGGTCAACTTTAATCAAAGGTTGGACCAAGTCCTCATGGACATATGTGTGGAAGGAGCTCAATGGAAGATTGACTCAAAAGGCAAACCGGTTCAACTTAGAAGACTAGACCTCAAGCTTGTGGCTAGAGGATGGCTGGAGTTCATCCAACGCTCCATCATCCCCACTAGCAACCGATCCGAAGTTTCTGTGGATCGGGCCATCATGATTCATAGCATCATGATTGGTGAGGAAGTAGAAGTTCATGAAGTCATCTCCCTTGAACTCTACAAAATAGCCGAAAAGTCCTCTCCCTTGGCAAGGCTAGCTTTTCCTCATCTTATTTGTCATCTATGTTACTCAGCTGAAGCTTTCATAGAAGGAGACATTCCCATTGAGGAAGAGAAGCCCATCACTAAGAAAAGGATGGAGCAAACAAGAGAGCCCACTCATGGAGCTCAAGAAACACATGAGGAAGCTCATCGTCAAGAAATCCCTGAGATACCTCAAGTGATGCACTTTCCTCCACAGAATTTTTGGGAGCAAATCAACACCTCCCTAGGAGAATTAAGTTCCAACATGGGACAATTAAGGGTGGAACATCAAGAGCACACCATCATCCTTCATGAAATTAGAGAAGATCAAAAAGCAATAAGGGAGGAGCAACAAAGACAAGGAAGAGACATAGAAGAGCTCAAGGACATCATTGGTTCCTCAAGAAGGAAACGCCACCATCACTAAGGTGGACTCATTCCTTGTTCTTACATTCTCTGTTTTTCGTTTTCTTTATGTTAAGTGCTTATCCATGTTTGTGTCTTATTACATGATCATTAGTATTTAGTAACTATGTCTTAAAGTTATGAATGTCCTATGAATCCATCACCTCTCTTAAATAAAAAAATATTTTAATTCAAAAGAACAAGAGGTACATGAGTTTCGAATTTATCCTTGAACTTAGTTTAATTATATTGATGTGGTAACAATACTTTTTGTTTTCTGAATGAATGCTTGAACAGTGCATATGCCTTTTGAAGTTGTTGTTTAAGAATGTTAAATATGTTGGCTCTTGAAAGAATGATGACAAGGAGACATGTTATTTGATAATCTGAAAAATCATAAAAATGATTCTTGAAGCAAGAAAAAGCAGTGAATACAAAAGCTTGCAAAAAAAAATTAGCGAAAAAAAAGAAAAAGAAAAAGAAAAAGCAAGCAGAAAAAGCCAAAAGCCCATAAAACCAAAAGGCAAGGGTAAATAAAAAGGATCCCAAGGCTTTGAGCATCAGTGGATAGGAGGGCCTAAAGGAATAAAATCCTGGCCTAAGCAGCTAAACCAAGCTGTCCCTAACCATGTGCTTGTGGCGTGAAGGTGTCAAGTGAAAACTTGAGACTGAGCGGTTAAAGTCAAGGTCCAAAGCAAAAAAAGACTGTGCGTAAGAACCCTAGACACCTCTAATTGGGGACTTTAGCAAAGCTGAGTCACAATCTGAAAAGGTTCACCTAGTTATGTGTCTGTGGCATTTATGTATCCGGTGGTAATACTGGAAAACAAAGTGCTTAGGGCCACGGCCAAGACTCATAAAGTAGATGTGTTCAAGAATCAACATACTGAACTAGGAGAATCAATAACACTATCTGAACTCTGAGTTCCTATAGATGCCAATCATTCTGAACTTCAATGGATAAAGTGAGATGCCAAAACTATTCAAGAGGCAAAAAGCTTCAAGTCCTGCTCATCTGATTGGAGCTATGTTTCATTGATAGTTTGGAATTTATAGTATATTCTCTTCTTTTTATCATATTTGATGTTCAGTTGCTTGGGGACAAGCAACAATTTAAGTTTGGTGTTGTGATGAGCGCATAATTTATACACTTTTTGGCATTGTTTTTAGTATGTTTTTAGTAGGATCTAGTTACTTTTAGGGATTTTTTTATTAGTTTTTATGTTAAATTCACATTTTTTGACTTTACTATGAGTTTGTGTGTTTTTCTGTGATTTCAGGTATTTTCTGGCTGAAATTGAGGGACTTGAGCAAAAATCAGATTCAGAGGTTGAAGAAGGACTGCTGAGGCTGTTGGATTCTGACCTCCCTGCACTCAAAGTGGCTTTTTTGGAGGTACAGAACTCAAAATGGCACGCTTTCAATTGCGTTGGAAAGTAGACATCCAGGGCTTTCCAGCAATATATAATAGTTTATACTTTGGCCGAGTTTAGATGACGCAAAAGGGCGTTGAACGCCAGTTCTACGCTACAGTCTGGAGTTAAACGCCAGAAACACGTCACAAACCAGAGTTGAATGCCAGAAACACGTTACAAACTGGCGTTCAACTCCAGAAAGAGCCTCTGCACGTGGAAAGCTAAAGCTCAGCCCAAGTACACACCAAGTGGGCCCCGGAAGTGGATTTATGCATCAATTACTTACTTCTGTGAACCCTAGTAACTAGTTTAGTATAAATAGGACTTTTTACTATTGTATTTTCATCTTCGGATCATCTTATGATTTTTTAGTTCATCTTTGGATCATATTGATCACGTTTGGGGGCTGGCCATTCGGCCATACCTGAACCTTCATCACTTATGTATTTTCAACGGTAGAGTTTCTGCACTCCATAGATTAAGGTGCGGAGCTCTGCTGTTCCTCATGATTTAATGCAAAGTACTACTGTTTCTATTCAATTCAACTTATTCCGCTTCTAAGATAACCATTCACGCTTCAACATGAATGTGATGATCATGACAGTCATCATCATTCCCTATGAACACATGCCTGACAACCACTTCCGTTCTACCTTAGATTGAATGAGTATCTCTTGGATTCCTTAATCAGAATCTTCGTGGTATAAGTTAGAACCCATGGATGGCCATTCCTGAGATCCAAAAAGTCTAAACCTTGTCTGTGGTATTCCGAGTAGGATCTGGGAAGGGATGGTTGTGACGAACTTCAAACTCGCGAGTGCTGGGCGTAGTGACAGACGCAAAAGGAGGGTGAATCCTATTCCAGTATGATCGAGAACCTCAGATGATTAGCCGTGCCGTGACAGAGCATTTGGACCTTTTTCACAAGAGGATGGGATGTAGCCATTGACAACGGTGACTCCATTACATAAAGCTTGCCATGGAAAGGAGTAAGACTGATTGGATGAAGACAGCAGGAAAGCAGAGGTTCAGAGGAACGAAAGCATCTCTATACGCTTATCTGAAATTCTCACCAATGAATTACATAAGTATTTCTATCTTTATTTTCTGTTTATTTATTATTATTATTCGAAAACTCCATAACCATTTGATATTCGCTTGACTGAGATTTACAAGGTGACCATAGCTTGCTTCATACCGACAATCTCCGTGGGATCGACCCTTACTCACGTAAGGTTTTATTACTTGGACGACCCAATGCACTTGCTGGTTAGTTGTGCGAAGTTGTGAAGTTATATTTGGACCATGGTATTGTGCACCAGTTTGTTGGCGCCATTGCCAGGGAGAGAAGGAACAACAAATTTTACAACCTGAGTAACAATTTCGCATACCATTGATCCAGGATCTCGTATCTTATCTTCGCACCCATCTTCTAGTTGATCGCCTTGATTCCGTCTGGGTGACAAGAAAGCTGAATTCTCATGAAAGCACCAAACTATCCTCCTAGACCCATTTAATTGAGTATTACACCAATCCATGCTCTTCAATTTTGAGCTTCCAACCATAATGAGCCTAGATTTAGAACGCCAACCACTAAACATCCTCCTCTTTCGCTTAATTCCACAAAGCGCCCTAAGTTGACCATCCGTCTCAAGCAAACCATACTCAAGTGGGATAATAAAGCTGAGAGTTAGAAGTTTTACCCACTCAAGTGAAGAATTAGATGACAAACTAGGTGAAGGAGTTCCCAAAGATCTTGATAAAGTACGCTCTACTCCTATCCATCCTCTTCTAGAGGCTTCCACCACTCGGCAAGGTTTTTCAAGTTTCTCCTCTTGCCAAGCTTCCTCAAGTTCACCTTCTTCTTCACTAATTTCTTCTATCTCTTCCCCATCACTCTCATCATAGATAGGAGGTCTAGTGAAGTCTACCTCATCATCAAGTCTAAGCATTTTGGGGAAGGACTCTTCAAACTCGGAAGGGTCATATGTTGATGCGGAATCATCATAGATAGGAGGGCTTGCTGCTTGGAACGCTTCTTCCAGTTCTTCACTTACAATAGGCCTTGGAGTTTGCACATCCTCCTCAACCTTGCATTCTAGTCCACTGAGAGAAGGCTCAGCAAGATCGTCAAGGGAATTGATCAATGTGGGCAAAAAATCACTAGTGATGGAATCCACTTCTTGATCAATTTCCTTTGACTCTTTGTCTACTTCTGCAACTTTACTCTCCTTTTTAACATCTCATCCATACTCCGTGGAGGACGGTTCTTCAGCTTGAGATTCCTTTATGTGCTCGACATATCCTAAACATCCACCCACTACTTCCTTTTGTTTGCTAATCTCTACCTTCTCCTCTTGTTGTACTTCTTGCTTCAATTCTTCTTCCTCACCATGGAGCTTCAAGTTCACTCCCTCACTAGGCTCCTTGATTGTTTCTCCATATTCAACAATGGGGGTACTTAGGGTACATGAGCTTAGGTGGGATGTTAGGTGACTCACAGCTTCTACCATGCTAGCTATCCTTGCTCTTAGCTCCTTAAACTTAGTTTCATCCTCCTCTTGTCGCCTTAAGATACAAGATTCAAGGTATCTCAGTTCTAACATGAAGGCTTCATCGGGAGGTGGTGGTGGAAGAGAGGGTTTATTAGTTGAGGGAAGATTTTTGATGTTAGAAGGTGGTTCATATTGGTGGAATTCTTGAGGTGGTATATGTGGAATTTGTGGTTCTTGGAAGTATTGGTGTTGGGATGGTGGTGGTTCTAGATGAGGTTCATATAGTGGTTGGTATAGTGGGTATGGATTATAGTCATATGAATTTGAATGATGGTGTGAGGCATGTGAGTATGGTTTAGGACTATATTGAGGAGTGGGATCATATGCATATGATGATTGTGGTTGACAACCACAATGAGGGTCATCACACACATTGGATTGATACATATTAGGATTAGGATTATACCCATAAGAGTTCGGAGGGGGTTATTGCCATGAAGGTTGTTCATAAGCTTGGGGTTCCCCCCATCCTTGATTTCCAAATCCTTGTTGTATATCCTCATTGGAGCTTCCATTTCCTACAACATAGTTTGAACTACACTCATAGCCAAAAGGATGAGAATTCATAGTGAAAGAGGAAATAAAAATAAGGACTAATAAGAAACAAAGAAAATAAAATCCTAAACTAGCAAAAACTAAGAAACAAACCAAAATTCAAGATATTCACAATATATACAATAGCCAATAACATAGCACCATAGCTCCCCGGCAACGGTGCCATTAATTTGATCGCAAAGAATTCATACCGGTTCGGAATTCCACAAAATAATTCCGTTGTTAGTATAGTCCAAACCGATAGTCAATCCTCAGATCAAATTAAGATATATATGGTTTTGTCACAAATACAAACCCCAAATAATAATTAACCGAAGTATTTAGACTCCGGGTCGTCTCCCTATGAAGCAATGAAGTGCTCAATTATTGGCTATAAAGGGGTAAAGGGGGTTTTGGTTCATAAGAGGGCAAGAAAAGTAAATTAAACAAGTAATTAAAGAAAATAAGATAAAGAACTCTTGGCTACGACTTAGGTAACTGAGATCACCATCCTTTTCAACAAACCAAATATTGATAATCATGAGAGGCCAACCGATTAAGTCTACTTTCCAAAAGCCTTAAGTACATAATATCTACTCCTAAGCTTGAAGTACATCAAATAGGTTTGATCACATCAACCCTTAAGTCCCAACCTACCTACTAATTAACTTAGTAGTAGGTTAGTGTCAATGGGTATCAAATTGATCACCAAGGGTTCTCAAATCACCAAATCCATCATACCCAATAACTCAAGTTTACCCAACTCCCTTAGCTTAGACCAAGAGTTGACAAACTACTCAAAAACTAAAGAGAACATTTCATCAAACACATAGAATGCAATAGAAGTAAACATCATAAATTGCAAGAAATAGTAAAATCTACCAACTACTAATTGCAAGAAAAGTAAATTCATAATTCAATTCATCAATAAAAGAAACATCAACATCAAATTGCATTAAATGTAACCCAAATCCAACATGAGTTCATCATCACAAAAGAGAGCAAAATGAGAAATTAACATCACAAATAAGAGAATCAAGATATAGAAATGAGAAATTAGAAACAATATGAGATCAAGTAATTCATTCAAGATCTAAAACAATTTAACCTAATCCTAACCTAATTCTAGAGAGAAGAGGGAGCTTCTCTCTCTAAAAAACTAACTAAAGGCTCATGTTGGCTAAAGTAATTGCTCCCCCTTTGCTTGGACTTCAATTCTGCATAAAATACACTCATAAACAAGTTGGATTTGGGCCTGGGCAGCTCAGAAATTGCCCCCAGCGTTTTGCCTTTAAGTGGGCCACGTGAGAGTATCGACGCATGTGCGTCGATTGGCAAATTCTTCATCCGCGCGAATGCGTCATGTACGTGTGCGCGTCTCTATGCGAAACTACTTTTGCGCGTGCGCGCCTTGTATGCGTGCGCGCCCATTGATGCATTCCCAATCTTTGTTTCTTCATGCATTCTCCACTTTGCATACTTTTCTCCTCATTTCTTCCATCTAATACTTGCCTTATGAACTTGAAATCACTCAACAAACACATCAAGGCATCGAATGGAATTAAAGTGAATCAAAATCGCCAATTTAAGAGCCTAAAAAGCATGTTTTTACACTTAAGCATAATTCAAGGGAGAATTACAAAGCCATGCTATTTCATTAAATAAATGTGGGAAAAGGTGGTAAAATTCCCCAAATTAAGCACAAGATAAACCACAAAATTGGGGTTTATCAGTCACTGAAAGGGTGGAAGATTTTGGGGTGAGAATAAACCACACGTTCTCAGTCCGTAAAAGTAATGATTAACATGCAAATAATTAACTTTGCTTGTAAAACCATTTTTGTCAAACCTTTTGAAATACTTTTTAATCTTACTTTAGATAATTAATTACTTTCTTTAAATTTCTAAAGCCAGAACAGATCTCGATCGCAAAATTTGTCATATTAAATATCTTTCAGCCACATAATTAATTCTCAGTCATAACAACAGTTATTAATCATCTCTATACATTCACAGACTACTAGCACAAGTAAGAAACTCAATTCAACACACAAACAAATCACAATAAGACAAACAACACAATCATAGAGAAGCAATACAAGCAAACACAACCAAATGCAAATGCACAACCAATATGATGCATGTCTGTCCTAAACAGACCATGAGCTCACGTGTCGGTTTACACCTTGCAGCCTGACATTACCTAGGAACAAGTCCCAGATATGGTTTCCCTTGGTGTCCTTAGTGCATACGTGTCGGTGGTAAGAATACCACTCCTTCTTGACTACTAGCAGTCGGCGTAAAGCCCGACCTCATAATATACGCACAAGAGGAAACAGTGATCCTCAGTTCATGGGCGTCCCAGAGATCAACACACAAACAAAACAGATATCCTCAGTTCGTGGGTTTTCCCGAGATCAACACACAAACAAAACAGAGATCCTCAGTTCGTGGGTTTTTCCGAGATCAACATACAACAAAACAGAGATCCTCAATTCGTGGGTTTCCCCGAAATCAACATACAACAAAATAGAGATCCTCAGTTCGTGGGTTTTCCCGAGATCAATACACAATAACATAGTAATCCTCAGTTCGTGGGCTATACCCGAGATCAACATATAACAGTTTGTGGGTTATTCCCATAATCAATGATTATCAATTCGTGGGTTTTCCTGCATTTAAAACAAATAACAATTTATAAGTTTTACCGAGATCAATGATCATTCAGTTCGTGAATACTTCCCGAATTTAACAAATTATCAATTCATGGGTTTTCCTCATAGTTAAACAACTAACAGTTCGTGGGGTTTTCCTGCCTTTCATCATTTTTTTATTATTCTTTATAAATCCCAACATTCCACATATCAATTCTCCATTCTCTTTTTTCCTTCGAATCCTTAACACATTTTCTTCAACCTTTCTTAACTTTCTAAAGCATTCGTTAATAAAAATCTTAAGCATCAATTCGGTTCATAATTTCTACTTTGGCAATCTTAAGTCAAGCCAACTTTAAAACTATTTTTTTCAGTTTAGTTCTCCATCAAAAGACTCAAAAATTATCTCTCTTTACTATTCAAATTCAAATATTATTATTTAACCAAACTTCTAAAAAGATAATCCTTTATTTCAAACCCAAAATATAACTCTTTTCATATTAAATCAAACTCAAAACATAATTCTTTCTATTCTTAGTAAATCAACTCAAAACGGAATTCTTTTCATAATAAATCCAGCTTAAACATAATATTTTTTCTCAATGAATAAAACTAAAAAACATAATTCATTTCTTCTCTTAGTAAATCAAAATCAAATAATATAATTTTTTTCCCAAATCAAAATCTTTAGAAATAATATTTCAGACAAAGCCTCAGATTTTATAAAATTTCGACAGCACCTCCCTTAAAATTCGGACTTAACCACCCTTTCGGGTTCCCTCTTTCTCAACAAATCACTAGCCCTTTTATCAGCAGTTATCACAACAACAGAATCTCAATAATCGTCTCATCATAAATCAGTTTAACAACCAACATCCTAACATTAATTAAAATCAGAGTTTCCATAAATCATTCTTTAAAAGTAAACCAGTCAACTTCCAGAATTCATAACTAATGTTCCAAACACCAACCTGTCATATTTCTAGTTATTTTTTTAAATTTATTTAGTTACTAGCAAAGTTACCATTTTATTCTAAAGATCATACTTCAAGAAAATAGTTTAGTAATCAACCTTCAATCCTTTAACCGTCCTCAAAATCAACTCTAGTTAACCTTAAATCAGTAATAACAACCAACTTGACATAATCAACTAAAATCTGAATTTCCAGCAACTCTAAAATAATCAAAAACCAGTCACAATTAAACCATTATTACAAGAATTCCAAACCGAGCACAAGCTTAAATCAATTCAACACTCAACACAATATTATCCAATCAAATTAACATATCTAGTAACCAATAATTTCTCAAACAAGCTTGCAACAATATTCACCATCATCAATTAAATATCAATTCCACAACTAAATCAAGAAATCAGCATAACCAGAAATTCGAGTAATTAGTCACTTTCAAACAATTAAATCATTATTCACAAATCATAGACTCAAATCAAAATCAGTTTTAATACCACACCAATCTCTTTTCCACAACCTCAATCCAAGCTTAATGATGAATGGATTTTTGATGGTATAGAATTCACAAATGAAATCTCGTTGCAAGTATAGTTTCTAAACCAACAAAGAATCCTTTCATACAAAAATTTGGCTGTCATAAGTAACAAACTGGTGCGGTATTTATAACCCACTAACTTACCGGCAAGTGCACCGGGTCGTACCAAGTAATACCTTACGTGAGTAAGGGTCGATCCCACGAGGATTAATGGATTAAGCAACAATAGCGTTTGATAGGATTAGTTAGACAAATAGAAAATAGTGTTGGAAGTTTAAAAGCATTGAAAAGTGAATTCAAGAATTGCAAAAAACAAGCAGCAAATGAGTTGTGAAATATATATGAAAAAACAGTTAAGGCTTCAGAGTTATCTATTTTCTGGATTGACTTTTCTTATTAACTAATTTTAATCATGTAAGATTTAATTCATGGCAAACTATTTGTGACTAGACCCTAATTCCTTAGACCTTTCTAGTCTCCTCTAAATTCATCAACTGCCAATTCCTTGGTCAATTGATTCCAATTAGAGGATGATGATCAAATTCTAGTTTATATGCCACAAGAATCCTAATTGTCCAAAAATAAAGGGATTATATGTCACGTATCCCGTTAAATACAAACAATTAGAAATTCAGGATAATATATTTTCAAGCTATTGTTCAAGTAAAGAGCTTTTCCAAGTTTTACAAGAACTCAAATAGAACATGGGTCATACTTCCGTTCCACCCAAATTCATAAAATGAAGAACGAAAACAATTATTGAAATATAAATCAAAACATGAATTAAAATAGAAAAATAATATTATCAATCCATACAATAGGCAGAGCTCCTAACCTTAACAATGGAGGATTAGTTGTTCATGGAATATGGAATGTAAATTTGTATGGAATAATATTGTGGAATGTTCTTCTCCAATGTTGTTCTGGAACCACCCTATTGGGATCCCTTTTATAACTAATCCTAATAATTTAAAAATCAAATTTCTAAAATTAAAATTAAAATAATATCTTTTCCTAAAATAATATTTGAATTTAAATTCGAATTAATTAACAAGTCTTCAGCTGATGGGTGGAGACCACTTGATTTGTCCTTTCTGCAGCTTCTAATCTGTGATATCTGGGCTAAGAACTGGGTCAAAACAGCCCAGAAATCACCCCCAGCATTTTTCTGCATTTTTTGCACGTGGCGCATGTCAAGCGTACGCGTCGGTCACGCGTTCGCGTCATTTGTGTAGATTACAGTCCACGCGTTCGTGTCAGGCACGCGATCGAATCATTGCGATTTCCTCCATTCTGCGCGGTCGCGTGAGCCATGCGTCCGTGTCGGTATTCACTGGTCATCTCCTTGATTTCTTCTCTTTCTCTGTAGAAACTTCATCAAATCCATCCGAATGCTACCTAAAATAAATAAAATTGCACAAAACTCAAAATAGCATCCATAGTGGCTAAAATATAATTAATTCTTAATTAAACTCAACAAATTAGATGCAAATTCACTAGGAAAAGATAGGAAAGATGCTCACGCATCACAACACCAAACTTAAACTGTTGCTTGTCCTCAAGCAACCAAAACTAATATAAGCTTAGGATGTGAATTTGCTTGAGAATGAGAGTTCGATTAAGCCCATGTCTTCTCTTATAGTGGGGTTTACAACTGCAATCCTGAACAGTTTTGGCATCTCACTTTATCCTTTGAAGTTCAAAATGATTGGCATCCATAGTAACTCAGAATTCAGATAGTGTTATTGATTCTCCTAGTTCAGTATGTTGATTCTTGAACACAGCTACTTTATGAGTCTTGGCTGTGACCCTAAGCATTTTGTTTTCCAGTATTACCACCGGATACATAAATGCCACAGACACATAACTAGGTGAACCTTTTCAGATTGTGACTCAGCTTTGCTAGAGTCCCCAGTTAGAGGTGCCCAAAGTTCTTAAGCACACTCTTTTTGCTTTGGATCACGACTTTAACCGCTTAGTCTCAAGCTTTTCACTTGACACCTTCACGCCACAAGCACATGGTTAGGGACAGCTTGATTTAGCCGCTTTGGCCAGGATTTTATTCCTTTGGGCCCTCCTATCCATTAATGCTCAAAGCCTTGGATCCTTTTTACCCTTTGCCTTTTAGTTTAAAGGGTTATTGGCTTTTTGCTTGCTTTTTTTTCTTTTTTTATTTTATTTTATTGTTTTTTTTTCGCAAGCTTTGTATTTTTCACTGCTTTTTCTTGCTTCAAGAATCAATTTTTTGATTTTTCAGATTATCAATAACATTTCTCTTTTTTCATCATTCTTTCAAGAGCCAACAATTTTAACATTCATAAACTTCACTATCAAAAATATGCACTGTTCAAGCATTCATTCAGAATCACAGAAAATACCACCACATCTAAGTAAATGAGACTACTCTAAAAATTAAATTCAAATTCTCATGCACTACATATGTTCTTCTTTCTTTTTTATTTCAAGCTTAGTGGGCAATACATGAGACATCTTTCAGAATTAAAGCACTTAACAGAAAAATTAAACTATAACCTCTGAATCTACGAATAAAGGATCATGCAGCAAACAAAGTAAACTAGCAGAAAACCGGAACATACATAATAAAAGCAGGAAGGAAAAAATGAAAGGAACTCAACCACCTTAGTTATATGTGCAGTCATTTTATTCTTCAGGTTGTGCTCCTTTGTGAAGATGATTCGCCTCCCTTTTGGTGCCATAGGAATAAACAGAAAATCCTTAAGTGAAGCGTCAACACCAAACTTAAAGGTTTGCTTGTCCTCAAGCAAATAAGATCTGAAAATAGAAGAGACAAAAATTAAGATGAAAGAAAAATAAAAGGATAAGAGAATAAGAGAGAAATAGGATTGGGAGAGAGAGAGAAAGAAAACTGGGCGGCGCAAGCGATGCGTTCACGTACGGCATGCGTACGCGTGGGTCACGCACTCTTCATAATGACGCGTTAGCGTCAGGCACGCGTCCGAGTGCCCTAGATTTTGTGCGATTCGCGCAAAGCCAGCCGCGCGCCCGCGTGACTTTCTATTCGCATGGCTTGGGAGCCAAATTTGCATACGACGCGTTCGCGTCATGCACGCGCTCGCGTGGATGGCCATATGTGCAAATGACGTGAACGCGTCAGTCATGTGTCTGCGTGACCAAATTTGTGCTTTTAGCACACTTCTTGCCCCAAGCCGGCACAACTCTCTGCCCAAACGCTCTTTTACGTCGAATTTGCAGGTCACGCGTTCGCGTCGGTGACGCGCCCACGTGAATAGCGAAAATCACAAACGATGTGAACGCGTGGGGTACATGTTCGCGTGTGAAAGGCAGGAGTTCAGTGCCACTCCCGCGCAACTCTCTGTCAATTTTCATTGTTCACGCACACATGATTGACGCGTTCGCGTCAATGACGCTTGCGCGTCGTGTGTCCCCTTTTTTTTCAAATAGCTTGAGGTGTTCGGTTCCTATGATAAAATAGCTACATGATCAGAAAATTAGTAAGAACTTAATAAAAACCAAACAAGTAAGAAAACTACTACTACAAAAAATAACTAAGGATACGAAATTATCGGGTTGCCTCCCGACAGGCGCTTCTTTAACGTCACTAGCTTGACGGTCAGTTCTGCTAGTTCAGCAGATGAGTGGACCTCTGGCGATCGATCTCGCCTCCAAGGTAGTGCTTCAGCCTCTGGCCATTCACTGTAAACTTCCTGTCAGAATTCACTTCCTGTATTTCAACATGACCGTACGGTGAAGCTCTGGTAACCACAAACGGTCCTGACCACCGGGATTTCAGCTTCCTGGGAAAGAATTTGAGCCTTGAATTATATAGAAGCACTCTCTGTCCTGGCTCAAAGACTCTGATGGCAATCTTCTTGTCATGCAGTAGCTTAGTTCTCTCCTTATAGACCTTGGCATTCTCATAGGCTGAATATCTGAATTCATCAAGCTCATTCAACTGAAGCATCCGCTTAATTCCCGTAGCTTCTGAATCAAGATTCAAGTACCTGATTGCCCAATAAACCTTGTGCTCCAGCTCAACTGGCAAGTGACAGTCTTTTCCATAGACCAACTGATATGGGGACATGCCAATTAGAGTTTTGTATGCTGTCCGGTAAGCCCATAGAGAATCATCAAGCTTCCTTGACCAGTCCTTTCTTGAAACACTGACGGTCTTCTCTAGAATCCTCTTAAGTTCCCTGTTGGAAACTTCAACCTGTCCACTTGTCTGAGGGTGATAGGGGGTTGCCACCTTATGACGGACTCCATATCTGTGCAGAAGAGAATCCAACTGTCTGTTACAGAAGTGACTTCCTCCATCACTAATGAGTGTACTTGGAACACCAAACCGGCTAAAGATGTATCTCTGAAGAAAGCTTATTACCACCTTGGCATCATTGGTGGGTAGAGCCACAGCTTCCACCCACTTGGACACATAGTCGACTGCCACTAGAATATAGTTGTTTGAATGTGAGGGTGGGAAATGTCCCATGAAATCAATACCTCACACATCAAACAACTCAACCTCAAGAATCCCCTGCTGTGGCATTTCATGGTTGGCAGGGAGATTCGTGGCTTTTTCACATCTATCACAGTACTTTACAAATGCTCTTGAGTCTCTGAAGAGAGTCGGCCAGTAAAACCCGCTCTGAAGGACCTTTGTAGCTGTCCTTTCACCACCAAAGTGGCCTCCATACTCAGAACCATGACAGTGCCAAAGAATCTGCTATTTTTCTTCATCTGGGACACACCTCCGGATAATTCCATCTGAACACCTTTTAAAAAGGTATGGTTCCTCCCAAATGTAGTACTTTACATCAGTCAATAGATTCTTCACTTGTTGCCTACTATACTCCCTTGGGATAAAATTCATGGTCTTATAATTTGCAATGTCTGCAAACCATGGAGCCTGCTGAATGAGGAACAATTGCTCATCCGAAAATGTCTCAGTTATAGCTGTGGGTGGTTGCACTCCTGCTTCAGGCTCAATTCTGGAGAGATGGTCAGCTACTTGATTTTCTGACCCTTTTCTATCTTTTATCTCAATATCAAACTCCTGAAGGAGTAACACCCATCTGATTAATCTTGGTTTAGAATCCTGCTTGGTTAGAAGGTACTTCAAAGTAGCATGGTCAGTATAAACAATAACCTTAGAACCAAGTAAATAGGACCTAAACTTATCAACAGCATACACAACAGCTAATAATTCCTTTTCTGTAGTTGTGTAATTCTTTTGAGCATCATTTAACACATGACTGGCATAATAAATGACATGTACAAGCTTACCATGCCTCTGTCCTAAAACAGCTCCTATAGCAAAATCACTAGCATCACACATTAATTCAAATGGTAAATCCCAGTCAGAGGGAGCTATAATAGGAGCAGAGGTAAGGTTTGCTTTCAGAGTTTCAAAAGCATGCAGACAATCAGAATCAAAGACAAAAGGAACATCAACAACCAACAGGTTGCTCAATGGTTTAGCAATTTTAGAAAAATCCTTTATAAATCTTCTATAAAATCCTGCATGACCCAAGAAACTCCTAATTGCCTTAACATTAGTTGGTGGTGGTAATTTTTCAGTTACCTCCACCTTTGCTCTGTCAACATCAATTCCCTTACTTGAAATTCGGTGTCCAAGAACAATGCCTTCTGTAACCATAAAATGGCATTTTTCCTAATTTAAAACAAGGTTTGATTCTTGACACCGTTTCAAGACAAGAGATAAATGTTTAAGGCAGGATTCAAAAGAATTACCAAAAACAGAAAAGTCATCCATAAATATCTCAATAAACTTTTCAACCATATCAAAAAAATTGAAAGCATACACCTCTGAAAAGTTGCTGGAGCATTGCAAAGTCCAAATGGCATTCTCCTGTAGGCAAATACTCCAAAGGGGCATGTGAATGCTGTCTTCTCTTGATCTTGAGGGTCCACTGCAATTTGATTATATCCAGAATATCCATCTAGAAAACAATAAAAAGCATGACCAGCTAACCTCTCAAGCATCTGATCAATGAAAGGGAGGGGGAAATGATCCTTCCTTGTAGCAGTGTTGAGCCTCTTGTAATCTATGCACATTCTCCATCCTGTGACTGTTCTTGTAGGAATAAGCTCATTCTTTTCATTCTTAATCACTGTCATCCCTCCTTTCTTGGAAACTACCTACACAGGACTTACCCAAGGACTGTTAGAAATAGGGTAAATAATACCTGCTTCCCATAATTTCATTACCTCTTTTTGGACCACCTCTTTCATAGTTGGATTGAGTCTCCTTTGTGGTTGCACAACTGGTTTAGAATCATCTTCAAGAAGGATTTTGTGCATACACTTGGTTGGGCTAATCCCCTTCAAGTCACTAATGGTCCACCCAAGAGCTGTTTTATGGCTCCTAAGCACTGAAATAAGCGCCTCCTCTTTTTCAGGCTTCAGAGAAGAGCTAATAATCACTGGATATGAATTATTTTCACCCAAGAACACATATTTCAGAGAAGGGGGTAAGGGTTTGAGCTCAAGCTTGGGGGCTTCCTCCTCCTTGATTGGCGTGTTCATCAGCTCCTTTTGGGGTGGTGAATCGTCAACTTCAACTAATTCACACTCAGAAATAGGATCCAGAACATCATCAAGTACCTCAGTTTCTAGTACTTCTTGAACAAGTGGTTCAATAACATCTATTTTCATACACCCCTCAGAATCATTGGGGTGTTTGAGGGCTTCAAAAATATTTAGGACCACCTGTTCTTCATTGACCCTCAGGGTTAATTCACCCTTTTGCACATCAATCAGAGCTCTACCTGTAGCTAAAAATGGTCTACCAAGTATAATAGAGGATTTTACCTCCTCTTCCATGTCTAATATAACAAAATCAACAGGAAAAATAAATGGTCCTACTTTAACAAGTAAATCTTCAACTACACCCACAGGTAATTTAATAGACAGATCAGCAAGTTGAAGAGAAATACGAGTGGTTTTACCTCCTCAATTTGAAGCTTTTTCATCACTGAAAGTGGCATGAGGTTGATGCTAGCTCCAAGATCACATAAAGCTCTCTGAATGCCAACTTCTCCAATGGTGCAAGGAATGACAAAGCTCCCTGGGTCTGGCATCTTCTCAGGAAGGGTGTGTTGAATAATAGCACTGCATTCCTTGGTTAACACCACAGTTTTTTGCTCCTTCCAATTCCTCTTGTGGGCCAACAACTCTTTCATAAATTTAGCATAGAGAGGCATTTGCTCCAGAGCCTCTGCAAAAGGGATGTTGATCTGCAGCTTCTTGAAGACATCTAAAAATTTAGAGAATTGCTTTTCTTTGGACGCCTTCTGAAGCCTCTGAGGATATGAAATTTTTGGCTTGTATTCAGGGGCCTTTGGTAAGGTGGGATAAGTGTCAAGAGAGTCAGGAAATGGGTTGTCTGCACGTTTAGGAGGGGCGTGCTCTACTTCTTCCATCTTCTCCTCTGGAGCTTCCTTTTCAACTAGATCTTCATTGACCTTAGTCTCAGAACCAACTACCTTACCACTTCTCAATTGAATGGCCTTGCAATCTTCTCTTGGGTTCACCACTGTATCACCAGGGAATGTATTTGAAGACCTTTCAGGTAATTGCTTGCTCATTTGACCCATTTGCACCTCCAAGTTTCTAATAGAGGCTCTGGTTTCTTGTATGAAACTCATCATCATCTCCCATTTAGAATCTTCTTGGGATTTAGAATTTGCCTGCTGAGGTGGTTGTTGTTGCTGAGACTGAAATTGGCGGTTATTATAGTTGTTCTATTGAAAACCGCCCTGAGAACTATTGTTGAAGTTCTGAGGTCTCTGAGGTTAATCTCTCCACCCAAAATTTGGGTGATTCCTCCACCCCTGATTATATGTCTTAGAATATGGATCATTGTTGGTATTTCTAGGACCACTCCCCATGTAATTCACCTGTTCAGAAGAGGGTTGAGCATAATCATAATTATCATTTTGCATAAAGTTACCTGCCTTGTCATAGGAGGCTTCCTGTGGTGGATTTTGGGTGTTGATAGCTGAGACTTGCGTGCCACCCATCTATTGAGTAAGTAGATTTATTTGTTGAGACATCAGTTTGTTCTGAGCAAGAAGAGCATTAACAGCTTCTACTTCCAACACGCCTCTCTTCTGAGGGGTCTCAGAGTTCACAGAATTCCTATTAGATGAGTATAAATATTGGTTGCTTGCAACCAATTCAATCAACTCAATAGTCTCCTCTGGTGTCTTCTTCTTATGCAATGAACCACCTGCAGAGGTATCTAAGCTCATCTTGGACATCTCACCCAAGCCTTCATAAAAGATATCTAGTTGGGTCTATTTGGAGAACATGTCCGGAGGGCATTGCCTAGTCAGTAGCTTGTATCTCTCCCAAGCTTCATAAAGAGTTTCACCCTCCTTCTGCTTGAAGGTCTGAACCTCCAACCTAAGCTTAGTCAGCTTCTTTGGTGGGAAAAATTTAGTGAGAAATTCAGTAACGGCCTTTTCCCAAGTATTCAGACTCTCTTTTGGTTGGGAATCTAGCCATAGCTTTGCTTTATCCCTCAGAGCAAACGGGAAAAGCATAAGTCTGTACACCTCTGGATTCACTCCATTTGTCTTCACAGTATCACATATCTGCAGAAAATCAGATAAGAACAGATTTGGATCTTCATGAGGAAGTCCATGATACTGGCAATTTTGTTGCACCAAGGTGACTAATTGTGGCTTCAACTCAAAGTTGTTTGCATTTATAGGAGGCACTACAATGCTTTTTCCATAGAGGTCCGCAGTAGGGGCAGAATAAGAGCCAAGCACTCTCCTCTGTTGATCATCCCCATTCGGATTTACCATATTGGCATTAGCATTATTATTTGTCATAGTGGATTCTGCAGCCTTGCAAAGTCTTGCTTGTTGTAAACGCCACCTGGAAGTTCTTTCAGGTTCAGGATCAAAGAGATGTTCTTTGTCTCTATTCCTGCGCATACACAAGCAGAAAACAAGAAAAAATGGGACTCTCTACGTCAGAGTGCAGAGAAGTCCCTGTGAGGTAACCTGTGTAAAATAATAAAATAACAATACTAAATAAATAAATAAATAAATTCAAAAATTTAAAAGGAAAAATAAACAGAAAAATTAAAATAAAATTAACTGGGTAACACCAAACTTAATTTCAGAAATTAAAAAAAATAAATTTTTAGTGCAATTTTATTTATTTAAATATATTTTTATTTTATTTTATTTTTTTATTTTATTTTTTTTTTTTTGAAAATAAAAAAATAAAATAAAACTAATAGAATATAGAAAAAAATGGAAAAAACGAAAACGAAAATAAAAGAAAATAGAAATAAAAAGAAAATAAAATAAAAATAAAAAATTAAAACGGACTAAATAAAAAATTGTCAAAGCAAAAAAAAAAAGAAATAACGAAACTGGAGGGGGAGGAAACGAACGCAAGTGTAAGGAAAAAAAGAAAAAAAAATTAAAATTAATAATAATAAAATAAAATTAATTAAAAGAAAAATTATCTAATCTAAGCAATCAAACAACGAGTAGTTGTTACTCACAGTCAATCCCCAACAACGGCGCCAAAAACTTGGTGCGGTATTTAGAATCCACTAACTTACCGGCAAGCGCACCGGGTCGTACCAAGTAATACCTTACGTGAGTAAGGGTCGATCCCACGAGTATTGATGGATTAAGCAACAATAGCGTTTGATAGGATTAGTTAGACAAATAGAAAATAGTGTTGGATGTTCAAAAGCATTGAAAAGTAAATTCAAGAATTTCAAAAAACAAGCCGCAAATGAGTTGTGAAATATATATGGAAAAACAGTTAAGGCTTCAGAGTTATCTATTTTCTGGATTGACTTTTCTTATTAACTAATTTTAATCATGTAAGATTTAATTCATGGCAAACTATTTGTGACTAGACCCTAATTCCTTAGACCTTCCTAGTCTCCTCTAAAATTCATCAACTGCCAATTCCTTGGTCAATTGATTCCAATTAGAGGATGATGATCAAATTCCAGTTTATATGCCACAAGAATCCTAATTGTCCAAAAGTAAAGAGATTATATGTCACGTATCCCGTTAAATACAAACAATTAGAAATTCAGGATAATATGTTTTCAAGCTATTGTTTAAGTAAAGAGCTTTTCCAAGTTTTACAAGAACTCAAATAGAACATGGGTCATACTTCCGTTCCACCCAAATTCATAAAATAAAGAGCGAAAACAATTATTGAAATATAAATCAAAACATGAATTAAAATAGAAAAATAATATTATCAATCCATACAATAGGTAGAGCTCCTAACCTTAACAATGGAGGATTAGTTGTTCATGGAATATGGGATGTAAATTTGTATGGAATAATGTTGTGGAATGTTCTTCTCCAATGTTGTTCTGGAACCACCCTATTGGGATCCTTTTTATAACTAATCCTAATAATTTAAAAATCAAATTTCTAAAATTAAAATTAAAATAATATCTTTTTCTAAAATAAGATTTGAATTTAAATTCGAATTAATTAACAAGTCTTCAGCTGATGGGTGGAGACCACTTAATTTGTCCCTTCTTCAGCTTCTAATCTGTGATTTCTGGGCTAAGAACTGGGTCAAAACAGCCCAGAAATCGCCCCCAGTATTTTTCTGCATTTTCTGCACGTGGCGCATGTCACGCGTATGCGTCGGTCACGCGTTCGCGTCATTTGTGCAGATTCCAGTCCACGCGTTTGCGTCAGGCACACGATCGCGTCATTGCGATTTCCTCCATTCCGCGCGGTCGCGTGAGCCATGCGTCCGCGTCAGTATTCATTGGTCATCTCCTTGGTTTCTTCTCTTTCTCTGCAGAAACTTCATCAAATCCATCCAAATGCTACCTAAAATGAATAAAATTGCACAAAACTCAAAATAGCATCCATAGTGGCTAAAATATAATTAATTCTTAATTAAACTCAACAAATTAGATGCAAATTCACTAGGAAAAGATAGGAAAGATGCTCACGCATTACAAACCCCTAAAAATAATAACCGAAGTATTCAAACCTCGGGTCGTCTCTCAAAGGAATTGTAGGGAAGTGTTCTTGTTATTGGTAATGAGATGTATATTTTGGGATTTTGATAAGAGACATGAAAGATAAATTACAAGAAAGGAAACTAATGGCTAAGAAAGCTCCTAGCAAGGTATGAGAACTAGAAGTCCTATCCTCATTATCTTCCTCAATTGTGACATCAATTGTCCATTGCTCCCACTTAGTCAACCTCTAGCTATGAAGGAAAGTCAAGTGGATAAATCGATTTGATTCCTCAAGTCCTAGTCAACTCCTAAGAAACGACTAGAGTTAGTGGAATTCAAATTAACTAGCAACTTTCAATTACCAATCAACAAAAGAGTTTAATAACTCAAGAGTCTCCAATTACTCAACCAAAGTCAAGAGAAGAAAAATCTACTCTAATATCCTTCCAAGCATTTTATCAAACACTTGGAAGGCATATAAGGAAAGTAAAATAAAATTGCAAAGAAAGGTAAATCTACAACTACTAATTGCAAGGAATTCAATAACAACAATTCAAATCAACAATAAAGGAACATGAAACTCAAATTGCATTAAAGGAAAATAGAAGAACAAGAGTGCTTCAAAAACAAGGTAGAGAATTACAAGAATTAAATGCTAAACTAGAGAGAGAGAAGGTAGAAGAACAGGAATTACAAAAGGAAAAGTGAATCAAAGCATAAACTAAACCTAGATCTAATAAATCCTAATCTAGATCGATCCTAATTCTAGAGAGAAGAGAGAGCTTCTCTCTCTGGAAACTAATTCTAAACTTTCCCTCCAAAACGCAAACTAAAAACTAACTCCCTTGGTCTCCTCTTGATTTCTGCATATAATAGGCTCAGAATTGAGTTGGATTTGGGCCGGGGAAGCCCCGAATTCGCCCACAGCATTTTCACATTAATGAAGTCATGTGCGAACATCGACGCGTACGCATGGGTCACGCGTACGTGTCGCCTGGCATTTTTGTATCCACGCGTGCACGTCATGTACGCGTATGCGTCACCATGCGACTTCACATTCCACGCGTGCGCGTCTGCTGCGCATGCGCGTCGACGAGTGCGTCCCAAATCCTTGATTTTCCATGATTTCTCCACTTTGCATGCTTTTCTCTTCATTCCTTTGACCCATTCCTAGCCTTTTCAATCCTGAAATCACTAGCAAATGCTTCAAGGCATCTAGTGGGATTAAAGGTAAATTAAAATTAACTAATTAAGGGCCTAAAAAGCATGTTTTCATACTTAAGCACAAATTAGGAGGAAATCATGAAACCATGCCATTTCATTGGATAAATGTGGGAATAATGGATAAAATCCACCTAAATTGAGCACAAAATGTACCACGAAATAGTCGTGCATCACTTAATTCCACCAGCTAATCTCTCATAACAACAAAACCAGTTACATTCACAGCAACAATCCAAACTCAATTCATCAATTATCCATACGACAGCTTTTCAATAATTAACTCGGAATATTTCAGTTGAATAAATTACACTAAATTAATCATCATTCACAACAGCATCTAATTTCAGTCATAGCTCAAAATAATCACAACAATTAACTAATTTCAAATGCATTTCAAGTCATTCATGTCAATTAAGAAATTCTTAACCATTGTTGACATTTGCACTTATCCAAATAACTTTGTAGGCATTCTAAATTAAAAATATTTAACTTTAAAAATAAATTCCCTACCGCAGAGTGTCGAAATTTACAGAATTTAAACGCGACACACCCAGTATTCCAAATCCACAGCAGCAGCGGTAGTTTTGGCATCTCTAATCGACAACAGCGGTACTCTGTCAGATTTTGGCACCCGCTCTATTCCCATAACAACTACAGTGGTGGTCCTGGGCAGCTCCGGTGGCAATGGAAAGCCTCAGTGTCAGCCAAACGACGATGGTAATGGCTCAGAGTGGATCTAGAGTAAGGCCAGAGCAACAAAACCAACAGTTCCAATAGTGGCGGTGGCGTCTTCTCAAATTCCAGAAACTTGAAGCAGAGGCAGAACTGGCGAGCCCTCCTCCTCCAGCAGCGGCTTGGTGAGACGCAGCAGCAGCAGAGTGCGGCAACGGCGGCGCTGCAGCTCAGTAACGGCGGCGCGGTGGTAGCTCGCAAGGATGGCGACGGCAACTCACGGCGCTAACGGTGACAAGGCTAGTCGTAGGCTTCTCTTCGTGCATCTTTCTCTCTTCGCGATTCTGTCCCCTCGACGACGGCTTGTGGACAGATCGGCAGTAACGCAAGCTTGTGGCTCCATGGACTGGGCGACACCGTGAAGCAGCTCGACGGCGAGCTCCAGGGCGGCGACAGTGAAGCAGACAGCATCTCTTCTTTCTCGGACGCAGGCTCTCTCCTCTCCACCCTTCACGCTTGACGGCGACAGCGACGGCGGCGAGGCCCCAGCCAGCGCCGTCTCCCTTCTCTTCCCTCTCTTTCTCATATCTCTTTCTCTCTGTTTCCCTATTTTTTCAGTGTGTATGCGTTTGTTATGTTGAAAGAGGGTGAGACTGCGGCTGTTAGGGTTAGGAATCGGAAAAATTAGGGTTTTGAGTTAAATTTAGGAATTAAGGTTAGAAATTAGAATTTTATAAAAGAATATGGATAAATATGAATAGATATTTTGATAAAATTGGAGGGTAGAGTAATTTTAAAACCAAATATACTCTCTTAAAAATATTTAAGAAGATTATTTATCAACATATTGCTAAGTTGAATTAATTATTTCTAATTTAAATTATAAAATAAGCATATTAATCACATTTTTATAAAATATAATTTAAACTGAATATTAACTATTCAAATTAAATAATATAATTTTTTATTAATTTTTTATCACCGAAACTTTAATTTCAATTTACAAAATAACTAATTATAATAAAAATTGTACATAAATATTAACTGACTTAAACTTAAAATATTTACAAAAATCAAACTAATCATTTCTAATAAATCAATTTCTAAGAGTACAAATTAATAAAATAAAACATAATTCATTCATAATAAAAATTACTTAAATTAAACAGTACAATTCTTTCGTATCTTTCAATTATTAAAATTATGTGAAATATTCAATTATAATAAATATTATAATAAAATTCTAATTAATTTAAACTTCAATTATCATAAAATTCTATTTAATTATTTTTAATAAAATAATTAATTATTTAATTTTCAAAAACTAGAATTATCACCGTTAACATGCTTATGAGTTGAAAAATCTGCAGCAAATAAACAATTCCTAAAAACAACCTATTTTAAAACCTCAAAGCCCAACCACAGACTACGAAACTAATGTCAAATAGAAAAGGGATCCACAACAACCAATAACTTATTCCATTACTATTAGATGAGGCAACACCATAGTATTATTTCATGAATGATATGAAGTTAACCATTAATGATTTTGCCTAATGATTTTTCAAGGTCTTCATCTACCTCTAGCTAATTGAGCCATTAAGGCATATTTATAATATAGCACACAACATATAAAATATCATATACCTCTTCATATTGATAATTACGGTCAGTCCCTTCCCAAGGATAATGAGGCTGCAAGAAAATTGGGTCTCCTTTATCTTGTTCAGCAATATCTAGGCAAAGAATATATCAAATATTCATCATCCAATTAACATTCTTTAAGACTTATACGTAGAACTAACATGCACAAACCAACTACTTAGCATCCAAATCTTCAATTGCATCTCCACTCTTTTTATTTAAATTGTTGATTTCAATTAGTATAACTAATTGATCAATCTGTAAAGCAAAGGAAGGAAGCTTATGTAGAGTGAGTCTGAAGTAGTTGTGATTATCGATAATAGAAAAAACAGTAAAGAATCATGAACTTTGATTATTATTGTACACCAAGTGAAGTATGAGTATTTATTCAGGAACAAATCAAAATGTTAATTTATAGGATAAGAAAACAATTAATTAATCAAGCAATTAATTAATCATAGGATAAGAAGAAGAAAAATACTAGCGGCAGCTCGAAGAAAAAATATGAAAAGAGAGAAAACTGAGTTAAAAAAGAAGTTCGATCCAAAAATTTTCTACTGTAGCAACTACGGTAGTAACGATGGCAGAAATTGCAGCAGCAATGGTGGTAAAAGCTGCAACGACACCAGTAGCTACAGAGCAAACAAATTTAAAATCATAATATTTTTAGAAGAAGTGGCTCGATTGAAAAACTTTATGCGATAATTACGGCAAAAACGACAGTGAAAATGGCAACTGCAATAGCAATTACACCGATAGTAGAAAAATTAAGGTTTTGTCACCATTATATTATCTTTTCTTCTCTCTAACTTAGCTTATTTTTTGAAAACTCAAAGAACAGAATTTTTTAATGATTGTTTAAATTTTAATCATAAATTAACTATTAAAAAAAGTTTATAAATTAGCATAAATAAAATATATTTTAAAAATTTTTAAAAATTTTTACTAAAAAACTTCCACAACTAAATATAAATTTTGTAGTGTAAACTAAATAAAAGAATGGAAGAAATATGTTGTGAAATACTTCGTCAGTTCCTAACATAAACTCGATCAGCATATATATATCATTTTTAATTATTTCGATATAATTAGTCTTTTTTAATAGTTAATGTATGTTAAATGTCTCTCTTTAGTCTGTTAACAAATAACTATTTACCTTTTTACTTATAACTTGAATTAAGAAAATAGTTTGAATGTGTTAAAGTTACAAAAATTAAAACAGAATTTGCAAGATTACCATTGATATAGTAATATAAATGGAGAGTTTATATACGGACGTGACGCTGATACGTTGAGTTTGAGAATTTATTTGCTTAGGTATTATCACTAAAAATGTTTAGGTTGTTATATTTAAAAAATAATAAATTATTATTTTTTTAAGTTGTTACCTTTTAATTTTAAATTATTTGCTTATAATTATATTGTTTTATTTAGGTTGTTATTTTTTAAATTTTAGGTTGTTTTAGTTAGGTAGTTATTTTTTAAGTTTTAAGTTATTTATTTAGGTTACTATTTTTTAAATTTTAAGTTATTTATATATTACTCTTTTAAATCATAAATTATTATTTACTTAAGTTGTCACTTTTTTAATTTTAAGTGATTTGTTCATAAATTAAAATTTTTGAAAAAAATAATTTAAAGTTATTAAACTAAAGTAAGATATTATTTAATTATTTAAATTTTGCTAGGAGAAATTTTATTTACAAATTAAGTAACAACTTTTGTCGCATAAGATCTCTACTATGTTTAATACGCTTCAAGTTATAGTTAAGAAGGCACTTTTTTTTTTTGTAAATTTGTTGATTCTTTTTATTTGAACTCTATGTTTGAAATTTTAAATATTTGTGTTTCTTAAGATTTATATTTTAAATATATTTATATATTTATTTTATCTGTAAATTTAATTCAAATTTAAATTAAAGTCAATCAAGTTTAGAGAATTCTAACTATGGTCAACTATAAAAATATAAGTTATGAGACATGTATAGAACAACAATTCAAAGTACATCAATTCATTCCTTTACATATATCCAAAATCTAAAATTTCTTTACTTTTTTCAATGGCTGGTATTCACAAAATTACAGAAATCAATCCTACAGTTGACGATTTGTGTATACGTATATGAATGATAAGGTTATGGACACTACCAAATTACGAAAATTCTCCATTACCATACTCAATTGAGATGGTTTAGCTCGATGAAGATGTGAGTTTCCTACCAATTTCTTAAATAATATTAAATTTATATTATTCATATTTTAAATTTATTTATTTATCCCCATTTAGTTATTCTTTGATTTTTATTTATCAATTCGAGGGAGAAAAAATACACACCTCGGTTAAAAAGGTTCTTATTTCTCGATTCGTGAATTTGCTAAGAGACGAAATATCTTATCAAATAAGATATTTTAGTGTTGGACTCAATGTGGGTAACTTCAATGTTACACATCATGAGTATATGGTTAATTTAAACCAATGTATCGATGTGCACATACTTCTAAATTCGTCAAGTATCCCACGATATGGATTTAATTTTGTGAGTTTTGACACTCTCAATATTCTTGGGTTGGATTACACCTATTTGGTTGGTAAGTTTATTGTTTTAGAAAAAGTATAATTCATTGATAAATTTATTTATTTTATTGATAATTTTGGTTGTATTTTTTTCTTAACAAACTTATTGACAACAATTTTTTTTTATTTTAATCCATTCTAAATGTTATTAGAGATCTTACTGGAATTGAGAGTGAGAGGACTCTTGAAAAGGACATCAACAACAATGTCGTATTCGAATAAGTTTTTAATAATATTTAGGTAAGAAAAATATTATTTATATTTTAATAACATGTTATGGTTTACATTTTTGTACAAATATTTATTATAGATATAACTAATTTATCTATAACTCTGCTTTTAAAGTTAAGATGAAATGTGTAACAGGGAATA
Organism: Arachis ipaensis; assembly: GCF_059453495.1. Classification (NCBI taxonomy): domain Eukaryota; kingdom Viridiplantae; phylum Streptophyta; class Magnoliopsida; order Fabales; family Fabaceae; genus Arachis; species Arachis ipaensis. The sequence goes on along the minus strand of NC_142441.1, from coordinate 87,289,713 downwards.
CAACATTATATGCCAATTGCTTTTCTAATGAGGTTAGTAAGGTACTAGGTTATCGATAAATTTTCATTAGCCTTTTGATATAAACTTTAGTGTAAATTTGACATGTTACTATTACAGTTATATGCGTTTTTATTGTTTTTAGGTCTCCTTTCTTATGGTTTAAAAATATTATAGATTTCAAACTGTTCCATTTACATTTTATTTTGAATAAAAATAAAACAACAAATTCAGTACGTTTGTTATTTAATGACGATGATAGTATTATATTAAACTCGAAAAAGTTATGATTATAAAATATTATTTTACCAATCATATCAAATTTAAATGTAAGCCCGCGTGTTAACACTAGTAATAATACATATGGGGAGTTCTTATGCTGACGTGAAGTTCATACATTGAGTTTGAGAATTTATTTGCTTAAGTGTCGTCACTAGAAATTTTTAAAATTTTATTTATAAATTATAACTTATTATTTACTTAGGTTGTTACCTTTTGAATTTTTAAATACACTCTATTAGGTTGTTGGGTATTTAATTTTTAATATTATTTGTTCTTGCATGGATACCTGAAGGGAGAGTTCGGTCCCTGGGAGCCGACTGGTGCACGGAATTGTTATCACACTTTTCACAACTCCGCACAACTAACCAGCAAGTGCACTGGGTTGTCCAAGTAATACCTTACGTGAGTAAGGGTCGATCCCACGGAGATTGTCGACTTGAAGCAAGCTATGGTTATCTTGTAAATCTTAGTCAGGAGATTAGTGATTAAAATTATTTTTGTTTATGAAAAGTAAATAACATGAATTGAATGTTACTTGTGATCCAGTAATGAGGAACAGGTTGAGGCTTCGGAGATGCTCTGTTGTCTGAATCTCTATTTTTCAACTATCTTCTTCTCCAAACACGCATGGCTTCCTTCAATGGCAAGTTGTATGTTGGTGGATCACCGTTGTCAATGGCTACCATCTGTCCTCTCGGATGAAAAATACCAGGAACGGTTTCTGTACGGCTAATCAACTGTCGGATCTCTCGTCTTGGATGAAAAATACCAGGTACAGCTACCGCACGGCTAATCATCTGTCGGTTCTTACTTGTGTCGGAATAGGATCTCTCTATCCTTTTGCACACTGTCACTGCGCCCAACATTCATGAGTTTGAAGCTCGTCACAGTCATCCCGTTCCAGATCCTACTCGGAATACCACAAACAAGGTTTAGACTCTCCGGATCTCAGGAATGCTGCCAATTGGTTCTAGCCTCTACCACGAAGGTTCTAATCTTACGAACTCGGTCCGTGGATTAGAGACCCAAGAGATACGCACTCAAGCTGTCGCCCAATGACTATGTTGAGCTCAGGTAGAACGGGAGTGGTTGTCAAGCACGCGTTCATAAATTTGAGGATGATGATGAGTGTCACGGATCATCACATTCTCTATATTGAAGTACGAGTGAGTATCTTAGAACAGAATCAAGCGTGATTGAATAGAAAACAATAGTAATTGCATTAATCCATTGAGACACAGCAGAGCTCCTCACCCCCACCTATGGGGCTTAGAGACTCATGCCGTAGAAAATACAATATGAGATGTAAAATGTCATGAGTTACAAAATGAATCTCTAAAAGTAGTTTTTATGCTAAACTAGTAACTTAGGTTTACAGAAAATGAGTAACTAAGTGCAGATAGTGCAGAAATCCACTTCCAGGGCCCACTTGGTGAGTGTTTGGGCTGAGCTTTGAAGCTTTCACGTGCATAGGCCATTCTTGGAGTTAAACGCCAGCTTGGGTGCCAATTTGGGCGTTTAACTCCAGTTCTGGTGCCAGTTCTGGCGTTTTACGCCAGAAAAAGGGTTTTTGGCTGGCGTTGAATGCCAGTTTGGGCCATCAAATCTCGGGCAAAGTATGGACTATTAAATATTGCTGGAAAGCCCAAGATGTCTACTTTCTAACGCAATTGAGATCGCACCAATTGGGCTTCTGTAACTCCAGAAAATCCACTTCGAGTGCAGGAGGGTCAGAATCCAACAGCATCTGCAGTCCTTTCTCAGCCTCTGAATCAGATTTTTGCTCGGGTCCCTCAATTTCAGTCAGAAAATACCTGAAATTATAGAAAAATACACAAACTCATAGTAAAGTCCAGAAATGTGATTTTTGCATAAAAACTAATAAAAATATAATAAAAAATAACTAAAACATATTAAAAACTATGTAAAAATAATGCCAAAAGGCGTATAAATTATCCGGTCATCACAACAAACTTAAATTGTTGCCTGTCCCCAAGCAACTAAAAACAAAATAGGATAAAAAGAAGAGAAAATACAATAAATTTCAAAATATCAATGAAGCTTAGTTCCAATTAGATGAGCGGGACTAGTAGCTTTTTGCTTCTGAACAGTTTTGGCATCTCACTTTTCCTTTGAAGTTCAGAATGATTGGCATCCATAGGAACTCAGAATTCAGATAGTGTTATTGATTCTCCTAGTTTAGTATGTTGATTCTTGAACACAGCTACTTTATGTGTCTTGGCCGTGACCCTAAGCATTTTGTTTTTCAGTATTACCACCGGATACATAAATGCCACAGACACATAACTGGGTGAACCTTTTCAGATTGTGACTCAGCTTTGCTAGAGTCCCCAGTTAGAGGTGCCCAGAGTTCTTAAGCACACTCTTTTTACTTTGGACCACGATTTTAACCGCTCAGTCTCAAGCTTTTCACTTGACACCTTCACGCCACAAGCACATGGTTAGGGACAGCTCGATTTAGCCACTTAGGCTAGGATTTTATTCCATTAGGCCCTCCTATCCATTAATGCTCAAAGCCTTGGATCCTTTTTACCCTTGCCTTTTAGTTTAAAGGGTTATTGGCTTTTTTTTTCTTGCTTTTTCTTTTTCTTTCTTTTTTCTTTATTTTTCACCAATTTTTTTTCATCATATTTTTTTTGCTAGCTTTGTATTTTTCACTGCTTTTTCTTGCTTCAAAAATAAATTTTATGATTTTTTAGATTATCAATAACATTTTTCTTTTTTCATATTCTTTCAAGAGCCAACAATTTTAACATTCATAAACTTCACTATAAAAAATATGCACTGTTCAAGCATTCATCCAGAAAACAAAAAATATTGCCACCACATCAAAATAATTAAACTATTTTCAAGATAGAATTCGTAATTCATGTACTTCTTTTTCTTTTTCAGAAAACATTTTTCATTTAAGAAAGGTGAAAGATTCATGGAACATTCATAGCTTTAAGACATAGACACTAAACACTAATGATCATGTAATGAAGACACAAACATAGTCAAAATATAAAGCATAAAAACGAAAAACAGAAAAATAAGAACAAGGAAATTAAAGAACGGGACCACCTTAGTGACGGTGGCTAGTTCTTCCTCTTGAAGATCCTATGGAGTGCTTGAGCTCCTCTATGTCTTTTCCTTGCCTTTATTGCTCTTCCCTCATGGCTCTTGTTGAAGTCCATGAGTGGGCTCTCTTGTTTGCTCTGTCATCTTTCTAGTGATGGGCTTTTGAGATGAATCTATACATCTCCCATGACTCGGAGTTGGAAGCAACTACCTTCCTTTTCCTCTTCCTAGAGGTTTCTCCGGCCTTAGGTGCCATTAGTGGTTATGGAAATCAAAAAGCAAAGCTTTTTCCACACTAAACTTAAAAGGTTTGCTCGTCCTCGAGCAAAATAAGATAGAAGGGAGTAGAAGAATGATGCATTAATTTTGAAAACTTATTACTGTATAAAAGAGAAATTAAAAAGAGTTGAAAAGAATTTGAAAAGATATGTAAGTTTTGAAAACGTTTTGGAAGGAGTTGAAAAGAATTAAAAAGAGAATTAAAAAGAATTGGAAAGATTATTAATATTTGAGAATAGAAATTGAAAGATGAATGTTTAAAATATGTTTGATGCAGAAAATTATGAATTAAAACATGAAAAATTGAAAAAAATCGAATTGGAAACAAAATTACCTACCTTGTGTCATCCTGGCGTTAAACGTCCAGAATGCTATCCATTCTGGCATTTAACACCCACTTGACTGCCTCTTTGGGCATTTAATGCCCAGCCAGATACCCTAGCTGGCGTTAAATGCCAGGAATCCTTCTTTACTGGGAGTCTTTTTGAACGCCCAGAATACTGCCTGCATGGGTGTTAAACGCCCATTCTGCTATCCTTACTGGCGTTTAAACGCCAGTAAGCCTGTCCTCCAGGGTGTGCTATTTTTGATGCTGTTTTTGATTCAACTTTAATTCTGCTGCTATTTTTTGTGACTCCACATGATTATCAACCTAAAGAAAATATAAAATAACAATGGAAAATGAAATGAGAAAGTAATTAACATGAATAAATAAGATTGGGTTGCCTCCCAATAAGCACTTCTTTACTGTCTTTAGCTGGACTTTTGCTGAGCTTTTACTTTAGTCTCAGTTTTGAGCACTCTTGCTCAACATTGCTTTCAAGATAATGTTTGACTCTCTGTCCATTAACAATGAATTTTTTGTCAGAGTCAATATCCTGAAGCTCTACATATCCATATGGTGACACACTTGTAATCACATATGGTCCCTTCCACCGGGATTTCAATTTTCCAGGGAACAATCTGAGCCTAGAGTTAAACAACAGAACCTTCTGTCCTGGCTCAAAGTCTCTAGATGACAACTTTCTGTCATGCCATCTTTTTGCTTTCTCCTTGTAAATTTAAGCATTTTCAAAAGCATTGAGTCTGAACTTGATAAACTACTATTTTATGGTTTATATTGTGTTTAATTGTGTAGTTTTATCATGATCCTTACCCACTTATTCATTAATTTAGCATGCATTTATATTTCCTTCCTGAAATTATTACATGATTGAAAACTGCTTCCTAGAGACTTTTAATTATGCATTTTAATTCTCCTTTATTCCATTCGATGCCGTGATCTGTGTGTTAAGTGTTTCAGGCTTTATAGGGCATGAATGAGTTGGAGATTAGAAAGGAAGCTAGCAAAAATGGAAGGAACACAAGAAATTGAGGAGATAACCAGCGAGAAGTGACACGGCCGCATGGCTCATGCGACCACGCGAAAGAGGAGAAATTGCAGTGACACGGCCGCATGGCTCACGCAACCGCACGGACTGGAAAAGCACGAGTGACGCGGAGGCGTGGACGACGCGAACGCATGGCAAGGAAAAGCGCGAATGACGCGTCTGCATGGATGGCACGATCGCGTGACATGCGTGATCTGCATAATCCGCAGGATTCGCTGGGGGCGATTTTGGACCCTATTTTGACCCAGTTCTCAGCCCAGAACGGCAGACTAGAGCTAGAGAACATGCAGAAACCAGATATAACATTCATTCTACACAGTTTTAGTTTTTAGATCTGGTTTTACTCCTCCCCTAGGTTTTCTCTCTAGACATTGATAGTTCTTAGGATTTTAGTTTCTCTAGCTTTTTGCATTGGGATATTGAGACGAGTTATTACCTCATCAAGACTTCATCATTCTATTTCGTTTTCTTTACTTGGCTTACTCTTCCATGTTCTTTGCTTTGCTTAATTTTATCATTGGAATATTTTTAGGATTATTTAATACAAGGATCATTTTTACTTTTAATCAACTATTTTAATTTTTATTTATAATGTGTTTCTTTAATTCCTTTTCATATGCTATGAATTTTACCTTTACAATGAGTGAGTAGTTCCCTAACTTGATGGGGAGTTGATTGAAAGGAACCCTTGAGTTGGAAGATTCAAGAGAAAGATTGTAATTGGGTTATTGTTGGTTTTCTCTCTAGTTCCTGACATCAATTCTCCCAAGAGTGGATTGGGACTTGTGGATAGAACAGTATTCCAACTTGTTTTACCTTCCCTTACTTAGTAAAGGATAACTAAACGAAATAACTCTCAATTGTCAATTAATCTTAAGAGTGTTCCATCAAGAATAGGGCTTCCATGTAATCAACTCCCAGTCAAGGCTTTTATTTACATTATTCAACTTCATCAATTTAATTTCCTGTTTACTCAACTCAAACCTTTTCGAAATCATCTGATTAATAAAATAGCACCCTTTCCTGCAACTCGTTGGGAGGCGACCTGGGATTCATACTCCCAGTATTTTAAATTTCAATTTTCTGTGACACCTTTCTAAATTGAGCAGTGGATTTCTGGCGAGTTAAGAACTATACTTGCAATGCATATATTCTAATAATTTTTAATTCACCAATTTCTGCCCGCATCAGAACTCCGCCAGCTCATTCAACTGGAGTAATCTTTTCTCTCCAGCTACCTTAGTATTAAGGTTTAGGAACCTAGTTGCCCAGTAGGCCTTGTGTTCCAGTTCCACTGGCAGATGACAGGCTTTTCCATACACAAGCTGGTATGGAGAGGTCCCTATAGGAGTCTTGAATGCGGTTCTGTATGCCCACAGAGCGTCATCCAGACTTCTTGACCAATCCCTTCTACAGGTACTTATAGTCCGTTCCAGGATTTGTTTTAGTTCTCTATTTGAAACTTCAGCCTGCCCATTTGTCTGTGGATGATATGGAGTTGCCACTTTGTGGTTAATTCCATATCGGATCAGAGCAGAGTCAAGCTGTTTATTACAGAAATGAGTGCCTCCATCACTGATCAGTACCCTAGGGACACCAAACCTGCTGAAGATATATTTCTGGAGGAACTTCAACACTGTCTTAGTATCATTAGTGGGTGTTGCAATTGCCTCTACCTATTTAGATACGTAGTCTACTGCCACCAGAATATAAGTGTTTGAATATGATGGTGGAAAAGGCCCCATGAAGTCAATACCCCATACATCAAACAACTCAATCTCTAAGATCCCTTACTGAGGCATGGTATAACCGTGAGGCAGATTACCAGCTCTCTGGCAACTGTCACAGTTACGTACAAACTCTCGGGAGTATCTATAGAGAGTAGGCCAGTAGAAGCCACATTGGAGGACCTTTATGGCTGTTCGCTCACCTCCGAAATGTCTTCCATATTATGATCCATGGCAATGCTATAGGATCTTTTGTGCCCCTTCTCTAGGCACACATTTATAGATTATCCCATCTGCACATCTCTTGAAGAGATATGGTTCATCCCACAGGTAGTACTTTGTATCAGAAACAAATTTTTTCATTTGCTGCTTACTGTACTCTTTGGGTATGAATCTCACAGCTTTATAGTTTGCAATGTCTGTAAACCATGGTACTTCCTGAATGACAAAGAGTTGCTAATCCGGAAAGGTTTCAGAGATCTCAGTAAGGGGGAGGGACGCTCCTGCTACTGGTTCTATCCAGGACAAGTGATCAGCTACTTGGTTCTCTGTCTATTTTCTGTCTCTTATTTCTATATCAAACTCTTGCAGAAGCAACACCCATCTTATGAGTCTAGGCTTTGAATCCTGCTTTGTGAGGAGATATTTTAGAGCAACATGGTCAGTGTACACAATCACTTTTGATCCTACTAAATAAGATCTGAACTTGTCAATGGCATAAACCACTGCAAGCAACTCCTTTTCTGTGGTTGTGTAATTCCTCTGCGTGTCATTTAAAATACGGCTAGCATAATAAATGACATGCAGAAGCTTGTCATGCCTCTGTCCCAATACTGCACCAATGGCATGGTCACTGGCATCACACATTAGTTCAAATGGTAATGTCCAGTCTGGTGCAGAAATGACTGGTGCTGTGACTAGCTTAGCTTTCAGAGTCTTAAACGCCTGCAGACACTCTGTGTCAAAGACAAATGGTGCATCAGCAGCTAGCAGATTGCTCAGAGGTTTTGTAATTTTTGAAAAATCCTTTATAAACCTCCTATAGAATCCTGCATGCCCCAGAAAACTTTTGATTGCCTTAACATTGGTAGGTGGTGGTAATTTTTCAATTACATCTACCTTAGCTTGATCCACCTCTATTCTCTTGTTCGAAATTTTGTGCCCAAGGACAATTCCTTCAATCACCATAAAGTGACATTTCTCCCAGTTTAAAACCAGGTTTGTCTCTTGGCACTTTTTCAGAACAAGTGCTAGATGGTCAAGAAAGGAGCTGAATGAGTCTCCAAATACTGAGAAGTCATCCATGAAGACTTTCAAAAGTTTTTCTACCATATCAGAGAAGATAGAGAGCATGCACCTCTGAAAGGTTGCAGGTGCATTGCACAAACCAAATGGCATCCTTCTGTAGGCAAATACTCCAGATGGACATGTGAATGCTATTTTCTCTTGGTCTTGAGGATCTACTGCAATTTAGTTGTAACTTGAATAGCCATCCAAAAAGCAGTAGTATTCATGACCTGCTAGTCTCTCTAGCATCTGGTCTATGAATGGTAAAGGAAAATGATCCTTTCTGGTGGCTGTATTGAGTCTTCTGTAGTCAATACACATACGCCACCCTGTAACTGTTCTTGTGGGAACCAGTTCATTCTTTTCATTATGAACCACTGTCATGCCTCCCTTCTTGGGGACAACTTGGACAGGGCTCACCCAGGGGCTATCAGAAATAGGATAAATAATCTCAGCCTCTAGTAACTTAGTGACCTCTTTCTGCACCACCTCCTTCATGGCTGGATTCAGCCGCCTCTGTGGTTGAACCACTGGCTTAGCATTATCCTCCAATAGGATTTTGTGCATGCATCTGGCTGGGCTAATGCCCTTGAGATCACTTATGGACCACCCAAGAGCTATCTTGTGTGTCCTTAGTACCTGAATTAGTGCTTTCTCTTCCTGTGGCTCTAAAGCAGAGCTTATGATTACCGAAAAAGTGTCATCTTCTCCCAGAAATACATATTTCAGGGATGGTGGTAGTGGTTTGAGCTCGGGTTTAGGAGGCTTCTCCTCTTCCTAAGGAGTTTTCAGAGGTTCTTCTGTTTTCTCTAGTTCCTCCAGATCAGGCTGAATATCTTTAAAAATGTCCTCTAGCTCTGATTCAAGACTCTCAGTCGTATTAACCTCTTCCACCAGGGAGTCAATAATATCAGCGCTCATGCAGTCCTTTAATGTGTCTAGATGCTGCATAGCTTTGATAGCATTCAACTTAAACTCATTCTCATTGACTCTCAGGGTTATCTCCCCTTTTTGGACGTCAATGAGGGTTCGTCCAGTTGCTAGGAAAGGTCTTCCTAGAATGAGAGTTGCACTCTTGTGCTCCTCCATTTCCAGCACTACAAAGTCAGTGGGAAAGGCAAATGGCCTAACCTTGACAATCATGTCCTCAATTATGCCTGATGGAATTTTAATGGAGCCATCAGCAAGTTGGAGACATATTCGGGTTGGTTTGACTTCTTCAGTCAAACCAAGCTTTCTGATAGTGGATGCAGGTATCAGGTTGATACTTGCCCCAAGATCACATAAAGTTGTCTTGGTACAAGCATCCTCTAATGTGCATGGTATCATAAAGCTTCCGGAATTTTTAAGCTTCTCTGGTAAGCTTTTTAAAATGAATGTACTGCATTCTTCAGTGAGAAAAACTTTTTTAGTTTCTCTCCAATCCTTCTTATGACTTAAGATCTCTTTCATGAACTTAGCATAAGAGTGTATTTGCTCAAGTGTCTCTGTAAACGGAATCTTTATTTCAAGAGTCCTGAGATAGTCTGCAAAGCGGGAAAATTGTTTATCCTATTTGGCTTGGTGGAGTTTCTGAGGATAAGGAATCTTGGCTTTATATTCTTCAACCTTAGTTGCTACAGGTTTATTTCCTACAGAAGTGGTTGGAGAAGCCTGCTTATGGGGGTTGTTATCAGCACTTGCAGGTCTCTGATCCCTTATTGGTGTTTGAACGCCAGAACTGGGTGCTTTTTGGGCATTCAACGCCAGGTTGCCACTCTTTTCTGGCATTTGAATGCCAGAATTGGCCATCCACTAGGTGTTTAAGGCCAACTACTGACCCTTTTTCTGGCGTTTGAATGCCAGAATCATTTCTCTCTGGGCTCCTACTTTCCTCAGAAGGATTTTGGGCAGTGGTTTGGTCATCCTCTGTCAGATGTTCCTTTCTTGGCTTCCTGCTGCTTTGAGTTGAGACATTCAATGTCTTTTCACTTCTTAAATGAATAGCTTGGCATTCTTCTGTTATCTGTTTAGATAACTGCTGTCTTGTCTGATTCAAGTGTTTTTCCATATTCTGGTTAGCATCTTTGGTTTCTTGTAGCATCTCTTTAAATTCTGCTAACTGTTTTGTTATAGAAAATAGTTGCTGATTATGTTCAGCAATTTGTTCTGGAGGACTAAGTTCAGTGGATATTGCCTCAGCCTCTTCCTTCATGGAGGTCTCACCACTTGAGTATAGGTGCTGATTTCTGGCAACTATATCAATGAGCTCTTGAGCCTCTTTAATTGTCTTTTTCATATGTATAGATCCACCAGCTGAGTGGTCTAGAGATATCTGGGCCTTTTCTGTAAGCCCATAGTAAAAAATGTCTAACTGCACCCATTTTGAAAACATTTCAGAGGGGCATTTCCTTAGCATCTCTCTGTACCTCTCTCAGGCATTATAAAGAGATTCATTATCCTCTTGTTTAAAGCCTTGGATGTCCAGCCTTAGCTATGTCATCCTTTTTGGAGGGAAATATTGATTCAGGAATTTGTCTGATAACTATTTCCATGTTCTTATGCTTGCTGTGGGTTGGTTATTTAACCACCTCTTAACTTGATCTTTTACAGCAAATAGAAATAGTAATAATCTGTAGACATCCTGATCTACTTCCTTATCACATACTGTGTCAGCAATTTGTAAGAATTGTGCCAGAAACTCAGTAGGTTCTTCCTGTGGAAGACTGGAATACTGACAATTTTGCTGCACCATGATAATGAGCTGAGGGTTTAGCTCAAAACTGCGAGCTCTGATGGGGTATACAGATACTACTCCCATAGGAAGCATTAGTGGGGTTAGCATATGACCCCAGAGTCCTTCTGGACTGTTGATTTCCACTTGAGTCCATAATGAACCTCTCTTGTTTCTATATACACAGTTAACAAGAAAATGAAAAGATGTGTGTCTCTATGTCAGGATATAAAGCACTCGTATTGGAAGAAGGATTATGTTTTGAAAAATAAAAATAGAATAAAAGAAAAATTAAAATATTTTTATTTTTATTTTATTTATTTAATGCTAATTTGAAATTAAATAAATTAAAATAAAGTAAATGGGAAAAATGGCATAAGTTTCGAAAATTAAAAGAAGAGAAATAAAAGAAATTAGAAAACTAAATTAATTAATTAATTAAAAATATTTGAAAAATTATGGGTGAGGATTTTCAAAAAATGAAGAGAGAGAAAGTGGTTAGGAAGTTCTGAAAAAGATATGTCTTAAAATTAAAGATACTTGTAAGAAAATAACTAAAAGAAAAGATAAGATAAGTTAGGTAAGAGAAAATAAGGAATTTAAGAGAAGATAAGTTTTTAAATTAAAGAGTTTTGAAATTTAAATTTTAAATTTGAAAATTAAATTTTGAATTTTAAATTTTGAATTTTGAATTTTGAAAAAGTCAACAATATAAGATAAAGATTTGAAAAAGATTTAAATTTTGAAATTTGAATTTTAAATTTTGGAATTTAATTGAAATTTGAAATTTGAATTTGAAATAAGATAAGATAAGATTTTAAAAAAGATATGAGTTTTGAAAAAAATTTGAATTTTGAAATTTTAAAACTAAGATAAGATAAGATAAAAAATTTTAAAATGAAAATCTCAATTTTTTTATGTAAAATTCAAAAATTCAATTAAAATAAAGAGAAAATATATTTTTTTGAATTTAATGAGGAAAGAGAAAAATAATAAAATGACACCAAACTTAGAATTTTTAGATCAAAACAAAGAAAACAAACAAGAAAATTTTGAATGTCAAGATGAACACCAAGAACACTTTGAAGATCAAGATGAACACCAAGAACAAATTTTGAAAATTTTTAAGGAAATAAGGACACAAAAAAATACCAAACTTAAAAAATTTTATACTTTGGACAATAATAATTCAAAAATGTAGAAGATAAACAACAAAAGACACCAAACAAGAAAATTTAAAGATCAAATAAGGAAAATTATCAAGAACAATTTGAAGATCAAGAAAGAACTAAGAACATGTAATTAAAAATATGAAGAAAAACAAAAACATGCAATTCGAAAAATTAAAGAAAAATAAAAACATGCAATTGACACCAAACTTAAAACATGAAATTAAACTCAAATAGAAGACTCAAAGAAAAATTAAAGGTTAATAAAGAAAAATAAAATTTTTGAAAAGAAAATAAAAAACTCAAATTTAGTGACTCTAAACCAAAAAAAAAGGATAAATTTTTCCTAATCTAAGCAACAAGATGAACCGTCAATTGTCCAAACTCGAACAATTCCCGGCAACGGCACCAAAAACTTGGTGCACGGAATTGTGATAACACTTTTTACAACTCCGCACAACTAACCAGCAAGTGCACTGGGTCGTCCAAGTTATACGTGAGTAAGGGTCGATCCCACGGAGATTGTCGGCTTGAAGCAAGCTATGGTTATCTTGTAAATCTTAGTCAGGAGATTAGTGATTAAAATTATTTTTGTTTATGAAAAGTAAATAACATGAATTGCATGTTACTTATGATTCAGTAATGAGGAACATGTTGAGGTTTCGGAGATGCTCTGTCGTCTGAATCTCTGCTTTCCTACTGTCTTCTTCTCCAAACACGCATGGCTTCCTTCAATGGCAAGCTATATGTTGGTGGATCACCATTGTCAATGGCTACCATCCGTCCTCTCGGATAAAAAATACTAGGCATGGTTTCTGTATGGCTAATCAATTGACGGATCTCTCGTCTCGGATGAAAAGTACCAGGTACAGCTACCGCATGGCTAATCATCTGTCGGTTTTCACTTGTGTCGGAATAGGATCTCTCTATCCTTTTGCGCAATGAGTTTAAAGCTCGTCACAGTCATCCCGTTCCAGATCCTACTCGGAATACCACACACAAGGTTTAGACTTTTCGGATCTCAGAAATACTGCCAATTGGTTCTAGCCTCTACCACGAAGGTTCTAATCTCACGGACTCGGTCCGTGGATTAGAGACCCAAGAGATACGCACTCAAGCTGTCGCCCAATGACTACGTTGAGCTCAGGTAGAACGGGAGTGGTTGTCAAGCACGCGTTCATAAATTTGAGGATGATGATGAGTGTCACGGATCATCACATTCTCTATATTGAAGTACCAGCGAGTATCTTAGAACAGAATCAAGCGTGATTGAATAGAAAATAATAGTAATTGCATTAATCCATTGAGACACAGCAGAGCTCCTCACCCCCACCTATAGGGTTTAGAGACTCATGCCGTAGAAAATATAATATGAGATATAAAATGTCATGAGTTACAAAATGAATCTCTAAAAGTAGTTTTTATACTAAACTAGTAACTTAGGTTTACAAAAAATGAGTAACTAAGTGCAGATAGTGCAGAAATCCACTTTCGGGGCCCACTTGGTGAGTGTTTGGACTAAGCTTTGAAGCTTTCACGTGCATAGGCCATTCATGGAGTTAAACGCCAGCTTGGGTGCCAGTTTGGGCATTTAACTCCAGTTCTGGTGCCAGTTCTGGCGTTCTACGCGAGAAAAGGGTCTCTGGCTGGCGTTGAACGCCAGTTTGGGCCATCAAATCTCGGGCAAAGTATGGACTATTATATATTGCTGGAAAACCGAAGATGTCTACTTTCACCGTAATTGAGAGCGCGCCAATTGGGCTTCTGTAGCTCCAGAAAATCTACTTCGAGTGCAGGAGGGTCAGAATCCAATAGCATCTGCAGTCCTTTCTCAGCCTCTGAATCAAATTTTTGCTCGGGTCCCTTAATTTCAGTCAGAAAATACTTGAAATTATAGAAAAACACATAAACTCAAAGTAAAGTCCAGAAATGTGATTTTTGCATAGAAACTAATCAAAATATAATAAAAAGTAACTAAAACATATTAAAAACTATGTAAAAATAATGCCAAAAAGCATATAAATTATCCGCTCATCACTGACGCCGAGTTATTACCTTCGGGGACGACCTTTGAGCTTTTGTATAGATCTGAGCTTTTCTCCAAGAGGATTTCCAATCGTGCTAGGCGTGAGTAAGGAACAAGGGGGAGTGTATGATAAACCACTATTTTATGGTTTATCTTGTGCTCAATTGAGTGGATTTCATCAACTCTTTACCCACTTATTCATAATATTTGCATGGTTTTATATTTCCTTCCTGATTTTGTGCTATGATTGAAAACATGCTTCTTTGATCTTATAATTGCTTATTATTAATCATATCTTATTACCATTAGATGCCTTGATATGTGTGTTAAGTGTTTTCAGATATTATAAGGCAGGAATGGCTTGGAGGATGGGAAGAAAGCATGCAAAAGTGGAAGGAATGCAAGAAGTTGGAGAAATTGCCAAGCTGTCCAGCCTGACCTCTCTGCACTCAAACGGCTATAACTTTAGCTACAGAGGTCCAAACGATGCGGTTCCAATTGCGTTGGAAAGCTAACGTCCGGGGCTTCGATTTGAAATATAATATGCTATAGTTTCCTTGACGCTAGGTGACGCGATCGCATGATCCATGCGGCCGCGTCGCAGTGACGGAAATCAGCGCATTTGAATTCGAGACCAGCGAATTCTGGGCTGTTTCTGACCTAGTTCTCAGCCCAGAAAACACAAATTAGAGTCTATAAAGTGAAGGAATGTATCCATTCATAAGAAGGCTTTCATAATTCACAATTTTAGGAGTAGATGTAGTTTTTAGAGTAGAGAGAGGTTCTCTCCTCTCTCTTAGGATTAGGATTTAGGAATTCTCTTAGTTTTAGGAGTGACTCTCAATCCCAGGTTCAACGTTCTTTTACTTTATATTTATCTCTTACGTTCAGATACTTTAATGCTTATATTAGTTATGTTGCCTATTTGGCTTATGCTACATTCATGTTATGATTTTCTTAATTGATATTATTGAGGTATTTCAGATTTAAGATTGTTTTACTTTTAATTTAATTTAGATACTTTCCTTTTGGCTTTGGTTAAATAATTGGTGACTCTTGAGTTATCAAACTCATTATTGATTGAGAATTGGAATTCTTCAAGAATTAATTCATCCACTTAACTTGCCTTCATAGTTAGAGGTTAATAAAGTGGGAGAAAAATCCAATTCTCATTACAATTGATAAGGATAACTGGGATAGGACCTCCAGTTCTCATACCTTGCCAAAAGCTTATTTTTCAGTTATTTATTTATTTTTATTGCTTTGAAAATATACCTGTGCACATTGCCCAAACTCCAAATTTTTCAAAACCTCAAATTTACAATCTCCATAACCAATAATAAGAACATACCTCCCTGCAATTCCTTGAGAAGACGACCCGAGGTTTGAATACTCGGTTATCAATTTCAAAGGGGTTTGTTACTTGTGACAACCAAAACGTTTGTACGAAGGGATTTTTGTCGGTTTAGAGACTATATCTACAACGCGACTGTTTTTATGACATTCTTTACTGGCAAAAATTCCAACGTCAAAATGGCGCCGTTGCCGGGGAATTGCAAACGTGTGCCTTATTATTGGTTATTGTAAATATTTTATTTTTGCTTGTTTATTTGTTTTTATTTTTATTTTTGCTTTTTCTTAAGTTAAGAGGTTATTGGTTTTTATTTTAAATTTTTTTTTATTTTATCTTATCTTATTTCAAAAATCAAATTTCAAAAATTTAAATTTAAAAATTTTTTCAATTCAAATTCAAAAATTTTCAAAATTCAAAATTCAAATTTCAAAATTTCAAAAATTAAAATTTCAAAATTTAATTTTTAAATTCAAAATTTAAATAACCTTTTAATTTAAATTTATTTTTATTTTTGTTTTTAATTTTTTTTATTTGCTACTATAAACTCTCACCCCTTTGGCTATGAGTCTGGTTACAATAATGTTGCAGGAAGAAGAAATTACAATGAGAACAGGCATCAAGGTTGGAACAATCAAAAATGGGAGGAGCCACAAGGATTTAATCACCCCTCATGGCAACAACCACCTCCAATGGACTATCAACAACCACCACCATATGCCTATAAACCCTTTCCTCAACATAACTTTGGACCACCAAACTCACAAGCCCCTTTCCGCCATTCACCTCCATATGACCCTAACCCACATCCACCATACCAACCACCTTATGAACCAAATGAACCATACATAGATCCACCCCAAACCTCCATGGAGAAAGCAGTTGCCAATCTAAACTCTACTATACAAGCTCTCGTCGCCCAAATCAGACCACCAAATACCTTCAACAATCAACCCTCAAGCTCTAGTGCACTTCTTTGTCAACCACAGAATAATCTCTCCATCCCATCACCACCATCCATGGAAGAGCACCCACATCCATCAATCCAAGAGCAAGATGATCCCAATTATGCTATTAATATGGAACAGGAAAGAAGGAATCATCTTCGCAAATCCATACTTCATAAAGAGCTAGAGGAGGCCCTACGGGTAAGGGTAGGAGAGACCCTTGAAGATGAAAGAATAGTTGAAAGGAGTTGTCATAGAAAGAAAAATATCGAGGATGAGTACGATTTTATACTTAAACAACTGGACAAAGCAGCAATTATTAAAAAGGAAGAAGTGGTTGCGAACTTAAGAAATGTTGTACCTCCATTGGAAAGTCCAGTCACAGAGCCTCCTTCCACGGTGTTTGATGTTAATATTGAGAAGAGCGTACAACCTCCAAGGCAGATCATGGTTGAAGATTTTGTAGAGGTTGATCAAGAGGTAGAAGATGTCAAAGAAGAGCACAAGGGAGTGGAGCTTGAAATTACCTTGCCAAAGTTGTTGGAAACCCCTCCCCCTAAGTTGCCATCATCCTTCACAACATTCAAGTGGGTAAAATTCATATCCCTTAGCTTTCTAATCCCACTTGAATATGGGCTACTGGAGACAGATGGTCAACTTAGAGCTCTTTGTGGCATTAAGAATAAGAGGAAGATGGTCAGTGGTAAGAATTGTCTTGCAAGGTTCATTATGGTTGGAAGCTTTAAGTTTAAACGCAAAGGTTGGTATAAAGCTCAATTGAATGGGTCTAGGAAGTTGTTTGGACACTTCAGTGAGAATTCAGATTGCTTGCCACCCATATGGAATCATGATGATCAACAAAAAAATGGGTGTAAAAGCAAGATTTGGGATCTTGGAATCTGCTATGACATTTGTCACCCCAGGAGCCTAAGAATCTGTTTGAAGCTTCTTAAGGGCTTTACATGCTTAGTTTGGGACCCCAGAAGTTACTGGAGATATAAACATTGGTGGAGATTCCTGGATGAATACAAGCATAAGCCACCATAACAGGGAGCTCACCAAATGTCCAACTTAAGGACTCTAACTAAAAGTGCTAGGTGGGAGACAACCCACCATGGTATAATCATTCCTTTCTCAATTTTAATTTTATTTAGTTTTGTTTGTTTTTGAAATTTTATTTTATTTTATTATATTGAACCTGGAGTTTTGCATCACATTCATATTAACACTGCATTCTGCATCTTTTCAGATAAAAAAAAAAAAAAAAGCGAGCACGCGACGCGACCGCATCAGCGACGCGTCCGCGTCGCAAGGAGATGGGAGACAATATTAATATGAACAGAGAGTTTCGCAGGAGCAGCGCTGGAGGCGTGCCAATGGCACAAATCAACCCACGCGACCGCGTCATATGGGAATAATGACCTCCCACGCGACTGCGTCACCCACGCGGCCGCGTGACCTGAAATCGGCGTAAAAAGGGTGCATGGCCGAAAGTTGTGCTGGAGTTGGGCTGGACTCATGCTGGCAGCCCAAGCCCTCCCACGCGAACGCGTGCCCCACGCGAACGCGTGCCCCACGCGTCCGCGTCATATTGGAAATAAGGCCACCCGCGCGATCGCGTCGACCACGCGACCGCGTCACCCTGGATTTTGGCAATACTGAGTTTTGAACAGAGAGTTGTGCGACCGCGAGGCTGCACTCGCGCCACTAGCACAAATCAAGTCACGCGATCGCGTGCCCCACGCGTTCGCGTCACCCAACCTTATCGCGCACCACGCGACCGCGTCACTCACGCGACCGCGTCGCCAGCGTCGCACAACCTATCCAGATTAGTGCCAATTTTCTTATCTTTTCTCTTCTAATCCTAATTTTTTCCTTCTCTCTCCTTTCTCACTTTCTTTTTCTACTTCTCATTCTTTTTCACTTTTATTTTATTTAATTTATTTTCATACTTTCATTCATTGCATATTTTAATTTTCTAAAGTTATTATTGGTGTTCAAACATTCTTATTCAACTGTTACATCTTTTCTGGTATTTTCTTGGTGCTTAGTGACTTGTTTAATTCTGATTGGGTAATATTATTTAAATCAATGCTAATTTTTATAATACTGATATTCCTTTTGCATTGACATGAACTCACATTGTCTTTCATTACCCACTCTCTTCCCCATTGTTGCAAATTTTGCACCACTGGCATGCCATGGCTTCTATTGTTTTCTCACTTACATGTTGAAGCTTCCATGTAAATGAGACCCTTATCATTTGGCATTAACCCATACTTCTTTTATTTTCTTATCTCTATTTCTGGGTTACTCTTCTTCGCTTTTTCTTTCAGGATGGCCACCTGGAAGGGAAGCGGAAGACATTTTACATGGGGAGACAGACAAGTCCATCTGCACAATCCTTAAAAAAAAGCAACAGTTGAAACAACCCATCCACCTGCAAATCTCAGCATGCACCGAGGACGGTGCAATCTTTAAGTGTGAGGAGGTCGATACCGATCTCCGTGGGTTAGTACTTTCTTTTCAACATCAATAATCTTATTTTCTTTATTTGTTTATTGTTGCATCTGCATATTTGATTGCATATTTATTTGATTTTGTGCATTTAGTTACTACTTGGTTAAAATAATAAATCTCTTTTTAAGATCCTATTTTTGAAAAAAAAAATTTCACTAATTTAAATAAAAATTTTTAAAAATTTTTATGTGTTAAATTTGTTTGAAGATGTATTTAGAACATGGTTTTTGAGTCAAAGAACACACAACCTGTGAGACTTTGAGCTTATTTACATAGTTACATTATTTAACCATAAATATTTTATTCCTGTGTGTTCCCTTCTCTATGATTGTAATCTATATTTTGTTCCAACCTATATGTCCATTATTTAGTGTATTTACATGTTTGCATATGATTGAGGTCATTATTTGATTTTAGCTCACTTATCCCAAATAAGCCTACCCTTTAAATTACCATTGTCAGCCACTTTGAGCCTTTTAACCCCTCTTGTTCTATATTTTACCACATCACTAGCCTTAAAGTAGAAAAACAATTAAATATCCCAATTGAATCTTTGGTTAGCTTAAGATAGTGTGTTAATTAAGTATGGGGAAACTGTGGGAACATGGGTTAATAAAGGAAAAGTATAATGTTTCTAATTTATTTGAATATCAGGAATTTGGGAACCTACTCATGAAAAACCAAAATATAAAAATAATAGAAAATCCATGTGTATTGATAAGTTATGTTTGCTTTTATGATTCAAAAAAAAAGGAAAAAAAAAGAGAAAAAGAAAAAAAAATATAATATAAATAAATAAATAAGAGGACAAAATTACCCTAATGTTAAGTTAATAAAAGATCAATGCACATGTGATAAAAATTAAAGAAAATTTGGTACATGAGTATGGAAATTATACAAAAGTGAGAATTATGGGTAGCTAGGCATGAATTTAAAGTATATAGAGTATATGTATATTAGGTGAGAGCTTAGGTTAATTGAAGATTCATATTATAGCTCACTTGGCCATACATATATCCTTACCTTTACCTCAGCCCCATTACAACCTTGAAAAGACCTCATGATGTTTGCATTAGTACATTAAATATTTGTTGATTGGTTAGATGAAGAACAAGTTTTAGAAAGCATGACTAGAGAAGAGTAGAGTGAATAACCATATACACTTGAAAGATTAGAGTGATATACACTACCAGTGAGGGTTCAGTGCTTAATTCTATGTTCCCTGCTTTCATAAGCTATCTTCTTACAAGTTTACTTGTCTTTTACTGTATAATTTGAATTGGTGAAATCTGATTTATTTTTGTCTTGAAGAGCTTATTTACTTTTTAACCAAGTAGGTAGAATCATTTCACATTTAGTCGCATTCATATAGATAGGATTGCATTTCATACATTCTATCATTCCTCTTCATCTTTATAGTTTCTCTTGAGCTTAGCATGAGGACATGCTAGTGTTTAAGTGTGGGGAGGTTGATAAACCACTATTTTATGGTTTATCTTGTGCTCAATTGAATGGATTTCATCAACTCTTTACCCACTTATTCATAATATTTGCATGGTTTTATATTTCCTTCCTGATTTTGTGCTATGATTGAAAACATGCTTCTTTGATCTTATAATTGCTTATTATTAATCTTCTAGTATTACCATTAGATGCCTTGCTATGTGTGTTAAGTATTTTTAGATATTATAAGGCAGGAATGGCTTGGAGGATGGGAAGAAAGCATCCAAAAGTGTAAGGAATGCAAGAAGTTGGAGAAATTGCTAAGCTGTCCAGCCTGACCTCTCTGCACTCAAACGGCTATAACTTTAGCTACAGAGGTCCAAACGACGCGGTTCCAATTGCGTTGGAAAGCTAACGTCCGGGGCTTCGATTTGATATATAATATGCTATAGTTCCCCTGACGCTAGGTGATGCGACTGCGTGATCCATGCGGCCATGTCGCAGTGACGGAAATCAGCGCATTTGAATTCGAGACCAGCGAATTCTGGGCTGTTTCTGACCCAGTTCTCAGCCCAGAAAACACAGATTAGAGTCTATAAAGTGGAGGAATACATCCATTCATAAGAAGGCTTTCATAATTCACAATTTTAGGAGTAGATGTAGTTTTTAGAGAGAGAGGTTTTCTCCTCTCTCTTAGGATTAGGATTTAGGAATTCTCTTAGTTTTAGGAGTGACTCTCAATCCCAGGTTCAACGTTCTTTTACTTTATATTTATCTCTTACGTTCAGATACTTTAATGCTTATATTAGTTATGTTGCCTATTTGGCTTATGATACATTCATGTTATGATTTTCTTAATTGATATTATTGAGGTATTTCAGATTTAAGATTGTTTTACTTTTAATTTAATTTAGATACTTCCCTTTTGGCTTTGGTTAAATAATTGGTGACTCTTGAGTTATCAAACTCATTATTGATTGAGAATTGGAATTCTTCAAGAATTAATTCATCCACTTAACTTGCCTTCATAGTTAGAGGTTAATAAAGTGGGAGAAAAATCTAATTCTCATTACAATTGATAAGGATAACTGGGATAGGACCTCCAGTTCTCATACCTTGCCAAAAGCTTATTTTTCAGTTATTTATTTATTTTTATTGCTTTGAAAATATACCTGTGCACATTGCCCAAACTCCAAATTTCTCAAAACCCCAAATTTACAATCTCCATAACCAATAATAAGAACATACCTCCCTACAATTCCTTGAGAAGACGACTCGAGGTTTGAATACTCGGTTATCAATTTCAAAGGGGTTTGTTACTTGTGACAACCAAAACGTTTGTACGAAGGGATTTTTGTCGGTTTAGAGACTATATCTACAACGCGACTGTTTTTATGACATTCTTTACTGGCAAAAATCCCAACGTCAGTGTACCTGCAAAGGTACTCCGAAACTTAAGTCAGTATTGAGAATTCAATGTGTCTTAAGGATATGAGATCATACCTTTTGCTGGTGGAAATGTACTAGTCAGTTATGCTTCTGCTTTATTGTCTGTATTAAATAGCAATAATGTTGGGTTGGACATTTCACTTTTTGGAAAGCAGTCCGTTAAGATGAATTATAACGTAAGTTGCCGATTAATAACATTGATTGCCGATTAATAATGTGGCGCCGATTAATAACATAGCGCCGATTAATAACGTAACGCCGAACTATGATGCGTTCTGCTGAGTTATGACTCATAATGCCGAGTTATGACTTGATATTTGTAACGGTCGGATCATAACCCCTAAGCTTAGCCTGGGAATATGTTTTAATGAAGCAGGTTGAGCTTTAATTGATGTATAAGTCGGCTATTGAATAGTTTGGCGGGTGGTTATGCCTTGTAGTCCCCAGTTTAATCTGCTTTATTAAATAGTTTTTAATGCTAAGCAGTGTTATAATTAGGAGAGAGAAAAATTAAATGCGTTATGCAGGCCGTGCGTATTCCCAATGTGCATAGTGGCTTTTGATATGATTGATTAGATTGGTTGATGGATTCGAGAACCGTTTTGTAGTGGGAAGTTAATAGTTTTTTGGAGTCCAAGGGGTTTTGTGTTTGGTTCAAGGTTTGTATGTGTATCAGTTGCATTAGGAGAAAAAAGAATGAGCAAAAGAGGTATGCTATTTTTCTCTTCATCTCTGTAACTTCCATTATTCCTCTTCATTTTATTTTTTCCAAATGGGTTTTGAGAAAGAGAAGAAAGATAAAGTTGATTGGTCATATGATTGGGTGAGTGATGATGTTAGGAAACGTGCTCACTGTTCTTGGATGAAGAATCTGTGAAGGAGATAGACAAGACTAAAGTTGCGAAGGGTGGTTCTGGTGTTCTATTTGAGATGCGTCCTTGTGTTTCTAGTGATCGTATTTTTCATAGGAAGGAAAAGTTTGAGTTCTTCTATATGTATAGCTATGTGTTGGAGGAATTGAAGGTGAGGTCGTCGTTTAGTGAGTTTGAGTGTCAGGTCTTGAGGCAACTTAACTGTGCTCCCTCGCAACTCCATCCTAATGGATGGGCATTTTTGCGTGGTTTTGAAATTCTGATGGATTTTTTGGAGGAGGCTCCTTCTGTGGAGTTGTTCTTTTCTTTATTTCAGGCAAAAGGTGTCTGAAAAGGGGAGTGGGTGAACTTGAATAGCTCCCCGAGGTTTGCTATTTTTAAGCTGTATAAGTCATCCTTTAAGGATTTTAAGGAGATGTATTTGAAGGTGACCAGTGTTGAAGGGGAGTTTCCCTTTTACGTTGATGAGCATTTAGGGGAGAAATTTCCACTTTGGTGGTGTTCAGAGCCTCAGAATATTCTGGGGCCGGAAATCATTAGCTCAAGGGATGAATGTATCATTGAGTATTTGGTGGAAGCTATTGATCGGAAGGAGTTGTTGTCGGTGTTTGATTTGCTAAAATGGGAGGAGGATAGGCAGGCTGTGGTAGAATATTTAGGTGAGTTTTGTTAATACTGTTGTGTTAATAGGATTTGAAGTATGGCTTTAATGTTTTGGTTTTCTATGTTTTCAGGTGGAAAGTATCCAAGGGTTTCGGCATCTACTATGAGAGCTCGAGTTAAGAGCAAAAATGTTGATATAGAGGGTTCTACTTCCAAAGTAGAAAAGGCTGTGGGTGTTGGTGAAGTTAATCAGCCGAAGCCAGGAAGAAGAAAAGTTATTGTGAAGAAAAGGAAAACAAGTGTTGTCGATTTATCTTAATGTTCCGAGGATGATGGGGTGAAGTTCCTTTTGAGGAAATTCAAAGTTTTTTCAAAAGTCAGCAGAGATTGCATGACGTTACCGATCAAAGTGATCGATCGTCGTTGTGGGTGAAAGACTTCCCCTATATGGTTGTTGCCGATGATGTTTGTCAAACTTCGGCGGATGTAGCGCTGGCGGATGAGGTTGGTGACGTCGCCATAGATCAATATATGCAGGTATTTTGTATTTTTTGAGTTGTTCCTATTTTTTATATATAGTTGGAAGTCTAAAGATGGTGTTCTTTATCTTTTGTTTTAAGTGATTGGTTTTAGGCTTGCCAGTTTGGGGTGTAGCCGAGAGAAGAAACATCGGAGGTTTGCCGAGCTTAAGCACGATCCAATTTTAAAGGAGGAGCTGGAGTTAAAGGGTAAGAAAGTTGCTGAATTGGAGACCAAGTTATCAGAAATGGAGAAGGAGCTGAAGGAAATTAGGAAAAATTATTTGAAAGAGGTGGAAGATGTTAACAAGAAAGAGGCCGACCTTTCTAGCATGAGTGCTAAAGTAATTGAAGTTACAGCGAAGTTGAAAGAGGTTGAAAAGCAGAGGAGAACTGAGATCCTTGATTCATTCGTGGAAGGTTTTGAGCGAGCTTTTTAGCAAGCTAAGTTTCTCGCTCCTAATGTTGATTTGTCTCAGATGGATCCGGGGAAGATTGTTCAAGATGGGGCCATGGTGGAAGATGATGGTGATGTTGAGGGAGAGGCTGAAAATGTTTGATAGGAATTTGGTTTGGTTCTATTTTGTTTTTTGTTTGTAAACTATGTTGCTCCTATGTTGGGCTTTTATGCTTGTAACTTATATTTTACTACTATTTTTGGAGAAAAACAAACTTGGATGTTTCTGTTTACATGCTGTTTCTGCATGTTATAATATAATATTATTGCTGTATAATAAGTGGGTTTTTATTTGGTATGTGAGTTTAGGTTGGAGCCAAATATTTTAGTTAAAATTGTTGTAATGGTGAAATGCCATTAATTTGATTGTGAAGCGTCATAGAAAGGCTGAGTAGGCCGAGTTTGAGATGCCGATTAATGGGCATGGGTTTTGTATGATAATAACTGTATTCTGTTTTAGTGATCGGCAATAATTTTGATAAAGTCAGTTTCCAAGTATCTGTTCGGTGATCTGTTATTAAGATCGGCTATTTGTTTTGACTGATATTTGCCGAATGGTCGGGTTCGGATTATAATCGGCTATTTGATTGAAATGATAGTATCATAGTGTTCGGATTCTGACTAAGATCAGTTATTTGATGGATTGATTGATGAATTATGAATGATCGACTTCCGATTAAGATCGGATATTTAATTTGACTGAGAGGTTCCGAATGATCGTTTTCGAAGTAAGTTCGGTTTGTTTGACTGATAGAGTCTAATTGATCAGATTCTGAGTTAGATCGGTTAGTTGTTTGAAGGATAGAATCTGAATGATTGGATTTAGAATATAGATCGGTAGTTCATTTGATTGATAGTATCCGAATGGTCAGAGTTAGATTATAGTTCGGCTGTTTGGACTTATTGTTACCGAATGGTCGGTTCGGAGTATAAATCGGTGGTATAAATATTAAATAAATGAGAAGTATGAAATGAAAAGAGTATTGACTGGATAATAAATTTATTTATTGTAAAACCTTTGATTTCAAAGGCCCAGGTAGGCTAGCCTCGTTAAAACCTCTCCAAGCAAAACCCTTTTTGGGAAAAATCTTGGTAGTAGGAAAAAGAGTACTTGCCTATCCCTGGTTTTAACTGTAATATAGCTTTAAAGAAGATACATTCCAAGTATTAGGTAGATCTTTACCATCTAAGGTTTGTAGTCGGCAAGCTCCATTGCCGATGACTTCTGTTATTCAGTAAGGGCCTTCCCAATTGGGTGCTAGTTTGCCATGAGTTGATGGTCGTCTAGCTTGTTCTGTTTTCCTGAGCACAAGGTCATTTACTTGGAAAGACCTTGGGTGAAGTCTTTTATTATGTCTTCAAGCGATGAGTTGTTGCGTAGCCAATTGTTTGATTATTGTGGACGATCTGACTTCTTCTATGAGGTCAAGTTCGGATTGCCAAGCTATGTCTTTTGTAGTTTGGTCGGCCATTTCAGTGCGCAGTGAGGATTGGGAGATCTCCACTGGTATCATTGCGTCTGAATCATAAACTAAACAGAAGGGTGTTTCCTTTGTAGTTGAGTGAATTGTGGTGTTGTATCCCCATATGATCTCTGGAATTAGCTCGGCCCAGAGGCCTTTTGCATCATCCAGTTTCTTTCTTAGAGCATATAGTATTACTTTATTTGTAGCCTCTGCTAAGCCGTTTGTTTGTGGGTGCTCGACTGACGAGAAATGTGTTTAATTTTTAGTTCCTGTAAAAAGGACGTAATTTTTTATCGGCAAACTGGCGACCATTATCTGTGATAATATGCCGAGGAATGCCGAATCGACAAATAATATATTTCCAGACAAAAGAAATTATTTGTTGTGATGTGATCTTGGCTAGAGTCTGTGCCTCTATTCGTTTGGAAAAATAGTTAATTGCTACAACCAGGAATTTTACCTGCCCTGCTGCTGTGGGGAAGGGGCCGAGGATATCTATGCCCCATTGGTTGAATGGCCAACTTACCTGATGCCAGGGCATTTTGGCCAGTTTCACGGACCTTTTCTTTACTGTTTTTAAGGTAGTTTCATGCATTTTCTTAGAAAATAAGCTAGTTTTGGGTAGATATTCACTTACATCTTGATTCAAGCATACATTGTGCACTTTACATGATTTCATGAGAATTTTGCATGAATTAGATGACAAATTGGATGATGCATGACTCATGACTTGGACTAGAACTTTGATGCACTTTGTTGCTTGATTTCAGGACAAAAGAAGCAAAGAAGAACCACGTTAGCAGTCACGTTAGTCCCACTAACGTGACCTCTAACGTGGAATGGGTGCTAACTTGCAAAGTTAATGAGAAAGGTAATCGCCAATAACGCCCTCGAAGCCATCATAAGCCCACGTTAAGAGTCACATTAACTAAGTTAACGTGAACTCTAACGTGGAAGAAGACAACAAGGCCAACGTTAGTGACACTTTTCTTTGTCACTAACGTTGGACCAAGCTCATAATTAGCCACGTTAGTTGCCACGTTAACTTAGTTAACGTGGACTCTAACGTTAAGAAGCAAAAGAGAAGCCAACGTTAGTGACATTCACCTTTGTCACTAACGTTGGCCAAGCCTCCATAAGCCACGTTAACTCCCACGTTAACTTAGTTAACGTGGAAGATAACAGGGAGAGAGCAATTGATAGCCAACGTTAGTGACACTTACCTTTGTCACTAACGTTGGGGTGAACCACCAAGAGCCACCATGAGCAACGTTAACTTCCACGTTAACTTAGTTAACGTGGAAGCTAACGTGGATAAAGAGATGATGAGCCAACATTAGTGACACTCACCTTTGTCACTAACGTTGGGGATGGCTAGCATTACTACGTTAATAGTCATGTTAACCTAGTTAACGTCGACTCTAACGTGGGAAAGGGGCACATTAGAACGTTAGTGACAAAGGTAAGTGTCACTAACGTTCTCGAAGAATTGGCACTGCTACGTTAGAAGCCACGTTAACCTAGTTAACGTGGACTCTAACGTAGGGACAAGGGAGGACTCTCCATGTTATTGGGAAAGGTAAGTCCCAATAACGTGTGCGAAGGACCAAGAGGCAACGTTAGTGGTCACGTTAGTGCCACTAACGTTGAAGTCAACGTGATCATATTTTGGTTAGGAACGTTAGTGAAAAAGGTGATTGTCACTAACGTTCTCGAACCCACACTTTCACTTAACGTTGACACCACTAACGTCCTGAGTCAAAGTCCTTGCCTACTTCACCTTTTCTCTCTGCAAGCAAAGCTAAGCCCAATGAAAAGGATAACTGCTTCAAACTCAAGATTCAGAGGCCCATACCCAAGACTTGAAGAGCCAACTAGAAGATGAGAAGAGTAGTATATATAGGAGTAGCTTTGAATTAGTTAGGGAGTTGGAAAAATTAGGGAGCCTTTGGCATAGAACTACTCTCTGTATTTTACTTTCTCTGCACTTCTAGTTTTACTTTCATCATGTATTCTCCATCTTAGTTTTCATTTTCCAGAGCTATAAACAACTAAACCCCTTTCATTGGGTTAGGGAGCTCTGTTGTAATTTGATGGATCAATATTAGTTTTCATTCTCCTTCTTCTATCTTTTCTCTTGATTTTACTAGAAAGCTTTCGATCTTCATCCAATTGGGTAGTTATCTTGGAAAAGAAGCTATTCATACTTGGATCTCTTCTGAACCTTGAAAGAGGAATGAAGAGATCATGCTAGAAATGCTTTCTCATGCTGGACCAAATTGGGTTTGGATGGATATGTGACTATAATCCTACAAACACTTGATTTGGGAAATGCATGTGGTATAATCAGTGACCATAATTCATCTCTTCTCATGAGCAATTGACCAAGGAATTGGCTATTGATCAAGATTTGAGAGATTGAATTACCAAGAAATTGGAATTCGATCACTTAAGATTGCCAAGGAGATCAATGAATGCATTGATTGAGGAAGAGATGAAAATGAACTTGATCCGGAGAATGCAACATCTCCTGAGCCCAATGAACTCCCCATTTCTGATCTTACCCATTCTCTTTAATTTCTGCCATTTAATTTTATGAGCAATTACCCCATTCCCGTTTAAGATTCTGCAATTTACTTTCCGCCATTTACATTCAGCTCTTTATTTCTAGCATTTACTGTTTCTGCTATTTACTTTCCTGCCATTTAATTTTCTGCAAATCTCAAATCAAATTCTGGTTCGCTCAACTAGAACATTCCTCTAATTAAAGTTGCTTGATCAATCAATCTCTGTGGGATTCGACCTCACTCTATTGTGAGTTTTTACTTGACGACAAATTCGGTACACTTGCCGAAGAAAATTTGTTGAGAGACAAGTTTTGTGCGTATCAAGTTTATGGCGCCGTTGCCGGGGATTGATTTTGAATCAACAATGATTAAATTGGAGGATAACTAGATTGAGCATTTTTCTTTTGTTTGATTTAAATTTTTGTTGAGTTAATTCGCTTTCAGTTTTAGTTAATTTCTTCCCTTCCCCCTACTTTTTCGTTTATTTTTTTTAGTTATTTACAATTCAGTTCACTAACCCACTAACTGTTTGATATATTGCATCACTCACACTAACAGTAATTCTAATAGAATACTTTCTGGATCTGTTTCCTTGCTTGTACTTTGTTGGTTGTATGACAGGGAGGAGAAGCGAGGCTTCAACTTCCTTTGATTCTGAACCTGAGAGGACCTTCCTTAGATTAAGGAGGGAAGCAAGAGGAAAAAGAGTAGTGGGTGCTGAGGAAGAGGAAGAGTACTTTGAACTAGACATGGAGGAGAATATGGAGAACATCCATGAAGAAGTGGCTCACAACCATGGCAGAGAAGGTCTAGCAAATCATGCTGGACAAGAGAGAAGAGTTCTAGGCTCCTACATCAACCCAAACCCAGGAAACTGTGGGAGTAGCATTCAAAAGCCAACCATACATGCCAACAACTTTGAACTAAAACCACAGCTCATCACCCTTGTTTAGAACAACTGTTCATTCGGAGGAGGCGTCCAAGAAGACCCCAATCAACATCTAACCACCTTCCTGAGGATATGCGATACTGTGAAGTCTAATGGTGTTCATCCTGACACCTATAGACTATTTTTGTTCCCTTTCTCACTCAAGGATAAGGCATCTAAATGGCTGGAATCCTTCCCTAAGGAGAGTTTGACAACCTGGGAAGATGTGGTGAACAAATTTTTAGCCAGATTCTATCCCCCTCAATGAATTAACAGGCTGAGAGCTGAGGTTCAAACTTTCAGGCAGCAGGATGGTGAGACTCTATATGAAGCATGGGAGAGGTTTAAGGACCTAACGAGGAGGTGTCCACCAGATATGTTCAATGAATGGGTGCAGCTACACATTTTCTATGAAGGCCTTTCTTATGAATCAAAGAAAGCAGTAGACCACTCATCCGGGGGATCTCTGAACAAGAAGAAGACCATTGAGGAGGCCATAGATGTCATTGAAACTGTAGCAGAGAACGACTACTTCTATGCCTCCGAAAGAGGGAACACTAGAGGAGTGATGGAGCTAAACAATGTAGATGCTCTGCTGGCCCAAAACAAGCTCATTACCAAGCATTTAACTGACCTCACCAAGAAGATGGAGAGGACCCAAGTAGCAGCAATCACCACCTCATCAACAACCCAAGAGGGAGTGAATGCAGAGGCAGAGAGTGAGTAGGAGAAAGACAACTACATTGGGAATTCACCTAGACAAAATCATGACCCATACTCTAAGACCTACAACCCTGGTTGGAGGAATCACCCAAACTTTGGGTGGGGAAATCAACAAGATCAAAGCGAAGATCAGAGACATCACAACCCCAACAACAATGCACCTCACCAACAATTCACACAGAGAACATATCAACACCACCATAACAACACCTCTCCACATCCATATCAAAACTAAAATAACACTGCTCATCCTTCTACCTCCAATCCCAACCTACCATCATCTGATGACAGACTCTCAAGGATTGAGAACCTGCTTGAAGGCATATGCAAAGAGATTCAAGACAACAAGGTGTTCAAGGAGGAAGTGCGAGCAAATTTTAAGAACCAGGGAGACACCATCAAGAGGTTGGAATCTCAAGTGGGGTATCTCTCTGAGCAGATTCCCAAACCTACAGATGGATTCCCAAGTGACACAGAGAAAAATCCGAGAGGTGAAACAAAGAAAGTAAGATGGGAAGATTGCAAGATGGTCACTATAAGTGGTAAGGAGACTGAGGACAAGCCAAACAAGCCGTCAGAACAACCTGGAGATACCTCAGCAGAGAAGAAGGAAAAAGATCACCAAGAACCAAAAATCTCACAACAGGAGCTGCTGAGACTCTATGCACCCTTTTCCCAACTACTCAATGGTGCTGTGGAGAAGAGAATATACTCAAGATTTCTTGACTTGTTTGCATCTCTGCATGTAAACATACCATTCATCAAGACCATCCAACAAATGCCTGCATACATCAAGTATATGAAGGAACTGCTTCCCAGGAAAAGCTCACTCAAGGGAGGCCAAATTATAGTGATGAACAAGGAGTGCAGCGCCCTCATTCAACCAGAGTTGCCTACAAAAAGAAAGGACCCAGGGAGTTTTTACATTCCTTGTGCCATCGGAGAAACCATGTTTGATAAGGGACTCTGCGATTTGGGAGAAAGCATCAACTTAATGCCCTTATCCCTTATGAAGAGGCTGCAGATCAATGAGATAATGCCCACAGATGTAGTCATCAGGCTGGCTGATAAAACTCAAAAACAAGCAATAGGAGTGGTGGAAAATGTGTTGGTAAAGGTTGGGAAATACAACCTCCCAATAGACTTTGTCATATTGGATATGGAAGAGAGTCACACTCACCCAATCATATTGGGAAGACCATTCCTAGCTACAGCCAGAGCACTCATAGATGTAGAGCGAGGGGAGCTAATCTTGAGGATCCATGATGAACAACTCAGCTTTAATGTCTTCAAACTCTCACAAGAAACAGATCAAGAGAACAAGGGACCAAGGAAGAATCACAGTGAGATATTGAAGGAAGAAACAAGCACTAAAGCACAACCAGCACATCTGGGAACTCCCTTGATTGATGAACAAGGCAAACAGCAATTGCCACAGCTCAAAGAAAATCAGGAGGAACCCAAACCACCAGAATCATATGAGACCAGTAACCACATTTCCTTAGAGGAGGAGGTCACAAAGAGTAATACAACATCACAAGGAACAAAGAAGAAGGTACCAAGGAGGTGGAGGAATAAGAAGATCCCTACCGAGGACTTCTCTCCAGGGGATAAAGTGATCTCAGCTTACTTCCTAGATATCCCCCATGATCTCCCCACTGTATCATCTTAGTTACCTAAGGTCTTCACTATCAACAGAGTTCTCTCCTTGGAACATGTAGAGATCATTGATACAACCACTGGATATAGGTCTACTGCCAGAGGAGAAGACTTGAAGCATTATCAACCTCCCTGATGAAGGAGAAATGTCAAGCTAGTGATGCTAAAGAAGCGCTTCATGGGAGGCAACCCATGTTTTATATGCTTTTAGAAAATAGTGAATAAGTCAATATTCATGAATTCCAACCCAAACTTGACAAACACTTGGTAAAATCCTTATTAGGCAGTATATAGTGAAGAATAAGTTTGGTGTTCAAAGCATGCCGAGAGAGCATGAATGCAAACCAGAGCATGCTAATCTTGGAGCCTTGAACAAAACTTTTTCATCACAGTGCTACAAACTAAGTTTGGTGTCACCCAAGGTGCTACCAATGTGCATATAAGGATACACAGTTAGTTAGTTAGTTGGTGTTCATGAATAAACAATCTAGTTCATTTTCTTTATTATTCTAGCCATAAAGTTTAATTTCTCAATGATATTAATTTTTCTTATTTTTATAGGAAAAGGGAAAGGAGCATTGAAGGGGATTAATTGGACAATTAAATGAGGAAGGTTCGGACACCACAAAAGGAGGGTACTACACACGTGCCTCAAGGAGGGATGCATTGGAAAATGTTGCCATGCAACATTGAAAAGAATGAGACCCTCAAAGACCGGGCAACACCCTTCATAAAGTTGATGATCCTTGTCCTTTCTCCATGTTGAACCCCATCCGTCCATCTCACACTCAAATCATCTATCCAAACCCTTCATTTGCCCATCACTTCCATATATAAGTAGCTCTCCCTCCATACCCCCTTCACATTCCATCCTCCCAGCAGGGAACAACTCGAAGGTGAATCTCAAGAGAGCCACAATGGTGCACTGTATACTCAAAGGAGGAGAGATCAAGGTACATGAACTCATAGCCGCAGGCATTAGAAAGATGGCAGAGAAAAGCGACTCAAGAGGAAAGTTAGGTTACCCCAGCACTATTTACCGACTATGCAAGAAAGCTGGGGTGGTGTTTGAAGATGAGGACCCTGTGTGGATAAAAGAGGGCATTCCAATAACCGTTCAACGAATGCATGCTGCCGCATCCCCCCTGCCTCAACGGAAGCAAAGGAAGAGGCCAGCCCCTCAAGTAGTAGAAGGACAAATCTTAGAAGGGGAAGCACCAGCCACTTTGGATATGCACCAACTACAGGAAGCCATTGATGGCCTATCTAGACAATATTTGGAAAGCCAAGGAGCACAGAAAGAGCTTCAACTACAGATGATGGGGCAGCAAGAAGAATCACTCTCAAGATGGATGACTCAACAAGGGGAGTGGCAAAAGCAAATGATGGAGCAGCAACTGAGTCAAGGACAACAATGGAGTGAAACATTCCACAGGATAGAACAAAGGCAAAATGAACAACAAGAATCCATCCAGAAGCTAATCAACATCCAAGCACATCAAGGTGCACACATACATGAGATGCATCGAAGACAAATAGAACAGGCAGAACTATTGGACGAGCAAAGGGCATTCGCAGAAGGAGTTTACATGAGCGAGACTAGGCATCATATAAACACTCAAGCCAGCCTCGGATACTTAGTAGGACAGCTGCCTATATTGCATCCGGGAATCGCAATGTATGAAGAAATGAAGGATGAATTAGCACGAGAAGAAAGACAAAGGGTGGAAGAGAGTCATGAATCAGTGAGGAAGGCACTTGAGGATTGGAAGCAAGCAAGATTGGCACGGATGCGAGGAAATGCAAGAGGACACAAAGAGGACAAACAAGGAGGGGAGCATGGGCATCCACATGAGTAAAAGGTGGTGGAGTTCCTTCTTTGGTCCATTCTTTTCTATGCTTTAAATAAGGAAGATCTTGTATGAAATAGAACATGCTTCCATGTTAGTTTGAACCTTTTTCAATTCTGTCTTTTAAACTTTTTGTTGATTAGGGTTGTGTTTTCTAGTCTGAATGTCATTACTGCATCATTTCCTTACTTAATTGTATGCTTGTCCTTTTGAATCAAATGAAAAGAGAATGAGTGTTTTATAAAAGACCAGAGTGGAGTTCATACTATGGAGTAAGTTCCTGAGTTTGTGGTGTGGTCATAAGTTAGCTAAGTTGGTTCAACCACAAGGTGGGAAGACAACTATCTGTCATGAATCATATGCTTGAACACACCCCATGAGACTAGCTAAATAACAAGATCCTAATAAGAAAAAGGGAAAGAACAATCAAAGTTGAAGAATAAAAGAAAAATAGCAAGAAAAGAGGCTAGGCACCAAGGGTTTGAGTCTTGAGGGATGTGTCTGTGGTGTTTCTGTACCAAGGATCTGCTTGGATTACTAAGCTCTCAGGGGTGCTTTATCACCTGGTAACTTGGGTTAACTAACCCGGGATTATCAGCTAAAAGTCCACTATCAAGAGCAATCTTTGCTACAGAACATTTAGTAACCCAAAGAAGTGCTGGACACCAAGACCTCAAGGAAAGAAAATAAACAAACCATGTGCCTGTGGTGTGTATGTATGGGGGAGAGACTTGAGGAAGTAAGTCCTTAGGGGTGCTTCAACACCTAGCACCTTGAACCAACTGGTTCGGGAGTGTTGGCTGAAAGCTTATTCTAAAGAGTTGTCCCCTTACAGAGCACTTAGCCTAAGAACACAAATAAGCCCTGAAATGACAACAAAAGGATCAATGAATAAAAGTCTCATGGGATGCAATCAAGTGAGTATTCTAGAACATGATAAAGGTCTGAAAGCCAGTGAAGGAATGAACCTAAGTTGCTATGCATGAAACCACCATAAAACCAGGAACATGACTTCCACAAGAATGACTCATTTCTCTTGGCATTCCGTTCATCATTCTCTTGTTCCAGTACTTGCTTAGGGACAAGCAAGCTTTAAGTTTGGTGTTGTGATGCCAGGGCATTTTGGCCAGTTTCACTGACCTTTTCTTTACTGTTTTTAAGGTAGTTTCATGCATTTTCTTAGAAAATAAGCTATTTTTGGGTAGATATTCACTTACATCTTAATTCAAGCATACATTGTGCACTTTACATGATTTCATGAGAATTTTGCATGAATTAGATGACAAATTGGATGATGCATGACTCATGACTTGGACTAGAACTTTGATGCACTTTGTTGCTTGATTTCAGGACAAAGGAAGCAAAGAAGAACCACGTTAGCAGTCACGTTAGTCCCACTAACGTGACCTCTAACGTGGAATGGGTGCTAACTTGAAAAGTTAATGAGAAAGGTAATCGCCAATAACGCCCTCGAAGCCATCATAAGCCCACGTTAAGAGTCACGTTAACTAAGTTAACGTGAACTCTAACGTGGAAGAAGACAACAAGGCCAACGTTAGTGACACTCTCCTTTGTCACTAACGTTGGACCAAGCTCATAATTGGCCACGTTAGTTGCCACGTTAACTTAGTTAACGTGGACTCTAACGTTAAGAAGCAAAAGAGAAGCCAACGTTAGTGACATTCACCTTTGTCACTAACGTTGGCCAAGCCTCCATAAGCCACGTTAACTCCCACGTTAACTTAGTTAACGTGGAAGCTAACGTGGAGAGAGCAATTGATAGCCAACGTTAGTGACACTTACCTTTGTCACTAACGTTGGGGTGAACCACCAAGAGCCACCATGAGCAACGTTAACTCCCACGTTAACTTAGTTAACGTGGAAGCTAACGTGGATAAAGAGATGATGAGCCAACGTTAGTGACACTCACCTTTGTCACTAACATTGGGGATGGCTAGCATTACTACGTTAGAAGCCATGTTAACCTAGTTAACATGGACTCTAACGTGGGAAAGGGGCACATTGGAACGTTAGTGACAAAGGTAAGTGTCACTAACGTTCTCGAAGAATTGGCACTGCTACGTTAGAAGCCACGTTAACCTAGTTAACGTGGACTCTAACGTAGGGACAAGGGAGGACTCTCCACGTTATTGGGAAAGGTAAGTCCCAATAACGTGTGCGAAGGACCAAGAGGCAACGTTAGTGGTCACGTTAGTGCCACTAACGTTGAAGTCAACGTGATCATATTTGGGTTAGGAACGTTAGTGAAAAAGGTGATTGTCACTAACGTTCTTGAACCCACACTTTCACTTAACGTTGACACCACTAACGTCCTGAGTCAAAGTCCTGCCTACTTCACCTTTCCTCTCTGCAAGAAAAGCTAAGCCCAATGAAAATGATAACTGCTTCAAACTCAAGATTCAGAGGCCCATACCCAAGACTTGAAGAGCCAACTAGAAGATGAGAAGAGTAGTATATATAGGAGTAGCTTTGAATTAGTTAGGGAGTTGGAAAAATTAGGGAGCCTTTGGCATAGAACTACTCTCTGTATTTTACTTTCTCTGCACTTCTAGTTTTACTTTCATCATGTATTCTCCATCTTGGTTTTCATTTTCCAGAGCTATGAACAACTAAACCCCTTTCATTTTGTTAGGGAGCTCTATTGTAATTTGATGGATCAATATTAGTTTTCATTCTCCTTCTTCTATCTTTTCTCTTGATTTTACTAGAAAGCTTTCGATCTTCATCCAATTGGGTAGTTATCTTGGAAAAGAAGCTATTCATACTTGGATCTCTTCTGAACCTTGAAAGAGGAATGAAGAGATCATGCTAGAAATGCTTTCTCATGCTGGACTAAATTGGGTTTGGATGGATATGTGACTATAATCCTACAAATACTTGATTTGGGAAATGCATGTGGTATAATCAGTGACCATACTTCATCTCTTCTCAAGAGCAATTGACCAAGGAATTGGCTATTGATCAAGATTTGAGAGATTGAATTACCAAGAAATTGGAATTCGATCACTTAAGATTGCCAAGGAGATCAATGAATGCATTGATTGAGGAAGAGATGAAAATGAACTTGATCCAGAGAATGCAACATCTCCTGAGCCCAATGAACTCCCCATTTCTGATCTTACCCACCATTCTCTTTAATTTCTGCCATTTACTTTTATGAGCAATTACCCCATTCCCGTTTAAGATTCTGCAATTTACTTTCCGCTATTTACATTCAGCTCTTTATTTCTAGCATTTACTGTTTCTGCTATTTACTTTCCCGCCATTTAATTTTCTGCAAATCTCAAATCAAATTCTGGTTCGCTCAACTAGAACATTCCTCTAATTAAAGTTGCTTGATCAATCAATCTCTGTGGGATTCGACCTCACTCTATTGTGAGTTTTTACTTGATGACAAATTCGGTACACTTGCCGAAGAAAATTTGTTGAGAGACAAGTTTTGTGCGTATCATTACCTCGGAACAGTGTAGGAGTTTGGTCGGGAGATGTGTGATCGGACTGTGTTTCTGGCAGTTGTTACAGCTTTTAACTTTTGTTTGGAAATCCTATCGTATTGTCGGCCAATATAATCCAGCTTTGAGGATTTTTGAAGACAGACTCCGGGCTCCGAGGTATGTACCACAGATCCCTTCATGTGCCTTGGCAAGTGCAAGTTCGGCTTCTGTTCTGCAAAGACATTTTAGTAATGGACGAGAGAATCCTCGTCTATATAGGCGGTTGTTATAAATTGTAAAGAAGAATGCTTGTCGTTGAAAGTGTCGGATATTTTTGACATCGTCTGGCAAGATTCCTGTCCTAAGATATTCTATGTATGAAGATCTCCAATCTGCCTCCTGTGTTACACTTAAGATTTCTGTGAGTTCAATGCTTGGCTTAAGCAATGTTGATTGATAAAGGGATGACCCGTTTGGTTGAGTACTGGCGAGTTTAGACAGAATGTCAGCTTGGCCATTACTCTCCCTGGGGTATGTGCTGTATTTCATATTTAGAAAATTTTGAAAGTAAATTTTGTACAATGTCAAGGTATTTAGAAAGTAAAGGGTCCTTTACTTGGTATAAGTTGTTTACCTGCTGAACGATGAGTAAGGAGTCGTAGTATACCTTAAGTTCGGTGATGTTTAGGTTGGCAGCGAGTCTAAGGCTGGCAATTAGGGCTTCATACTCACTTTGGTTGTTGCTTGCTTTAAATAAAAAATTGAGGGAATGTTCGATGATGTTTCGTGGCTATCATCAAGTATGATACCTGCTCCACATCCTCGTGGGTTGGATGATCCATCAACGTATAAAGACCATTCGATGTAGTCTTTGGTTGTGTCTGGTACTGAGAGCTCGGCGATGAAGTTGGCCAAGAATTGGGACTTGATAGATGTTCGGCCTTCATACTTGATATCAAATTCCGATAGCTCCACCGACCATTTTACTAGTCGGCCAGCCAGCTCAGGTTTCTGAAGGACTTGTCACAAAGGAGGATCTGTCTGAACATGGATTTCATGGCTCTAGAAATATGGTTGGAGTCTTCTGGCCGAGAAGACAAGGGCTAGGGCCAGCTTCTCAATGCTCAGATATTGAAGCTCGGCATTCTGTAATATTTTGCTGGTAAAATAGATTGGAAACTGCTTCTTTTTCCTTTCTGCAACAAGAGCAGAGCTTATAGCCCAGTTAGTGATAGATAAATATAAGGATAATGGTTTCCCCTGAATGGGGGTTTGTAAGATTGGTGGTTTTGAAAGATTTTCTTTAATAACTTGGAATGCATGTTCACAGTCATCAGTCCAATGCAAAGCTTTTTTGTTTTTAAAGTTTGGAAAAAACATAAAGATTTAGAAGCTAGGCAGGGTAAAAATCTAGAAAATGCAGCAAGTCTCCCTGTTAATCGCTGGACTTCTTTGATGGTTTGTGGGCTTGTCATGTCTAAAACAGCTCGGCATTTTTCTGGATTGGCCTCGATACCTCGGCTTGTGAGCATGAAGCCGAGGAATTTGCCGCTCTGGACGCCGAATGCGCACTTCTCGGGATTTAACCGCATGTTGTATTTTCTTAGTTGACTGAAGATTTCTACGAGGTCGTCAAGGTGATTGTTGCCGATCTTAGTCTTGGCGACCATATCGTCAATGTAGACCTCAATGTTCCTGCCAATCTGTTTGCCGAAGACTTTGTCCATTAGACATTGATATGTTGCACCTGCATTCTTAAGGCCAAATGGCATGACTTTATAACAGTAGTTTCCATATTCAGTAATAAAGGCTGTCTTATTTTGATCGGATGGATGCATTTGGATCTAGTTATAGCCAGAATATGCATCAATAAAGCTGAGTTTTTCAAAACCAGAGGCGTTATCAACTAATCAATCAATAGAGGGCAAAGGATAGGAATCTTTAGGGCATGCTTTGTTGAGATCAGTGAAATCAACATGCATGCGCCATTTACCGTTATGTTTTTCTACCATGACAACATTCGCCAATCATGTTGTGAATCTGATTTCTTGGATGAAGCCCGCGTCGATGAGCTTCTTGGTTTCTTCCAGGGAAGCTTGTTTTCGGTCATGGCCGAGGTTTCTCTTTTTCTGTGCTACTGGTCGGACAGATGGATCTAATGTCAACTTCTGGGATATGATGGATGGATCGATGCCTGGCATATCAGCTGGCGTCCAAGCAAACAGGTCGGCATTTTGCTGCAAGAATGCTCGGAATGACGATTTCTCTTTTGAGGATAATATTGAGCCGACGTATGTGAATTTGTCCGTGCTTTCTGTGAAATAGATTTTATGCAGGTCTTATGTTGGGGTTGGTCTTTCAAGGGTTCCCGCTCTGGGATCAAGATCGGCCAGAGCTGGTAGCTCGTCCAGGCTGCCGATGTTGTGAACATGGGCTCTTGTGTTTGAGTTAGGTCTTTTGAGACTGTTGTTGTAGCATTCCCTGGCTTCTCGGGCATCACTATGAATGGTTGCAATTGTGTTATCCTACAAAGAAAACTTAATACAAAGATTAATTGTAGATACTATAGCACCGAACCTATTTAAGAAAGGTCGGCCAAGTATTAAATTGTAAGGACTAAAATAATCAACCACTAAGTATTGAATATCTGAAGTCTTTTATGAAGGAAACTCACCAAGTGTGGTTTGTAACCACACAGAGCCCATAACCAGGACTCTGTCACCTGAGAAATCTACCAGGTCACCAGTGGAAGGTTGGAGGATGTTATTGCTAAGTTTCATTTTCTGGAATGTGGAGTAAAAGAGAACGTCGGTACTGCTCCCTGGGTCTAGCAACACCTTTTTTACTAGGAGATCTCCGAGCTGTAGGGAGATTACGACCAGGTCATCTAGATTCACTACCATATTATTATGATCGGCTGTCTGGAATGTTATCTGTGGAGAGTGTGGTAGTGTCTGCTGTTGAGTTTGATCAGCGTTGATGGAAAGCATAGCTCGGTAAGATCGCTTTCTTGCCGAGCTTGTGGCTCCTCCACCTACAAAACCTCCGGAAATACAGTTAATTATATGTATTGGTTGTTCGGGATGGTTGTTGTTCGGTCGGTCTTTATCTCGGCCATGCTGTGTGGCCGAGCTTTGTTTGCCAGAAGGGGGTGCTCGCCGCAGTATGTGGTCGCCGATGTATTTGTCTAGGTGACATTGCCGAGCTAATCGCTCTAGAAGGTCTTTGGCAATGATATAGTCGTCGGTAGTGTGTCCGTGCTTTTGGTGGAAAGAGTAGTATTTTGATCAGTCCGCGATGATATAGTCGTCGATAGTGTGTCGTGTTCTGTCGTCGTCCCTGTAGTGAGGCTTTTCTATTTTCCGAGCTTGTCGGAGTTCCTCGATGTCAATCTGACCTTTAGCCTTTTCACGGAACTTGGCCATTGTTTTAGGTTTGGCTACAACAATAGTTTCTTGGAATTTTTCTGGTCGGAGTTTGCTTTTTATTTTGTGCAGTTCCACCTCGGGGTGGAGGTCGGGTATACTCATAGCTATCTTTGTGAAGCGCGTCAGGTAGTCCCTAAGGCTTTCGTGCTGGCCTTGCTTGATTGTATTAAGGTAATCGGAGTCGTGTAGGTAAATGGTGGATCCAGCAAAGTGCTCCTCAAAGGGCTTTGATAAGTCTCGAAAGCAATAAATAAAACCTGCAGGAAAAGAACAAAATCAATCAAGTGTAGGACCGTCTAAGTAAGATGCAAAACAACGACATAAAACTTTATCAGATGTACCATTTACTATCATTATGGAGGTGAACTTTTTGATATATTTCTTCGGATCACCTAACCCATCATAGGGAGTTAGGGTGGTCGGCAGAGTAAACCTCCTGGGTAACACGAAATTCATCACCTCGACCGTGAATGGCCCAGGGGAACTTTCTTGATTGTCGTCCTCACCATCTGACCAAGCTTCCTCATCATGCTCGGGTTGCTCTTCGTCGTGCCGAGCGGTTTCAGAGACGTGTGTTGGTCCTGATTGATGTTCGGTTTCTCCTGTCGGTTCTTGCCGATCATTGTTGTTTCGATCTGGGTGTTATTCAAGTTGGCAATTTGATTTGCCATTCTTTGGTTCTCTTCGGCCATGCGCTGGTTGGCTTGCCGCAACTCGGTCACCATCTGAAGGAGTTCGGATGGTGTGGGTGGAAGGTATTCAGCCATGACTTCAAACGAGAACCTCGAGGTCGATGATATATGGAAGGGATTATATTCTCGGCCCCACGGTGGGCGCCAATTGTTCTTGTATGGATACCTGAAGGGTGAGCTCGGTCCCTAGGAGCCGATGCCGAGTTATTATCTTCGGGGACGACCTTTGAGCTTTTGTATAGATCCGAGCTTTTTTCCAAGAGAATGTCCAATCGTGCTAGGCGTGAGCAAGGAATAAGGGGGGAGTGTACCTGCAAAGGCACTCCGAAGTTTATGTAAGTATTGAGCATTCAATGTGTCTTTAGGATAGGAGATCATACCTTTTGTAGGTGGAAATGTACTAGTCGGTTATGTTTCTGCTTTATTGTCTGTATTAAAGAGCAATAATGTTGGGTTGGACGTTTCACTTTTTGAAAAGCATTCCGTTAAGCTGAATTATAACGTAAGTTACCAATTAATGACGTTGATTGCCGATTAATAATGTGGCACCGATTAATAACGTAACGCCAAACTATGATGCGTTCTGCTGAGTTATGACTCATAATGCCGAGTTATGACTTGATATTTTTAACGGTCAGATCATTATTGAACTAATATTTGCTTAGAAATTGTCACTAAAAATTTTTAAAATTTTATTTGTAAATTATAACTTATTATTTGCTTAAGTTGTTACTTTTTAAAATTTTATTACGCTTTCTTAGGTTGTTGCGTATATAATTTTTAATATTGTTGAACCAATTATTTACTTAGGTGTCGTTATTAAAAATTATTAAAAATTATAAATTATTATTTGTTTAGATTGTTCACTAGAATTTTTTAAAATTTTATTTATAAATTATAAATTATTATTTGTTTAAATTGTTACTTTTTCATTTCAAGTTATTTGTTGAGTTTGTTATTTTTCAAATTTTAAATTATTTGCTAAAATTATTACTTTTTAAATTTTGAATTATTTGCATATTACTCTTTTTAATTATTGATTATTGTAGTTACCTCATATTCCTAAACTAATAAAATAACATTTTTGAAAAAATTAATTTAAATATATTTTAATTTAAATTTATTTTTAAACTAATAAATTCACGTCATTACTGTGATTTTTGAAAAATTAAGTTCTATTTAAATAAACTAAATAAAAAAATAAGAGAATCTCTTTAATTTAAATTTACATATGAATTAACTAAGTTCACGTAATAATAATACTAATTCTATTTAAATAATAATTAAAAAGATATTTTTATCATTTTTTGAATTAAGTTAGTTTTATCACTTAAGATTTAATTTATAACTAGATGTAAATCAGTTTTTACGTAATAACAATAATAATTAATAATTATTCAATTAGTTTTCGTGTAACAATAATAATTTGTTTATATTATATCATTTTTTAGTTAGTTGTTAGTATTTATATTTTAAATTCAAATCAAAGCCAATTAGATTTTAAAAAATTATAGCTATGAGTCAAGAATTAGAAATGCACATCAGCATACCTCTCTTAGTACAATTAATTGCACCTTTTAAATTTTTTCTATCTTTTTTTAATGACGTTCGTATTCATAAAATTGTTGAAATCAATCATATAGTTAATAATTTGTGTGTACATATATGAGTGATAAGGTTATGAACACTACCGAGTTACAAAAATTTT
Source organism: Arachis ipaensis (assembly GCF_059453495.1). NCBI lineage: Eukaryota > Viridiplantae > Streptophyta > Magnoliopsida > Fabales > Fabaceae > Arachis > Arachis ipaensis. Next base: position 87,247,125 of record NC_142441.1, on the reverse strand, counting down.
TCATTACCATCTTGTATCTCGATTATTTAGTATAATGAATTATTTCCTTTACATATGTGCCTTATTTAAAATTTCTCTACTTTTTTCAATGGTAATTGGTATTCATAAAATTGTTGAGATCAATTATATGGTTGAAAATTTGTGTGTATATATATGAATGATAATGTTATGGACAGTTGGACACTACCAAGCTACAAAAATTCTCTACTGCCATGCTCAATGAGATGGTTTGTCTCGATAAAGATGTGAGTTTTTTGCCAAATTAATGTTAAATTTGTTTTATTGATATTTTAAGTGTGTTATTTACTATTTTTATTTGTTCTTTGATTTTTGTGTGTCAATTCTAGGGAGAAAAAATACATGCCTCAATTAAGAGGATTCTTGTGTCTCGATTCATGAATTTGTTAAGAGAATGAATAGTTCTGTGAGTTTAAACCAAATGTACTGATGTACGGAGACTTTTGGAATCGTCAAGTATCCTACAATATGGATTTAGGTTTGTGAGTTTTGATACTTTCAATGCTCCGAGTTTGATTACACCTATTTAGTTTATAAGTTTGTTATTTTAAAAAATATTCAATGATAAATTTATTTAATTCATCGATAATTTTGGCTGTATTTTTTTAACAAACTTATTGATAATAAATATTTTTTATTTTAATCCATTTTAAATGTTATTGAATATCTTTAGAACACTCTTGAAAAGGATGACAAGTCTACCACATACAATATTATTGAAATGAAAGTCGATGATAGATAATTAATTATTATTTTTTAAATATAAACACTTACACATAATAAAGGAGTAAAATAAAATCTAAAAATTTTAATATTAATTTCAATGAAAATTTATTTATTTGAATTTGTTTTAAGATTTCATTCTATATATTCAAATTTATTTATTTTAGTATTTTGTATTTAAACTGTTATTTTAACTTTATTTTGTTATAAATATTTTTATAATATTAAACTTTTTTTTTGTATTGGAAGGATTTTAATTTGTTAAAAATATTTGTTTCCGCTGAATAAACATTTTTTTTATTTAAAATATTATTATTGATATATTAATATTAAAAATATAAAAAATAAACATACTTTAGAAAAAAATTTTACGTCGTTTGATCTTTACAAAATTAAAATGATTAATTAATTAATTATTAATTTTTAAATTGTAACTATTTCTTTAATAAAAAATAATTTATAAATTGTGTTTAAAATTTTATGAATTAATTAATTTTAAAATTTTAAAATATAAAATATATATGTATATAGTTTTGGTATAATTTCTTTTATTGTTATTTTTAACTTGTAATTAGTCTTTTTAATATAAATACTTATACATATTAGATGAGTAAACAAAATCTAGAAATTTTAATATTAACTTTAACGTAAATTTATTTATTTAGATTTATTTTAAAATTTTATTTTATAAATTTGAATTTATTTATTTTAGTATTTTCTATTTAGATTGATATTTTAACTTTATTTTGTTATAAATATTTTTTAATATTAAACTTTTTTGTGTTTGAAAGATTTTAATTTTTTGAAAAAAATTTATTTTCGGTGAATAAATATTTTTTTATTTTTTTATTTAAAATGTTATTATTGGTATGTTAGTATTAAAATTATAAAAGATAAAGCATACTTAAAAAAATGTATTATAAAAGACTGTATGGAGAACTTTGGCTTATGATATTCATCGGAGATGACCTTCAGTGAGGAGATTAACTTTTTATTTACCTAAAAAGTAAAATATCATCTTTAAAGACGATGACAATCTTGAGAAAATCATGGATTAAGAAAAAGAGAAAGGTATGATATTCTTAGCATGGATGGAGGCCAATAAAAAATTTGAAGCAGGTCAAACTTTAAGGTACGATGAGTTTTCAAATCAAATTATTTATGATAGAGAAGAAAGGGAATGACATCCACGCAAGAGAGAGTATTCTATGTGGAGGTTAAACTATGTTCCACTGGGTACAGGTGATATCTACTATATGAGAATTTTGTTAATTGTTCAAAAATATTGCACAACATATGAGTCTATTAGGATAGTTAATGAGACTACACATCCTAGATTCGAAAGTGCTTTCTATTTTATGGGACTACTGTATGACGATGGATAATTCATTACAGCTATTAATGCGGTCTGGTCATCAATTAAGAAAACTGTTTGTGATGCTATTGATATCTAATAGTGTTAGCAAACCAAATCATATTTAGAATGTAACTTAAACCTTATTGGCTGACGGGATACTATATACGAGGAGAAAAATATTGAAAAACCAAGGTATTTCACTATGTGGTAAATCATTGTCACATGTAGGACTTTACTTTTCAAAATCAGTATTCACCCATAGACAAATTTACGTTACTTTGTCAAGAGTTAAGAGTCACAATGACCTGAATATTGTAATTCTAGATGAAGACATCAATCCAAAATTATCAACAATAAATGTCATGTTCAACGAAGTTTTTAATAATATTTTGATAAGAAAATAGTATTTTTATTTTAGTAACATGTTATGATTTACACCTTTGTATAAATATTTGTCGTAGATATAACTAATTTATTAATTATAAGGATAAGTATGATTTTGGTCCTCCAGGTAGGGGCTGAAAATTTTTTTCGTCCCTTGCCTTTTTTTCGCTCCAAAATGGTCCCCAAAGTTTCGATTTGTTTTAAAATCGTCCTTTTTACCAATTATATTTTTTTTATTACCAAATTACCCTTTATTAAAAAAATTATAAAATAAAATAAATATAAAATAAATAAATAAAAAAAGAAAAAAAGAAAGAAAGGGGGATACAGAAGCGGGGTGGGTGGGGAGAAAGGGGGGGTGGGGAGAAAGGGGGGAGGGGGGAGGGGGGAGGGTGGAGGGAGAGAGAAAGGGGACCCATGCCGCCGCACCGCCGCTGCACCGTCGCCCCCGCCCGCCGCTGCACCGCCGCCTCCGCCCGCCGCTTCTTCTTTTTCTTCTTCCCACCGCACCCACCGCCGCCTTCTTCTTCTTCTTCTTCCCGCCGCCGCCCCCACCGCCGCCCCCCAGTTCTTCTTCTTCTTCTTCTTCTTCTTCTTCTTCTTCCCGCTGCCACATTCCCGCTGCCACACCCACCGCCGCCCCCCACTTCTTCTTCTTCTTCTTCTTCTTCTTCTTCTTCTTCTTCTTCCCGCCGCCGCACCCACCGCCGCCCGCCGCTTCTTCTTCTTCTTCTGTGAATTGAATTTTTTTGTGAAATTTCTGAATTTTTTTGTGAAATTTGTTATGGAATATTGTTGTTGCTGAAATTTGAATTTGGAGTATTGTTGTTGATTCTGGATCTGAGTTTTTGTTTATCTGAGTTGAGTTCTGGATTTTTTATGATGATTTTTTGAGTTGAGTTTTTGTTTGTTTGAGTTTGAGTTCTGGATCTGAGTTTTGGATTTGAGTTCTGATGAGGATGACGATGATGATGTTGATTTTCTGAGTTTTGGTTGGTGTGATGGAGTGGCAGTGGGTGGAGAGTGGTGGTGGTGGTTCTGGTTCTGGTGGTGGTGGTGGTGGCATGATTTTGGAGAAGAAGGGATAGGGGTATTTTGGTCCGAGGGACCATTTTAAAACAAACCGAAACTTTGGGGACCATTTTAGAGCGAAAAAAAGGTGAGGGACGAAAAAAATTTTCAGCCCCTACAATGGGGACCAAAATCATACTTATCCCTTAATTATACTTTCATATTTGAAATAAAATTTGTAACATGGAGCATAACATCATATGCCAATTACTTTTCTAATGAGGTTAGTAAAATACTAGGTTGTCGATAAATTTTCATTAGCCTTATGATATAAAGTTTAGTGAAAAATTGACATGCTACTATTACAGTTATATATGTTCTTATTTTTTAGGTCTCTTTCCCTATGGTTCAAGAATGTTATATACTTCAAACTATTCCCACTACAACAAAATAGCTTTTTAACGACGGTTTTTTTTAATGCTTGGTGACGGTTTTAACTATTACTAAATGGTTTTACGACGGTTAAAGAAAGCGTCACAGATTTGAGCGTCGCTAGCTGACATAGTAACGGTTTTGGACCACCGTTGGTAAGGAGTGTCGCTAAATTGTTTGTGACGGTTTTTAAAGTATAAAACCGTCACTAATTTGTAACACTTGTAAAGGTGTTTTTTATATTGTATTTCGCAACATTTTGAAACTGTCGTTAAATTACTAAATTCTGTGACAGTTTTTTCTTATATTTCATGACTATTTTAAACCGTCACTAAGTTACTAGTTCTTATGATAGTTTTTAGGTATATTTAGTGACTATTTAAATCGTCACAATATTTTTAGTGACAGTTTTTCTATTTAAAACCGTTACTAAGTTATTTATTCCTGTGACAGTTTTTTCCTATATTTAGTGACAGTTTTAAACTGTCATAATCTCTTCAACATCAAAGATTTCTATTATCAAAAGTTAAATTCTAGAAATGATATTGTATTTCAACAAATCAAAATTCAATCCCACAAATTTTACAAAAATAGCAACAATGTATTTCAAAAGTTGAATTCTACAAGTTCTAATTACATAGTCATAATCCCACTTCAACTCTCCTTCTTTCTTAGCCTTCTTCTCATCATACCTGTAAAAACATAAAAGAAATAAAAGAAAATTATATTACTTAAATCAAAGAATAACAATCATGTATAGTTCACACTTTAAGAATTTGGTAAAATTAAAAATTGAGATATGATCATTTCCTCTTGCATTAGGGAATAACACTAATTTAGCATCTTCAACAATTTTGAGAAATTTTTTAGGACTTTGATACTTCTTTATTAGCCTTCTTCTCTTCATACCTGTAAAAACATAGTAAAAAATATAATTAAAGAGTTCCATGTTAATAAATGGTGCACACTGCACAGTTTATCAAAGAAATAAAAGAAAAAATAAATATAAATTAAAACGGCACATTTGGTATGACTTGTATACTATTAATGGTTCATCAAGAAGAAATGTGCTTTAGCAAGACTTAATCAATTTGCTAATTACACAACTTAATCTTTTATCACCAATATTTACTTACAAATTATTCCTTAAAGTTTAGTTCGTCAATAATTACTCCTAAAAATTATAAAGAATTGATTTGACTCATGTTGGACGCACTCATTTGGGACCTTATCAGTTCATCAAATGAGAGAGTGTGGCTTCACCCTTGAGTGGGACCTACACTACATCCTATCATGATATAGTAATGAACTTTTCAATTTGTACACATCACTCTTCAATTAAATATGCTATAGGCTTACACTGTTAAATTCTGCTTCACAAAAGGGGACTAAAGTAGGGGAAAAGATGAAAATGAGAACAAACAAACTTGAAGTCGGCAAAACACAATCCAATGGACATAAAAGGTAGTTTCAACTTCCAGCAAGTAAAGTATCTGCATATATAAGTTTTCAACTCATAACCAATTAGACATAAACCAATGGCTGCGTGGCAAGGAAACATGCTTACCTCCCACGTTGCAGCTGATAGTGTTTCACCGGATTCACTCTCTTTTAGCAGCCTTGTTTCTATCCAAGGGCAATCAATGCTCCCTTCTCCTAACCATGCCAAATACTACCAGGAAAGCAAGCAAAACCCAAAAATAGTGCAATCACAAATCATATGAAATGACCAAAGATTAGATTGAAACCACAAATTCTACCTATGACTAATCCACAATATAAACTCAGAGCCAACTAAAAGCATTGTTAAATACTCAATTGAAGAGCTAATTCACAATATAATATGAACAAAAGTATATATGTAATGTACTATTTTAATATACTATAGTTTTCATCCTTACATGATGAAGCAAACTTAAACTTAATTACCCTCCCACATATAGCTAAAGTCTTCCAAGAAATCATCACGTGATTCCAAAATGTATGTAGTGGTTGATTCACAAAAATAAATGAAAAACATGAGAAGTAAATTACTGTGCTAACACTTATATATCACAGATGAAATAATTAACTCAAACTAATTAAAAGAATATCAAGCATTAAATTACATACACAACTAACAGTTTTTGACTCAACTTCCACATTCCAAAGTTGTTGTTAAGTCAATGAAGGAAGATCACAAAATGATAATGAAGCTCAATGCTTGATTTGAAATTTCGAATTCCTTCCCAATTTTGGGGCATAACAAGGAATCAGGACAATATTCATGGCCCAGAAACAGATTAATTAGCAACAAAAACATATGTGACAAGTATGGGATTTGTTTGAAGCATCTCTACTTTTACATTTTTAAACATTATTACTAAGCAAAATCAATCATAGATGCATGAAAGTAATGAGTAATTAAATTTGCAGAAGCAGAATTAAACACATGCTAAGTAAATATAAACCACTTTTTCACCTTACTATTGACTAAAACCAATCTTAGATAAATCAAAGTCATCAGTGATGAAGCTCGCAAATGCTGAACCAATCTAATTGACAAATGAACTAACATTTAACCAATCTAACTAAAAAATTAGCTAATTTTTAACCAATCCAACTGATTTCTTCAGCTGTGAAATATTACTAGTCTCTCCTTATGCTTCTAACTTTCTATTAATCTAACAAATCCTAAGCTTTTCAAATACTAAACTACTAAACATAAATCACTCAATTTCAGTATTGTTAAATACTCAATTGAAGAGCTAATTCACAATATAATATGAACAAAAGTAAAACATCAAAGTGGAGACTATAATAAACCCTAATGATAAGAGCATTTTTAATGTCAGACTTGTACTACAATAGCAATAGAAATAAGAGAATGCAAAGAAAAAAAATCAAACAAATTTGGTTGAAGCATTTCATCGAACATGTTGAATATTGTGGTTGAAAGAGAAGAAATGGTTACTGAAAAGAGCCCAGAGATTAAAGAGCTCCTGCTGAATTTAATCACACATTGAATTTACATCTCATAAAGAGGCAATATCAAAGCTAATCTAATAAAATAGATCAATGAACAAAGAAATTAAAAAAGTTGAATCCATATGTGTTAACACATCAAGTCATTAACCATCGATTAATCAGAAAATAAGATCTTGAGAGAGGCACAGAAACTAGATGAGAGCAGATCAGTGGAAAGAACTGACCAAAGGCGAGAGAGTTCAGAGGCAGTGACGGAGACTGGGGGATCGGAGCAGAGAGCAGAGCAGCGGCGGCGAGAGCAGATTTGAAGCAAAAACAGAGCAACGGCAGAAAGCGGCATAAAAGAGCAAAAAAGAGCAGATTGGAGACGAGCTCAGAGGTGGCGAACGAAAAATGCTAACTTCCTAGAGATTCAGATTCAGAGTTTACCTGACCCTTAAATATGTTCCTCAAATAAACAATAAAGGCCATTAAAAGAGTTTACATGGCCCTTATCCAGAAGATATCGACAAAGGGACTCCGAATCATCAATTCTACCAAATCCTTCAGCTTCTTTTCCATAGTAGTAGTTGAAATCAATGAATAGATAAAATGCCCCCTGCATGTGGGAAGAAAGAATACACATTTATGAAGCAGAACAACAAACATATTAGGAAGAGACAAAACACAGAGAATAACTATTAGGGAATTAACAAAAACATAATTGAGTTTTCTCAAACCTGGGGTTCTGATATTTTAAGACCCTCAATTTCCCTAAAACTTTTAACCAAGAAATCTCGTCCCTACAAGATGAGAAAATTAGAATTTTCTTGGTATGCTAATATTACACATGATAAAAAAAACTGAGAAAAGGGAGTAACAGCATTTGCTGCCAACAGACCTGAACCACAAGAGCTTCACCGAATGTCTTGAAATCTGTGGCATAGAGAGGTTCAACTGTTAAACCAAAACCAAAAGAAGAGCCAACCAAATTGAGTTTCCCTATTCAAAGCTCAAATTTCTCTTCCCTAAGGGCCATTTCGGCAGCCTCTTCCTCCTCATCATCAAGCACAAAGTACTCATTCTTCTCCACAGGCCTAAACATATAGAACATCACCATGTAAAATGCAAGGCTCACGGTCTCCTCGGCTGCATTGCTCACCCACTGGTACTTATAATTAAAAGATTCAGCATAATGCTATTCTTGCTTTTTCAATACTTAGAATAAATACATCAATGGGAGATTATAAAATTAAACAATCTAGAAGAAAAAAATTAATCTGAACAGAATTTGAAACCTTGTCGAAATTTCAGTGTCTTAGTGGATCCTCTTGATGAAGTAAACACATCCTCAATACCAGCGAACTACAGCACCTTCTTTGGAACCCTCATACTCTATTGATATAAAAAATTAGGCAAGAATAAAATACAAGGAGACATCTTCAATTATATATAAAAGTCGTGAAACTTCAATGCTAACAAATCCGTACAAGGCATAACAAAGTCATAGTATCCCCTATTTTCAGATTTCAATCATGATTATACAAAAATTTGATCCTCCTGAAACCTAAATTTGCATATTTCCTCCCTGGAGATTACGTGTATCATAGATATAAAAATAAAAAATTGAAAAAGAAAGAAGACAGATATACCGTCGATGACCTGAGTGATTGATTCGAAATCCATGAAAGTTTTGGTTGCCCTGTCGTGAGAGCTCTAAATTAGAATGATCGGTCGCGATTTGACCGCAGAATGTGAAAAGAACAGAATAGATTAGGGTTTTATACTCGTGAAAGAGGGGAAGAGAAGGACGAGGGGGACGGCGAACGGCGAACGGCAATCGATAAACGGCAAAAGCGAACGGAAAATGGAGAACGGCGAACGCAAACTGCAGTGCGGTGAAGGCTAAGCTGTGGTGATACTTTCTCATGTCCTCTTCTCATATCAAACGAGCATGAATAAGGTGGAAGAAATAGGAAGTAAATGAAAAAGTGTAAGAGGTATAGTCTCAACATAGTGACTAGTGACAGTTAAAAAATTTGATGCAAAAGTGTCACAGTATTGCTAAATAGAGACATTTATTTTAAGTGTCGTAAAATAAGCGTAGCTATATACTTAATTTGTTGTAGTGATCCATTTGCATTTTACTTTGAATAAAGATAAAACAATATATTCAGTACGTTTATTATATAATGACGATAATAGAGTTATACTAAACTTGAGAAATTTATCATTGTAAAATATTATTTTCGATTTACCATGTCAAATTATAATGTAAGCACGTACATCGCATGGATTTAACACTAATATCATATATTTGATAATATATATAATGATGATTAGTATTTTTTTTAATAAGTACTTGTCAAATAAAAAAATAAACTTAATCCATATAAAATTTTCTTTTAGATTTTAAATTTGATAAAATAAAAAATTATTTATTTTTTATTTTTTAATTAATTTGTTTTATTAAATATTATGTGATAATAAATTATATTTTTATATTTTATATCATGAAAAATATAGCATAAAATAATATAAATAAGTTATTCTAGTAACTTTATTATATGTATTTAAATTATATTTGTGAATAAAATATGTAAAATATGTTTGGTTTAATAAATTTATTTAATATATTAAAATTTTAATTTCATGAGATAAAAAAATAAAATTTAAAATAATTTAATAGAAAAAAGAAAAGTAAAAAAGGAAGAAAAAATCAAATAAAATAAAAAATAATATTATTATAAATATTAAAGTATTTTTGTAGGATAATAGATATAAAAATTAGTTAAAAAGAAAAAGACCAACTAAACCAAATAAAAAGCAAATAATACAAATGCGTGAGTTGGGATTTGAGATCTAATTCATACACATAGCAACACCTTTTCCTACCCTTACATCATAAGTTTCGCTCAAGACATACACCATTTTTTTTTTTTAATTTATGAAAAGATAAATGAATAACTATGTTATTGCTAATTATTACAGTAATACAAATATATTGTGAAAATTGAGAAGAAAGACTTCGGAATCGGGACCACTCCATTAGCTTGCGTCACCACTGTAATTCACGTAATTAAGTAGTCAGGCGGATCTTGTTAAGTTTTAGATGCAAGACTTAAGTCCAGTTTGAAAACATAGTTTAATTAAGTTATTTTTAAAAAAATAATTAAAACAATAAAAGTGTTCGGCAGGTCGGTTATTGGACGGTTCAGGTCAGGTTCAGGGATGAAGGAAGGGGCTCGTCTGATCACGGTCTTCCAGTCCGGGAGTGCGAGGTCCCGAACACTTCGTGTAAGGGGGGATGTCACCTGCAAAGACACTCCGACGCTCTTGTCAGAATACGTGCAGGTGGAATAAGTGTAGTGTAAGGATATGATGTACCTCGGGGGAAGTGCCAGTCTTCCCCTTATATACATGTCAGTGTTGGGCCCCTCTGGAGGGCAGGCCCAAATTCCCAAGGACGCAGTCCCATAGCTGTGAGAGAGCCGTACGGGACGCGTTTCCGGGTCGGTTGAGAGGTATGTGGTCGGGCCGGGTGGAGCTCGGGTCGGGTTGACCCGCGGGAGTCCAGGGCCGTAACAGTGCCCCCGACGCGCCAGTGATGGTCGTGAGGCGATTGGTGGTGCGTGATGTCCTTGTTCGTGTGTTGTCACCGAGTCGGCTGGCCGTGGGAGAGGCGCGTTTCTTGTGCGCGTGTCCCTTGGTCTGTTGAGGCGTTCGTTCGCCGCTTCGTTCTTCGTGCTGAGCATTAAATGCTCATAATGGGTTAAAACTCCGTGCGTAAATACCATTTTGCCCCTATCTCTTTTCGCGCTCCTTGTGGTGGTTTTTAAACAGTTTCTTTCTCTTTTTCTCCTACCCTTGCCATTTTCACTTTCCTCTCTCCCTGATATCCAAAATTCCCTGTTCAAGCCTTCTCGTTCCTTCTTTTTCCTCTCAAGTTCTTGCAACCAACTCAGGTAATTTCTGCTTCCTCTTCCCTTGTGTTTATGCTATGTTTTACTGCTGCGTAGTTGTTGTTTGCGATTGTTGCATGCTTGGTTTACTTTAGCCGAATGGCCTTCCAATGGTGGGGTAGACGAATTAAGGGAGGGGTACCATTCCTGGGTAGGTTTTGGGTGATTTGCGTGATAGGCGTAGTTTTTGACTATTCTTGGCCATGAGTTTGAAAAGGCATAGTTTCTGGGTTTTTGTGGACTCCCGACCTCATAGTCTAACGGAGTGGTACCCCGATGTAGGTATGCCTCGCATTGTTTTCCGGTCTTCTGGATCTGGCGCGGCCTACGACCCGTACGCCTGGGTGACTGACGATATCAGGAGTTCGCCCAACCAAATGGATTTGGAGGAGTTGACCGAGTTCCGGCAAGCCGGCTACTTGTGCGGGGGGACTGACGAGGAGGCCAACTACGAGGCCATTGTCCCTGCCCCCCATGAGCGTATTTATGAGCTCAACTTCCACTCTCCTCGTGTCCCTGATTGGATTTGGTTTTACAAGTCCATGTTCACACAAGTTGGCATTCGGATACCGTTCTCCGACTTTCAAATGGCGCTGCTGAACCGGATATCCGTCCCCCCTTCTCAGCTTCATCCGAACAGCTGGGCTTCGATCCACTGCTTCGAAATGGTTTGCGAGCACCTGGAGCTGCCGGTTTCGGTGGACGTCTTCCTCTTCTATTTCAACCTTACCAACCCTTCCAAACAGGGGAAGGAGAGGAAAGGGTTTCTCTCTTTCCGTTCTGCTCAGGGTAGGAGAATTTTTGGCCTTTTTGAGGACTCCTACCATGGCTTTAAAGATAAGTACTTCAAAGTTCGTCCCGTCAAAGGTCGTCACCCCTTTTGGTTGTCGTTAGAGGGGGAGCGCCTTATCCAGACTTATTGGAGTTTTGGTGCGGGGTCGAATCATTTCATCAAGGTGACATACAAGAGGTTGTCGCCTGTAGATAAGCAAATAGCTGACGTACTTTTTGCCATTTTTGAAAAGAACCCTGTGAACCCTCATCTTCTTATGGGTGAACGGGAGGCCGCCAGGAGCTATATTCGTGAGTTGTTTGCTTATGTTTCTTTGTTGTTGTTTTTCTTTTCCCGATCTAACGACTAATGCGCCTGTTGTTTGTTGCAGTGGAGATGTCTGCCACCGTGACTGGTCTTGAGAATCTGATGAAGACCTTTTTTGAAGCAAGTGAGGACGAGAATGCCGAAGAGAAGGATGCCGGTAAGTCGGAGGATCCTTCAGGGGAGAAAGAGAATCAGGCTGTGCCTTCTCCCCAGGATGCCGACGTGTCGGGGAAACAAGCTGAAGGGGTCCAGGCTTCCCCTACTCGTGAGGAAGGGCCCGCTGGAGGGCACGCGTCTCTCACCCCCCAGCCGGATAGTGACGTGGAGCTCATCCATACTCCCAAGAAGCGAAGGATGTCTTCCAGCCCGGAAGGGGCCCTTACCATAATGGAAAGGAACTTTGATGCTACCAAGTTTATTGACTCACAGTTGATACCCGGGACCGAGGAGCATTTTCACGAGACCGAGCTGTCCAGGCAGGCGAGGTGGATGTACCGCACCTTGCTTCGTGGGGCCGTGATAGCTCAGAAGGCTGAATTCGAGTTATCGGGGATGGAGGCGCTCCGGAGGAAGCTTGAGTCCTCTTTTAAGGCAAACAATGACTTCAAGGCCCAAGTTGAGCTTCTCCAGGGTCAGCTGTCTGAGATGGGGGGAAAGCTTAGCGCTGCTGAGGAGAAAGCGTCATTTGTTGCGGAGAGGTTGAAGGCGTCCGATGAGACCGTGGCCCGGCTTCTTGAGCGTGAGATGACCTTGGAGGGTCAGCTGAATGCCGCTCAGGGTCGGGTTGCCACCTTGGAGAAAGAGCGGGAGCAGGCCGTCTCAGAGGCGAAAACCGCTAAAGCCGAAGCCGCAGAGCTTAAGAAGAAGCTTAAGGTGACCAGGGAGCAAGGGAAGAACGCCATCTCGATGACCGAAGATGCCCTGAAGGCTTAGCTAAAGATCGCATCTCTTGATTTCGACACGTCGTCAATTGGTGTTTTCAAGACTATCCAGGACGGAAAGATTGTTGACATGCCGAGGAAGTGAGGTCTTGTAACTTAGGATATTTTGTAATGCATTTGCTGAACAACTTATTGCTCGTTTTTGTTTTGACTCTTTGTAAGTTATGCTTATTTAGTCGTTTGGCCGAGTTGCCGTTTGCTATATTTGCTGTCGTTGTTTTCTTTCGGGGGTGGGCTCGTGCCCGTTTTTCCCGTTTTATGTTTGTTATGGCTTGGATCGCCGTGGTCGTGTTGTCGTCGTAGTTGGCTTTGGCCGTGAGGAAGATGGCCCCGGGGTGATCAGTCCCGGTCTGCCGTTTTAGGGGCGCTCGTGCGCGGCGCACGTGGGAAAGTAGTGTACAAGTGCGAAAATTTTTGGCAAGTATGAGTTAGTCGTTAGCTAAACAAATTAATAAATATGGCGAGTATTTAAAATAAAAAGATAGATCATCATGCGAACAAGGCGAGTATTTACAATTTTCTTGGGTTCTCAGGTCGGCGAGTCGTCTGGTCATGAGTAGAACCTTCTTAGGCTACCCGTATTCCATGTTCTGGGTATTTCCTTGCCGTCGAGTCTTTCTAGCTTGTAAGCGCCTTTGCCGAGTACTTCCCTTACCAATTTACCGCCAGCTTGCCTTCCCCTGGGGTCGGGATGCCGATGTCGTTGCGTCGCAGGACGAGGTCCCTTTCCTCAAAATCTCGTTTGAGGACTTTTGCGTTGTAACGCAGGGCTATTCTTTGTTTCAGCGCCGTTTCTGATAGGTGAACCATTTCCCTTGTTTCCTCAACCAGGTCCTTTTCGACCGCTTCGCTCATGCCCGCGAGTAGTAGTCGGGGGCTCGGTTCGCCGATTTCGACGGGTATTACCGCATCGACCCCGTATGTTAGGCGAAGGGGAGTTTCCCCCGTGGCGCTTTGCTCAGTTGTCCGGTAAGACCATAGGACGGAGGCGAGTTCGCCAGCCCATGTTCCTTTCTTATTGTCTAGGCGCTTCTTTAGACCAAGAAGGATGACCTTGTTTGCAGCTTCTACCTGCCCGTTTGTTTGGGGATGTTCTACCGAGGAGAACTTCTGCTTTATCCCTAGGCCAGAGAGGAACTCTATGAACTTCTTGTCCGTGAACTGGGTCCCGTTGTCTGAGATAACGACCTCCGGGATACTGAAACGGGTTATCACCTGCCTCCACATGAACTTCCGACAGTTGGAGGACGATATCATAGGCAGCGGTTCAGCCTCAACCCATTTAGTGTAGTAGTCAATGGCGACAATGAGGTATTTGACTTGTCCTGGGCCGACCGGGAAAGGCCCCAGGAGGTCGATTCCCCATTGTGCGAAAGGTCGAGTAGTCGTCAGAGAGTTTAGCTCGGATGCCGGTGCCTTGTGGAAGTTGGCGTTTTGTTGACACTTTATACATTTTTTAACAAATTCCTTTGAGTCCTTCACCATTGTCAGCCAGTAGTATACTGCTCGGATGAGCTTCCTTGCTAGGGCTTTGCCCCCGATGTGGTGTCCGCAACACCCCTCGTGGACTTCTCTAAGTACATAGTCCGTCTGGTCGGGGTGCAAACACTTCAATAGGGGCTGGCTGAGTCCCTTTTTGAATAGCTGTCCCTGTATGATTGCGTACCTAGCCGCCTCTCTTCTTAAGGTTTTGGCTGCTTTCTCATCTTCAGGCAACTTGCCGAGTTCCAGGAAGTTGGTGATGGGGTCTAGCCATGAGGGGCTCGACTTCGTCAAGTGGAGGGCGACCGTCGGTTCCTTCACCATGCCTTGGATAAGGGACCGGTTACCCGACCCTGGCTTTGTGCTCGCCATCTTAGACAGGAGGTCCGCCCGTGTATTCCTTTCTCGTGGGACGTGTTGGACGATGACCTTCTGGAACTGACTCGTTATTTCTTTAACCTTTTCCAAGTATTTTTGCAGGAGGGGGTCCCGGGCTTGGTAGCTTCCGTTCACCTGCGAGGTGACAACTTGTGAGTCGCTGCATACTTCGACCTTTGTCACTCCGACTTCCCGAGCTAGTATTAGTCCGCCCAAGAGAGCTTCGTATTCTGCTTGGTTATTTGACACTGGAAACTCAAACTTAGTCGATTGCTCATAGATGACCCCTGCAGGGCTTTCTAGGATGACCCCTGCTCCCCCGAACGTTTGGTTGGAGGCCCCGTCAACGTGGAGCCTCCACCGTGTGCCCGTTTCCTCGGGGGGCTCCCCCGTCACTTCTACCAGAAAGTCTGCCATTGCCTGGGCTTTGATCGCATGTCGGGGTTCATATTGTAGGTCGTATTGGGAAAGCTCGATGGCCCAGGTCATCATCCTACCGGCCAAGTCAGGTTTTTGCAGCACTTGGCGAATCGCCTGATCCGTCCTTACGACTATACGATGGCTCTGGAAGTATTGTCTTAACCTTCGGGAAGAGATTAGGAGTGCCAGCGCCAGTTTTTCCAGTTTGCTGTATTTCAATTCTGGTCCTTGGAGGACCCTGCTCATGAAGTAAACGGGTTGTTGGGTCTTTCCTTCTTCTCTAACGAGCACTGCGGCAAGTGCTTCCTCGGTTACTGATAAGTAGAGGTAGAACGGTTCTCCGGCCTTGGATTTTCCGAGGACCGGTGGTGCCGCTAAGATCTACTTGAAGTGGTTGAATGCCTCTTCGCATGCTGGGGTCTATTCGAACGTCATTCCTTTTTTCATTAGATTGAAGAAAGGCAGAGCTCTTGCTGCTGACATGCCGAGGAATCGGGATAGAGCCGTTGGACGTCTTTGATACAACCCGGGCTCTTCATCTGGAGGACTGCTTGACACTTCTCGGGGTTGGCTTCCACTCCTCTTTGAGTAATCATGAATCCCAGGAACTTTCCGGCCTCCATGGCAAACGCGCATTTGAGCGGATTAAGCTTTATGCCGTGTTGCCGTAGGGAGGAAAAAACGCCATCAAGATCGCTTAGGAGGTCGTCGGGTCGTGTGGTCTTTGCGAGTATGTCATCCACGTAGACTTCTACTATTTTGCCTATATGTTCACTGAACATCCTATTCATCAGCCTTTGGTACGTGGCCCCAGCGTTTTTCAGGCCAAAAGGCATTACCTTGTAACAGTAGATCCCCCCTGGCATTATGAATGTCATTTTTTCCTCGTCGGGTCGGTGCATCGGTATCTGATTATATCCTGAGTAGGCATCCATGAAGCTCAGATACCGGTACCCCGCCGCTGCGTCGACGAGTGCGTCGATGTTAGGTAGGGGGTAGCAATCCTTGGGACACGCCTTGTTCAGGTCAGAGTAGTCCACGCACATTCTCCATCCCCCATTGTGCTTTTTAACCAGGACCACGTTCGACAACCAGGTCGAGTAGTCCAGTTCTCGGATGAATCCTGCTTCTAGGAGGCTAGCCGTCTGCCTGGCTACCTCTTCTGCCCTTTCTTGGGACATTTTTCTCCTCCTCTGGGTCACTGGCTTGGTTCCCGCCTTAACGGCCAGATGATGCGATACGAGCTGGGGATCTATTCCGGGCATATCGGCAGGCGTCCAGGCGAAGAGGTCGGCATTAGCCCTGATCATTTCCATCAAAGGCTCCTTCATCTCATGGAGGAGGTTCTTGTTTATGAACGTGAACTTATCGTCCTCCACGCTGACCCTGAATTTTTCCAAGTCTCCTTCTGGCTCTGGTCTGGATTTATCGTCTATCCTGATGTCCAGGTCAGCAAGGAAGACCCCAGATGCTTCTTTGGACTTTTTCCTGAGAGAGAGACTGGCGTGGTCGCAAGCGACCGCCGTTTCCAAGTCGCCTTTGATGGATCCTACGGATCCGTCGTCGGTGACGAACTTCATCACCAGCAGCTCTGTGCTGATGGCCGCCCCCAGGTCGTTGATGGTTTTTCTTCCCAGAATGATGTTATAGGCTGTGGAGTCTCGTAATATCACGAAGTCCGCCATGACTGTTCGTCGTTTTTGCCCCTGTCCTACAGAAGTCGGGAGTGAGATGATTCCATCCGGCTTGATGAAGTGGTCCCCCAACCCTACCACACCGTGCTGGTGGGTCGTCAGGTCGGCGTCCCTTAGCCCCAGGGCATCGAAAATGTTTCGAAACATGATGTTCGAGTCTGCCCCCATATCTACCAGGATTCGTTTGACTAGGCCCGTTCCGACCCTGGCCGTGATGACCATGGGCGGACTTTCCGGTGCCTCGTCAAACCGTTGGTCCTCCGGGCCGAAGGAGATGGGCGGGGTACTTCGGAAACTTCTAGCAGTCGAGGTGGAGACCGCTAGGACTTTGGCGTCTTTTTTTGTACTGACTTTGACCTTGGGGCGGTATTTCTGGCCGTTACCACATTTACCACTGTAAGGCCGTGGTCGTCACCCTCTGGTTCCTGCCGTCGCCTTGTCGATTGGGATCTGTCTTCGCTATCGTGGTCCCGGTTGCGTCTCCTTGGTTCCCGGATAAGGTGGGAGAAGTCGGCAAGTTTCCCATCTCTGATAACTTGTTCCAGGGCATCTTTTAGGTCGAAGCAGTCTTGGGTCTTGTGTCAGTAACCCTTGTGGTACTCGCAGTAGAGGTTCTTGTTTCCTCCCGTTCTATCCTTCAGAGGTCGGGGCTTTGACAATATCCCCTTTTCCGCTATCTGTTGGTAAACTTCGGTGATTGGTGCCGTGAGGGGGGTATAATTGGTGAACTTACCAACTCGGAGGAACGGTTTGGGTGTTTTACTCGGGCCGCCGTCCCTGGCGTGTTCCTTTAGTCTCTCCCTGCCTTCATAGTGCCGTGTTTGGTTGTAGGTGGGCTGCCGTTTATTGGCAGCCACGACCCGGCTGACTTCTTCGTCGTTGATGTATTCTTTGGCCACGCATTGGATCTCTTGCATTGTCCAAATGGGCTTTGTGGTAAGGTGTTTCCTGAAGTCCTCATTCGAGAGCCCGTTCGTCAAGCACAGGCTTGCCACCGAGTCTGTCAGACCGTCAATTTTCAGGCACTCGTCATTGAAACGGTCCAGGTATTTCCTGGTCGGCTCTCCGGGTCTCTGTGTTACCCCTAGCAGATTGATCGGGTGTTTGGCTTTGACAATCCAGGTCGTGAATTGAGCCAAGAAGGCGTGGCTGATGTCGGAGAATTGAGTCACTGAGCCCTGCGGGAGGTTGTTGAACCACCGTATTGCTGGGCCCGCCAAGGTGACTGGGAAGGCACGACATCTGACCTCGTCTCCTACCCCTTCCAGGTTCATTCTGGCCTCAAAGGCCGTCAAGTGTTCCAGGGGGTCTTGTGTTCCATCATACTTCATGTCCGTTGGCTTGTCGAAGTGTTTCGGCAGCCGGACCTCGAGCACAGAACGGTGGAAAGGGGTCGCTCCTATTATCACTGGTCCCCGAGTAGTTCTCCCCGGCTCGTCGTTCTCCCGACGGGCGTCCTCTTCGCCTCTGTTCGACGCCCGCCGTCTCTCGTGTCGGGCGTAAATGATGGGGTCCCAACTCCTTCTTCTGGCTCGTCCCCGTCCCCCGGTGCTCTCCGACTCGTATTGGGGGCTGGGTGAGCGCCTCGAGCGGCTCCTTGAACGGGAGCAGGTGGGGCTCCGCTCCTGGGTGCGTTGGTCGCGTTCTCTCTCGGCTAGCCGGCGCTCTAAGTCTTGCATCCTATGGCGCAACTCTTGCATTATCCTGGCGTGGTTGTCGCCAGTACCTCCGAAGGGGCGTCTTTCGTGAGTCTGCGTTGTGTCCCTCGGAGGCGACCTCTGCTGTTGTCGGGTTTCTGTTGAAACGGCGCCTCCCCCAAGCACGGGAGGCGCGGCCTCGCTGCCAGTTCCAGTCTGGACTAGTACGAAGTCCATGGACGAGTCCCCACAGACGGCGCCAATGTTCGGTAGGTCGGTTACCGGACGGTTCAGATCAGGTTCAGGGATGAAGGAAGGGGCTCATCTGATCACGGTCTTCCAGTCCGGGAGTGCGAGGTCCCGAGCACTTCGTGTAAGGGGGGGATGTCACCTGCAAAGACACTCCGACGCTCTTGTCAGAATACGTGCAGGTGGAGTAAGTGTAGTGTAAGGATATGATGTACCTCGGGGGAAGAGCCAGTCTTCCCCTTATATACATGTCAGTGTTGGGCCCCTCTGGAGGGCAGGCCCAAATTCCCAAGGACGCAGTCCCATAGCTGTGAGAGAGCCGTACAGGACGTGTGTCCGGGTCGGTTGAGAGGTATGTGGTCGGGCCGGGTGGAGCTCGGGTCGGGTTGACCCGCGGGAGTCCAGGGCCGTAACAAAAAGATTATATTAAAAATAGTTTATAAATAAATTATTTTGTGTTTAAATTTTTTATTTTAAAAATATTTATTTTATAAAAATGTAATAAAAAATAATAATAATATGAAAGAAATTATTTTTTTAATTTTTTTTTAAACTTTTAAATAATTTTTTAAAAAGTTATAATTTAATTTTAAAAATTATACTAAATATTAATATTATTATTTTTTATAAATTAAAAATTTAAAAAAATTACTTTTAAAATTTCTCCAACGAACGAGTCTTTAGTATGAAACTATGAATAGTTAGTGTAACTAACTAACGTCAGTTAATTGTGTGAATAGCCGGGCTACGTGACTAGGCTCGTGGTCGTTTTGTTTTAGGGTTTTTTTTTTATTATTATTATTCTTATTAAATAAGTCAGATTTAGATTTTTTATAGTTTATTAACTGAATAGGCTAAGTCATATACTTTTAAGAAATTTCATAAAATTTATTGGATTGGTCCATTGAATATCATCTTTTAAAGTTTGATATTTTATAATTTATGAGATTTTTTTGAGTAAATTATTATTTCTATTCATAAAATTTTTAAGTACTACTGATAAATCTATCTATACAATAATAAAATTAAAGTTGTACCCATAAAATTATGAAAGATAAAATTTGTACGATAAAATTATCTAAATCCTAAAAATCAACTCAAAAATTTTAAATTATCTTTTTTAACCTAACCTTATCCATCTTAATCCCTCATTCCTTTTATGACTTTATCACTACTAAAATTCTTCTACTCCAGCTCTCATCCGCATCTATCACAGCCGCCAATACCACTGCCACCACAACGTAACCACCACATGTCTCCTCTTTCTCTTTACCACCACCATCCTCCTAACAAACAACCAGATTCAGAGGTCAAAAGTTAGAACCATAGCAACGCCACAAAACCTAAACCAAATACTAGTCACGCCACCATTCCCATAACCACGTTCCTTGCCACTACCATAACTACCACTTTGATATCCATCGTTTTTGTTGAATCCACCTCTACAACGGCTACCACCATGGCTAAATCTACCCCCACCATATCCACAACCTCTTACACTTCTCAAAACATCGCCATCACCTTCGTCGTCGTCATGGGACTGAGGCTTATTGACAGTGAAGTTGCGGCCGTTGAGGTTGGAGCCGTTAGCAAGGTCAGTGTCTCCAGTGGTGAGCTCCGTCGACAGTGACAGCAGGCGCGGCGCTGGCAGAACGGCTCCTCTTCCATTGTATCCCTCTTCCTTTTTCTCTGGCTAAGTCGAGCTCTTCTTCTCTTCGTTTTCTGTGCCTTCAGTTACAACGGCGATGACAAAGATATTTTTGGTTGCTGCTCTTTTATTTTCCGTATACCATAGTAGTGGTAGGACTTTCTGATCCAGTAGTCATTCTTTTTTTCTTTCACTCCTCCATCTCTCCTATTCCTCTTCATCACTTCCCAACCTCCTCCTCCCTCTCTAGGAGAAACAAATGATTGTGATGTTCACTAAGGCATGAAAAATAATTGATTGTTAACCCTACGAGAAATGACTAAAACAAAGTTATACTTGTTTTGGATTTTTTTTTAATTAAATTATAGTTGTGATTTGTAATGGGGAAGAAAGGAGGATAAGGGACTAGAAAAATTAGGGTTAGAAAAAGCGTAATTTGAAATTTTTAAGGTTTGGATAATTTTATCGTACGGATCCTATTTTTCATAGGTACAACTTCAATTTTATTGTTTCATGTGGGGTGCACATGGCTCGACCCGGCCCGAAGACCTAGTTCAGACTCGAATACTTTGGAGGTTAATTTGGTGTGATTTCACCTGGTCTAGGATCAGGTAAGGGTCTCAAAAATAGACCCGGTCATTGTTTAGGGTCGGGTCCGAGTTAAGGTGAACCCGGCTTCACCCAACCCATGTACATTTTAAGAAGACTAAAAATTAAAAGGTATATATGTTTTAAATTAGTTCCAATATTATGTTATATTAATTATAAACTTATTGTTTTATTTTTAATCACATTTGATGAATTAAAAAATAAATCAAAGAAGCATGAAATTAGAATTTATAGACAAATTCAAGTTCAAATATAGATATCAACTTCACGATAACAAATATATTTTTTTCCCTTTATAAATAGGTGATCATAATTTTTGGACATAAAATTTAGCAAGACTCAAACCTCACCAGTCTAGACCTGATTTTAGTGTGACTCAAAAGTAATGTGATTTTATTGGGTCTAAGATCGGATAAGACTCTAAAAAATTAACCCGGTCATTATTTAGGATCGGGTTCGAGTCAAGACGAACCCCACTTCACTCGACCCATGTATATTTCTAATTTCATGAGTAGATTTATCAATATTTAAAATTTTCGTAAATAAAAATGATAATTTACTTAATTTTTTTTAATATTTTGGATCATAAAAGAATTTCATGTATTTTCTTGGTAGGTGATAAATTAGTAATATAAAATTATGTAAGTTATTAATTTGGTATTAGTGTATTCTTTTTCTAGGAACAATTTAAATATCCAAACTTAATACTAGGTTGGTTTTACTATACGTGGATTATATATTACTTGAATATAATTTGAATTTAATTTATGTTTATAGACTGTAGTTATAAGTAGAGTTGTAAATATGGTTTATATATCAATAAATTATGAATTATAAATTCTTAAATGTATCTAATGTTATTTTGGATTTTTTTAAGTATATGATTTTGAATTATAATGCATGAAACAGATTAAATAGGCTTGTGGGATTATATTTTTTTAATTAACAAATTAAATTTGAACCTCGAAATTAAAAAAGCTTATAAAAAATAATAAATTTGGATCCTCTAAATTTTTAATTTTTAATTTAGAGAGAAAAATGTGATCTCTAACCCTTGAATAATTTCTCTCTCATATTTTTTTTGTCCCACCTATAAAATAAATAGTGAGAGATTACACTTTACCTTTTAAAATGAAATTCAAACTTTAGAGAATTCAAATTCAAAAATAACACTACAAAAAAAAGAGTTTAAAATGGCATTAATATTACGGCAATTTTAAAGAACCGCCGTAATACCCGGTTATTATGGCATTGTTAGTTGCTGCCATAATTAACTTTGTGTTTGGTGGCGGTTCAGGTGATTATGGCGGTTTTGAACCGCCATTTTCATACGTATATAAAACAAAATAACTGGAACCCTAGCTCATTAAACGAAACACATCCAGACAGCGCTTTCGATCTCCCTTCTCTCTCCTTCGTCTCCTCCGTGTAACGAAGCCCTCCGACAACGCCGTTCTTCCCTCTCTGGCTTCTCCTCTCTCCGCCGGTTACCATTTCTCTAGGTACCTCTCCTTCTCAAGTTAAACTGAAATAGTTATTGATTTGTTTCTCTGCACTCCCTCTCAAGTTCTTTACACAGAGAGCTTCTTCATTTTGGTTTCTTCGTTTTTGCTGATTTTTGGTTTGCTTAAATGAAAATCTCATGAATTTCGATCAAGGTGTGAGCCACTCATAGATCTCTACACTGCACACCCAGTTTCCTTTCTCCATTTCTCTCATCCTTCACCTCCATGCAACCTAACTCAATCCAGATCCACTAGTGCAACTTTTCTTCTTCTTCTTCTTTTCGTTTGAATTTTCACTGTGTTGTGCAGTTTTTGCAATCGTCGTCGTTTTCACCGGTATCTTGTGTTGGTTAATCATTGTCATTTTTTAAAATCCCTAATTATTTAAAATTGTAATTTTAAATCGTTGATCAATAAATCTGTACATGAAGTTTCGTCAAATCCTTATTTCCCAATTTCCATGCTCGTTATTTATTCACAACAATTAATAATGATTAATTAATTAATTATTGTCACCGTTTGACCTCTCTTCTTTGTTTGTTTGTAGAAAATTGAAAACATGGTACCAGAGAGGCCGTGAAAGCTAGATAGTCAGATCTCATTTACAGAAAGAGAGAAAGAGAAAGCCACGACGGTAAATCCTTCTTTGGAGATTAATGTAAAATTGTTTTTGTTGTTGATAATGGTATTAATAATAATTATTTCTCTTCCTTGTTCTCGTTCATATATATATAGTGATTGATTGAGCTGTTCAGAACATATATACTCTAGGCTCTGTTGTTTACTAGGATTTTGTTTTTACAATTCATTTGCTACGTGATAATTGAATTGCTGGTTTTCTGTGCTATTAACGCTTTCTTATTGTTTCTCATGTGAAGGTTTCTTCTTATTTGTTTTTCTGAGCTGTTACCAGCTGGTTTCATATATCCTTTGCTAAGTTTTGTTTTTTACAGAACATTTGAACTTGTGTTTGGTAGGTGATGTTACTTTGCAATTGGTTTGTTGGGTTTTGGTCATTCAGATTGCAGTTTTTGAGCTTGGGGACCATTCTTGATGCAATTGTTGTTTACTAATTAGTCTTATTCTCCATATTCTTATGTTCTTAATTGGTGAATTTGCTAGACTTAGTTCTGGACGTTTTAGTGTTTTCTTTGTGTGTCTTGCTCATTAATCATTAAGTTTAATGATTGAATTTCCATTATTTGAAACAATGGAATCAGAAATGGTATCTCAATATGGAGTGAAATTCTAACTTCTAAAGGTTCATATTTTCTAACTTTTACAAACCAGCTAGTAGTTTCAGATTTTGTTCTGCCTTTATTTTTGGTATCTTATTTGTACATGTCTTGAGAGTCAACAACTCCATACACAAACTTTACTTCTACATTCCTATGTAACAAAATGAATCTATCTATGAACTCTACAAAGGATGATTTGGTGTATCTGGCATATTTGAGTAATCAGAAACCTCCAGTACCAGTGGGTGTATGTCTGATTTTGGATTATATTGCTGAAACACTACAACAGAAGCAGAAGTGGAGAAATCTGAAGAAGCCAAGTAGCTTCCAACAGGACCAAGCTCTGAATAATCACTTGTGTTTACCAAAGGTGCTACTTGTGGAATCCTACCTACCAAAACTAGATTGCTCCTACTCTTTTCCATCAATACATTTTTAACATCATCTTTGTTTTCCACCAACCTTTCCTCATACACTATAGATTCTTCACTACTACTGCATACACTTAAGAACTCAGACCAAAACTGCATAGACTTAAGAACTCATACCATAGGCTAGTGCTTCGCGGTCATCACGTCTTCCAAAGAATGCAGCCACTACATTGTAGAAAATAAGTTTTAGTGTTTTCTTTTAATGATTTACGTTACTTCTTTTTGGTTCAGTTGTTTCTTTTCTGTATTTAATAGCTTAGTTTTAAGGTTCTAAGATTTCCTCTATCACTTGAAGACCAAGACTTCCCTTTCTGAGTGAAGAGCAGCAGTGCCTGAATTGAATGCATGCTCTTTTTGTTATTTTTCCTTATAAATATATTTTGTTTTTGTTATTATTATGTGTTCAATCAATTATATATATATATATATATATATATATATATATATATATATATATATATATATATATATATATATATATATATATATATATATATTATGTATTCTATATATAATGCCCTTTCTGTGGTTTTTTTTGTTTCATTATAACTATTTATTATTATTATTATTATTTGTAGCTGTTTGTCATTATTGAAGATAAGTATCAAGGTGCATAATTGGTCTTGGAGTTATATAAAAGTGTGTCCTTTAATTTCTTATTCATATTAGGGATGGAATATAGCTCTATTTGTAATGTATCCGTATGTGATGTTATCTAAATCGTGTGAATATATATAGGTGGGGCCTATATCTATTTGTATGTCGCTGGGATTGTAATCAAGCATGAATATATTACAGTTTGGAGTTTGGACTCCACCAGTTACACTAAACCTTATAATACTAAGTTACTAACAGTTTGTAGTCTGTACCCATTAGCTTGACAACCACATATTGTTGTAATATAATCTGTTTAATTAAATAATAAATAAAAAGTATAATATATGAATATAAAACTAATTAGTTAGTTAGTTAATATAATATGAGTTTTATATGAATTGTTTTTATAAATTATAATTTGAGAATAATATATTTGCTTTATTTTTTGTCTCTTTTTATCTTGTAGAAAAAAATTAATTTGCATATATACAACTACTTGAGAAGGAAAAGTTCATAAAGCCACTATAACAGCCACAAAATTATCATTTGAAAGAGGTAATTATAATTTTTTTTATAATTTCTTTTAGAATACTATTTAAGTATTTGTTTGATATCTAATTTGCACATACAAGAATTTCTTTTTATAATAGCGCCTGCTGATGTATACTAGTTAGTTGCCTAGTAAATATGAGAGAGAGAGAGAGAGAGAGAAAGAGAGAGAGAGAGATTTATTTTTAATGAATAGATTTTTTAATATTCCTCTTTGTTGTCCCTCTTCGTCATGTCAATTGATAAGTCATGGATTGGAAAACCACGAAACACGCACGAGTATAAAGATGGTCTAAACAAGTTTTTGGATTTCGCCTTTGAGCATCGATCTCTCAGGGGTCGTTAAATTAAATGCCCTTGTCCGGTGTGTGATTTTGGCAAGTGGCAAACAAGAGAGGAAGTTTTTGAACATTTAATAGTCAAGCCATTTCCAGAAAACTACAAAGTTTGGTATTGGCATGGTGAAGAAGCAGTGGAGTTGGGTCACAAGCTCATCAAACTAGTCAAATTGTACAAGATGATTCGACATCTCAACATCCAATGGTAACAACGCTCAATGACGCGTTTGGAGTTGCTGGACCTGACTTGAATGAAGATGGAGATGGAGATGAATACAACATAGAAGATGGAGATGGAGATGAAGACAACATAGAAGATGCAGAAAATGAAGAGCACAATGGAGAAAATGTAGAATTTTACAAGTTGTTGGAAGATGGTAATGAGCAATTGTATGAAGGGTGCACAAAGTATTCAAAACTGTCTTTCTTGATTAGTCTGTATCACATAAAGTGCTTATACAGAATAAGTGACAAAGCCATGACCGAAATCCTCAAGTTAATAAAAGATGCTTTTGGAAATGCGAAGATTTCAAACACATTCTATGAGGCCAAGAAAATCATAAACAAACTAGGGCTTAATTATACCAAGATACCTGCTAACCCTAATGACTGCATGTTATATTGGGAGGAGGATGAAGATTTGCAAGAATGCAAAAGATGCAAGACATCTAAATGGAGTGATGCTAAAAAGAAGAAACCGGCAAAGATCTTGCGATACTTTCCACTAAAACCGAGACTTCAGCGATTATTCATGTGTTCTAAGACTGCACAATTAATGCAATGGCATGCTTCGGCAGAAAAGAAAGATTCGAAGATGAGGCATCCGCGGGATTCTGAAGCTTGGAAGACATTCGATTTACTTCATGATAAGTTTGCCGAAGATCCTCGAAATGTACGTCTTGGTCTTGCAGCTGATGGATTCAACCCTTTTGGAACTTTGCGTACAAACTATAGTGTTTGGCCAGTGGTGCTTATTCCATACAATCGACCTCCATGGGAGTGCATGAAGCCAACATCACTTATCTTGTCAATGATTATTCCCGGAGAGAAAATACCGGGAACAACATAGACGTATACTTACAACCTCTTATCAAAGAGTTAAAAGATTTGTGGTATGATGGTGTTCAAACATTCGATAGGTTCAAGAATGAAATGTTTACATTGCGAGCAGCATTAATGTGGACAATTAGTGATTTTCCAGGCCTTGGTAACCTATCTGGGTGGAACGTACACAGTAAATATGCTTTTCCCACATGTAACTTCAACACTGATTCATATAGATTAAAGCATGGTGGAAAATGGTATTTTTTGGGGCATCTCCGTTTCTTAGAAAGGGGTCATAAGTTTAGGCTAAGTCGTGCAAAATTTAATGGAAAAGTTGAGTTGAGGGATTCCCCAGCAGCACTAACAGGGTCAGAAATATTGGAACAACTTGAAGGCATCAATGTTTCATTTGGGAAGGAACTACAGGCAAGTAAAGGTAAGAGGACTCAACGAAAAGTTGTTGAAGAAGATGATGAATCGGGGATGTGGAGGAAGAAAAGCATATTTTTTTATCTTCCTTATTGGGAGTCTAACTTATTGCGCCACAATCTAGATGTTATGCATATTGAAAAGAATGTTTGCGACAATGTGTTATACACCTTGCTCAATGAGACTGGAAGGTCAAAGGATAATCTCAAAGCTCGTAAGGATCTTAAAGAAATGGGTATAAGAAAAGATTTATGGCCAGATGAAAATGGGAGATATCATCCATCTTTGTTCACAATGTCAAATTCTATGAAAGATATATTCTTGCGTACTATAAAGAATATTAGAGTACCAGATGGTCTCTCGAGTAATATTTCACGGTGTGTTGACCTGAAGCAAAGAAAGCTCTCTGGATTGAAGAGCCATGATTGTCACGTCCTTATGCAGCAACTATTACCCATTGCCATACGTAATGTGCTACCAGATAAAGTTACTGCAGTGCTAATAGAGTTGTCTTCATTCTTTCAACAGTTGTGCTCTAAAAGCTTAAGTCTTACTGAACTTGAGAAGCTCCAACCTCGAATAATCCTTACCCTTTGTCATTTAGAAATGTTGTTCCCTCCTTCTTTCTTTACAATCATGGTTCATTTAACCTGTCATCTAGTTGATGAAGCAAAACTTGGAGGACCAGTACACTATAGGTGGATGTATCCTATTGAGAGGTAAATATCTCTTTTCAATCATTGTTCATTTAACCTGTCACTTAGTTATATCTTGCTTACTAAAGCCAATTATACAAACTAGGTATTTAGGACATTTGAAGTCCTATGTACGAAACAAAGCTAAATCAGAAGGTTCTATAGCTGAGGGATATGTGGCTGAAGAAGCTCTTACATTTTGCTCTTGGTACTTAGAAGGGATTGAGACAAGATTTAATAGGCCACCACGTGTTGATGATCGTCCGGATGGTAATTACAGTACACATGTTGATTCACTTTTTTCACAAATGGGTAACTCTAAGGGAGCTTTCACAGTATTTGAGTTGTCACCTATGGAAAAAAAACAAGCACATCGCTATGT
Source organism: Arachis ipaensis (assembly GCF_059453495.1). Taxonomy (NCBI): domain Eukaryota; kingdom Viridiplantae; phylum Streptophyta; class Magnoliopsida; order Fabales; family Fabaceae; genus Arachis; species Arachis ipaensis. The sequence goes on along the minus strand of NC_142441.1, from coordinate 87,218,927 downwards.
GGTTCTAAATTGTCCGTATGTCAAACCGTTCATTGAGTAAGTACTTAAGGATTTGCGTACATGTTTTTTATTGCCAAATGCCTAAACTTTGCATTTTTATTTACTTGAAAATAGTTGTTTAGTTAGAGTTAAACTTCTATATCTGACAGTGACTTTAAAGATTTTGTACGAAGACGATCTAAGGGGTAGAAGGCCTTCAAATGTAGAGATAGAAAAAAGAGTCAATAAAGATTTTGTTACTTGGTTTCCTACGCAGGTAAATAGAAAAATGATAAGTTTTTTGCTAATATTGAGCAGTATTTGTGGATATAATAACTAATATGTTGTTCTATCATAATAGCTTATGAACCCAGACATTATGAACCCAAACATTATTATCAATAGCATTAGAAATCTGAAAAGATACTACTTTTCTTTATGCCCATGAATAAGTCTCAAGTTTGTAGACTTGTAGTACAAGAATTAAAAATCATTCAGATCTACTTTTGAACCTAGGGAGTAGCGCCATACATCAAGGCTTTTTTTTGGGTATTAAAACGGGACTTAAAAGCCTGAAAAGAATAACGAAATTAGATGCAAACTACTCAGTCTAAGAGGCTCCTCTATCACCTTCTTGAAAGATTTTGATTAGCTCTGAAGGAATAGCAAGGCTTTAATGAATTATTAGTGGTCTGGTGCAGAATGCTAGAACAGATCGGAGTGTACAGAGAAAAACTATCATATCCATGTTAGAACAGATCGGAGTGCCAGCTTTAATGAATATTAGTGGTCTGGTGCAGAATGCTACATAATCTGAAGTGATTTAATGCTGTATAGTTAGTTTTTCATTGTTTAAAATTATTGGTTTAATATAGAACAGTGCTTTGTAATGATAAATCTATGTAAAAGGCTAGGCCTATTATTAATGAAATTTTTCTGTCCAAAAAAAAAGAAGCAACAGATCCGAGTAATGTTCTAATGGGAAGGGAACAAAATTCTGGCAGCAATACCCAAAAAATTAAAGCAGATTAACATTAACTAAACTGTATTTTAGGGCTTTAATTAAATAAGACTTTACCATTTTATTAGTAAAGCGAATTTTATTTATTTTATTCTTTAGTCGCTCATTTACTCATTTATTTATACTCATTTGTCTATTTTAGATGAATATGAAAATAGTACACGCCTTCATTTATTAGCGAAGGATGTGCATAATTTGCCAGAAGGTTTGCGCATAGTCGTCAATTTTGATAAGCATCATGCAGCAATAGGAGAAGCAGCTGGACTCCTTGCAGGAGTTTGTGGGCAATTGGCCACTGATTATGTAGCATTTCCAATCAGTTTTGAAAAGTGGTCAGACATTCCAGCAAGCTTTTTTGAAAATCAATGGAATATTTTTTTCCTAGTAAGAAGATTACTCAAACTCTAAAGCTTATTTCTTTGCCATTATTTAGTTATATTTGCTGGTTAATATATATTCTTTGTTATAATATTGAAGGCTCGATTTTGCTTCAAAGTGAGTGATAACTTGGCCAAACGATTTTTGCTGCAATCACTTGGCAAAAAATGGAGGGAACATAGGATAAAGCTTTGGAATGATTTTTATGATCCGAGGTTGAGTAAAACCGAGATCATAAATAATGCACCAGAAGATATTGCTCCAGATCAGTGGGCTCTATTTGTAGAATATCGTTTGAAGCCTGAAACTCAGGTAAGTACTTACTCTCCTACTAAAAAGCCTTATATGAAGCAGATATTGTTGCTGCCTGCTCTTGTATTTTATTTTATATAGAGTTGAATGCATGTTTGTCTCTATTTAATTGTGTCCAAATTTAACTTGCAGAAACTTTGTAAGAGGAATCAAGAAATTCGACAAAAACAAATAATTTCTCATACTTCAGGTGCTAAATCAATTGCAAGAAGAAAGGCTGAATTGGTAATCAATTAATGCATGCATATCTAATCTATCTCAAATATAATGCATGCATCATCTCTTAATTTTCTGCATATCTAATCTAAGTTAGTAAGCTACTATTTTTTGATCGAGTCTTTCTAATTTTCTTAAATTTTAGACGGAAGAGACGGGAAAAGAAGTTAGTAGGGTTCAAATGTGGGACATCACTCACAAGAAAATAGATGGAAGTTATGTTAATGAAAAGGCTAAAGAAATAGCGGTAAGACTAAAGTGCAATAAGTAACTTGTTTGTATTTCTTTTTCTTTCTTTTTTATAAGATAATACTATTTTTGATTCTTTCTCTTTCTTTTTATATATGTAGGAGAAGATTGAAGCACATAGTAGCCAACAACCGATGGAATCAACTGTTAATTCTCCTCTTGATGCTCTTGGAGTAGTTTTTGGGAAAGAGCACCCTGGTCGTGTTCGAGGTTTAGGTATGGGAGTTGTTCCAACAATTGCTTTCAAGAACAACACTACAAGGATTAGTCAAATGAATTTAGGTTCTTCAAATGATGTTGGCACATCATCTACTTGTGGTTCAAATGTGCAAGAAGAGTTAGATGCCGTTAAAGCGCAATTGCAAGCGCTAGTCTCCTATATTGCTTCTAAGGAAGGAGGTAAAATTCCAATACAATTGGCTGGAATGTTCCCTACTCAACAAGTTTCACAGGTACATTCATATTTTGCTTATGATTCATATTATTAATATAATTAGTAGTAGTGCTAGCTTATGCTAGAATGATAGTAAACCTTGTCTTGTGTGTACAGTATTTTGCATTAATATTTTGAGGAAAGACTATACTATTATGTTTTAATCGAACTTTGATTGGTTGCTTGCTTGCTATCTTCTATGTAAAAGGAGATGGGACCTTGGTAGTTGGTAGTAATGGGATATTGGCTTCATTTCATCCAGCTCTGCATTAGATGGGTAAAAGATCCTTTTAATACTGAATTGCAAATTATATATTTTAAATAAAGCTATATCAAATAAATAAATAAACAGGGTTAGTCATAATTTTAATTTTGCCATCAACCTTAAGTTTGTTCACTCTTCACACCAAGCAAACCTTCGGGTTAGGACGCGCTCAATGATATTTAATTTTCCCAAATGAAAATATCTAATGATACAGGAAACCTATATAACTGAGTATAGTATACAGTGTGCTGATCAAAGTATAGTTTTCCAATTGTAAAGAGTGTGACTGAGGGAGGAGCTAGTTAGGAGGGGCCATGAATCAATTCCAATCATGTATTCTTCTTTTATCAAAACCCTGGGCATATGTGAATGAAAACTATGGGTGAGATACAGAATTGATAGTATATGTTCTTTTATCAACTGTTAATTCTTGACTTGCTCAGTTGCTATGTATCAATGCTATGTAATTAGACATGATAAATGTGTGAAAACAGAGTCAAATTTTTATTGTATCAATGCTATGTAATTAGACATGATAAATGTATATCAATATATGCCTTTTTCTTGCATTTCTTGTGCTCATAATAGTTATATTTTTATTGTAGGGATTGGATCAGGAGAGTGAGATTCTATCACCAAAAGAGTTAGGAAGTAGGTCTTATGGAGCAAGCAACAAGGAAGCATGACCTTGTTTGATATGTTAAGACGTATATTAAGAATTATATGTTAAGACGTATTATTGAAAAATGTTACTTTGATACTTTGTTTTTGGATTATGACATTTCAATTATGACTTGGATTATGACTTTTGGATCATGTATGAATTAAAATCATCATATGATGTTTGATTTATGACTATGCCTTTTGGTTATTATGAGATTTTTAAGTGAGTTTCAAAAATATCACTTTAAATTGGTAGTTTCAATCTTATTTTAAAAAGCATTAAATTGTCATCATAATTAGGTACAAACGGCGGTTAGAAACTCTCATTTTAAATAAAAATGATGCCATTATATGCTGGTAGAAACTGCCATTTTAAACACAAAAGATGCCATTATAACCTGGTAAAAACGTAGAAACTGCCATTTTAAACACAAAAGATGCCATTATAACCTGGTAAAAACGGCGCCTAGAAACTACCATTTTAAACACAAAAGATGCCATTATAACCTGGTAAAAATGACAGTTGTAATGGTAAAAACGGCGGTTTTCAACCGCCATTTTAAACAAAAATGAAGCCACAATATTCTGGTAAAAACGGCGGGTGTTCAAAAACTGCCATTTTATGCGGAAATAACGGCGGTTACAAACCGCCATTTTAACCCTCAAAAAATCGCCGTATTATCCACAGGTTATTACGGCGGTTTTTTGAAAACCGCCGTAATAACCAGAATGGCGCCCAGAATAACGGCGTTTCTTGGAGGCGCCAGTTTTGGTCATAATGGCGGTTCTAACCGCCGTAATTTTCCAAAATAACCGCCGTTTTAACCCCTTTTTTTGTAGTGTAATAGGATTCAAATTTTTTTTTTTGGTATTTACAATAGAATTAAATTTTGACCACATATTTATCAGATGGGTCAGGCTTGATTTAGCAAAAGCCCAGATAAGCCCAATCCTAACAGCAAAGAGTCCCAAAATAAAGTACATTAATAAATAACCAATTTGGGTTGGTCAATTGGTCAGTTTACTCGTCCGTTTAAGTAAGTGTTAGAGTTCGAATCCTGTCTTGTGTATAGGGTTGGAAGTGAGTCAAGCTAGCTCATGAGCCAGTTTGAGCTCGACTCATTAATAGCTCGATAAGCTGAACTCGTGAGCTGGTGAGCCGATCTTAAGCTTGGATTTGAGCTTATAAATTAAATGAGTCGAGCTTGAGTTTGGATAAGCTCAGCTCATTAGCTCGTGAGCTGGCTCGATTATATATATAATATTAAAAGTATAGATAAAACGCATATAGGATATGCGTATTAATATATATATATATATATATATATATATATATATATATATATATATAATTTTACATATATATTAATGTTGTTAATTGTTCAAAATTTTATAGTCATTTTTTATATATAATTTTTATTTAGAGTATAAATAAAAAATTTATAATTGATAGATAGACAATATATTAAATTTATTTTTTTAATATTTTTTAATATATATAAGTTATAATTTGTTGATATAGAATTATAGATTATGTTCCTATTATTTGAGCTAGCTTGTGAGTTCGAGCCAACTCGTGAGCTTTCGTTGAGTCGAGTTTGAGCTTACGTAATAGGCTCGCTTGTTAATGAGTCGAGCCGTGAGCCAAATTTAATTTTCATGAGCCGAGCTTGAGTTTGGTCTAACTCGACTCAACTCGGCTCACTTCCAACCTTACTGATGTATGTAGTAATTTATTGGTTAGTAATAAATCTTTAAATAGAGTTTAGATCTATAAGAAATTAATTTTTAATCTATTGAATTAAAAAATACCGTGAATAAAAAAAACTACGTTAATAAATAAATAGAGGTTTTAGGCTTTACAGTGACTGCAATTTACTTTTTTTGTCATTTAAGTTTTTGTCAATTTACTTTGTACAATTTAAATTTCTTGCAATTTACTTTCTGTTGATCAATTCTCACTCAATTCACCACTGTTAGCTTAACTAAACTAATCACCTCACTAAAGTTGCTTGATCCATTAGTTCTCGTGAGATCGATCTCACTCTAAGTAAGTTTTGTTACTTAATGACAACCTGATATACTTGTCGGTAAATTTGTGTGGAATCGATTTTCCCTCGTCAACTTCCTAACATAAACTTGATCAGCATATATATATATATATATATATATATATATATATAAAATTAGCCTTTCTTAATAGTTAATGTATGTTAAGTGTCTCTCTTTAGTCTGTTAACAAATAACTATTTACTTTTTTTGCAAGATTATATTACCATTGAGACTAACGTATTACCAATTCACTTTTTAGTTATTTTATTAATTCATGTATTCTCTCTTCCCAATTATTCCATAGAGTAATAATTTAATAAGTATATCACTGAAAAAGAAATAATAATATATGCAAAGGAAGTAATTTGGTTACATTTATTTGTTTTTCTATAAAGTTCAATAAAATTATATCCATATTTCTATACTTCTATATATACTATATATAAAGTCTCCAAAAATGTACTATATATAAGGCTCATATAAGTGAGACATAATGTATAATGTTTTTAAAATATCATTCATTATATATAGGATCGAATCCAAAAATTTGGTAAAGAGACTAAAAATTAAAATTTTATATAATTAAATATAATCTTTTTTTTTCATTTTTATAATAATATAAATGAAAAATTCATATACAGATCTAGCAGCAACAATTATTATTTTGTTTGAGCCTATTTCAGATATATGATTGTGATGTTCACTAAGACATGAAAAACAATTGATTGTTGATCCTTGGAGAAATGACTAAAAAGAAGTTATACTTGTTTTGGATTTTTTTTTAAATCAAATTATAGTTGTGATTTGTAACGACGATAGAAAGAGGGACAAGGAACGAGGAAAATTAGGGTTAGAAGAAGGGTAATTTTGGATTTTTAAGGTTTGGATAATTTTGTCGTACGGATCCATTTTTCATAGGTACAACTTCAATTTTATTGTTTCATGTAGGGGTCTACATGGCTCGACTTGGTCCGAAGACCTGGTTTGGATCTGAATACTTTGGAGATTAATTTGGTGTGATTTCACTAGGTCTAGGGTCGGGTAAGGGTCTCAAAAATAGACCCGGTCATTATTTAGGGTCAGGTCCGGATCAACGCGAATCTGGTTTCACCTGGCCTATGTACATTCTAAGAAGACTTAAAACTAAATGGTATATATGTTTTAAATTAGTTCCAATATTATGTTATATTAATTATAAATTTATTGTTTTGTTTAATCATATTTGATGAATTAAAAAATAAATCAAAGAAGTATGAAATTAGAATTAATGGACAAATTCAAGTTCAAATATATCAACTTCACGGTAACAAATATGTTTTTTTTCCCTTTATAAATAAGTGATCATAATTTTTTGATATAAAATTTATCAAGAATCAAACTTCACTAGTTTAGACCCAATTTTAGTGTGATTCGAAAGTAGTGTGATTTTATCAGGTCTAAAATCGGATAAGACTCTAAAAAATAGATCTGATCATTATTCAGGATTATGTCTGGGTCAAGGCAAACCCAACTTCATCCGGCTCATGTTCACTCTTAATTTCATGAATAGATTTGTCAATATTTAAAATTTTTGTAGATAGAAATAATAATTTACTCAATTTTTTTAATCTTTTGGATCATAAAAAAATTTCATGTATTTTCTTGGTAAGTGATAAATTAGTAATATAAAATTATGTAAGTTATTAATTTGGTATTGGTGTATTCTTTTTCTAGGAACAATTTAAATATTCAAACTTAATACTAGGTTGGTTTTACTATACGTGGATTATATATTACTTTAATATAATTTTGAATTTAATTTATGTTTATAGACTATAGTTATAAGTAGAGTTGTAAATATGGTTTATATATCAATAAATTATAAATTATAAATTCTTAAATGTATCTAATATTAGTTTGGATTTTTTTTAAGCATATGATTTTGAATTATAATGCAAGAAACAGATTATTAAATAGGTTTGTGGGATTATATTTTTTAAATTAACAAGTTAAACTTGAACCTGAAATTAAAAAAGCTTATAAAAAATAATAGGATTTAACTTTTTTTTTTTGGGTATTTATAAAAGGATTTTTTTTTTTGGTCTTGTAATAGGATTACATTTCGACCACATATTTATCAGATGGGTCAGGCTTGATTTAGCAAAAGTCCAGATAAGCCCGGTCCTAATGGCAAGGAGTCCCAAAATAAAGTACATTAATAAATAATTAATTTGGGTTGGTTGATTAGTTAATTTACTCATTTATTTAAATAAGTGTTGAAATTTAAATTCTGTCATATATATCTAATAATTTATTGACTATTAACAAATTTTTAAATAAAATTTAAATTTATAACAGATTAATTTTTAATCTATTAAATTAAAAAATATCGTAGACAACAAAAAAAATTACATTAATAAATAAATAGAGGTTTTAGGCTTGAAGCGTGTCTTTCTACAATCTCAAAAGACGGCCCAGTCTTGTCCCCTTCCCCAAGCACCCCAAAGCACATACATGTCCAATTGTCCAATACTCATTTGCAAAAACGTACAACAACATTATGGAATCTCTCGTACATGGCTTCTCCTAAAATATCTTGTAACAACTGTAACTCAGTTTCATTTTATTCAAAAAATTAAGTAATATATATTCGAGTAAAAGTTTTTTTTAGTCTCTAATAATTTATTTAATGGACATTATATTTTTTTAATAATTATAAAAATATAAATTGATTTTTATTCATTTTTATAATTGTTAGTAATACATTACATGTTGAGGTGTTAAATAAGGTATTTACATACCTGTCTCTTTTGTAATAGGAATAAATCACCTATAAATCCTTCAACTGTTTAGCGTGATCCCTCTTTTGCTTTTTTCACTCTCTTTCTATCGCAGTCTCCTCCTCATCTTCTTTGACTCCAAAATCCTAACCCCAACAGTCCTATCGCTACCGCATACGTACTTCTCCTCATCCTCATCACAATCATCGTCGTCATCAATAATATCATCATTAGAACTCGAAAATCTGAGATACTGGTGGCACATGTTCTGATCTTTCATAGAAACGTCGTGCTACGATCAAGTGAAAGAGAAGGCGTTGGGATCTCAATGATGGTGGAGGGAGATGACATGGGGCAACGAATTTGAACTTCTTCTAGCAGGTCTTGAGCTTAGCGAGGAATTTAGGTGGAAGAAAGGAGAGTTTCGAACAGAGAGGGAGGAAGCGGCGATAAAAAGAGTAGTAGAAGCAATGGAGAAATCACGCCGGCCAATTAAGAAATTGAGGAGTTTAGGGGACAATTTATCCCTATTAAAAAGGAGACAGCCACGTAGATACGTTATTCGATATATTAGTGTGACCTGCTGTCAACTAATAGAAATGAAATCTCTCCAGTTTTTTTAACACAAGTGTGATCTCTTACCATTAACTTTATAAGTGAGACCAAAAATAAATATGAGAGAGAGAATAATAAAGGGTGAGAAATCACAATTGACACCATCCTTTTTCATTGAAGAGGATCACTCCGGTCAACTACTTGCATGGATCAATTTATATTTTTATAATTGGCAGCGAGGGCAATGGCAATCGAGTAAATGGGTAGAGACAAAAAAAAAAAATTTTACTCTATATATTGATATCAAAATATGGTATAGTTAACTGCTAATCAATTATGTCTCGTTTTTCATAATTACCGATACAATCTCAATCACAGCGTAGTGCAGGTTAACATAATATTTACAACATTGATTACTCGATGGTTAAACTCAAATCCAGAACTACTAATTATAATCTCTATTGATAAATGCACGAGAGTGCGATTTGAATAAATTCAACGAAAATATTATGTGTAACTTGATGATTGTAGCCTTGTAGGGGACGAAATTAGCACCACATTATATAAAATTAATTCCACTATACATATAATATAATATTTTCCTTAATCTAAATGGTTGATCTATCCTTTAAAAATGAAAATATATGAGCAAAAGATAATATATAAACCTTATGAGTCTAGATAGATTAAGAGGGGAAAATCTCAATAGGTGTCAGTTTCGTCAAAGTCTTGAGAGAAAGAAAAACCAGTTGAATGATAGATAATAATATATAATAATATATAGAAGCTAAGTGAATGAATCAATCAGGATTCTTACTGTTAGCACATATCAACAAAGAGAATCCATTGTCACTTGTCTGGAAATCCTTCTCTTCTAACAACCACAACCTACTGTCCAATCCACTCCTCGTACGGAACATGAAAACAGCAGAGCCTCTGTTGTTTTGATCGAAGAAAAGCCAATCATGAATGTCCCACATCATATCCACAACTAAACCGTCCACGAAAACAGTTTGGTTCCCGCGAAAGTTCCACTTCAGCCTCTTCACCTGCAAAATTCTCTTCTCGTCCATATGCACACACAATACTACTTCATCATGTCCATGTCCCTTGTAACATTCTTCGTCTTCCGTACGAAAATTTATCACTATGTCGTGCGAGGTTCCCGCATCAGAGAACCTCGTCTTCGTCGAAAACATAGTATTGCCAAAGAACCTCTCGATTCTAGAAACCAACGAGAAGCTTCCATAGCCACCATTTGCCTCGGCGTTCTTGTTGTCACCGAGGTGCAGGCAGGGTTCTGCGTCCACCGAAACATCAACGTAGAACCCGCCAATAGGCTCTGGCCCTTGATCGCTGCTGTATTTTGCGGCAGTGACATCCCACGAGACTTGAACGTGAAGGTTCTGAGACTCCAAGGTTTCGTTTCCTTTGCTTTTTCTTAATTGGTGCTCCTTTGGTATGGAGTGGAAAGAAGGATCAGAATTATTGGTAACGGTTATGACGAAGCCTTGGCCTATGAGTTTCTTGGTCCAAGTTATTGATATCAAGAGTAGTTGTGGTTTTTGCGTTGAATTAAAGTTGACTTTGTAAACTGAAGTAACAGAGTATTTGGTGGAAGAAAGGGTTATCTTTGGACAGAGATAGGCTTGGCTTGAAGGCTTTGAAGAACAATACGAATCGGACACTCTAATCGCATGTTCATTGTAACATAATGCTAACCCTCTCATTGTTAATATTAAAAGAATAATAATTAACCCCAATTTTTTAAAAAAATAAAAAGATATGGATCAACGGTTACTTACTCTTGTGTTTGCATAAGATGGAAGAAAGAATTAGCTAGCAACTACAAAGAGATGGAGAGATTGAAGGTGACAAAAGACAGGGCAACTTCCGCTTCTGGAGTTTTCCATGTGTTAAACGTCCTTTCCGTTATCTTTACTTCTTTAGCATAGCCTGTTGAGAGAAACATAAGTGGAAAGAGTAAAGACAAATATTAACACAGAAAGAAAATGAAAACCATCTTCCTTGGCTCCTACATTGAATGGCACCACAATTAAATCCAAGCATTAAAATTAATTAATATTTTACTTTATCATGATATTGAAAAGTCATGTGATGATTCAATCCTAAACCGATTACGTTTCTTTTTTGGCTATTAATCCCAGCTTTGACCTTATCTACTTACAATATTCCTACAGTAATAATACTCGATGCTTTCAAATAATTTCCTATTTAAAATTCAATTTGGTCTAAAATAACTTTTATTTATAAAATTACATAACGTTAAATTCTTTTTCATTAATAGCTCTATTAGATGACAGAGAAGAAAGAGCAAATAATACATATGCTTTACAAAAAGAAAATGAAATTACAATAATAGAATAATTAATAAGGATAAATTGAGATCATTTATCTAAAATTAAGATTATGACGCTATTAATTATCTTTACTTTTATGTAAAACTATTGAGTAATAATAAACAGAGGTAAATACCAAATCGGTATTCGAAAGATTTTGGCGCTGACAAAATGATATCTAACTTTTGTAATTGACAAAATAGTTTTTAAAAGATTTTAAAATTTGACAAGCTTACCCACGAGTTCACCGGAGCACATCTCCGGCAAGTACAATGCTGACATGACCATTATGTTTTGATAACATGGCAAAAACCCTCCCCAACCCTAATCCTTTCCCTCCAACGCATTCTCCCCTTCCCCCTCCACAACGCACTCCCTCCCTTCCCCTTCCTACATGCATTTTCCCCCTCCCTAACCCTAATCCCCCCTTCCTAACCCTAATCCCCCATCCCCAATCTAAAATTTTACCTTCTGAACTCTAATCCCCCTTCCTTTGCCCCTTTGAACTCTAATTCCCCATTCCCAACGCATTATCTCACACTCTCAACTCACTCTCCTCCAAAATGGAAGTGGAGCTCAACCTTCTTAATCTTACAGAGCTAGTGTCACCGACACCGCACTGTCACCATCTCATCCTCGGGTCTTCTGCATCCGCCAGCGTCGTCTGTCTCCTTCGTCGGCCTCGTCTCCATCACATATGCTCACTGCTCACCGCCAGTTGCTGCTTGTATCTGCCTACTGCTCGCCCCCATTTGCTGTCCTGCCTCCTCTGTTTGTGTTCCATCTTGGCTCCGTCGTGCCGTGCCTCCTCTGACCTTGTCTAAATCTGCTTCTTGCCTCGGTGGTGTCTATATTAAACTTTATTTTATTTTATTTTGATTACTGTATCTGAATTTGTTTATTTTCTCTGAGTTTAATTGTTATTAATCTTTTTGAATTATAAATTAATCTAAAAATTTGGGACAATTCATGATTTGAGACAATTCTGTTGATGTTGAGGTTATTGTTGCTGCGAGTGGTGGTGTTGAGGTAGGGAGAGGAGAGTGTGCGTTGGTAAAGGGGGAGTAGTGGAGATTGCTGTTGCTGTTGATGTTGAGATTGTTGTTACTGCGAGTGGTGGGGTTGAGGGAGGGAAGGGCAGTGTGCGTTGGGGAAGGAGATAGTGGAGGTTGTTGTTGCTGTTGATGTTAAGGTTGTTGTTGCGAATGGTGGTGTTGAGGGAGGAAGGGAGGAATGTACGTTGGGGAGGGGGTTTGTGATGGGGTGGGGGCTGCGATGGGGGAGAAGAGTGCATTGGGGATGGGGGTTGCGACGGGGAGGGAGAGGGAAGGGGAGGGAGTGTGAGTTGAGAGGGGGCTTTGGGGGTGGTTTACCAAGCCACCAAAACACGGTGGTCTCGTCAACATTGTGCTTGCCGGAGATTTGCTCCGGTGAGCTCGAGGACACGCTTGTCAAATTTTAAAATCTTTTAGGGACTATTTTGTCAATAACAAAATTCAAGTACCATTTTGTATCTTTCGGGTACCGATTTGGTATTTACCTCTAATAAATATTACTTGGTAAAATTTGAGATGGACCAATTAATATGTACTTATGTAATTCTCTTTTTCTAGTGTATTGATAAACATCGGGGCAAAGACGTCCAAAAAAAAAGAAACTAAGCAGAGATTACTCTAGAGAGAGCAATACCTATAGAATCAGCATAAAACTTTAAAGAAATACAAGAAGGCATATTGAAAAAAATATGACAGCTGGACTGAAGACTGTAGTCAAAGTGAGCCAACTTATCGACACAAGTATTTGCTTCCCGAAACTGATGATGAATACTCCAGTTAGTAAATCTGCTGCATGTGTTTCTGATAGCCAATACTAAAGATCAAGTAGCATGTAAATCGATTCTCTCCTGGAGGCAAAGCTTCATCGTAGCAACAGAATCAGCCTTAATAATCAGATGAGAACAACCAATATTCAAAGCTAGATCCAAGCCTAGCAAAATTCTCCAAAGATCCATTATCGTCACTGTTTTGCAATCTAAATTAGCACTAAAGCAAGACAGAAATCTTCCATCAGAGTCCCTTAGGATCCCACCACAAGCTACTTTTCCTCCATCTAACACGGAGCCATCTAAGTTAAGCTTAATAAAAGGGTGATCTGGTGGCTTCCATTTGATCTATCTTTCCATGAAGTTGCCAACCTTCTTCCTACTCCGAGCTAGCTCGGACTGCGCCAAAGAATAGTCCTTCGCTAAGCGAAAGGACAAAGACTGAATGCTATTCTCTGCTACAGCCTCATCGCTATCAAAGACCACCTTATTCCGACGACACTAGAGAGCATTCATTGTGTACACAAAAAGGAGGGGCTAGTGAACCCTTTTGAAGAGGGATTGGGATGATAAGTTCTCCAACAACTAAGAGAGGAAGGGGTGTTGAAAAAATTATCAATTCACAATCAGGCATCAATGCTCATCCATGTTTGTCAGACAACTCTGCAGTCTCGGGTCACATGGACCATCGATTCGGTTGCCTCACCACAAATTACACAAGACCCATCATTGGCAATATGTCTTTTGACTCTAATCTCATTAGTTAATAGGACCGCATTTGCAACAAGCCAGCAAGAAGTACGCAACCTTTAGGAAGCTTCAAGCTTCCAGATCTTCAAAAAGAGCTTAGCCTTAGAGTTATCCGAGGTACTTAAGTAGAGCTAGCAAGCTGACTTGATAGTAAACGTACCATCTGATGTCAACAGCTAGGCTAATATATCCTCTCCCATCGCAGGTTTAGGTGTTTTCATTGAACTAAAAACTAGAATCCAGTCTTCGCCTAGAACCACTGCAATTCGACTGAGTTTCCACCTCTCGTCTGACACATAGTCACACACCCGTTCCTCCAACATATCAGAAAACACATTGAGCTAAGGAAAATCCATTAGGTGGTGTACCCCTGGCATCTAATGATCTCTCCAGAAATTATCACTTTCTCCGGAACCAAGTCTCCAAACTAGACTATTAGTAAACTTCTTCCAAACTTGAAAGATATATTTCCAAGTGTTGAGTTTGGAAAACTTGAAATATGATAATGATCAAACATTATTAAAAATATTCATTACAAAGTTATTAATTTGATTTTTGATTCCAATTGGTTGATTAATAATTTTGTTAATGTGCAAATTTTGTTATTGGGCCAAAAATTACACAAGCCCAATGTGATAAGGGTATATTGGCCTTTGTACAAAAAAGAATTCTAAGCATTGTGGCTGAATAATTTTGCAAGTGTTATTTGGGCCAAGTATCATGTGAATAGCCCAAATTAATTTTTATTGTGAGACTAACAAGCTTTGGTCCAAAATTGAAAGAAGAAAGAAAGTAGTGGAGCATGCTTTCCACGGTTACCTTTCTCTATGGGTTATGGAATTCAAAGTCTAATTAAATTAAATGAATGCATTGGTAACAGAAAAGAGAAAATTCAAATTAATTTGATGGCACTTAATGTTCCACACGTTACTATGCATAGGAAAATGGAAGTGAGATTTAATTTATTTTAATTCCATTCATTGCATCCAAAGCTTTTTCTCTCTTCTCTCTCCTCTCTCTCTTTGCATTCGGTCATGTCATACAGGAAGGAAGAAAGAAGAAGTTATTAGAAAAGCAGTGAAGCTATGAAGAAGGAAAAAGGCTAGGATGATGATGGCCTTTGCAAAAGGAAGATCTACAGCATGGCGTGGCTGAGATTTTTGCCACTAAAGGCAAGATGTGATGAAGAAGCTTCAAGATCTCCATGCCGAAAGTAGAACCAATCGGTCTCGGTCAGAGAGGAAGATCTCTGTGGTGAAGCTTGTTTCCACTTTTGTTCATCCAAGACAGAAGGTAGCTACTGTAGCTACGTAGAGGAAGAAGCAAAAATGGAACAGATGGAGCTGTCAAGGATCAAGGATTCATCAAGTGTCGGAATTCTTTCTTGGGGACAAAGTCAAGATGGAAGGCTCAGATCGATGAAGCTTGATAAGAAGAGATGAGAGAGAGGTACATGCATGTTGATTTGCTTTCGGTTTTCCCTCTCTCTTCTCTCTGTCCGAACCGGCCTTTGTATTGAAGAAGAGGAAGGTGGCTTGGTTGAACCGGTTTCAACCTTGGAAGCTTCCCCTTCTATAATAAGGGTGAACGGCCAAGGGTTAAGACAAGGAAAGTAAGCAAAGAGTTCTCATAGCTACCCTAAGCTAACAGAAGTTCTTCTCCTTTAATGTGTTTCATTTTGTTTTCTTTTCTTTAGTTTTGTTTGTCTGAGTCTCATGGTGAAAAAGACAAACAGAGTGAGGTTTGTAAGAAAAATCCAGTGAGAGGAAAAAGGCAGAGAGTGCAAATTAAAGAAAAATCCATAGATGTCTGAGAGTTCTTTTGTACATCTGTGTTGTGTTTCATGATCCTAAGGGAATTTCCTTGCAAGTTGGGTTAACACTTTGCGGTTGAAAGCTTGGTAGGTGACCAAGTCAAGTTCAGTTTTGGGGATAGATTCTGGACTTGTCCCGGATAGGAATGGGTAGTTCCTAGGGAAGAATTGGTGTATGTAATCAGTTTGATTATAGTGAAATTCCGTCACTGTTATGATGGAGACTGGATGTAGGCTGCATTGCACTTAGCAGCTGAACCAGGATACTTCTGGGTGTGATTCTCTCTTTCTCTTCTACTCCTTTTCTGTTTCTGTTTGTGAGAGACAAAATTGAAAAATATCTCCTAACCAGTTACGAGACAAAAAAAATGTCTCTTGACCTGTTATGAGACAAAAAGCAGACATATCTCCTGGAGCTATTCTAAAAGGTAGAAGGTAATACTCAACAAAAAGAGGGCTAAGATTCAACCCCCTTTCTCTTAGCCACTGATTTCCATCACCAAGCATTAGATGAAGATAGATATTTTATGATAAGTGGCAGGGAGTCATCTCCACATCCATACTTGCTGCAGACTATCTTTACCCATAGTGCATCCTTATTATGGATTAGTTCATGGTTTGTATGACATAGGAAGGAATAGATGCCAGTGTTGATTGGGTGAGAGTAACTCTACCCACAAGAGAAAAATTTTTAGCCTTCCATGAGCTTAGTCTGTTAGTCATTCTATCTAAAATGAACTAAAAGTCCTCCTTCTTGGTACATCCATGAAGGAGAGGGACTCTGATAAGCGGATAATTTATACGCTTTTTGGCATTATTTTTACATAGTTTTTAGTATAATTTAGTTAGTTTTTAGTATATTTTTATTAGTTTTTAAATAAAAATCACATTTCTGGAGTTTACTATGAGTTTGTGTCTTTTTCTGTGATTTCAGGTATTTTCTGGATGAAATTGAGGGACTTGAGCAAAAATCATATTCAGAGGTTGAAGAAGGACTGCAGATGCTGTTGGATTCTGATCTCCCTGCACTCAAAGTGGATTTTCTGGAGCTACAGAACTCCAAATGGTGCGCTCTTAATTGCGTTGGAAAGTAGACATCCAGGGCTTTCCAGAAATATATAATAGTCCATACTTTACCCGAGTTTAGACAACGCAAACTGGCGTTCAACGCCAGTTCCATGCTGCATTCTGGAGTTAAACGCCAGAAACAGGTTGCAAAGTGGAGTTAAACGCCAGAAGCAGGTTACAAACTGGCGTTCAACTCCAAAAGAAGCCTCTACATGTGTAAAGCTCAATGCTCAGCCCATGTACACACCAAGTGGGCCCCATAAGTGGATTTCTGCATCAATTACTCATTTCTATAAACCCTAGTAACTAGTTTAGTATAAGTAGGACTTTTACTATTATATTTATATTTTTTGGATATCTTTGGATTGTCTTTTGATCCTTTGATCACGTTTGGGGGCTGGCCATTCGGCCATGCCTGAACCTTCATCACTTATGTATTTTCAACGGTAGAGTTTCTACACACCATAGATTAAGGTGTGGAGCTCTGCTGTTCCTCACGAATTAATACAAAGTACTATTGTTTTTCTATTCAATTCAAGCTTATTCCGATTCTAAGATATTCATTTGCACCTCAATATGAATGTGATGATCGTGACAGTCATCATCATTCCCAACCTATGAACGCGTGCCTGACAACCACTTCCGTTCTACCTTAGATTGAATGAGTATCTCTGGGATTCCTTAATCAGAATCTTCGTGGTATAAGTTAGAATCCATGGACGGCCATTCTTGAGATCCGGAAAGTCTAAACCTTGTCTGTGGTATTCCGAGTAGGATCTGGGAAGGGATGGCTGCGACGAGCTTCAAACTCGCGAGTGCTGGACGTAGTGACAGACGCAAAATGATCAATGGATCTTATTCCAGTATGATCGAGAATCGACAGATGATTAGCCATGCAGTGACAGCGCATTGGACCATTTTCACCGAGAGGATAGGATGTAGCCATTGACAATGGTGATGCCTAACATACAGCTTGCCATAGAAAGGAGTATGAATGATTAGATGAAGACAATATGAAAGCAGATGTTCAGGAGGAACGAACGCATCTCTATATGCTTATCTGAAATTCTCACCAATGAATTACATAAGTATCACTATCTTTATTTTATATTTTATTTATCTTTTAATTACTAGATCTCCATAATCAATTGAATCCGCCTGACTGAGATTTACAAGGTGACCATAGCTTGCTTCAAGCCGACAATCTCCGTGGGATCGACCCTTACTCACGTAAGGTTTATTACTTGGACAACCCAGTGCACTTGCTGGTTAGTTGTGCGAAGTTGTGACAAAGAACTAAGATCATGAACGTGCGTATTGAGTTTTTAGCGCCGTTACCAAGGAACGGAACCGTCACGATTTCTGCGCACCAAGTTTTTGGCGCCGTTGCCGGGGATTGTTCGAGTTTGGACAACTGACGGTTCATCTTGTTGCTCAGATTAGGTAATTTTATTTTAATTTTAAGCTTTTTATTTATTATTTTTGAAAAATACAAAAAAAAAATTTCTTCTTTTTCGTTTTTCCAAAATAATTTTCGAAAAATTCAAAAAAATTATAAAATCATAAAATCAAAAATAATTTTTGTGTTTCTTGCTTGAATCTTGTGTCAGTTTTTAAGTCTGGTGTCAATTGCATCTTTTTAATTTTCTGAAAACTATTTTCGAAAAATTTCATGCATTGCATTCTTCATGATCTTCAAGTTGTTCTTGGTCAGTCTTGTTGTTTGATCTTCATATTTTCTTATTTTGTGTCTTTTCTAGTTTTTCATATGCATTTTTAATTTGTTAGTGTCTAAATATTAAAAATTTCTATGTTAGGTGTCTTGCATGTTTTCTTTTATTAAAAATTTTTCAAAAATACATACTTGATGTTCATCATGATCTTCAAAGTGTTCTTGGTGTTCATCTTTGCATTCAAGGTGTTCTTGCATGTTTCCTTTGTTTTGATCCAAAATTTTCATGCATTGAGTCTTTTTGATGTTTTTCTCTTTCCTTGTTAAAATTCAAAAATAAAAAAATATCTTTCCCTTATTCTCTCATAAATTTTCGAAAATTTGAGTTGACTTTTTCAAAACTTTTTAAAATTTAGTTGTTTCTTATGAGTCAAATCAAATTTTCAATTTAAAAATTCTATCTTTTTCAATTCTTTTTCAAAAATCAAATCTTTTTTCATTTTTTCTTTCATATTTTCGAAAATTTCAAATTGATTTTCAAAATCTTTTTCTTATCTTTTTTGAATTCAATGTTAACATTTAATATTTTGGTTAAAAAATCTTTCAAGTTGTTACTTGCCTATTAAGAAAGGATCAATCTTTAAACTCTAGACTCATATCTTTTTAGTTTCTTGTTAGTCAAGTAATCAACTTTAATTTCAAAATCAAATATTTTTAAATTTCTTTTTCAAATCTTTTTCAAAATAAGTTTCAATCACATATTTTCAAAATCAATTTCAAAATCTTTTCTAACTTCTTTTATAACCTCTTATCTTTTCAAAAATTGATTTTCAAATCTTTTTCAATTAACTACTTGACTTTTTGTTTGATTTTAAAAGTTTACTATTTCAATCATATCTTTTTCAAAACTACCTAACTAATTCTATCTCTAATTTTTGAAAATTACCTTCATCTTTTTCAAAATTCCTTTTTAAATTAACTAATTGTTTTAAATTTAATTTAATTTGATTTAATTTTTCCTTTCTTAATTTTTGAATTTTTAATTTTAATTCTAATTTAAAAACAAAAATACTTTTATTTTATTTTATCTAATTTTTGAAAATTCTTCTCCCTCACCTCCTTCTATTTATTTATTTATTTATTTACTAACACCTCTCTTCATCTAAGAATTCGAACCTACTCCTCACCCTTGTGTTTAGATTCTCCTTCTTCTATTCATATCTTCTTCTACTCACACAAAAGGAATCTCTATACTGTGACATAGAGGATTCCATATTTTCTTTTCTGTTTTTTTCTTTTTCATATGAGCAGGAACAAGGATAAGAACATTCTTGTTGAGGCTGATCCTGAACCTGAAAGGACTTTGAAGAGGAAGCTAAGGGAAGCTAAAGCATAACTCTCTGGAGAAAATCTGACAGAAATTTTTGAAAAAGAAGGAGGCATGGCCGAAAATAATAACAATGCAAGGAAGATGCTTGGTGACTTTACTGCACCTAATTCCAATTTACATGGAAGAAGCATCTCAATCCCTGCCATTGGAGCAAACAATTTTGAGCTGAAACCTCAACTAGTTTCTCTGATGCAACAGAATTGCAAGTTTTATGGACTTCCATCCGAAGATCCCTTTCAGTTCTTAACTGAATTCTTGCAGATCTGTGATACTGTTAAGACCAATGGGGTTGATCCCGAGGTCTACAGGCTTATGCTTTTCTCATTTGCTGTAAGAGATAGAGCTAGAATATGGTTGGACTCTCAACCTAAAGACAGCCTGAACTCTTAGGATAAGCTGGTCACGGCTTTCTTAGCCAAGTTCTTTCCTCCTCAAAAGCTTAGCAAGCTTAGAGTGGATGTTCAAACCTTCAGACAAAAGGAAGGTGAATCCTTCTATGAAGCTTGGGAAAGATACAAGGAACTGACCAAAAAGTGTCCTTCTGACATGCTTTCAGAATGGACCATCCAGGATATATTCTATGATGGTCTGTCTGAATTATCAAAGATGTCATTGGACCATTTTGTAGGTGGATCCATTCACCTAAAGAAAACGCCTGCAGAAGCTCAAGAACTCATTGACATGGTTGTAAATAACCACTTCATGTACACTTCTGAAAGGAATCATGTGAGTAATAGGATGCCTCAGAGGAAGGGAGTTCTTGAAATTGATACTCTGAATGCCATATTGGCTCAGAATAAAATATTGACTCAACAAGTCAATATGATCTCTCAGAGTCTGAATGGATTGAAGGAATCATCCAACAGTACTAAAGAGGCATCTTCTGAAGAAGAAGCTTATGATCCTGAAAACCCTGCAATAGTAGAGGTGAATTACATGGGTGAACCCTATGGAAACACCTATAATCCCTCATGGAGAAATCATCCAAATTTCTCATGGAAGGATCAACAAAAGCCTTAACAAGGCTTTAATAATGGTGGAAGAAACAGGTTTAGCAATAGCAAGCCTTTTCTATAATCCACTCAGCAACATACAGAGAATTCTGAGCAGAATCCATCTAGGTTAGCAAATATAGTCTCTGATCTATCTAAGGCCACTGTGAGTTTCATGAATGAAACAAGGTCCTCCATTAGGAATTTGGAGGCACAAGTGGGCTACCTGAGTAAAAGAGTCACTGAAACTCCTCCTAGTACTTTTCCAAGCAATATAGAAGAAAATCCAAAGAGAGAGTGCAAGGCCATTGATTTGACCATCATGGCCGAACCTACAAGGGAGGAGGAGGACGTGAATCCTAGTGAGGAAGACCTCCTGGGACGTCCAGTGACCAATAAGGAGTATCCCTTTGAGGAACCAAAGGAATCTGAGGCTCATCTAGAGACCATAGAGAATCCATTGAACCTCCTTCTGCCCTTCATGAGCTCTGATGAGTATTCTTCCTCTGAAGAGGATGAAGACATTACTGAAGAGCAAGTTGCTAAATACCTTGGTGCAATCATGAAGCTGAATGCCAAATTATTTGGTAATGAGACTTGGGAAGATGAACCTCCTTTGCTCACCAATGAACTAAATGCATTGGATAGGCAGAAATTACCTCAAAAGAAATAGGATCTAGACAAATTCTTAATACCCTGTACCATAGGCACCATGACCTTTGAGAAGGCTCTGTGTGACCTGGGGTCAGGAATAAACTTAATGCCACTCTCTATAATGGAGAAACTTGGGATCTTTGAGGTGTAAGCTGCTAGAATCTCACTAGAGATGGCAGACAACTCAAGAAAGCAGGCTTATGGACAAGTAGAAGACGTGTTAGTAAAGGTTGAAGGCCTTTACATCCCTGCTGATTTCATAATCCTAGACACTGGGAAGGAAGATGATGAATCCATCATCCTTGGAAGACCCTTCCTAGCTACAGCAAGAGCTGTGATTGATGTGGACAGAGGAGAGTTGGTCCTTCAACTGAATGAGGACAACCTTGTGTTTAAAACTCAAGGATCTCCTTCTGTAACCATGGAGAGGAAGCATGAAAAGCTTCTCTCACTGCAGAGTCAACCAAAGCCCCCACAGTCAAACTCTAAGTTTGGTATTGGGAGGCCATAACCAAACACTAAGTTTGGTGTTGAACCCCCACATTCAAACTCTAAGTTTGGTATTGGGAGGTTCCAACCTTGCTCTGATTATCTGTGAGGCTCCATGAGAGCTCATTGTCAAGCTATTGACATTAAAGAAGCGCTTGTTGGGAGGTAACCCAATGTTATTTAATCATATCTATTTTATTTCCTTTTTGTTATTTCGTGTTTTATTAGGTTGATGATCATGTGAAGTCACAAAAACTACTGAAAAATTAAAAACAGAATGAAAAACAGCATTGAAAACAGCACACCCTAGAGGAGAGCAGTCTGGCGTTTAAACGCCAGAAACAAGCATCTGTCTGGCGTTTAACGCCAGAAACAGGCACCAAGCTGGCGTTTAACGCCAGAAACAAGCATCTGCCTGGCGTTAAACACCAGAAACAAGCTACATTTGGGTGTTTAACGCCAGAAACAGGCAGCAGTCTGGTGTTAAATGCCAGGATTGCACAGCAAGGGCGTTTTACACGTCTAATTGGAGCAGGGATGTTAAGTCCTTGATCCTCAGGATCTGTGGACCCCACAGGATCCCCACATCTTCTTCTCTCCTCTTCACACCTTTTTATAACTCTCTTCCCCAAATACCCTCCACCAATCACCTCAATCACTCTTTCCCATCACCTCTTCACCACTCACACCCATCCTATCTTCCCCATAAACCCCACCTACCTTCAAAATTCAAACTATTTTTCCTCCCAAACCCAACCCTAATGGCCGAACCCTAACCCTCCCCTCACTCCTATATAAACCTCTCATTCCTTATTCATTTTCACACAACACAACCCTCTCTTCTTCCCCTTGGCCGAATACACCCCTCTCTCCCTCTCCTCCATTCTTTTTCTTCTTCTCCTTCTTTCTTTCTTCTTTTGCTCGGGGACGAGCAAACATTTTAAGTTTGGTGTGGTAAAAGCATAGCTTTTTGTTTTTCCATAACCATTTATGGCACCTAAGGCCAGAGAAACCTCTAGAAAGAGGAAAGGGAAGGTAATTGCTTCCACCTCTGAGTCATGAGAGATGGAGAGATTCATCTCAAAGGTCTATCAAGACCACTTCTATGAAGTTGTGGCCAAGAAGAAAGTGATCCCTGAGGTTTCTTTCAAGCTCAAAAAGAATGAGTATCCAGAGATCCGACTTGAGATCCAAAGAAGAGGTTGGGAAGCTCTCACCAACCCCATTCAACAAGTCGGGATCCTAATGGTTCAAGAGTTCTATGCAAACGCATGGATCACTAGGAACCATGATCAAAGTGTGAACCCGAATCCAAAGCATTGGCTTACCATGGTTCGGGGGAAATACTTAGATTTCAGTCCGGAAAATGTAAGGCTGGCGTTCAACTTGCCAATGACGGAAGAGAACGCATGCCCCTACACAAGGTCAACTTTGATCAAAGGTTGGACCAAGTCCTCATAGACATATGTGAGGAAGGAGATCAATGGAAAATTGACTCAAGAGGCAAGCCGGTTCAAATAAGAAGGCATGACCTCAAACCAGTGGCTAGGGGATGGTTAGAGTTTATTCAACGCTCAATCGTTCCTACTAGTAACCGGTCTGAAGTTACTATAGACCGAGCCATCATGATCTATAGTATCATGATTGGAGAGGAGGTGGAAGTTCATGAGATTATACCTCAAGAACTTTACAAGGTGGCTAACAAGTCCTCCACTTGGGCAAGGTTAGCCTTTCCTCACCTCATATGCCACCTCTGTAATTCGGCTGAAATTGACATAGAGGGAGACATCCTCATTGAAGAGGACAAGCCCATCACTAAGAAAAGGATGGAGCAAATAAGAGATCATGGACCTCAACATGAGCATAAGGAAATTCCTCACCATGAAATCCCTGAGATGCCTCAAGGGATGCACTTTCCTCCACAAAATTATTGGGAGCAAATCAACACCTCCCTAGGAGAATTAAGTTCCAATATGGGACAACTAAGGGTGGAGCATCAAGAGCACTCCATCATCCTTCATGAGATTAGAGAAGATCAAATAGCTATGAGGGAGGAGCAACAAAGGCAAGGAAGAGACATAGAGGAGCTCAAAAGCACCATTGGTTCTTCAAGAAAAGAAGACGCCATCCTCACTAAGGTGGACTCATTCCTTAATCTCCTTGTCTATTTATTTTACTATTTTTCGATTTTTGAGCCTTATGTTTTATTGATGTTTGTGTCTTTATTATATGATCATTAGTGTTTAAGTGTCTATGTCTTAAAGCTATGAATGTCCTATGAATCCATCACCTCTCTTAAATGAAAAATGTTTTAATTACAAAAGAATAAGGAGTACATGGTTTCGAATTTATCCTTGAAACTAGTTTAATTATTTTGATGTGGTGACAATACTTTTTGTTTTCTGAATGAATGCTTGAACAGTGCATATGTCTTTTGAATTTGTTGTTTATGAATGTTAAATATGTTGGCTCTTGAAAGAATAAGGAAAAAGGAGAAATGTTATTTGATGATTTGAAAAATCATAAAATTGATTCTTGAAGCAAGAAAAAGCAGTGAATACAAAAGCTTGTGAAAAAAAGAGAAGAGAAAAGAAAAATGGCGAAAAAAAAAAGAAAAAGCAAGCAGAAAAAGCCAAAAGCTCTTTAAACCAAAAGACAAGAGCAAAAAGCCAATAGCCCTTAAAACCAAAAGGCAAGGGTAATAAAAAGGATCTAAGGCTTTGAGCATCAGTGGATAGGAGGGCCTAAAGGAATAAAATCCTGGCCTAAGTGGCTAAACCAAGCTGTCCCTAACCATGTGCTTGTGGGGTGAAGGTGTTAAGTGAAAACTTGAGACTGAGCGGTTAAAGTCAAGGTCCAAAGCAAAAAAAAAAAAAGAGTGTGCTTAAGAACCCTGGACACCTCTAATTGGGGACTTTAACAAAACTGAGTCACAATCTGAAAAGGTTCACCCAGTTATGTGTCTGTGGCATTTATGTATCCGGTGGTAATACTGGAAAACAAAGTGCTTAGGGCCACGGCCAAGACTCATAAAGTAGCTGTGTTCAAGAATCAACATACTGAACTAAGAGAATCAATAACACTATCTGAACTCTGAGTTTCTATAGATGCCAATCATTCTGAACTTCAATGGATAAAGTGAGATGCCAAAACTATTCAAGAGGCAAAAAGCTACAAGTCCCGCTCATCTGATTGGAGCTAAGTTTCATTGATATTTTGGAATTTATAGTATATTCTCTTCTTTTTATCCTATTTGATTTTCAGTTTCTTGGGGACAAGCAACAATTTAAGTTTGGTGTTGTGATGAGCAGATAATTTATACGCTTTTCGTCATTATTTTTACATAGTTTTTAGTATAATTTTATTAGTTTTTAGTATATTTTTATTAGTTTTTAAATAAAAATCACATTTCTGGACTTTACTATGAGTTTGTGTGTTTTTCTGTGATTTCAGGTATTTTCTGGATGAAATTGAGGGACTTGAGCAAAAATCAGATTCAGAGGTTGAAGAAGGACTGCAGATGCTGTTGGATTCTGATCTCCCTGCACTCAAAGTGGATTTTCTCGAGCTACAGAACTCCAAATGGCGCGCTCTCAATTGTGTTGGAAAGTAGACATCCAGGGCTTTCCATAAATATATAATAGTCCATACTTTACCCGAGTTTAGATGATGCAAACTGGCGTTCAACGCCAGTTTCATGCTGCATTCTGGAGTTAAACGCCAGAAACAGGTTGCAAAGTGGAGTTAAACGCTAGAAACAGGTTACAAACTGGCGTTCAACTCCAAAAGAAGCCTCTACACGTGTAAAGCTCAATGCTCAGCCCATACACACACCAAGTGGGCCCCAAAAGTGGATTTCTGCATCAATTACTCATTTTTGTAAACCCTAGTAACTAGTTTAGTATAAGTAGGACTTTTTACTATTGTATTTATATTTTTTGGATATCTTTGGATTGTCTTTTGATCCTTTGATCGCGTTTGGGGGCTGGCCATTCGGCCATGCCTGAACCTTCATCACTTATGTATTTTCAACGGTAGAGTTTCTACACACCATAGATTAAGGTGTGGAGCTCTGCTGTTCCTCACGAATTAATACAAAGTACTATTATTTTTCTATTCAATTCAAGCTTATTCTGATTCTAAGATATTCATTCGAACCTCAATATGAATGTGATGATTGTGATAGTCATCATCATTCCCAACCTATGAACGCGTGCCTGACAACCACTTCCGTTCTACCTTAGATTGAATGAGTATCTCTGGGATTCTTTAATCAGAATCTTCGTGGTATAAGTTAGAATCCATGGACGGCCATTCTTGAGATCCAGAAAGTCTAAACCTTGTCTGTGGTATTCCGAGTGGGATCTGGAAAGGGATGGCTGCGACGAGCTTCAAACTCGCGAGTGCTGGACTACAAACGCAAAAGGATCAATGGATCCTATTCCAGTATGATCGAGAACCAACAGATGATTAGCCATGCAGTGACAGCGCATTGGACCATTTTCACTGAGAGGACAGGATGTAGCCATTGACAACGGTGATGCCTAACATACAGCTTGCTATAGAAAGGAGTATGAATGATTGGATGAAGACAATAGGAAAGCAGAGGTTCAGGAGGAACGAACGCATCTCTATATGCTTATTTGAAATTCTCACCAATGAATTACATAAGTATCACTATCTTTATTTTATATTTTATTTATCTTTTAATTACTAGATCTCCATAATCAATTGAATCCGCCTAACTGAGATTTACAAGGTGACCATAGCTTGCTTTAAGCCGACAATCTCTGTGGGATCGACCCTTACTCACGTAAGGTTTATTACTTGGACGACCCAGTGCACTTGCTGGTTAATTGTGCAAAGTTGTGACAAAGAACTAAGATCATGAACGTGCGTATTGAGTTTTTAGCGCCGTTACCAAGGAACGGAACCGTCACGATTTCTGTGCACCAGACTCCAAGGTACTTTTCCATATTGTTTGTTAGCCTCAACTCCAAAGCATCACTCAGTTTTCTTTTCCTAGTGAATCACATTTTCTCAGAAAAGAAAACACAAGATTTATCATAGTTTACCTTCTGACCAAAACATTTACAAAACAAATCCAGAATTTTCTGTACCACCTCAACCTGTTCCACGGAAGCCTTCCCAAAGAAAACAATATCGTCAGCAAAACATAGATGAGAAAGTTTTGATCCACCTCTATTATTCAACACCATCGGCTCTCAAAAATTATGATTAACAACAACATAGATAATCTGAGACAGTCATTCCATACATAAAATGAAGAGATACGGTGACATAGGATCACCCTGTCGAATACCTCTAGAAGGAATGAATGAATTAGAGGGAATAGCATTCTACAAAACTTTCATCTCAACAGACAAATAGCAATGCGAGATTAGGTTAACCAAAGTCGCTGGCAATCTAGGTTCAATTAATGTATCCCGGATAAACCCCCAGTTCAAACGATCATACATTTTTTCCAAATCCATCTTAATAGCCATATAACTAGTAGCACCTTTCTTAATTCTCATGGAATGGATGGTCTCTTGAGCTATAATAATAGTATGCACTCTGCCTACTAGGGACAAAACTTGACTTGGAGGGGCTAATTAATTTGGGTATTACCTCTTTCAACCGATGAGAAATAATCTTCGCAATAAGCTTATAAGAAACATTACAAATCCCAATAGGACGAAAATGGCTAAAGGTTTTCAGAGCATCAGTTTTTGGGATAAGTGAGATATAAGTGCTATTCGCCACTTTAATTTCTTCATGATTATTGAAAACCTTGAAAACCCAATTTACCACTGAATTTTTTACAGATTTCCAGTTGCTCTGATAAAACATTGGGGGCAGGTCGTCTGGTCCTGGCACCTTCCAGGCTCCCATAGAGAACATAAATGATTGGATTTCTTCAACAGTCACCATTCTTCCTAGCTGGTTTTGCTCTACAGTCATAAGAGTAGAAAAAAGGCCTGGAGCATTTAGTTTCTCACAATTCCTATCATCAGAGTACAAAGTTAGAAAATGCTATGCTCCAATATTTTGAATTTGTCGCACATCATCGACCCATTGACCTTCTGCATTTTTAATCATAGTTAATCTGTTCCTTCTCCTCCTAGCAGATGCTGTGTTATGGAAGTAAGTAGTATTTTTATCTTCATAATTAATCCACTTGCACCTAGAACATTGCTTCCAGAAGACTTCTTCTTGAATAAGCAAAGTTTCCAGTTCCTTCCAGAGTTGGGTTTGAAGATTTCAAGAAAAGGATTTGGCATGAAACTGAGGTAAGAAGATATACCATTTAATCTCGCCAGCAGCCGAACTTTTCTTTTAACAAGATCACCAAATACTTCCTGATTGCAAATTCTAGTAGCCTCCATGAAAGTAAAGATATTTACCTCCAGTGGTTGATCACCATCCCAACTACCCCCGTAACAAGTTATTAAAATCGTCGTGAGTCAGTCGTGCCGTAATAAAACAAAATGGGCGAGTAGATAGGCCAGAATTATTTGCTGATCTCAAATCAAGTAATAACGGTGTATGATCAGATTTTAGTTTCAGAAGATGCTTCACTACCGCATGATTGAATCTTTGAACCCAGGAGGTGTTCGCAACATACCTGTCCAATCTCCTTCGAATATTACCTCTCTGCCAAGTAAATGGTTGTCCTCAGAAGCCAATGTCTTGGAGGCCACATTGAAAGAGACAATTTGAGAAGCAAGCATAATCCCTGGAAAGATTTGAGAGAACACAATTGAATCACCCCACACATACCAATCACCATGCCCTAGATCCCCTAGTCTTCGCAGATTTTCCCATAAATCGGATCTTGATCCAATATGAGGTGAACCATACACTACCGTCAGATACCAGTATTGTTCCTTACAAAAGAAATTCTATGGTAAATAAATTGCCTATGGGACTCAATAACATTAACATCCCAAAGATTGCCATTCCATAGAAGCCAGATCCCACCTGAGAAACCAACACCTTCCACTAGATGCCAATTCGGGAAACCAAATTTTTGAGCCACCTTCTCCGCTTTAGCCCCCGAGATATGTGTTTCAAGTAAACAAAGAAAGCTTGAATAAAATCTATTGCACAAATCCTTCACCGATATGGAGAAGCCTTTACCACCCACACCTCTACAATTCCAATTTATTATATTCATGATAAACACAATGGAAATGAAGCAAGTGACCAAAGGGCCAAAAAGCAACTGAGCATTTGGCATAGCACCTGTGGCAGTATCTACCACCATGTTATCTGAACTCACCCCAATCAGGGGCATATCAGAAATTAACTCACCGGCATTCACATTCTGACTTACTCTTAGATCAGGGGGATTTGTCACTGAATTTTTCATTACAGGTTTGCAGCGAAGCTGCTCCACCATCATATATACTTCCATAGAGGGCAAGTGAGTTTGAACACCAAGAAAACCCCTCTTCTCCAAACCTTCACCACCTCCCATGCTTTGAGCTTGTTTAATTAAATTTATAAAAATCCAATAATCCTCATTTCTCCGATTGTGGACCTCTGTTGAATTAGAACCTTCTATCTCCTTTCCATTCAAAGTAAACACACTCATATTACTAATTGCCCCCTTACTTTGATTAATATTAGTTTTTTGAGTGGATTTTTTATTTTCTTTTTCTACTAGGTTAGGCTATGCAACCAAAGCATCCTTATTGGGCTGAGGTTTTTTGTCCCTGGACTCCATATGAGACTCATTCTGCCTACCCACCAAGTTTAGTTCAAACGGGCGGGATTGCTCCGACTCCTAATTCTCTATTTGTTCTAGAACCT
Organism: Arachis ipaensis; assembly: GCF_059453495.1. NCBI lineage: Eukaryota > Viridiplantae > Streptophyta > Magnoliopsida > Fabales > Fabaceae > Arachis > Arachis ipaensis. Next base: position 87,189,217 of record NC_142441.1, on the reverse strand, counting down.
GGTATCTTGAGCCCATGTCAACATTTACACCCTTATTTGGTTCAGGCCCAAAGACTTTTTCTTCATATTTCTTAGCTGGGGCCTTTTAACTAACATTTAAGGCCCAAAAGAGTTCATTTTTTTTCATTTTTCTTAACTTCATTCAGATCTGACACCCTAGTATTCATCTCCGTAATGTTTTTGTAACTGGACTAACTGAATCCGAAGGTTCTGGTGCCAAAGTAGTAGATCCCACAACTAAATTCTTTGGAGCACTTATCGATAGCTCACCACCATCGATGGTTGCCCAATCTCCTTCCTTGTATTGTATCCAAGGGCTGGCGGAACAAGATGATCCCAACTGAAGACTTCTCAGCTGGCATGCGATTTGTCTTCACTAGAAGTCCAGTCATTCCACATACAGTGAATCTAATCCTGTCTCTAGAACATGTTGAATTGATTTATGAGAGCACAGGACGGAAGTTCACCAAGTAGGGTGAAGATCTGAGCCACTATCAACCTTCATAAAGGAGTTGTCCTTCCACTTTGCAGAATTCTATCCATGTTAAGAAATAATAAGAACTCCATCATTGTTGCTAGAATCCGCCAGTTCACAGCATGCCCACATCGCACAAAGTCTATTACTTCGTTGAACACAGGCAACTGTTGATGCAGCGGCACGTTAAGCAACAAAATCCCCTTCAATGTCACTGACCTCACTATACGCTCATCGTTGTCGTTACAACCATCATGTTGTGGAACTTTATCGTGGCGGCAAAGAATTTGCAAAAATACTGGTTCTAACTTACAGAGAAAAATAAGGAAATGAAAAAGAAAAAGTGTCTTGAGGAAGAGGAAATGAGAATTTGTGCAACATGATTCGAAAAAAGCAACAACAGCAAGGAAGGATGGAGCCACAGAGAATTATTAAAGATTCGAAGAGGTTGAAGGGGTAAAGGGTGAAGGGATTGTAGGATATATAAAGAAGGTCATGGTGGTTGCGACAAAATGCAGTTATTTGAAAGAAGTGAGAGTAGTAAAATAGATATGGTGGAATAACGTGGACTACTTTACAATGAAAGTGGTGCTTGTTGTGTTGATGAGTGATAAAAGTAAAAAAAATTTATGAAAAAAAATGAAGAAAAAATAAAAAAATAGAGTATTTATGAAATTATTTTAATAGAATTAAGGCTTTATTAATTTTGTCTAACAATAATAATTTTTTATAGTTATTAAATTTATTTAGATTTTTTTAATTAATTTTATTAACACTAATTTTTTTATAATTAGAAATAGTTATTTATTCGTATAACAAAAATAAAAATATATACCGTACGTATGAAAACATTGAATTGCGTAACATTCTATACCAAGTGTGGATTCGTGTGAAAAAGCAAGTTGTTATTGGCCGAAATAGGAGGATTTCGTTTGCTTGATACCCCATTGAGATAACATGTGGGTTGGGATGATGGTGATGGATACTGTAATTCGATGGTGAATTGGAGATGAAGATTGAAAGGATGAAAGCGATTCTTGGGCCCCACGAAATTAAAGGCAGGCTTTGAGATTTCACCTACTCGTAAGTTGCAAGAAAGACAAAGATCATGCATGTTTCAATAACTTTTTAAGAGTTTAACCTTTTTCTTTGCTATTATTTATGTTGGTTATTTATTTAAGAAATTCACAACTAGAAAATGGATTAATACAGACAGATTTACAGACAGATTTAGTCTTTATTACAGACGGATTTTTGGTTATCGACGAAATTACTGACGGATTTTGTCTCTCTGTAAAAGTCCCGTCAGAAATTATTTACCGACGGATTTTTTTCCGTCGAAAAATTACAGACGGATTTTTACAAGTTACCGACGGATTTTCCCTCTGTAAATTTTCTATCCATTTCCCAAAGACGACGAACTTTCCGACGGATTTTCTGTCTGTAATTACAGACGAATTTTCAGACGGATTTTCCGTCTGCAATTACAGACAGATTTTTCGACGGATTTTCCGTCTGTAATTACAGACGGATTTTCCGTCTGTAATTTGCACTTTGGAAAATCATCCCACGTTCTGATTACAGACAGAAAATCCGTCTGTAAATCCGTCTGTAAGGTAAAATAGAATTTTTTTTATTTTTCTAATTGCAAAATAAACTTGTTTTCATACAAAATAAATATAAATTTAATACAAACTTTTATCTAATTTGTATTCGAATATTTATAATATTACAAAAAATAAATAAATTCATCGTATTATAAAACTAAAAGAAAATTATTATAAATAAGCAAGTCAATATAATTCAAAACATAAACAAAGTGTATTATCAACTATTTTTTTTTTGAAAGCAAAGCTCAACACAACGAAGGTGGAGCAAACAGGAACACAGCATAACTAAAAATAAATCTAAAAACTAATAGCTAAAAAAGTCGCACGAACCGATCCTCAGTCATCTCCGGACAAAGCCATCAACAACAAAAAGGATCTACACAACTCCACTCATTAGCACTAAGGAAGGTCATGTTGATGATTTCTTCAACGCCTTTGCTGGTATTCTGGAATATCCTCCTATTTCTTTCCAGCCAAATGTTCCAAAGGATCGCACAGAAGCTCCTCAATCGCTGTCTTTGGTTCACCTTACTCCGCGGTTCCTCTGTCCAGCTCAGAAAATGCTCTTTCATCGATCCTGGAAAGGACCAATGTCTGCCAAAAGCTGCTATCCAAGCATTCCACACCTGCGACGCAAAAGTACAGCCTAGAAACAAGTGATATACGTGCTCCACATCATTATTACACAGCACACAAACATTATCTTCCTGAGTAATGATACCAAACCGGCTTAGCCTTTCCTTTGTATTCACTCGGCCTATCAGCACGAACCAGGCAAAAAGCTCCACTCTTGGTGGAACCAAACCTTTCCAGATACTCCTAGTAAAACTGAAACTGGTTATCTCCTCTGGTAGCATTTCCTCCTGCCATACCTGCACAAACGATTTGGTTGAAAAAACACCTTGTCCATCATATTTCCACACCACTCTATCTTCTCTGTTTTGTACTAGCCTCACTGGTCTCAAAGCCTCATGCAACTGGTTTAGTAGTTCCAATTCCCATTGGAACAGCTCACGTCTCCATTGGAAGTTCCACACCCACTCTAACCCATCCCAAAACCCACAAGCCCCAATAACAGAACCCTCCTGGTTTGAAACAGAGAAGAGCCTCGGAAATCGATCTTTTAGAGCTCCACCTAGAAGCCAGACATCCTCCCAGAACCTAGTTCGTTGCCCATCACCTACCTCCAATGACAAGCCTGTGATCAACTTATCCCAAGTTGTTGGTTCGTGATATTTACTTGGCAAATATCCTTCCATGGGCCTCCTCTAGTAGACAGAATTTGAGTTGAGAGTAGTTCATTTGAGTTCAGATTGTGACACGAACACACTACCTTCTTCCACAACGGGCACTCTTCCTTAGCAAACCGCCACCACCACTTAAATAATAGAGCAGTGTTCCGAATCAAAGCGTCCCCAACGCCCAACCCACCTAGCTTCTTAGGAGCTTGCACCACTTCCCATCTTACCAGAGCCATGCCATCCCGACCATCTTCCTTACACCACAGGAACCGCCTTTGTAATGATATCAGCTTCTCAGCAACTACTTTTGGCATCTTGAACAGACTCAAGTAATACACCGGCAAGCTATTTAAGACTGATTTGATAAGCACCAATTTTCCAGCTTTATTCAGCACTTTAGCTTTCCACAGACTGAGCTTCTCCTCCACTTTGTCTATTATAGGCTGCCAAGTCTTCACCAACCTTGGATTTGCACCTAACGGGATTCCAAGATATTTAACTGGAAGAATGTCTCGCTTACACCCCAGCAAATTGCACATACGCTGGGCCCACTGCTCATCACAATTGATTGGAATCAGGCTGGATTTATCGAAATTGATAGTAAGACCTGACATCAACTCAAAGCACCTCAGCAGCCTCCTGTAGTTCCTTATAGTCTCCTCTTCTGGTGGGCAGAAAAGTATAGTATCATCTGCAAATTGAAGGTGTGACAATACTATACTGTCTCTGCCAACCAATAGAGGTGATATCCGTCTGTTTCTAACTGCCTCTCCAATCATACGATGCAACACATCCACAACTAGAACAAACAAGAAAGGTGAAAGGGGGTCACCTTGTCTCAGTCCTCGTTCCATCTTGAACGGCTTGGAAGGCGAGCCGTTTATCAGAATCGACATAGAAGCAGTGGTTACACACTCCATAATCCATGCTCTCCACTTCTGGCCAAAGCCCATCTTCTGCAGCACAATGTCCACGAAGCTCCATTTAACCCTATCATAGGCCTTTTGGAAATCCAGTTTGATTAAAGCTGCCTCCTTTTTCCTCACTTTGAGCCAGTTCACCGTTTCACATGCAATTAGTGCCCCATCATGTATTTTCCTTCCCTGAACAAATGCACTCTGAGTCTCCCCTATTAATGCCGGCATCACTGATCTCATTCTCCTAACAAGGACTTTGGATATAACCTTGTACACGCATCCCACCATACTGATAGGTCGCAAGTCTTTAATTTCCTCTGCACCAATGAACTTAGGAGCTAGTGCCACCCAAGTGATATTGCACTCCACCGGAAGCTTGGATGTCTGAAAGAACCCCATCACTGCTGCCGTGAACTCTGCCCCAATCTCATCCCAGCATCTCTTGATGAAATTCATGTTGTATCCATCACACCCTGGTGCCTTAGATGACTCACAGTCCTATACTGCCTCTCTGATTTCCTCAGCCGATGGTAACACTTCTAAAGTCACCGCATCATGGTCGTCTATTCTCTCCACCAACCCATCCCTGAAGCTCACCTTGGGAGACCTTTCTTGATGATATAAGTCTCTGTAGAAATCTCTGATAGCAATCTTTATTCTAGCTTGGTTCCGGACCCTTCTACCATCAATTACCAATGCATCAATCCAATTATTCCGTCTTCTTGCTGATGCGATGTTGTGAAAGTACCTTGTATTTTTGTCCATATCCTTTGCATGTCGAGACCGAGACATCTGTTTCCAATGTACCTCCTTTCTCACGTACCATCTCTCGCAGCAAGTGACCAGAGCCTTTCTTCTGGCCTCCATTGTTCCATCATACACCCCATTACTAACCATATCATCAAGTCTCTTGATTTTATCCTCAAACTTTGCAATCTTCTTGTCCATCTCACCAAAGTTGTCCTTATGCCATCTCCCTAGTGGAACAGCCAAAGCATTCAGTTTATCTGTGAAAGGCTTGTCCCCCAGCCCTCTCCACTCTTCCTTCACCATTCTGAGGAAGCCCTCATGTGTGAACCACGAGTCCAGGCTTCTGAACGGCCTTGGACCACACGACAACTTCCTGTCCTCCAATATTATAGGACAATGATCTGACAAGCCCCTTGGCCCACCTCGTAGCCGAGACTCTGGGAACTCTTCTAACCACTCAAGATTTAGCAGGACCCTATCTATCCGGCTACAAGAACGTCCCCTGAACCATGTAAACTTGTGGTCAGAAAGCGGCATATCCACTAAGTTCATATCTTGTATCCAGCTCTTGAAATCTTCCGCAGACCGAGTCAAGCTAGTACCACCTTTCCTTTCCCCTTCATGCACTATTTCATTAAAGTCTCCCAGAAAGCAACAAGGGGTTTGACATAACCCAGCTATATAACTCAGCTCTTCCCAGACATGAATCTTCTCTGCTCTAGTTTGTGCTCCGTAGACCAAGATAAAAGAACAATTGAACCGTCTCTTTAACATTACTCCTTCAACACACACCCACCTCTCCCCTTTGTAGCAGTTATTCATACTAAAAACCAGATCATTCCAAATTAACAACAGTCCACCGGAAGCACCATCAGATCCTACATATTCCCATCCTAAGCCGTCATTCCCCCAGATTCTTGTAACGTCAAATCTCGTCACAATCTGCTTCTTGGTCTCAATTAATCCAATCATGTCTAACTTATGTGTATTCCTAAGATCCTTCACCATTCGCAACTTCCCATCACCTCGTAGCCCCCTAACATTCCATGAACTAACAATCATTTATAAAATTTTTACACACCTTTTTTTTGTTTTTTGGTCTGCACCGTCTCAGCTTCTCCTTTTGCTTTGCCACTCTTCTTTTACGATCTATTTCTTCATTCTGCTCTCGGAGAATTTCCATAATATCCACATCCTCCTCTTGCAGTTCCGCCCCAGATTCTTTACCCAGCTCCCAGGTCCTTTGGTTTTCCAGAGCCTGCTCCGCTATCCTTGAAGGCTCACCATCACCATCCTGTTCTTCATTTTCCAGGTCCTTTTTTCCGCTAGTCCACCGTTCAATACGATAGTCCAACCCTTGGGAAATCCCTTTTCGGTTTTTTTGTGTAAGACCCTGGCCACCATCAGGTCCCAGGATACGTGCCCCATCCTTGTCTTCCAGGTTCCAGCGACTCTGCGATGCACCTCCTTCAAGCACCATGGCCCCTCCTTCCTCGATCCACTCATCACCTTCAGCCCTCTCTCTGCCACCAGCGTTCTGGTTATCCGGCACCCCAGCCGTCTCACCCTCCGCTCTGTCTATACCGAGTTCATCTTCGCCAGCAACCACACTGCCATTGTCTTCTACCGCCAGCACGTCGTCGGCTCGGGTTCGGTCATCCCCTTCGGGCCCCCGGTTCCGTTGGTCGACGTCTAGGTTAAGCCCCTGCCTTAGTCCCTTGCCCGCGCCATCTGCAGCTTCGTAATCGTCCGGCTTGGGTGCGTTACCTTCCCACTCCTCAGCGTTAGCTTCAAACCTTCCTGCCCTAGCCTCTCGAATCCCTTTTCGACCCGACCCATCAACATCAGGCCCTACCCATGTCTCTAGTCCAGCTGAGTTCATCAGGCCCGTTATGTGCAACCTTTCCCCGTGTATCTCTCTATTAGCACTGGCCCATTCCTTTGTTAAACAAACAAGACTCCCCCCCTTGTGAGACTTTGAGTAACCGGTCACAGGCCTGGGTTTGAATCCCTTTTTTTGTTTTTGTATTTCTTCATTAACGGGCCCCTGTTCCAGTCCATTAAGAGCGCAAGACACGGTCCTCTCTGAGTCAGCCCTGCTGCTTTGAGCATTACTCCCCCCGAGATGAAGATCAGCGTGATTCTCTCCCCTAATGGCTTGGTGCGTTACGATCTCCCCATAATTGCGATATCCACGGTCATTAATCCATTCATTCAAAAATTCGTCTGTAATTACTGTTCTACCCCTTCCATCATCTTCTTCCCTAGGCACCTGTAACACCAGCTCTTCGTCATGGATTCTCGTACGCCCTGATTCCGTTTCCTGCCTCAGCCCTGTTGTCAGTCCTAATTTCTTGCGTGTGCCATTCTGATCCAATAATGCACTACCTTCTTCTTCTCCACCTTTCTCCATGCACGCTAAATTAAACGCGTCATGCCCAATCTCTTTAACCAGAATCTCAAAAACCTCCGTTCCATCAGTGATATGAATTGATTCCTGAATGATCTCCTTCACACAGGTATCAATCTGCACCCGTCCAACCGTGAAAGAGCTACACAATTCAGTTCCTCTATCACAGGTGATCACATCACCCCATAGGCCTCCTATCGTTCTAAACGTGTCCACTGACCAGACGTGCAAAGGAACGCCAAAACATTCTAGCCACACTCTCCGGTTATCACTATGCTTCGACTCCTCCCACCTCCGTACACTATGAAACAATTGGAGTAGCCTATTCATATTAACCGTGTATGTTTCTTCCGCAGTCCGTACACTATCAAAAGTGATAAGAGCTTTGTATGAACCCATCTCCCGGATTTGAATTACATTAGGTAAGTTCTTAGCGACCATCTTCTTCATAGACTCAACGTTAATAGGCATTGCCATGCCCACTACGAGACTCCTTTGTAGCCATTCTAGATTTCCTGATACCACTGCTACCTCCACGTTTTTTACTTGTCTATTCTCATGTGGCCCCTCCTCCAACCCCTTCTTACGTGCTTCCTGTCCAGCCAGCAAATCATTCTGCACTACAGCTCGACTTATCTGCAATGTTCTGGGGTTTTTCGTAACATCTCCTCTACTTCTCATGGTCATGTTCTGGGGTTCCAGCGTTCTTCTATACTTGGCCTCCCCCACAAACAACACCTTACCTCGTAATCGCATCCGATTCATTTCCGCTATAGCTTTCAACGCCCCTCCTTTTGTTGTGTATCGAATGAACGCAAACATGTATATATTCGTACCTTTATTTTTTCGCGTTAAATATATATCAATGATGCGTCCCGTCCAGTTGAACAAGTGGAATAACTCTCTTTTTGATATGTCGCCTGGAAGGTTACTCACGAAGATTGAGAAAGATTCATGCTCTAGCCTCCGATACTCTTCTCGATTCCAAACCCGAGGATCCTTTCCTGAGTTCCTAGATCTATCCCTCCCGGTGTTTCCCACCCACACTCTCTCTCGCTCTCTCGCTCTCATTTTTTTAACCGTTTTTTGCGTTTTTTGCGTTTTTTGTGTATTATCAACTATAATCCTCAGTATATTGGTCAACCATACTAAATTTTACACAATTTTACATATATTACAGAAAGATTAACTGAATTCTTTCTTAAAAAATGGACATGAATCAGCATCCATCAGCCATATGTGCATGAATCCTTCTTGAACCTGATATGGACTTGAATCAGCATCCATCATTAATTCATTTCTTTCCATCCTCTATATATCATTTTTAATCAAAACAAATAAACCAAAGTTCTTACAAGTTCAAGAAGGAGATTTCCGTTCATCTGCTCCAAGCTTCTCACCTGTATATTGTAAAATTTAATTAACACCAACAATAATCATTCATCAAAGAAATAACTAAAGCAATATTATTATTATGTGATTGACCACAATTACTGCTCACCTTTTTTCTACAGGTTTCAGTTCGAGTTCTGATCACATGGAACTGTGAAAAACAACCGAAGAATTTAAAATTATATGCCATATTAATCTAAATCCTACAGGATAAGAAATCTTTAGATATGAAACACAGATTATGCAGCTGAATCTCCAATATATAACTTATATATTGTTTTTTAAAAAATGAGATAAATCAAAATAGTGTATTGTTGTTTAATTTGCTTTTAAACTTGAATTTTGACTCTTTCTAAACGTAAGTTCTGTGTGAAGAGCATTTTTCTTGGTCAAAGTGATTCTGGCAACCAAAAACAAATAAGCAAGTTTAGATCTTGCAAATAATTATAGATTTCTTCTTAGCAGATATTAATGAGACATACTTAAACTAAAGCAATTTGCAATGCAAAAGACATACTTAAACTATATAATTGCAAGTTTCTTTTCTTTTCTTCCCCCAATTTGATTACTCTGTTTCCACTTTCCAATTTCTTTTTCTCTTTATGATAAATTTTAACCTCATTTAACTTCATTTGCTGACGTCAAATAAGTGCTGATTAAAAAACTAAATAGCTCTTAGTCTACTATGAATGCTGCTATTTTTATATCCGAATAAATAATGTCACTACTGCTTGATCACATAAATTGTTCATCTGGTAACTACTTGATTAGATTATTTCTTTGGTGATAAAGTAAGAAAGAACATCCATAAGGTATTAGGCAAAAAAGGGTATGCAAAGGAAGCACTTAAAAACCTGATCTACCATGACTGGATGCCATTCAACTTAATTTTCGGTAGATGCTTTTTGTTATAAATCTAAAGAACCAATAGGAAGTGGTGGCCAACCTATCTATCTTCCAAAAAATGATAATAAAATAATGAAACCAAAGAACCATGACCAAAGGAAAGCTTTTTGACTTAAAAAATAAGAAAGCAACATGGAAAAGATAATGCCCGGTGACTTTAATTTAAGCACATATTCTCCAATTCACAAAAACAATCATGCCTAATATACTCACTGCAATCACGTTAGATTTAATTAATCAGAACATGAAAAACAAGATGAATATTACATACTCTGGCATGAATGAACTCCTCAACTCGACCAGTGGCGAACCGGCCAAGAAGGCATGGACCCTGACCGTGCTTTGACATGCTCTCAAAAGTTTGGATTTCATCCTCAACATCCCTGTTGAAGAAAACCTCAACACCTTCGCCGTATAATCGGACTAGAACCCTTCTGAGATGGCCATCACTTTTGGCTGGCCAGTTTATCTCGAAAACCTCATTAGTCATTGCTCCCTTCAAAGGTTTGACCTGCAAGAAACTCACATCGATGACATCCCCCAAATCTGCAGCCACTGTGGCAAGAATCTCCATAATCTCTTCATGAGATGCAAAGTCTTTCAGCAATTCAACTATTTTTATTACCATCTCTGCTGAACAACCAATCAATACCAAAGATTTGTCTGGATCAAAAACAGAGGAAATTAGAACAGATAACTAACTTCTTTCTATGCATGCACCACAAAGACCCTTGAGAAACAGAATTGACGATCTAGTGTGAAATTCGCACTGCTTAATGTAGAAAAATATAGAATTGAGATTTTAACAATTCACCTAATACAAAGAAATTCAGAGCTAAATTCGCTGGTATAAGAACCCCCATGCACCATGAGAAACAGAGATTAGATGTCAGTTTATTTTCACACCAAATATCTCAAAAAGAAGTTACTTTTAACTACATAAAACACTTAATTAGATGTCAGTTTAAAAAATAATTTTACACAAAATTTACAGAATCAAGCTCTTTAACAAGAACGCTGCTAACCCGGCCCGACCTAGCTTAAGTCCCATGAAGAGGGTTGATCCCTTAGCAAATGTTTTTTCTATTCCCTGGATTCATTGATTAAGGAACCAAGATATTTATCACCTTACCAATCCCACATTAGTATTCTCTTATTCTATCAAATCCAATCTTTTACCCAAACCATTCAAGTAGCAAGCATGAACACAACTACTTTTACAAATGTAGCAAAACATGACTGAATATCTGATTATAGTTTCTACATATTAGCAAAGTCATTACCTTCATAGTTGTGACATTATATGTAGAAACACCAGTTATTGGAGTGGAACTTTTGTTTTCAGCCGTATAAAATGCGAGGGCACTTTCTCCAGGCTTGACTCTTACCTATTAGAATAATCAAATAATGCTACATTACCAATCTAGCAAGTGTTAACCGTAAATGCAACTAGAACCAGATCAGAAAATACTATATCAGTCTCTATAGAAATTAAATTGAGACAACCAAGCTTTTTTATTTAATATGATAATCAACAGTTCTCTCCAAGCTAGCAGAATGGAACTTTAATAGAATAATATAATATAAGTAAACTTAATGGTTCCAAGAAATTATAAGTAAAAGTTCCTCAATGAATACTTGCACAAGTTATAATTCTATTTCCTGATGGAAATACAGCATACATCCAGTAAGGTGTTAAGTAAAGAAAAACCTCTCTTTGAGTAGGAGTAAACTTCCATGGCATGCCATCAGCAATATCAGCATTGAATTGCACTATAATTTCCCTGATAAAAATATAGTAACTCATCAAACTAGCAGTCTATTACAACCGTATCAAAGTCAACTTCTAAAACGAAGAGCCTAATTGAGGTTTATTGACTAATGCCTTGTAAGCATATCACTTATTGAATCATTATTCACTTGTCCCTTGACAAAACCAAATGTGAAGTCCCAAGGCTGATATAGCAAGTTTAGTGCAATGTACCAAATATATCATAGGGCTTAAGAAATATAGTAGAGTTTATTTCCTTTGGTCTTGGAATTGTTCAATTTCTCTCAGTAGCTTATAGCAATGATTCTCATAGTAACCCCATTTGATCTGTTTAAATTTTTCAACACTCCAAACTTCAATGCTTACCTTGGTATAAATTTTTAATCAAATCAAAGATCATAACTTATAAGTCCTTAAATTACAATATTTCTAAGCACTTCCAGTGACTGAAATTTATCAGCATCTCTCTGATGAGTGTTTATGTTCCTCAAAATTCGCTTTTCATCCGCGAGACTCATGGTTCCGTGTCGCATCAATGAATTCAGATTCTATACAATGTACATTATTATCAAGTGCAAGATGTAAATAGAGATTAATCACAGCACAATATATATCCTACTAAAGTTCTAAGCTCTTACATAGTTATCAATCTCTTCTTCCGTGAAGCATTTCTCCTTCTTAGATCTTCTCCTAGGTGCATTGTTCATGAAACACAATTCATCAAGAACCACATACAAGTTACTTAGTATCTTCCCTTTTCGCGCGATGCGGCGTCTCCATTCCATTTTCCAGTAGTATGAGCTTCTCATCCCAGACGCAACATAGTCCTTTTCTGACTGTTAACAAAAAAACATAACATCATTATATTATTCTCTGTCTTCTATATCAAAATTGAAGGCTGAAATCAATACTTACAATTTTCTCTTTGATTTTATCACGAATGTCTCGGTTCATTTTCTCCACCGTGAGCTCTTGTTTCTTGATTTGAGATATTGAATCAGGCTTTGATGATGGCCAAAGCTTCAGAAAATAGAACTGATGAACTAGTTTTGGGACTTCATCATCCTCTTCATCATCCTCTTATAAACTCTGTACCTTCATAGCCATCTTTGTTTTCTGGTCCAACCAAAGAGAAACCATTGATGGCATAAGCACCATAGAGAAGACACTATGTGCTCCAATTTGTGTTTCACGGTCTGGATGAGCCATGGCCACAAGCAATTGATGGAACAAGGCATCAGAGAAAGCCAGGAATAAGTCCAGGAAACACCCTATGTCTTTAGATAAATGAATAAAGCTGAATAGGTAGAAATGTTATTTCCAGTCTATGTAGGAATGCTTGCCTTCTTCTGATATGACACATTAGGGACAGAACTGATTAATTTTGTAATTCGATAGACAGCAGAGATTGTTGTTCTGGCTAGGAGGGTAGAAGTAGAAATATTCTCTAAGAAACACTACCCTATAGTAAAAGAAATTGAGTAAACTAATATCACAGCATACGAAACTCAAGTTCCTATAGTAAAAGAAATGATGAATGAAAACACAAAAATCAGCACTGAATATCAGTAGCAACAAAGCATAGAATTCAGGGTTAGTTGAAGAACCTGGCATGTTTGAGACAAAGCCACCTCTGTTCTCAATGCTGCCCCACTCAGTATTAGGTTCATGGTCAGTAGTCATCTCTACAGCCTCCCCTCCCCTTGACAGAACTTGCAGCATAAAAATAATTAATTAAGAGTGAAATAGCAAGAATAAAGATACATATTACTACTTATGTACACATAAAAGAAAAGCAACAAACATTTGATGTGCATGTTAGGTCAAACCAACAAATAAGCAAACCATCGAACACTTGGTGTGCACAGCGAAATTCATAGAGGGGAGGGAAGAAGAAAAAGAAAAACTCACAAGTGTTTCTCTAAATTCTGTTTGTTCAGCAATCCAAATTAACAATCTAAACATTTTTCAGCTATTCAGAATCAAAACCTAATCTAATCCTATTTTAACAACCGAAAAATCCACTAATCAGAAAACAAATCTAACTAAACTAATTACTAAAATCAAACTAACTAAACGAAATTAATTGAACTCAACAGAAATTAAAAGAATTTTGAAAACAAAACCTGGAAGCAGAAACAATCAAACTAACTAAACAAAATTAATTGAACTCTCTACGGTTCGAACAGGGGGAAAGAGAAAGGTGGAACCGCGGCTGACGGTGGAACCGATTTTGGTCACCACGGAGCTAGGGCTTGCGCAAAGGTAGCCGCAGCATTGACTGGAGGAGATGATGGAGAAGAAGGAGAAGAAGAAGAGGAGAAGAAGAGGAGAAGAAGGAGAAGGTAGCTGCGGCGGTTAGGGTAGCCGGCGGTGGTGCTGTGGGTGAGGAAAGGAGAAGAAGAAGCTGGTTGACGGAGAAGAAGAAGCTGGGTTGAGCTCGTTTGATTTGGTGCTGTAAATGAATAGAGTTTGGGGCTTTGGGCACAATCGATCATAAAACGCAGAATATAACATTTCCGATGGAAAATTTTAAATTACAGACGGATTTTCCGTCTGTAATAATTTAATAAAATGCACCGTTTTGTTTACTTAATTACAGATGAATTTTCCGTCTATAACCATTTTTTACTGAAAAAAAAATAATTTTTCCGACGGAATTATCGACGGATTCTCTTTTCTGTTTGTAATTTACGCTAATCCTTTTTTTTGGTTTTCCGACAAAAAATCCCTCTGAAATTCCGTCTGTATTTTCGTGGGATAAAATTCGTCGAAAATATCCGTCTGTAATAACTAGTTTTCTAATAGTGACTAAATACTAAATTGGTACCGGAAAGATTTTGATACTAATAAAATAGTATCTGATTTTTGTTATTGACAAAATAGATTTTAAAATTTGATAAAATCATACAACCGTAAAAAAATGACGTCACAGTGAACAGAAAACGCCGATAAAGCCGTCGAAAGAGAACTCCGATGACGTTTCCGGCGACCTTCTTCTTCGTGTTTGCTGCTGCTTCTTTTTCAACACGTTGCTGCATCCCCTTCCGTCATGGCAGCTGAAGAAGAAGACAGCCATGGCACGCCACTGCACCTCGCCGTGTTCTTTGTATTCGTCACTTCTTCTTCTTCTTCAACACGTTGCTGCGTCCCCTTCCACCATGATAGTATCTCGCCGCATTCTCGTGTTCGCCAATTCTTCTTCTTCAATACATCGTTGTGTCCCTTTCGCCTCTTTTCCGCCATGACAGCACCTTGTTGTTGCGTCCCTTCTGCGTCCCCTCCACCATGGTAGTCCCTTCCACGTCCTCTCTACCATGGTAGCACGTCGCCATTGCATTCGCTTCTGACATGGCAAAAGAAGCTTCTTCTTCTTCAGCACGCCGTTGCATTCCTTCCGCAGTCTCTCCGCCATGGCAGCACTTCGCCGCTGAAGAAACATCGCCGGAGCTCTCTGCCATCGTCGCAGCTCTCTTCCGACGACTATGTTAGCGTTTTTCGTTCACTATGACGTCATCCTTTCACGGTTGGGTGATTTTGTCAAATTTTAAAATCTTTCAAGAGTTATTTTGTCAATAACAAAAATCAGGTATCATTTTATCGTCAGAATCTTTCGAGTACCGATTTAATATTTATCTCTTTATTTAAGTTACAAAAGTTTTCCGTTTTGTAAAATATAGAGATAAAGGAAACTAGGGAATAGGGATTGGTATAGCTAACTTGAGCCTTTCGAGTCCATATTTATATATCCTTATTAGATTCATAATTTAAACGGAGATTCAAAGCAAAGATATTTAAAATATTTTTAAATAAAGATATTTGATCTCGTCTATTGAATAAATTATCATATATTAGATTTTTGATACATGACATAAATTAAAAATAATTTTTTTTATTAAAAAGTGTTATTATATTCTTGAAATCGTTACTTTGACTCTAATACTAATTTTTTAATTTGTATGAAATTTAAGTTTTTAACAAAAAATTTATTAGAAGATTATTTTATTTTTTATTATTTTTTATAAATTTTATAATGTTATTTTTTTGTGTTTATTTTATTGTTATTTTGATATTTTTTATTTTGTAAATTTAATAAATTTTTACAAAAGTTGAGTTTTTATTTACTATTTTTATAATTTTTTAATATTTTTTATTTTTTCTGATTTTTGAAGATTTATATTTTAATTTATTAAATCTTATTGTTAATTGTTCTATTTTTAGTTTATTAATTCTTATTTATTTTTAAATTTTTTGAATAAAATTTATTGTGAAATTGAGGTTTTAAAAAAATTATTTTATAAAAATTTAAAAAGTTCAGTGTCGTTTGAATTAATATTAGTTAAAATCATTAATATAATTATTTTTTCTCTTAGATCTTTAATTTTATTCATAATTTATATTTTTATTATTAATTTATATTTTTTAGAATATATTTTTTAACTGTGACCAAATAAATAACTTTAAAAAATATATTTATACGCAGGGGCGGAACTACTCATACATAAAGGGGAGCAGGACTTTTTTATATAAATAAGTAAATAAAAAATATTAATTTTCATAATACGCATGCAGAGAAAGCTTTACGAAAATGCGCAGGCGCAGGGCCATTTCATAGAAAGCACCCGCGAAATGGATTTAGTCGTCATCTTAGTAAGGGCGCACGCGAATTGAAACTGACAGGAGTAGAACCATGTCTGGCCCAACGCCAGCGAAATGGATACTTTTGGTGGGGCTACCATGACATGGAGTCTATATCATGTATACTTAACACGAAATGGTACACTTAAGGTGTACTGCATGCGAAATTGGTTCCGAATTTTCCTATATAAATGTTTGTGCCAATGAGAAATTTTTTCAAAAATAAAATAAAAAAATTATTATTTTTCTATACCTGATTTTTTAACTTTAATTTCTCAAATACATTTTTTTGGCATTTAGGGCAAGTTTGCCACACCCTGGCAAACTTCTATATTTTTATAGAATTCGTCCTATACCCCGACGAACTTCAATATCCTTCTTAAAAAATATGAGATTGGGTGAGAAAAAAAGGTTGGAAGGTTAACAATAGCAACCATTATGATCGTGTCCAGAGTATATAGGAGTACACAAGAGTACGGAAATAAGTTGTATTTTTTTGGAAAATATTAATTTTTTTAATTTATAATTAAAAAAATCCTTGTTGAATATGGCTTATTTTGATGTATCTGTGTATTTCTGGAGACGATGATAATGGCTTAAAAATTAGAATTTTAAAAAATTTGGGCGGAGTTCGCCGAGGGTGTGGCGAACTCTATAAAATTATAAAAGTTTGCCAGGAGTTGGGCGAACTTGTAACACCTCGATTCTCCACAGAGTTATTCTTAGAAATTCTGTGATGAGAAATTCGATAAATATCTGAGAATCACCTCATCATAAAATAATAAGACAGATTTAGACTTGATAAGAAAAAAGAATAGATATATCATGTGAGATGAAAGCATGTCCTAAACCAAAAACCGTATCGATCACGATGAATTTGACCATCGAGTTAAATTCATCTATGAAATCTTTACTACTAGTTTTTCTTGACTGAATTAGCTTAGTAGAAAATTCTACTCTTGATCTAAAAATGAGATACTCTCTGCGGCTAATATCTCAATTGACGGTTGTTCAAATCGATACGGTTTGAAAATGGCAATCTTACGGTTTAGTTATTAAACCGTTTTCTTTTCCCTATTTCGCAATTTGGTCAAAGCTTTAAAGAAGCTATCTTCAATCTAAATTCGTGAAGCCTCTAGAAAGATTATCTAGAAGAAAAATAAAGAACCAAAACACTTAGCCTAATTAAAATCTAATCGAACTTAAACCGAATCAATTTTTTCTTAACCAAACTACTCTCTCTAGATTAGCCACATAACCACAATTAAACCACTCCCTGCATTCTCTTTTTCCGGCCAAACCTCAGTCACAACTTAGTTAAAAGTGATGAATCATTAGGAAGCAATTAATAAAGATACACATGCCATTAAACAAGTGTCATCCTTCCTTGATTTGGTGGCAACATACCACACCCTTCACCACACTATAAATAGACATGCTCACCCTTATTTCTGAAGCTTTAACAAGAGAACAAGAGAGGGAGGATAATTTGAGATATTAAAAGCTAAAAAGGAAGAGTGATTGGAGGAGAGAACAACCGAGGAGATTGAGAACTTAGAGCCCAACTTTCTAGCCTCCATCAAACCTTCATCAAGCTACGAATGTGATCTTCACCTCACCATCATGTTCCTAGGAGTTCTTTGAGTGTGATCTTCTTTGTCAACCTCCTTTAAGGCTTTCCAAAATCCCAGCTCAAGGAGGAGCCTTGATCGAAGAGATAACGAAAAAGCTAGAACCAATTTCTTGAGCAAGGGTGAACTCCATCGAGATAGGGGTTAGGCTAATATAATTATGTGTTTGTGTTTATGTGAATGATGATTGTTGATGATGTAATCAATAATTGTTTTTAGCTATGATGTTGGATTATGTATGATAATGATGAAGATGTTTGATGTGCCAGCATGCAAAATTTTATTGTAATGGTATGCTCTTGAATGAATATATGATGTATGAATGATCAAGTTGACAAGAACTGGCTTGAATTGGACGACACTTGATATATGAGTAAGTCTAGACAAGTGATGAGTCCATATTTGACGACACTTTTTGGCTTGAATTGGACGAATTTCATCACATAAACTCACACTTAATCACCAAAATAGCATACTTTTGTGATTTCTCTCTAAATTGGACCTAAATGTGAAAACATGCATTTTGGTACTTAATTTGATCATTTTAATTCCATTTTTATGTCATTCAATACCGTGATATATTTTGTGAGTGATTTCATATCCAATAGGCAAGAACGGCTAGGCAAAAGTGGAAGGAAGCATGCAAAAAGGGAGAACACATGAAGAAAAACAAGGAGAAGCACACAATCAAGTGTGCGCATGCACAACATTCTGTGCGTACGCACAAGCGCACCAATCAGCAAGTGTGCCTATGCACAACACCCTGTGCGTACGCACAAGTCCCTGCGCGTGACTTCATTAAAATGTCACGTGGCTCACGATTTTGGGGCTTTCTTGGCCAAATTTTGGACTTCCTGAAGCTGAATCAAAGTGCTATATGAAGGGGACATCACCACATATCAAAGCATTAGTTTAGGAGGCCTCATCTTCATACATTACATAGATAATTAGGAACAGGAGTAGTGTAGTATAGGAAATGCTCAATTAGGGTTTTACTAAATTTTCATTGTAGCATTTTATAGTTTTGATTTTGGTCTTGGATTTTGCTTATCATCATTCTAAGTACTCTATAATCTTTTCTTTAATTACATTACCCTTGCTATATTTTCTTTTGTTTCAAGTTACTTTATTAATATATACAATTTTGATTTCTTGAATCTTTTGTTTATGAATTTAGTGTTTTATGGTTTATATTTGCTTGATTGCATGTTTATTGTTGATATTGTAAATAGTTTGATTATAGTTTTTATTTTCCTTTGCAATTTCCTATGTTTTGGTTTTATGCCCACCAAGTGTTTGTGAAAATATTACTTAGTAATTTTGAGTAGATTTTCACACCTTGCCTTGGAAAATGAGTTCCTAGAATACTAGAGTCATAATGTCCGACATTTAGTGGTAATTCTTGGATAGTTAGTTGGCTCTTATTTCCATTGACGCTAGCTTTTTACCAAGTTAATTGGTAAGTTAGTTAGGACTTATGGATTAAGGTCAATTATGCTTGCTTTACTTACTCATCAATGTTAGGGGTTGACGAAGCGAGATTGACTCATCATAATTGCCATAGTTGTGGTTATGCCGATGATAGGATTCCTTAACTCTCATTCCTAACTCAAGGCTCTTTATGCATTTATAGCATTTTCACTAGTTTTGATCTTGTTTTCTTTTTAATTGCATTAATTTCCTTCTTGGTCATTTGTTAGTTCTTTTATTTCTTAGTTCTTTTAATCTTTCGTTCCTTGATTAAAAACCCCCTTTTCCTCACAACCAAGAAAGTGACATCTTAATTGCATTTTTCGAGGGAGACGTCTCGAGGTTTCTTACTGGTGCACAAATTGTGAATCACACTTTTCACAACTCGTACCACTGACCAGCAAGTGCACTGGGTCGTCCAAGTAATACCTCACGTGAGTAAGGGTCGAATCCCACGGAGATTGTTGGTTTGAAGCAATCTATGGTTATCTTGTAAATCTTAGTCAGGAAGTCAATTATGTTTATCAGTTGAGTTGCGAATAAAAAAGAGAGCATGGATTAAAGGTTACTTGTTATGCAGTAATGGAGAATATGTTGGAGTTTTGGAGATGCTTTGTCTTCTGAATCTCTGCTTTCCTCTGTCTTCTTGTTCACGCACGCGCGTCCTCCTATGGCAAGCTGTATGTAGGGGTTCACCGTCGTCAATGGCTATATCCCATCCTCTCAGTGAAGAATATGCTCACATGCTTTGTCACAGCACGACTAATCATCTGTCGGTTCTCGATCATACTGGAATAGGATTCTTCGTCCTATTGCGTCTATCACTAACGCCCAGCACTTGCGAGTTTGAAGCTCGTCACAGTCATTCAATCATTGAATCCTACTCGGAATACCACAGACAAGGTTTAGACCTTCCGGATTCTCATGAATGCCGCCATCAGTTCTAGCTTATACCACGGAGATTCTGATTAAGGAATCTAAGAGATACTCATTCAATCGTATATAGAACGGAGGTGGTTGTCAGGCACACGTTCATGGTTTGAGGAAGGTGATGAGTGTCACAGATCATCACCTCCAACACAGTTAAGCGCGAATGAACATCTTAGATAGGAACAAGCGTGTTTGAATGGAAAACAGAAATACTTGCATTAATTTATTGAGACACAGCAGAGCTCCTCACCCCCAACAATGGAGTTTAGAGACTCATGCCGTCAAAGAGTACAAAGTTTAGATCTAAAATGTCATGAGATTCAAAATAAGTCTCTAAAAGTTGTTTAAATACTAAACTAGTAGCCTAGGTTTACGGAAAATGAGTAAACTATAGCAGATGGTATAGAGATCCACTTCTGGGGCCCACTTGGTGTGTGCTGGGGCTGAGATTTAAGCAATTCACGTGCATAAGGCCATTTTGGGCGTTCAACGCCAGGTTTGGATCCATTTCTGGCATTGAACCCCAACTTTCAATCCTTTTCTGGCGCTGGATGCCAGAATTGGGCAAAGAACTGGCGTTGAACGCCAGTTTACGTCATCTATCCTTGAGCAAAGTATAGACTATTAAATATTGATGGAAAGCCCTGGATGTCTACTTTCCAACGCAATTAAAAGCACGCCATTTCGAGTTCTGTAGCTCCAGAAAATCCACTTTGAGTGCAGGGAGGTCAGAATCCAACAGCATCAGCAGTCCTTTTTCAGCCTGAATCAGATTTTTGCTCAGCTACCTCAATTTCAGCCAGAAAAATGCCTGAAATTACAGAAAAATACACAACTCATAGTAAAGTCCAAAAATATGAATTTTTCCTAAAAACTAATGAAAATAAACTAAAAACTAACTAAAACATACTAAAAGCTATATGAAATTAACCCCAAAAAGCGTATAAAATATCCGCTCATCACAACACCAAACTTAAACTGTTGCTTGTCCTCAAGCAACTAGACAAATAAAATAGAAGACTAATGGGTTGAGAAGCAATAATATCTCAGAGTTTTTGAGTGAAGCTCAGATTCTAATTAGATGAGCGGGACTAGTAGCTTTTTGCTTTTGAACAGTTTTGGCATCTCACTTTATCTATTGAAGCTCAGAGTGATTGGCATCTATAGGAACTTAGAATTCAGATAGTGTTATTGATTCTCCTATTTCAGTGTGATGATTCTTGAACACAGCTATTTTATGAGTCTTGGCCGTGGCCCTAAGCACTTTGTTTTCCAATATTACCACCGGATACATAAATGCCACAGACACATAATTGGGTGAACCTTTTCAGATTGTGGCTCAGCTTTGCTAAAGCCCCCAATTAGAGGTGTCCAAGGTTCTTAAGCACACTCTTCTTTTTGCTTTGGACCTTGACTTTAACTGCTCAGTCTCAAGTTCTCACTTGACACCTACACGCCACAAGCACATGGTTAGGGACAGCTTGGTTTAGCCGCTTAGACCAGAATTTTATTCCTTTAGGCCCTCCTATCCACTGATGCTCAAAGCCTTGGGATCCTTTTTATTTGCCCTTGCCTTTTGGTTTTAAGGGTTATTTGCTTTTTGCTCTTGCCTCTTGGTTTTAAGAGCTTTTGGCTTTTTCTGCTTGCTTTTTCTTTTTCTTTCTATTTTTTTTCGCCTATTTTATTATATATATATATATTTTTTTCTGCAAGCTTTGTTCTTTGCTGCTTTTTCTTGCTTCAAGAATCATTTTTATGATTTTTCAGATTATCAATAACATGTCTCATGTTCATCATTCTTTCAAGAGCCAACATATTTAACAGTCTTAAACAACAAATTCAAAAGACATATGCACTGTTCAAGCATTCATTCAGAAGACAGAAAGCATTGCCACCACATGTTACTAATTAGAATTTTTCTTATTAAAAACTCGAAATTTTATTGCCTCTTATTCAAAAGATCTACTATTTTATTCATGTTTGCTGATGATGAGAAAAATAGACTATAACTTAATTGGGGATAAAATCAAAATAGACACTAATTACTACTAATGATCATGTAATGAAGACACAAACATAGATAAGCACTTAACATAGAGAAAACGAAAAACAGAGCAAGTAAGAATAAGGAACGAGTCCACCTTAGTGATGATGGCATTTCCTTCTTGAGGAACCAATGATGTTCTTGAGCTCTTTTATGTCTCTTCCTTGCCTTTGTGGCTTGATTCCTAGTGATTTTTGGTATTTCTATCCTCAGTTGCTTCCAATAATTATGTGGAGGGAAGTACATCCCCTGAGGTATCTCAGAGATCTCTTGATTTGCAGCCACATGTTCTACCACTGAGCTATTGGAAGGAAGTGCATCCCCTGAGGTATCTTAGGGATCTCTTGATTTGCAGCCACATGTTCTACCACTGAGCTATAGATCCTTCACATAATTGTTTTACCACACCAAACTTAGAATGTTGCTCGCCCTCGAGCAAAAGAAGAAGGAATAGATGAAGAAGAAGATGTGGAAAAAAAAACTAGGATTATGAGGAAGGAAGGTGGAGATCCTGTGGGGTCCACAGATCTTGAAATGATCCTGTGAGGTCTACAGATCTTGAGGTGTCAAGGCATTTACATCCCTGCACCAATTTAGGCATGCAAAATGCCCTTGCACACAACTCTGGGCGTTCAGCGCCAGGTTGGTGCCCATTTTGGGCGTTCAACGCCCATTTACTAGCCATTTCTGGCGTTGAACGCCAGAACCATGCTTGTTCTGGGCGTTCAGCGCCAGGATGTTGCCCATTTTGGGCGTTCAGCGCCAGAACCATGCTCTGTTCTAGCGTTGAACGCCAGACAAGTGCTTCCTCCAGGGTGTGATTTTTCTTCTGCTGTTTTTGATTCCGTTTTCAATTTTTAATATTTATTTCGTGACTCCACATGATCATGAACCTAATAAAACATGAAAAACCATGAAAATAAATAAGAATTGGGTTGCCTCCCAACAAGCACTTCTTTAATGTCCTTAGCTGGACCTTGCTGAGCTTTTAATCTAGCTTCAACCTTGAGCACTCTTGCTCAACATTGCGTTCAAGATAGTGCTTGATTCTCTGTCCATTAACAATGAACTTCTTGTCAGAGTCAATATATTCGCTTGTAATCACGTATGGTCCCCTCCACCGGGATTTCAATTTCCCGGGGAATAGCCTGAGTCTAGAGTTGAACAGCAGAACCTTCTGTCCTGGTTCAAAGATTCTAGATGACAGCTTTCTGTCATGCCACTTTTTTTATTTCTCTTTATAAAGCTTGGCATTTTCGAAAGCTGTGAATCTGAACTCCTCTAGCTCATTTTGCTGGAGCAATCTTTTTTCTCCTGCTAATTTGGCATCAAAGTTTAGGAATCTGGTTGCCCAGTAGGCCTTATGTTCCAGTTCCACGGGCAGGTGACATGCCTTACCATACACCAGTTGGTATGGAGAGGTCCCTATAGGGGTCTTGAATGCTGTTCTGTAAGCCCACAGAGCATCATCCAAGCTCCGTGCCCAATCCTTTCTACGGGTATTTACTGTCCGTTCTAGGATTCTCTTTAATTCTCTGTTAGAGACTTCAGCTTGCCCATTAGTTTGTGGATGATATGGAGTAGCCACCTTGTGGCGAATTCCATACCGAACCATGGCAGAGTAAAGCTGTTTATTGCAGAAGTGAGTGCCCCCATCACTGATTAGTACTCTAGGGACACCAAATCTGCTAAAGATATGTTTCTGGAGGAACTTCAGCACTGTCTTAGTATCATTGGTGGGTGTGGCAATGGCTTCAACCCATTTTGATACACAGTCAACTGCCACCAGAATATAAGTGTTTGAGTATGATGGTGGGAAAGGTCCCATGAAGTCAATTCCCCATACGTCAAACAACTCAATTTCCAAGATTCCTTGTTGAGGCATGGCATAACCATGAGGCAGATTACCAGCTCTTTGGCAACTGTCACAGTTACGTACAAACTCTCGGGAATCTTTATAGAGTGTGGGCCAATAGAAGTCACATTGGAGGACCTTGGTTGCTGTTCGCTCACCTCCAAAATGGCCTCCATATTGAGATCCATGGCAATGCCATAGGATCCTCTGTGCCTCTTCTCTAGGCACACACCTACGGATTATTCCGTCTGCACATCTCTTAAAGAGATAGGGTTCATCCCACAAGTAGTACTTTGCATTAGTAATTAATTTCTTCTTTTGTATCGTGTTGTACTCCTTGGGTATGAACCTTGCAGCTTTATAGTTTGCAATATCGGCAAACCATGGTGCTTCCTGAATGGCAAATAAATGCTCATCCGAAAACGTCTCAGAGATCTCAAGAGAGGGGAGGGACGTCCCTTCTACTGGCTCTATCCGGGACAGATGATCAGCCACTTGGTTCTCTGTCCCTTTTCTGTCTCTTATTTCTATATCAAACTCTTGCAGAAGCAACACCCATCTGATGAGCCTGGGTTTTGAATCATGCTTTGTGAGTAGATATTTAAGAGCAGCATGATCAGTATACACAATCACTTTTGATCCTACTAAGTATGATCTGAACTTGTCAATGGCATAAACCACTGCAAGTAATTCTTTTTCTGTGGTTGTGTAATTTTTCTGGGCATCATTTAGAACGCGACTGGCATAATAAATGACATGCAGAAGCTTATCATGCCTCTGTCCCAACACTGCACCAATGGCGTGATCACTGGCATCACACATTAGCTCAAATGGTAATGTCCAGTCTGGTGCAGAAATGACTGGTGCTGTGACCAGCTTAGCTTTCAGCGTTTCAAATGCTTGCAGGCACTCTGTGTCAAACACAAATGGCGTGTCAGCAGCTAGCAGATTGCTTAGAGGTTTTGCGATTTTTGAGAAATCCTTTATAAATCTCCTATAGAATCCTGCGTGCCCCAGAAAGCTTCTGATTGCCTTAACATTGGCAGCTGGTGGTAATTTTTCAATTACCTCTATTTTTGCTTGATCCACCTCTACTCCCTTGTTTGAGATTTTATGCCCAAGAACAATCCCTTCAGTCACCATGAAGTGACATTTTTCCCAGTTTAAAACTAGGTTGGTCTTTTGGCATCTTTTCAGAACAAGTTTCAGGTGATCAAGACAGGAGCTGAATGAGTCTCCATATACTGAGAAGTCATCCATGAAGACTTCCAGAAATTTTTCCACCATATCAGAGAAAATAGAGAGCATGCATCTCTGGAAGGTTGCAGGCGCATTACATAGCCCAAATGGCATCCTTCTATAAGGAAACACTCCAGATGGACATGTGAATGCTGTTTTCTCTTGATCCTGGGGATCTACTGCAATCTGGTTATAGCCTGAGTAGCCGTCCAAAAAGCAGTAATAATCATGACCTGCTAGTCTTTCTAGCATCTGATCTATGAATGGTAAAGGAAAATGATCCTTTCTGGTGGCTGTATTGAGCCTTCTGTAGTCAATACACATGCGCCATCCTGTAACTGTTCTTGTAGGAACCAGTTCATTTTTTTCATTATGAATCACTGTCATGCCTCCCTTTTTTGGGACGACTTGGACAGGGCTCACCCAGAGGCTATCAGAAATAGGATAAATAATCCCAGCCTCTAGTAATTTGGTGACCTCTTTCTGCACCACTTCTTTCATGGCTGGATTTAGCCGCCTCTGTGGTTGAACCACTAGTTTAGCATTATCCTCCAATAAGATTTTGTGCATGCATCTAGCTGAGCTTATGCCCTTAAGGTCACCTATGGACCACCCAAGAGCTGTCTTGTGTGTCCTTAGCACTTGAATAAGTGCCTCCTCTTCCTGTGAATTTAAAGTAGAGCTTATGATCACTGGAAAAGTGTCACCTTGTCCCAGAAACGCATATTTCAAGGATGGTGGTAATGGCTTGAGCTCGGGTTTAGGAGGTTTTTCCTCTTCCAGAAGAAATTTCAGAGGCTCTTTCATGTCCTCTGAATCCTCTAAATCAGGCTGAACATCTTTAAAGATGTTTTCCAACTCTGATTCAAGACTCTCAGCCATGTTGATCTCTTCTACCAAAGAGTCAATAAGATCAACTTTCATGCAGTCTTTTGATGTGTCTGGATGCTGCATGGCTTTGATAGCGTTCAACTTGAATTCATCATCATTGACTCTCAGGGTTATTTTCCCCTGTTGGACGTCAATGAGGGATCGTCCAGTTGCTAGGAAGGGTCTTCCTAGAATGAAGGTAGCACTCTTGTGCTCCTCCATTTCCAGCACAACAAAGTCAGTGGGAAAGGCAAATGGCCCAACTCTGACAATCATGTCTTCAATCACGCCTGATGGGTATTTAGTGGAACCATCAGCAAGTTGGAGACATATCCGGGTTGGTTTAACTTCTTCAGTTAAGCCAAGCTTTCTGATAGTGGATGCAGGTATTAGGTTGATGCTTGCCCCAAGATCGTATAAAGCTGTCTTGGTGCAATTACCTTCTAATATGCATGGTATCAGAAAACTCCCAGGGTCTTTGAGCTTCTCAGAAAAGCTTTTCAGAATGACTGCACTGCATTCTTCAGTGAGGAGAACTCTTTCTGTTTCTCTCCAATCCTTTTTATGACTCAAGATCTCTTTCATGAACTTGGCATAAGAAGGTATTTGCTCAAGTGCTTCTGCAAAAGGAATCTTTATTTCAAGAGTCCTGAGGTAATCCGCAAAGCGAGCAAATTGCTTATCCTGCTCCTCTTTCCGGAGTTTTTGAGGATAAGGTATCTTGGCTTTATATTCTTCAACCTTAGTTGCTGTAGGTTTATTGCCTACAAAAGTGGTTGAGGAAGCCTTTTTAGAGGGGTTGTCATCAGCACGTGTGTGTGTCTGATCCCTCACTGGCAATTGAGTGCCAGAGTTAGAAGTTGGAGTGACGTGAGATGCCAACTCATTGTCTGTTCCTGGTGTCTGAATGCCAGAATTGTGCCCATTTTGGGCGTTCATCGCTAGATCTTGCCCAGTTTGGGCGTTCAACGCCAGATCCTTGCCCATTTCTGGCGTTGAACGCCAGTTTTGCCTTGTTTCTGGCGTTGAACGCCAGTTTTGGGCATGGTCTGGGCGTTCAGCGCCAGCCTTCCACCAATTTTCTGGCGTTTTAGTGCCAGAATTATTTTTCCCTGGGCTCTTACTGTCCTCAAGTGAATTTTAGGTGGTTTTCTCATTCCTTAGCTTTTTGCTGCCTTGAGGTGGGGTATTTAATGTTTTCCCACTTCTTAATTGAACTGCTTGGCATTCTTCTGTTATTTGTCTTGACAGCTGCTGCTTTGTTTGCTTAAACTGTTCTTCCATATGTATATTAGCCATCCTTGTCTCTTGTAGTCTATCTTTGAATTCGGCTAATTGCTTTGTTAGGAAGTCCAATTGCTGATTGAATTCAGCAGCTTGTTTCACAGGACTGAGTTCAGCAGTTGCTGTTTTAACCTCTTCTTTCATGGAAGGGTCACTGCTTAGGTACAGATGCTGATTCTTGGCAACTGTATCAATGAGCTCTTGAGCCTCTTCAATTGTCTTTCTCATGTGGATAGATCCACCAGCTGAGTAATCTAGAGACATCTGAGCTCCTTCTGCAAGCCCATAGTAGAAGATGTCTAACTGAACCCACTCTGAAAACATTTCAGAGGGGCATTTTCTTAGCATCTCTCTGTATCTCTCCCAGGCATCATAAAGAGATTCATTATCTCCTTTTTTAAAGCCTTGGATGTCCAGCCTTAGCTGTGTCATCCGTTTTGGGGGAAAGTATTGATTCAGGAATTTTTCTGTCAGCTGTTTCCATGTCCTTATGCTGGCCTTAGGTTGGTTATTTAACAACCTCTTAGCTTGATCTTTTACAGCAAATGGAAACAGTAATAGTCTGTAGACATCCTGATCTATTTCTTTATCATGTACTATGTCAGCAATTTGTAAAAATTGTGCCAGAAACCCTGTAGGTTCTTCCTGTGGAAGACCGGAATATTGGCAACTTTGCTACACCATGATAATGAGCTGAGGATTCAACTCAAAGCTACTGACTCCAATGGAGGGTATGCAGATACTACTCCCATATGAAGCAGTAGAGGGGTTAGAATATGACCCCAGAGTCCTCCTGGACTGTTCATTTCCACTTAGGTCCATGATGGAGAAAGGGAGATGATGTAAAATAGAGAAAATATTTTTATTTATTTATTTATTAATTTATTTCGAAAATAAAATAAAAATAAATAAAAGTGGGTGAAGATTTTCGAAAAATTGAGGAGAGAGAAAGTGGTTAGGAAGTTTAAAAAAAATCTGAATTTTAAAAATTGATTTTCGAAAAAGATGCTTTAAACTAGAGAGAAAAGATATTTTTAAATTTTAAGAAGAGAGAGAAAAACAATAAGATAGCACAAGATTTAAAATTTTTAGATCTAATGCTCCTTGTTTTCGAAAATTTTTGGGGGGAAAACACCAAGGAACACCAAACTTAAAAATTTTAAGATCAAGACACAAGGAAAACTCAAGAACACTTTGAAGACTCACAAGAACACAAGAACACAAAGGAAGAACACCAAACTTAAAATTTTTTTAGAAAACCAAAATAAATTTTCGAAATTTTTTTTTTTGAAAAATCAACAAGAAAACACCAAACTTAAAGTTTGGCACAGGATTTAATAGAAAAAAATATTTTTGAAAAAGATTTTAAAAATATGATAGCCAATTACCATGAACATAAACACCACATTCTAACTAATTGAGCTATAAATTTAAAGTGTTTTAACAAGGGATAAATAATAAAAGACTCTAAACCAAAAAAGAAAAATTTTTCCTAATCTAAGCAACAAAATAAACCGTTAGTTGTCCAAACACGAACAATCCCCGGCAACGGTGCCAAAAACTTGGTGCACAAATTGTGAATCACACTTTTCACAACTCGTACCACTGACCAGCAAGTGCACTGGGTCGTCCAAGTAATACCTCACGTGAGTAAGGGTCGAATCCCACGGAGATTGTTGGTTTGAAGCAATCTATGGTTATCTTGTAAATCTTAGTCAGGAAGTCAATTATGTTTATCAGTTGAGTTGCGAATAAACAAGAGAGCATGGATTAAAGGTTACTTGTTATGCAGTAATGGAGAATATGTTGGAGTTTTGGAGATGCTTTGTCTTCTGAATCTCTGCTTTCCTCTGTCTTCTTGTTCACGCACGCGCGTCCTCCTATGGCAAGCTGTATGTAGGGGTTCACCGTCGTCAATGGCTACATCCCATCCTCTCAGTGAAGAATATGCTCACATGCTCTGTCACAGCACGGCTAATCATCTGTCGGTTCTCGATCATACTGGAATAGGATTCTTCGTCCTTTTGCGTCTGTCACTAACGCCCAGCACTTGCGAGTTTGAAGCTCGTCACAGTCATTCAATCATTGAATCCTACTCGGAATACCACAGACAAGGTTTAGACCTTCCGGATTCTCATGAATGCCGCCATCAGTTCTAGCTTATACCACGGAGATTCTGATTAAGGAATCTAAGAGATACTCATTCAATCGTATATAGAACGGAGGTGGTTGTCAGGCACACGTTCATGGTTTGAGGAAGGTGATGAGTGTCACAGATCATCACCTCCAACACAGTTAAGCGCGAATGAACATCTTAGATAGGAACAAGCGTGTTTGAATGGAAAACAGAAATACTTGCATTAATTCATTGAGACACAGCAGAGCTCCTCACCCCCAACAATGGAGTTTAGAGACTCATGCCGTCAAAGAGTACAAAGTTTAGATCTAAAATGTCATGAGATTCAAAATAAGTCTCTAAAAGTTGTTTAAATACTAAACTAGTAGCCTAGGTTTACAGAAAATGAGTAAACTATAGTAGATGGTATAGAGATCCACTTCTGGGACCCACTTGGTGTGTGCTGGGGCTGAGATTTAAGCAATTCACGTGCATAAGGCCATTTTGGGCGTTCAACGCCAGATTTGGATCCATTTCTGGCGTTGAACTCTAACTTTTAATCCTTTTCTGGCGCTGGACGCCAGAATTGGGCAGAGAACTAGCGTTGAACACCAGTTTATGTCGTCTATCCTTGAGCAAAGTATGGACTATTATATATTGCTGGAAAGCCTTGGATGTCTACATTCCAACTCAATTAGAAGCACGCCATTTCGAGTTCTGTAGCTCCAGAAAATCCACTTTGAGTGCAGGGAGGTCAGAATCCAACAGCATCAGCAGTCCTTTTTCAGCCTGAATCAGATTTTTGCTCAGCTCCCTCAATTTCAGCCAGAAAAATACCTGAAATTACAGAAAAATACACAACTCATAGTAAAGTCCAGAAATATGAATTTTTCCTAAAAACTAATGAAAATAAACTAAAAACTAACTAAAACATACTAAAAGCTATATGAAAT
Organism: Arachis ipaensis; assembly: GCF_059453495.1. Classification (NCBI taxonomy): domain Eukaryota; kingdom Viridiplantae; phylum Streptophyta; class Magnoliopsida; order Fabales; family Fabaceae; genus Arachis; species Arachis ipaensis. Next base: position 87,158,715 of record NC_142441.1, on the reverse strand, counting down.
TAACCCCAAAAAGCGTATAAAATATCCGCTCATCACTTACTCTCGGTTATTTTTAATTTGAATTTAAACTTTGATTGAGAGTTAGTTGTTGGTTTAGACTATACTTGTAACAAAGAAATTCTATTAAGAAATTCTAAAATAACACTAATTCTCACATCAAATTTTTGGCACCATTGCCGGGGAATGCAATTGGTGTCATGTTTTTTGTTGTTGTGAATATGTCCATAGTGTAAATAGCTTACTTTTTGGTTATTTAGTTGTCTTTGCTAGTAATTAGGATTTTGTTTCTTTTGGTTATTGATGTCTTTTACTTTTATTCTCTACTTTCTCTATGAGTTATCACCCTTGTTGCTTGGAGTTTAGTTGTGATCATATTATAGGGTGTGATGGATTCAAATTCGGATTGCATCATGGAGTGGGAGAATCAATTGAGGGAGGAACCAATTGCGTATAAGCAACACTCATGGTAACCACCTCCCCCATGTTACAATGAGCCAAACCCTCCCCAATGTGCATACCAAACCCAAAGATATGAACGGTACCCCTTACACAACCCTCAACCACCAAACCTTCAAGCACCACCCCATCCACCTTCATGGAATCCAAATGTTTATACACCTTGCCACCAACCATATGAACCATCACCTCCTTACACACCACCTTAATACCCTCACCTACATAACACACATTCCAACTATACAATCTTTCTCCCAACCATTGAACCTTCTTTTTCAACCCAATATGAAGTTCTCCAATCCTTGCCCCAAGAACAACAAGACCTTCAAACTTTTTTCCAAGAGCAAGAAGAATTTCAGAAGAAGCAAGGAGAGTTCATGGCTACCATATCCGAAGTGGTGAACCGCTTAGCCTTGCTACGCTCAAGCAATCAAGACATCTCCCTTGAGAAATGTGGAGGATCAACTAAGGGGTGTAGTGAGGAGGAGAACATGGAGGCTAAAAGAGAAGAAGTGAAGTTGAGGCTTGAGTCAAAAGAGGAGGAAGGTAAAACAATTGAACCTGAAGAGGTGAATAGAGAATTGAGGGATTTTGATCAAGAAGTGGAATTCCATCATCCATGATTTTTTGTCCACCTTGGTCAATCCCCTCAATGATCTTAATGAACCTCTCTCCTTTGAGTTTGAGAGAGATATGGAAGTAGAGTTCACACAACCTCCTAAGTTTGGATTGAATGATAGTAGAGAAAACTTAGAGGAGGTTGGTGAGGAAGGGCTAGAAAAAGGTGGTGAGGAAGAGGTAGACACCCAAGAAGTGGAAGTTTTCATGCAAGAGTTTAATAGGATGACTCCAACCCAATGGCAAATTGAGTGGGTAACAATATCCTCAATGAGCTTCATAGGTGATGCGTAGGTATCTCAGGTTAGTTTCACAAGCCTTTTTCGTTAGTTTTCATTTGGTTTCATGCACTTTCTTATGCAATAAGTAAGCTCTGGATGAAAAATGTATGCATATCTTGATTCAATCAAACATTGTTAATTATGTGCATTTTCATGAGATATATGCAAGATTTACTTGAATGCTATGAATGATGCAAAATCTTGTGATTATGGCAAGGCTTTGATGCATTTGTTTGGTTGATAATAGGTGAGGAGAAGTAGAGGAAAGGGCAAAGAAAAAGTAGAGAAGGCAAACATTGCCACAAACATTGGCTTAAGAAGCAAGGATGCAATGTTGGTGGCCAAGTTGGTCCACCAACATTGCCATAAACGTTGTGAAGAAGCAAGCAAGCAAGCAATGTTGGTGGCCAAGTTGGTCCACCAACATTGACACAAGTATTGGCTTAACGAGGAGATTGAGCAACGTTGGTAGCCATGTTGGCTCACCAACGTTGCTAAAAATGTTGCTACAAGAGAGGTGCAATGTTGGTGGCCAAAGTTGGCTCACTAACATTGATCACCAATGCTCCAAGGCCTAGCATGCAATGTTGGTGGCTCAAGGGTAGCTCACCAACGTTGCTGGCAACGCTGCAACAAAAGGGGTGGCCAACGTTGGTGGGATCGTTGGTGAACCAACGTTACCACCAATGTCTTCGATAAAATCTCAAGTTGGAGTTGGAAAATTTTGATGCGATGCGTACACGTGACTGACGCGTACGCGTGAAAGTGGAAAAATAGCAAGCCTCGCGTACGCATGAGCGACGCACACGCGCAAAATGGCGAAAAACCAGCTTTGACGCGTACGCGTGGGCTATGCGCACGCATGACCAAACGAACGTTGGTGCCACCAACGTTGAGCCCAACTTTAGTGGCAACATTCAAAGGGGCTTTTTCATGCAACGTTTGTTCTACCGTTTGTACACAAACGTCGCCCACCAACGCTAGCACCAACTTCAATTCAAAATGGCACCCAAGCAAGTATGAACGTTAGTTAATTAATGACCATGCCAACGTTACTAAAAGCCACTCCTAACTTGCTTCAACAAAGGCCAAAGTCCACATCCAAAGACTTAAAGATTGATTGGGAAAGTGTATAAATAGGATAGATTTTGAGTTAGAAAAGAGAAGGCTGGGAAACCTTGAAATCATTTACTTTGTACTTTTCTTTCGGTTTCATGTACTTTCTTTTCCTTTTTGTTTTGATTGAGAAATGATGAACAAAACCCCCATTTCATTAGGGGGAGGAGCTCTTTTGTAATAATAATGAATGAATGAACTTCTTCTTCTTCTCAATCTGATTGTGTAGCTATAGGATATCTTCTATGCTTATTGAGATTCACTCACTCCGGAAGGGGGTTTGAATCTATTGAATGCTTGTGTGAGCCTCGAAAGGGAAGTCATGGGCATTAGAATTAGAGCTATATCCTTCACAATTCTCTTGACCAACACTATTTGGGAGGAATTGAGGTCTTGAGAATTTGTGTGGCTTATGGATAAGAGAATGCACTTAACCTCTTCTCATGACAGTTAGATCAAGGAATTGGCAAGATTGATTGTGATTAGAGAGATTGGATTGCCTAGGAATTGGGATCCAATCAATTACAATTCGCCATAGATCTACTCATATGATTGAGAATAAAGTTGAGACCCATTTGATTCATGATGGAATATGATATCTCCAATCCCTAATGAATCTTTCTCTTTGATATTATTCACTTTGAGTTTATTGAATTTCCTTTAATTGCAATTGTTTACTGATTCCTTAGTTTTTCCAGCACCCAAGATCCCTGTACTTTTCATGCACTTTACGTTTCTATTGCCATTTACATTTGTGCTTTACTGTCTTGCAATTTAAGATTTAAGTCATTTACATTTCTTACTCTTTAAGTTTCAGCCCTTTACATTTCCCGTCATTTAAGTTTCTGTCATTTACTTTCCAGCATTTAATTCTCTAGTCCTTTACTTTTCAGCTTTTATATTTCTAGTCCTTTACATTTTGTTGCTTTACTTTCTATAATTTACTTTCTGCCCATTTAATTTCAGCAAACTCTTTCAATAATAGCTTGACTTGACTTATCACCCAACTAAAATTGCTTGATCCATCAATCTCTATGGGGATCGACCTCACTCTTGTGAGTTTTACTACTTGGTGCGACCTGGTATACTTGTCGGTGGTTAATGCTGATGTAATTTTTCTGTCATCAAGTTTTTGGCACCGTTGCCGGGGATTGATATAGATTGACAATGACTAAGTAGGTGATAGTTTCGATTAAGTATTTTCTTTTGTTTTCTTTCAAGCTTGCTAACTGTTTGAAACTTTGTGTCTACTAACTCTAACACTACTCTAGCAATAGAGTGTTCTGTTTTGCTCTTCGTTTGTTTGTGTTTGTGTATGCTAGGGGGAAGAAGAGGTGCATCCACCTCCTTTGATTCTGAACTAGAGAGAACCTTCTTGAGACTAAGAAGAGAGGCAAGAGGAATGGGAGTGATTGGAGAAGAAGATTCAGAAGAGGGAGACCAAGAGATGGAGGACAACCTCCATAATCCACATGAGCATGTGGCCAACAACAATGGCCAGTATCCAAGGAGAGTGTTAGCTTCCTATACCATCCCTAATCCAAGAAATTGTGGGAGCAGCATCCTTACTCCCAATGTCCATGACCATAATTTCGAGCTCAAACCACAACTCATCACTCTAGTTCAGAACAACTGCCAATATGGAGGAAGTGCTGCTGAAGATCCAAATCAACATCTCTCTGTTTTCTTGAGAATTTGTGATATAGTCAAAACCAATGGAATGCATCCTGATATTTACAAGCTGCTCCTATTCCCATTTTCTCTAAGGGACAAAGCCTCTCACTGGCTAGAAACCTTCCCAAAAGAAAGCATCACCAACTGGGAGGATTCGGTTAGTAAGTTCCTAGCCAAGTTCTACCCCCCTCAAAGAGTCATCAAGCTTAAAACGGATGTGCAAACTTTTAGACAACTTGAGGGAGAGTCATTATATGAAGCTTGGGAAAGGTACAAGGCATTGGTTAGAAGATGTCCTGAGGACATGTTTAGTGAGTGGGTCGAGCTCCAAAACTTATATGAAGGTCTATCCATGAAGGTAAGAAAGGCCTTGGACTACTCTTCAGGAGGATCATTGCAAATGATGAAGACTGCACAAGAAGCACATGACCTCATAGACATGGTTGCCAACAATCAATACTTCTATTCCTCGGAAAGACAAGCAGCTCCCAAAAGAGGCTTTTTGTGAGCTTGAAGGTGTAGATGCAATCCTAACTCAGAACAGGATTATGCACCAGCAACTTTAATAACAAATGGAGATGATGTCAAAGAGGATGGATGGATTGCAACTTGCTGGAGTGAGCACAACCAGCCAACCTCCAGTTGTGTGGGGGAAAAATGAGGAGAGCTATGAAGCATACAATGGTGAACAGCAGCATGAACAAGTTCAATACATGCGCAACCAAGGTTCTGGACAAAATGAATTCCATGGAGACACTTATAACCCCTCATGGAGAAACCATCGCAACCTGAAGTGAGGAGAAAACCAGAATTCATGGCAAAAAACTTCTAACCCAAACAACTTTTGCAACACAAACCACCAAAACCACCAACCCACTAAACATAATACATACAGAAAACCCCAAAAAATCCTCCCCTATCCACTTTCTATCCACCAAATAACCCCTCAACTAACCAAAATAACTTCCATCAACCATAAACATCCCACACTCAACCACAGCCACAACAAGAATCCCAAAGAATCTCCAACTTGGAGATGATGATGGAGAAACTGATAAAGATTCAAGAAATGGCCAACAAGAATTATGAATCCTCCATGAGGAATCTAGAAAGACAAATTGGACAATTGTCTAAGCAGCCAGCTGAAAGGCCAACCAATGCCTTGCTCAGTGATACAATTCCCAACTCCAAGGAGGAATGCAAGGCTATCCAACTTAGAAGTGGAAAGACATTGGAGAATGATAAAGTTGACAGCAAGGAAGGAACAAAGGATGAACAGAATGACCAAAAAGAGTCCAAGAAGAAGGAGAAACTACAAGCCTCAAAGAAGGGAGAGCAAGTCTTAGAGGAGCAACCATAAAAGATGAAAGAGGAGGTGAAGCCCTATGTCCCTCCACTACCATACCCTCAAAGGCTGCACAAAGAGATCAAGGACCAACAATTCTCCAAATTTCTGGAGATTTTTAAAATGGCACCCAAGCAAGTATGAACGTTAGTTAATTAATGACCATGCCAACGTTACTAAAAGCCACTCCTAACTTGCTTCAACAAAGGCCAAAGTCCACATCCAAAGACTTGAAGATTGATTGGGAAAGTGTATAAATAGGATAGATTTTGAGTTAGAAAAGAGAAGGCTGGGAAACCCTGAAATCATTTACTTTGTACTTTTCTTTCACTTTCATGTACTTTCTTTTCTTTTTTGTTTTGATTGAGCAATGATGAACTAAACTCCCATTTCATTAGGGGGAGGAGCTCTGTTGTAATCCTAATGAATGAATGAACTTCTTCTTCTTCTCAATCCGCTTGTGTAGCTATATGATATCTTCTATGCTTATTGAGATTCACTCACTCCGGAAGGGGGTTTGAATCTATTGAATGCTTGTGTGAGCCTCGGAAGGAGAATCATGGGCATTAGAATTGGAGCTATATCCTTCACAATTCTCTTGACCAACACTATTCGGGAGGAATTGACGTCTTGAGAATTTGTGTGGCTTATGGATAAGAGAATGCACTTAACCTCTTCTCATGACAATTAGATCAAGGAATTGGCAAGATTGGTTGTGATTAGAGAGATTGGGTTGCCAAGAAATTGGAATTCAATCAATTACAATCTACCATAGATCTACTCATATGATTGAGAATGACGTTGAGACCCTTTGATTCATGATGGATTATGATATCTCCAATCCCTAATGAATGTTTCTCTTTGATATTCTTCACTTTGAGTTTATTGAATTTCCTTTAATTGCAGTTGTTTACTGCTTCCTTAGTTTTTTCAGCACCTAAGATCCCTTTACTTTTCATGCACTTTACGTTTCTATTGCCATTTACATTTGTGCTTTACTGTCTTACAATTTAAGATTCAAGTCATTTACATTTCTTATTCTTTAAGTTTCAGTCCTTTACATTTTCTGTCATTTAAGTTTCTGTCATTTACTTTTCAGCATTTAATTCTCTAGTCCTTTACTTTTCAGCATTTATATTTCTAGTCCTTTACATTTTGTTGCTTTACTTTCTACAATTCACTTTCTGTCCATTTAATTTCACCAAACTCTTTTAATATTAACTTGATTAGACTTATCACCCAACTAAAATTACTTGATCCATCAATTCCTATGCTATCGACTTCACTCTTGTGAGTTTTATTATAACACCTCGAATTTTTTAAAAAAAATAAATAATTAAATAAAAATTTATGATTATTAAAATTTAATTTAATTATAATTTATTCTATTAATTTAAATTATTTATTAAAAACTATTTTGATAGATAAAATTAAATTAATCTTTTATAGTTATTATTATTATTATTATTATTATTATTTAATTTCATTCTTTTAGCCGAAGCCATTTAGCAACAAAGGAAAGAAAATGAAACATGACCTTTTTATATATATATATATATATATATATATATATAGCTATTAAGGAAACCAAAGGAAAGGAATGAAACAAAACGTGGCTGCATGTACGTGTATATATATATATATATATATATATATATATATATATATATATATATATATAAAGCATGACACCTAATTATCTTTGATCTAATTAATCATCATCTATCTCACCCAATCATTTTCTAATATGACCGAATCCAAAGAAGAAGAAAAAAGAGAAACCGAGTGAGAGAGACACCGTCGTAATGAAAGAAAATCGTAAAAATTTTCCAAGCTTCCGACCTCGATTTCTTGTGATCTGTGACTCCAATTAAAAGTCTAATTTGGTAAAAATGTTCGTATCCTTCTCTTCTATACGTTGGCATTACTTTTGTCCGGTAGAAATTGACGGTGACGTAACTCTTCTTCTCCTTGAATTCGGCCAATTGAAATTCTTGGAGGCATAGACGACTTCTGACATTTTCTTCTTCAGCAGCTCAGTCAGAAAGCTTCTCCAAAATTTACGTTGATTCTGATTTCGTACGAAGGTAGAGGATTTTATTTTGAAATTAACTGTTTTAAACTATGAATACCATGGAAGTCTAATGGGTATTTGTAAATAGTTTATGATTGTTTGGAATGACTGAATGATAAGTTTGAGTTGTGTTTGTGACTGAATTAGATGCATGAATGTCTATTGATTAATGCTGTTAGTCGACCATTGTATTTCTCAAGGTATTAGGTATGGCCAACTTAATGCTGATGATTTGTATATACGAAAACCCTAATGGATTATCATAGACGAAATAGAAGTAATAAGTAATATGAATTACGGGGTTTAGCAATGTTAGGAGTTACGTTTTAAGGATTAGTTTCGAATTATACCCTTCATTCGTGCTACACGAACACGCTCTATCTCTTCTTTCATTATCCTCATTGAAATTTTTGTTCTGGACCTTTTCAGAATATGAATTGATTATTTTTCAATCATACCTTATTGTTCCTGTGAATCTTTGTTTGCTTGTATTTCTCTTCATGGATCCTATTTTTTTTTATTTGAATTTGGATTTGTTCCAATAAATTTTCGAGAGCGAAAATTTTTGTAAAGTGGATGGAATATAACACCTCGAATTTAAAAAAAATAAATAATTGGTTATTTATAAGTTATTTTATTATATTAAGATTTTATTTTTTTAAAAAATTATTTTGTTAATAAAAATAATTAAATTAAATTTTATAATTATTAAAGTTTAATTTAATTATGATTTATTCTATTAATTTAAATTATTTATTAAACACAATTTTAATAGACAAAATTAAGTTAATCTATTATTATTATTATTATTATTATTATTATTATTATTATTATTATTATTATTATATAATCTTTATTTAATTTCATTCTTTTAGCCGAAGCCATTTAGCAACAAAGGAAAGAAAATGAAACATGACCTTTATGTATATAAACATATATATATGCTATTAAGGAAACCAAAGGAAAGGAATGAAAATATATATATATATATATATATATATATATCTATATATATATAAATGAAGCATGACACTTAATTATCTTTGATCTAATTAATAATCATCTATCTCACCCATTCATTCTCTAACATGACCGAATCTACAAAAGGAAAAAGAAAAAGAGGTCAGTATTATTTGAAAATCTTTGATATATAATTTTAATTACTAAAAATAATTTTCTGAAATTTTCTATAAAACTGAAACGCGAAATCGAATTAAAGGCTCAATATTAAATAGTAAATATGAAAAACAGGTCAGTAACACCTCACTTTTGGTACGATCATGACGTGCTGAAAGTTAGGGTGTTACATTATGGTATCAGAGCAGTTCATTCCTGTTAGAGCCTTGGAAATGAACTGACTATGCTTCACTGCATACTCTGAGTGTCTGTCATGCAATAGGACTTGTCCTAATGACAAAAGTTTGAGTTTTAGATGCATGAATGTCTATTGATTAATGCTGTTAGTCGACCATTGTATTTCTCAAGGTATTAGGTATGGCCAACTTAATGCTGATGATTTGTATATACGAAAACCCTAATGGATTATCATAGACGAAATAGAAGTAATAAGTAATATGAATTACGGGGTTTAGCAATGTTAGGAGTTACGTTTTAAGGATTAGTTTCGAATTATACCCTTCATTCGTGCTACACGAACACGCTCTATCTCTTCTTTCATTATCCTCATTGAAATTTTTGTTCTGGACTTTTTCAGAATATGAATTGATTATTTTTCAATCATACCTTATTGTTCCTGTGAATCTTTGTTTGCTTGTATTTCTCTTCATGGATCCTATTTTTTTTTATTTGAATTTGGATTTGTTCCAATAAATTTTCGAGAGCGAAAATTTTTGTAAAGTGGATGGAATATAACACCTCGAATTTAAAAAAAATAAATAATTGGTTATTTATAAGTTATTTTATTATATTAAGATTTTATTTTTTTAAAAAATTATTTTGTTAATAAAAATAATTAAATTAAATTTTATAATTATTAAAGTTTAATTTAATTATGATTTATTCTATTAATTTAAATTATTTATTAAACACAATTTTAATAGACAAAATTAAGTTAATCTATTATTATTATTATTATTATTATTATTATTATTATTATTATTATTATTATTATTATTATATAATCTTTATTTAATTTCATTCTTTTAGCCGAAGCCATTTAGCAACAAAGGAAAGAAAATGAAACATGACCTTTATGTATATAAACATATATATATATGCTATTAAGGAAACCAAAGGAAAGGAATGAAAATATATATATATATATATAAATGAAGCATGACACTTAATTATCTTTGATCTAATTAATCATCATCTATCTCACCCATTCATTCTCTAACATGACCGAATCTAAAAAAGGAAAAAGAAAAAGAGGTCAGTATTATTTGAAAATCTTTGATATATAATTTTAATTACTAAAAATAATTTTCTGAAATTTTCTATAAAACTGAAACGCGAAATCGAATTAAAGGCTCAATATTAAATAGTAAATATGAAAAACAGGTCAGTAACGCCTCACTTTTGGTACGATCATGACGTGCTGAAAATTAGGGTGTTACATTTACTACTTGGTGCGACCCAGTATACTTGTCGGTGGTTAATGCGGATGTAATTTTTCCGTCATCAGTAGGTCCACATCAATTTGCTATTTTGAAGACGGATCAGCAAATTAAGGTGCTTCTTGGAATGCTCAACAATGAAGATGTAGGTGTTGGTTGCCAAAGGAATTAAAGGCATAAGTGGTGCAAAGTTCGATTAGGAGGAATCCCACTTTCATTTGGGTTCTTCAAAGAAAAATTGGGAGGTTGTCCATCCAAGCACAAGAGCAAAGATCAACAAGGGGATGACCAGGAAACCAAAGTGTGGGATTCGGGTATACATTTCTACAACCGACAATCTTGGGTACCAATTGCTTTCTTAAGGTTGCTTGAGAGCTTGATGTACTTCATTTGGGATTCGGGAGGATTTTAGAAGAGAAAGAATGGTTGGTAACTCAAGGATGGATGGAAGCACAAGCCTCCTTGATGTGAGTTTCAACCAAAAGTCTAACTTAAGAACTTTAAACCAAAGTGCTAGGTGGGAAACACCCTACCATGGTAATATCTTTCTAACCCTTCCCTCTTTTAGCTTTTGTTTCTTGAATAATTACCTATCTTGCTAAGTAGTTTAGTTGCATTTTGGTATTTACTAGGTAATTTTAGCAGAATAATATGTTTTTGAGATTTCAAAATGCTTTGTGGTTTGAAAAAACTGTTTTGGAAGTCATGTTGGATCCTTAGAGGCATTAAAAATTTTATAGAAATAGGGCGGTGTGCATATGCACAACCTGTGCCCACCCACACTTTCTCCAGATTTTGACATCTATGTGTACGCACAGACTGTGCGCAGACTGTGCGTACGCTTACTCATCAGCACCCCTTCTGTTGGGAGCTTTTGAACATGCTTGTGCGCGCGGACCCCAAATTTTTTTCCCTTGTGCGTACGCATAGAACTTGTGTGTACGCACACATGATCCTTATGCCCTGTTGAAAAAGGAAAAGTCTTCTGTCTGCGCACACACTTCTTGATTCCCTTCCTGTCTGGAACTCTCGCACACCTTTGTGTATCCGCATCCCTGTTTTCTCACCTTTTGTGCGTACACACGGACCTGTATGCGTACGCACAAGCGTCTATCTAGGCAGCAATTTGAAACAGAAGCCAGTCGCGCCAGAGCTCCCCCATCCCCACCCATCTCTTCTTCCGGCGACCCCGCCACCGCCGGCGTTGCAACTGCCGTGCCACCATCCCTCTCTCATAGACGAAATAGAAGTAATAAGTAATATGAATTACGGGGTTTTAGAATGTTAGGAGTTACGTTGTAAGGATTCGTTTTAAAGTATACCCTTCATTCGTCCTACACGAACACGCTCCATCTCTTCTTTCATTATCCTCATTGGGATTCTTGCTCTGGACCTTCTCCGAATATGCTTTGATTATTTTCCAATGAAACCGTATTGTTTCTGTGAACCTTTGTTTCCAATCAACTAAGTGTGGGAGGTTGATAAACCACTATTTTATGGTTTATATTGTATTTAATTGTGCGGTTTTATCAAAACTTTACCCATTTATTCATTTGATTAGCATGCATTTATAATTCCTTCCTAAAAATACTTCATGGTTGAAAACTTGGTTCCTAGAGACTTTTAATTATGTATTTTAATTCTCATTCCATTTGATGCCGTGATCTGTGTGTTAAGTGTTTCAGGCTTTATAGGGCATGAATGACTTGGAGATTGGAAAGGAGGCTTGCAAAAATGGAAGGAACACAAGAAATTGAGGAGATGACCAGTGAGAAGTGACGCGGACGCATGGCTCACGCAACCGCGTGGATTGAAAACTACACAAGTGACGCGAAGGCGTGGACGACGCGCATGCGTGGCTAGGCAAAACGCTGGATGACGCGAATGCCTGGATGACGCGATCGCGTGACGTGCGCGATCTACAAAATCTACAGAATTCGCTGGGGGCGATTTTGGGCCCTGTTTTGACCCAGTTTTCGGCCCAGAAAAGCATATTAGAGCCAGAGAACATGCAGAGACTAGACAACAACATTCATTCCGCATAATTTTAGTTAGATCTGATTTTACTCCTCCTCTAGGTTTTCTATCTACACATTCATAGTTCTTAGGATTTTGATTTTATTGCTTTTTGGACTGGGATATTGAGAAGAGTTATTACTTCCGTCAGGATTTCGTCATTCTAGGTTGTTTCCTTACTTGTCACTTACTCTTCCATATCCTTCATTTACTCAGAATTATTATTGGATTATTTTTAGAATTTATTAATACAAGAACTATTTTTATTTTTAATTGATCCTTTTGATTATTATTTATCATGTCTTTCAATATTTTCTTTTCTTATTTCATGGATTTTACAAACATAATGAGCGAGTAGTTCCATAACTTGATTGGGAGTTGATTGAAAGGAGAATCTTGAGATGGATGTTCAAGAGTAAAATTATAGTTGGGTTTCGCGTTGGGTCGCCCTCTAATCACTGACACTAGTTCTTCCCAAGGGAGAGGATTAGAACTGGTGAATAGAAACTGACTTCCAACTTGCTTAACTTTCCTTTATCTGGTAAAGGATAACTGAGCAGGCAACCTTTAATTATCACTTTATCTTGAGAGAACTCCATCAAGGATAGGGCTTCCAACTAATCTACTCCCGGTCAAGGTTTTTATTTAAATTACATAAATTCTCTGATTTAATTTCCTGTTTATCAACTAAACCATTTTTAGAAAATATCTGATTAATAAAATAGCACATCGTTCTGCAACTCGTTGGGAGACGACCTGGGATTCATACTCCCAGTATTTTAATTTTAATTTTGTGACAACCCTTCTAAATTGATAAGTGAATTTTTGGTTGGTTAAGAACTGTACTTGCAACGTATCTCTTATAACAATTTCTTAACTCGCCAATTTCCGCCACGTCAATTTTTGGCGCCGTTGCCGGGGAATTGCAATAGAGTGTTGATTTATTGATTGGAATTTATTTATTTGCATCTCATTTTATTTTTGTTACTATGAACTGCATGTTTCTTTCATTAAATGACACGTTCACTTCCTGATCCAAGCTTGCCAGTATTTGATCCTGAGATTGAAAGAATTATTTCACGTATAAGGCAAGCTCTGCGTCGGTTAGTCCTCTCCGAGGGCGAATTTGAAACATCACTTGAGGAAGAAACAAGCCCCCGTTCTACTGATTCGGTTGATTTACGTGCAGGTGACATGGCAGCACCTAGGAGAGTTACTATCCAGGAGGCTGGAGTCCCTGATTTCACACTGCAACCGTTTCAAGCGCATCACCCAGCGGTGGCTACAGACTTTGAAATAAAGACTGCACTGCTCAATTTGATGCCTAAATTTCGTGGCTTACCCGCTCAAGAGCCTATCAAGCACCTTAGGGATTTCCAAGCAGCCTGTTCTACTGTCCGGCGCGATGGTGCGGATGAAACTTCTATTTTGTTAAAAGCTTTCCCATTCTCTCTTGAGGGAAAGGCGAGAGAGTGGTACTACACTCAACCAGCAGCAACTGTTTCTGACTGGGATACGCTTAGAAGAGAATTTTTTAAAAAATTCTTCCCAGCTGAAGTTACTGATAAACTGAGGAAGGACATTTCCATGATTGTTCAGGACGAATCTGAGACTCTCTATGAATACTGGGAGCACTTCAACAACCTTTTGGAAGCATGTCCCCACCATATGATTGACAAGATAGTGTTGCTCGGCTACATCACACAGGGCATGAGGCCCCAAGATAAGACCACATTGGAAAGTGCTAGCAATGGGTCTATGAAAAAGTACAAGACCACTGATGAGGCATGGCAATTGATCAGCGACTTGGCTGAGTCTACAAGAAATCACAGGCAGAAACAAGGCCGTTCAAAAGCTGTTGCAGAGGTATCTTCTAGCAAAGAGACTACTGCTCTGACTCAGAGTATATGTGAGATGACCAACTTACTGAAGCAGATGCAGTTGAGTCAACAACAAGCGCAGCAGAGCCAATAGTTAGTTCCATAGAGAGTGTGCGGGATCTGTGCTGATTATAGCCATTATACTGATGAATGTCCACAACTCCAGCAGGAAGACAACACTGTGGCAGCCACTCATAACTTTTATGACCGCCCCAACCAAGGATACAATCAAGGAGGCAGCTACAACCATGGGTGGCAGGACAATTCCAACCAAGGTTGGAGGGATAATTCCAACCAGAATTGGAGAGACAACAATAACAGAGGAGGCAGAGACAATCAAGGAAATCAGAGGTGGAATAATAACAACAATAGGCAGTAGAACCAGAACCATCCTTACAGAGCACCTCACTTAAAGCAATCCCAAGCACCATAGCACAACCAACAGCAGACCTCTCAGATCACTTATCCCTTTTCATCTTCTAATGATGAGTTACTACAATCTATTGATTGTAGACAGCAGGCCATGGAAAACAACCTTACTTCTACTCTAAATGGTCTGAACTCTACCTTGCAAGCTCTTATCTCTCAAATTGGATCACTAAATAACTCCAACAACCATCCTTTGAGCTCTAGTGGAATCCCCTCTCAACCATTGCCCAATCCAAAGGGTGGCATCAATGCCATCACCCTAAGGTCCGGAACCACACTGTAACAGAGGAATCAGGAGGAGCCAAATCCACTAGAACACGCCTCAACTGAAGAGGTGGTGGAAGTAGAGGATGCTGAAGAGGAAGAGGACATACAGGACATGGTTGAAGAAGAAGAAGTTCAACCACAGAAAGAAGCACCAAAGGATGCAGGCGCTGTAGAAAACATCCTTCCTATTCCATTTTCACAAATTTCAAGGAAGCCCAGGAAGCAGATGGAACTTGACCCCAAAATGGTAGAGATATTCAAAAAGGTTAAGGTAACTGTTCCCCATTTTGATGTTATTCAGTAGGTACCTAAATATGCAAAGTTTCTAAAAGATTTATGCATACATAAAGACAAAATTAATAAATTAGAAACTATTCCTTTAGGTAGTTCTATATCTGTTTTAATGGGAGGTATACCTGAAAAGTATAGTGATCCAGGTCCATGTATGGTTAATTGTACTATTAGTAGTGTGATATTTTCTGACTGCATGTGTGATCTAGGAGTATGTGTTAGTATAATACCTTTGTCTATATATGATACTTTGAGGCTCCCTCCCTTAAAAAGGTCGGCAGCTCATTTTGTATTAGCAGATAAAAGCATTATTACAGTGGTTGGAGTTGCTGAAGATGTATTAATGAGCATTAAGGGACTCACATTTTCCATTGATTTCTATATTCTGGGAATGCCCCCTAATGACTCAGGAAGGCCATCATCAATCCTGCTTGGAAGACCATTCCTGAAGACTTCAAAGTTTAAGCTGGACGCATTTTTCGGAACTTATTCCTTTGAAATAGATGGCAGAATAGTGAAATTCAGTTTAAATGGGGCTATGAAGCACCCTCCGGATGACCTTTCTATCTCCCAGTGTGACATCATAGATGAAACCGTGGCTGAAGTTCACCAAGAGGAGTTAGAAGAGAAGTACACAGGACAAGGTCCAAGTGTGGGGACACTCTTGGAGGACAATAAGGGCACTTTGCCATTTTCACCAGCCCCAGATAATTCAGAGCCTGACCATGAGCAGAAATTGGAATTAAAGCCCCTCCCTCCACACCTCAAGTATGCTTACCTTGAGGACAAGCAGAGATTTCCAGTAATTATTGCAAGGGAACTCACTCCCCAACAAGAAGAACAGCTACTCAATGTGCTGAGGAAACACAAGAAAGCAATTGGATGGAGCCTAGCAGATATAGTAGGCATCAACCCTCAAGTTTGTGAGCATAGAATATTCCTAGAAGAGGGAGAAAAGCCTGTCCGTCAACCTCAGAGAAGACTGAATCCTACCATCTTAGAAGTTGTCAAGAAAGAAGTGACCGGGCTACTTGAAGCAGATATCATTTACCCCATCTCAGATAGCGAATGGGTTAGTCCAGTACAAGTGGTGCCCAAGAAGTCTGGAATCACAACAGTAAGAAATGAGCATGGAGAGCTTCTGACAACTAGAGTGCAGAATTCATGGAGAGATTGCAATGACTATAGGCGTCTTAACCAAGCCACTCGCAAGGATCATTACCCCTTGCCATTCATTGATCAGATGCTTGATCGCCTGTCAAGTAAATCCCACTATTGCTTTTTAGATGGTTATACAGGCTATTTTCAAATCCATATAGCTCCTGAAGATCAGGAAAAGACTACTTTCACCTGTCCTCTTGGCACTTATGCTTATAAGAGAATGCCCTTTGGCTTGTGCAATGCACCAGCTACTTTCCAAAGGTGTATGATGAGTCTTTTCTCTGACCTTATTGAGGACTGTATGGAAGTTTTTATGGATGATTTTAGCATTTATGGTGATTCATTTAGCCTTTGCTTGGATAGTTTATCTAGAGTATTAGATAGATGTGTCCGTACAAACCTTGTATTGAATTTTGAAAAATGTCACTTTATGGTTAAACAAGAGATTGTACTAGGACATGTTGTGTCTAATACTGGCATTTCTGTAGATCCAGCAAAGGTGGATGTTATCTCTAGTTTGCCTTACCCCTCCTCTGTGAGTGAAGTCTGTTCGTTCCTTGGCCATGCAGAATTTTACCGGAGATTCATTAAGGACTTTAGTAAGGTAGCACTTCCCTTATCCATATTACTGCAGAAAGATATTGAGTTCGAGTTCAGTGAGGATTGCAAACAAGCGTTTGATAAGCTGAAGACTGCCCTGACTCAAGCTCCAATTGTGAGAGGACCTGACTGGAGCCAGCCATTTGAAATCATGTGCAATGCTTCCAACCATGCAGTAGGAGCAGCGCTGGCTCAGCGTGAAGGTAAGGATCCTTTTGTAATTGCTTATGCGTCTAAGACTTTAGACACAGCTCAATCTAACTACACTACTACTGAGAAAGAGCTTCTTGCTATTGTTTTTGCTCTGGATAAATTTCGAGCCTATTTACTTGGTACTAAAGTAGTAGTGTACTCAGACCATGCCGCTCTAAAGTATTTATTAGCTAAAAAGGAGTCCAAACCAAGGCTTATACGTTGGATACTGCTACTACAAGAATTTGATTTAGAAATTAAGGATAGGAGTGGTAACCAGAATCTAGTGGCAGACCACTTGAGTCGCCTTGAGCACATTAAGGATACTGCCACTCCTATAAATGATAATTTCCCATTTGATGACTTACAAGCAGTATCTGAAGTAATCCCTTGGTATGCACCTGTAGCTAATTATCTAGTTAGCCGCACCTTTCCTCCAAACTTTACTAAGCATCAAAGAGACAAGCTGAAAAGCGAGTCCAAATATTATATATGGGATGACCCATATTTATGGAGATGTGGCGCTGACCAGGTAATTAGGCGGTGTGTGCCTCAATCAGAATTCCAGTCCATTTTAGAGGCCTGTCACTCATCTGAGAGTGGAGGACATTTTGGCCCTCAAAGAACAGCTAGAAAAATTTTAGACTATGGATTCTAGTGGCCTACCCTTTTTAAAGACGCTGCTGAATTTTGTAAATCTTGTTTCCCGTGCCAAAGGTTTGGTAATATATCCAAGAGGGATGAGATGCCTCAACAGACTATGCTTTTCTGTGAAATTTTTGATGTTTGGAGCATTGACTTCATGGGTCCATTTCCAAATTCTAATGGTTATTTTTATATATTGTTAGTTGTAGATTACATTTCTAAATAGATGGAAGCAATTCTTACCTGCACTGATGATGCTAACACTGTTATTTCCTTTGTTAGAAACTATATTATTTGTCGCTTTGGATCACCACGAGCAATCGTGAGCGATCAAGGCACCCATTTCTGTAACAGGAGACTAACAGGATTACTGAAAAAGCATGGGATAGTTCATAAAGTGGCAACAGCCTACCATCCCCAGACTAATGGGCAAGCTGAGGTGTCTAATAGAGAGATAAAGAGTATATTGCAGAAGATAGTCAAACCTAATAGAAGAGACTGGAGCACCAGGCTACAAGATGCACTCTGGGCATACAGAACTGCATACAAGACACCCATTGGGATGAGTCCCTTCCGCTTAGTTTATAGAAAGGCCTGTCACCTCCTAGTAGAGGTAGAGCACAAAGCCTTTTGGGCAGTAAAGGAGTGCAATATGGAATTTGAGAAGGCCGGAACTGAGAGAAAGTTGCAATTGTGAGAATTAGAGAGCCTACGCCTGGAAGCTTATGAGAACTCAAGACTGTACAAGGAAAAGATGAAGGCTATGCATGATAAGCACATCAAGAGGAGAAAGTTCCAACCTGGGGACTTTGTCCTCCTTTACAATTCTAGATTGAGACTCATGCCAGGTAAGTTGAGATCAAGATGGGAAGGTCCATATAGAGTGGAGAAGGTTGATCCATACGGAGTTTTCCACCTGAGTCATCCTTCAAGCTCTGAATTCATCAAAGTTAATGGACATCACCTGAAGCTACATTATGGGGTGAAGGCGAAACCCAGGAAGCTAGAGATCTTCCTTTTGGAGGATCCACCCACAGCAGAAGACTGAGCTAGTGGAGCGTCCAACTTAAGGATCCACCCACACCATGGTTTGATCATTCCTTTCTTTATTCTTAGTTTTCTTTTTTTTCAATACCTCTTCTCTTTATTAGCACATTTAGTTTGCATCTGCATTTGCATATTTTTATATTAAAAAAAAGAGAGAGGGGGAGCACGCGACGCGACAGCGTCGCCAACGCATCCGCGTCGCAGGTGGCTCAGAAAGAATAAGCAATCGAACAGAAAGTCACACGAGAGTGTGGCTGGAGGCGTGCCGTTGGCACAAATCGTCCCACGCGACCGCATCGCTGACGCGTCCGCGTCATGTGGGAGAATTGCCTCCCACGCGTCCGCGTCACCCACGCAGACGCGTGACCTGAAAATCGACGTCAAAAAGGGTGTATGGCCGAAAGTTGTGCTAGAGTGGTGCTGGACTGGCGCTGGACGCACAGTCCCTACCACGCGAACACGTGTCCCACGCGTCCACGTCATCTCCCAATATTGGCCACCCACGCGATCGCGTCAACCACGCGACCGCGTCACCCTGGAATTTGGCAATAATGCATTTTGAACAGAGAGTTGTGCGAGCGCGAGGCTGCCCTCGTACCAGTAGCACAAAACGAGTCACGCGTCCGCGTGACCGACGCGACCTCGTCGACTCATCTAAGCGCCATCCGCGCGAACGCGTACCCCACGCGTCCGCATCGCTTGTGCCGCACAGCTTAACCTAATCTGCCAAAATATCTTATCTTTCTCTTCCCCAAATCCTACTTTTTCTTTTCCCTCCTTATTTCTTCCTTCTTCCTTCTTTCTCACTCTCTACTTTTTCTCTCTTTCACCACCATTAACAAGGTTTTTCTTTTCTTCTTCCCTCCTTACTTTTCTATTCTTCTTCTTTTTATGTTATCTTTTTCTTTTCTTTTTCCTTGCATTATCCATGTTTTCTTTTTTTTTTTTTTTTTTCTTTTAATTGGTGTTGGAAATTTATTTGGGTTACTATTCTTTCCTATGATTTGCTTGTGAATTATTCAGGAATTGTTTGACAATTATATATTACTTTTTAAAAGGGTTGCTTGCATGTTCAATTTAATACTTTCAATAGCTTATTTACCATGCATGCTATGTGTTTGTGAAAATGCCGGTATGGCATTGTGCACTATTTTTAGATTTCTTTTACTACTCTAAATGCTTGCTCTTCACAAAACCCCTTTTTATATTTTATTAATTTATTATAATTGCAAACAGGTTATTAGTTTGAAAGGCTTGGTAATCTCACTGGGACATTAAATGCTTGATCTATGCTACTCATTCCTTTGCCTACATGCCAATAAACACCTTGCATTTAATTGTCATCATATGCACTTGCTATATTTCCATTGTTGTTTCTCACATGTAGTCATGACCATGTGTTAACATCATTCATCTTTTAATGTGCATTGATTACCACCTTCCCTGCTCTCTTCCTTGTTCCAAATCTTGACATCTTAACAAACTTTCTCTTTTCTTTCTTTTAGGATAGCCACCAAGAAAGGCAAGGAGAAAGCTACTCCCAAACCACGTGCAAGAAGAGGAACAAAGAGAGCATTAGTGGCAGAGCCATCTTCAACTGTAGTAAAGCCCTCAACAAAGAGGATTAAGAGGATTATAAAGGTTGATGACAAAGAGAAAGCCTTCCCAGCAAAGGACACTGCGCGATTTACCAATCGCTACTGCGAGCAGATGTTCTCCATCCTGGCAGAAAGGAGTTATAACAATGAATACCTTTTTATCCTCCCGCCCAACATTGCTCCCTTTGTTGAGCCGAAAATTGAACGAAGACAATGAGATTCCTACAGAGATAGCCACGGCAGGTTAATCTTTCCTGGGTAGTCGAGTTCTACTCCAATTTCCACCTACCAACCCTGCAGTCTGTCTATGTCCGTCAGAAGCAAGTCCCCATTACAGAAGAGACCATTCAGCGTGCTTTAGATCTCCCCCTACTCCAGAAGGACTGGACGCATTTCAGGAGGCCGTACTCAAGCGCCAGATGTACCAATCTAATTGGGACGCTGTCCTCAGAGTTATCGCACTACCTGGCAGCAGTTGGATCTACGGATATCATCGATCCCGTCCTAAGGGGATATTGGCTTCCGCACTTACCTTGGAGGCTCGCGTATGGGCACATATTATGTCCCATTACGTATTTTTGAGCACTCATGAGTCCTCCTTCACTGCGGACATGGCCGTTCTACTATGGTGTATCCTTACAGATCAACCTCTGAACTTACCAAGACACATCCAGAATGCTATGGGACACGTACAAATTGCGGGCAACTTACTTTTTCCCGCCCTGGTCTCAGATCTTGTCTCAGCAGCCAGAGTCTCCTACAGAGCTGGTGACACCAAAGCCATGCTCCCACGGGATGATCAGTATGTCCCTAACGGGAAATATATCAGACCTCCAACAGCCACTACAAGCTAGCCTACTGAACCGGCTGAAGACATTCCTCCTTCAACACCACAAGCTCCTACAACCAATCAACTGCTCCATCAGATACTTGAAAGGTTGGATCGGCAGGAACACAAAGCAAAGCTCAGAGAGCGCCGTAACATGCGCCGATTCACATACCTCAAGTAGATACTTAAGGGAAAATACCGAGACTCAGACACCCCGGACTCCACTTCCTTTACCAGCACAGGGAGCCATGACGGTCCCGACTGTGGAGATACTGCTACCAGCCCACCTTTGTTCCTGACAGATGGCACCGAGGACGGTGCAAAGCCTTAAGTGTGGGAGGTCGGTCAGTACCTGACTTCCAGAGGTAAATTCTCTTCCCTAACACCAATTAATAGGATATTTAGTTAGTTTTTTCTTTTGTAGAATAGGATAAATTACATAGTAATAGATTAGTTGCATGCATGTTCTACTTGATTGAAAAGACAATAAGTTTCTTCTAAGACCCTATTTTTAGAATAAAATTTCACTAATTTTAATCTAAACTTTTATGTTAAATCTGCTTGAAGTTGTATTTGGAACATAATTTTTGAGCTAAAGAACACACAACCTGTGAGATTTGAGCCTTTATACATGGTTACATTATTTAACCATAATTATTTTATTTTTGTGTGTTTACTTCTCTATGATTGTAATCTATACTTTGTTTCATCCTATATGTCCAATGTTTAAGATATCTATATGCTTGCATATGATTGAGGCCATTATTTGTTTAGCTCACTTATCCAAATTAAGCCTACCCCTTAAGTTACCTTTGTTAGCCACTTTGAGCTTTTAAATCCCATTTGTTCCTTATTTTACCACATTACTAGCCTTAAGCGAAAAAACAATTATATATCCCAATTGAATATTTGGTTAGCTTAAGATAGAATTATGTGTTAATTAAGTATGGAAAAATTGTGGGAACAAAAGATAATAAGGGAATGTGTCATGATAATATAATGGAAATTTGGGTGCCTACTCATGTAAAACTATAAAAATTAAAAATCTATGCGCATTGATAAGCTACGTTTATATTTATGTTAAAAAAAAATCCAAAAAATATTCAATAATCAAATAAGGGGACAAAATTACCCCAATGTTAAGTTAAGAATTTAAAGATCAATGCATATATGATAAAATCAAAATAAAGTTGATGCATGAGTAAGGAATGTGAAAAGGAAATTTTGGGTAGCTAGGTGTGAAATTTAAGCTATAAAGAATATATATGTGTGTTAGGTGAAAGCTTGGGTTAATTAAAGATTCAATTTATAAGCTTACTTAGCCATATATGTACCCTTACTCATACCTTGGCCCCATTACAACCTTGAAAAGGCCTCATGATATTTGCATTGGTATATTAATTGTTGTTGATTGGTTAGGTGAAGAACAAAAATTAGAAAGCATGATTAGAGAAGGATAGAGTGATTACCCTATACACTAGAGAGATTAGGGTGTATATACATCATCAGTGAGGGTTCAATGCTTAAGTTCTATGTTCCCTGCTTTCATGAGCTACCTTCTTGCATTTTTATCTGTTCTTACTGTATAAGAATTGAATTAGTGGAATTTGATCTGCGATTGTCTTGAAGAGCTTATATACTTTTGACCAAGTGGACAAGAATCATATAGTTGCATTCACATATATAGGTTGCATTGCATTGCATGAGTTTTACATGTTCCTACTCATTTATTTTATCTCCTTCAACTAAGCATGAGGACATGCTAATGACTAAGTGTGGGGAGGTTGATAAACCACTATTTTATGGTTTATATTGTGTTTAAATGTGCGGTTTTATCAAATCTTTACCCACTTATTCATATAATTAGCATGCGTTTATAATTCCTTCCTAAAAATACTTCATGGTTGAAAACTTGCTTCCTAGAGACTTTTAATTATGTATTTTAATTCTCCTTTATTCCATTCGATGCCGTGATCTGTATGTTAAGTGTTTCAGGCTTTATAGGGCATGAATGACTTGGAGATTGGAAAGGAGGCTTGCAAAAATGGAAGGAACACAAGAAATTGAGGAGATGACCAGCGAGAAGTGACGCGGACGCATGGCTCACGCAACCGCAGGGATTGGAAACTGCACAAGTGACGCGAACGCGTGGACGATGCGCACGCGTGGCAAGGCAAAACATTGGATGACGCAAACGCCTGGATGACGCGATCGCGTGACGTGCGCGATCTGCAGAATCTGCAGAATTCGCTGGGGGGCGATTTAAGGCCCTGTTTCGACCCAGTTTTCGGCCCAGAAAAGCAAATTAGAGCCAGGGAACATGCAGAGACCCGTCAACAACATTCATTCCGTATAATTTTAATTTTAGATCTGATTTTACTCCTCCTCTAGGTTTTCTATCTACACATTCATAGTTCTTAGGATTTTGATTTTATTGCTTTTTGGACTGGGATATTGAGAAGAGTTATTACTTCCGTCAGGATTTCGTCATTCTAGTTTGTTTCCTTACTTGTCACTTACTCTTCCATATCCTTCATTTACTCAGAATTATTATTGGATTATTTTTAGAATTTATTAATACAAGAACTATTTTTATTTTTAATTGATCCTTTTGATTATTATTTATCATGTCTTTCAATATTTTCTTTTCTTATTTCATGGATTTTACAAACATAATGAGCGAGTAGTTCCATAACTTGATTGAGAGTTGATTGAAAGGAGGATCTTGAGATGGATGTTTAAGAGTAAAATTATAGTTGGGTTTCGCGTTGGGTCGCCTTCTAATCACTGACACTAGTTCTTTCCAAGGGAGAGGATTAGAACTGGTGAATAGAAACTGACTTCCAACTTGCTTAACTTTCCTTTATCTGGTAAAAGATAACTGAGCAGGCAACCTTTAATTATCACTTTTATCTTGAGAGAACTCCATCAAGGATAGGACTTCCAACTAATCTACTCCTGGTCAAGGTTTTTATTTAAATTACATAAATTCTCTGATTTAATTTCCTGTTTATCAACTCAACCATTTTTAGAAAATATCTGATTAATAAAATAGCACATCTTTCTGCAACTCGTTGGGAGACGACCTGGGATTCATACTCCCAGTATTTTAATTTTAATTTTGTGAAAACCCTTCTAAATTGATAAGTGGATTTTTGGTTGGTTAAGAACTGTACTTGCAACGTATCTCTTATAACAATTTCTTAACTCGCCAATTTTCGCCACGTCAATATGCTATTAAGGAAAGCAAAGGAAAGGAATGAAACAAAACGTGGCTGCATGTACGTATATTATATATATATATATATATAAAGCATGACACCTAATTATCTTTGATCTAATTAATCATCATCTATCTCACCCATTTATTTTCTAACATGACCGAATCCAAAGAAAAAAGAAAAAGAGAAACCGAGTGAGAGAGACCTGTGATAAGGAAAGAAAACCGTAAAAACTTCCAAAGCTTCCGACCATTATTTCTTGTGATCCGTGACTCTAATTAAAAATCTAATCCGGTAAAAGTGTTCATGTTCTCCTCCTCTACATGTTGGTATTACTTTTGTCCTGTAGAAGTTGATGGTGACGTAACTCTACTTTCCTTTGAGTTTGGCTAACTAGAGTTCTAGGAGGCACAGACGACTTCTGACGTTTTCTTCTTCAGCAGTTCAGTCAAAAATTTTCTCCAAAATTTTCATTGACTCTGATTTTGTACGAAGGTAGGGGATTTTATTTTGAAATTAACTATTTTAAACTATGAATGCCATGGAAGTCTAGTGGGTGTTTGTAAATAATTTATGATTGTTTGAAAAGACTGAATGATAAGTTTGAGTTGTGTTTGTGACTGAATTTGATGAATATGCATTTTATTTCTTGATTGATTAGGAATGCTGAAAATTCTAATTATTGAGTTAGAAAGTCGGTTTGATTAAATACTATGTAAAATGAATTTTCTTGGTTTGAGGTTAATCTGATATTGAAAATAAATCCGCATTTGAATCGATTTGAGATATTGGAAATGAGTTTTATTGATTTATTGAAAATGATTTCTGATAATGGAATTAGTTTGAGTTATTGGAAATGATTGAAAAGAGGTTGAAAATGGTTCAGTTGGGACCCGAAAAGGGTGGCAAAGTCTGAGTTTTAGGGGAGATGCTGTCAAAATTTTATTATAAAACTAAAGACTTTGTTTGAAATATTTAGAGAAAGGTTGGAATTGAGAAATCGTATTATTTGACTTTTGATTTATTAAGAAAAGATTTACGTTTGGGTTTTTATTTATTAAGAAAAACTTTATGTTTTGAATGTGACTTATTAAGAAAAGATCATGTCTTCAGTTTTGACTTATTAAGAAAGACTTTATGTTTTGAGTTTGATTAAAGAACTACATTTTAAGGAATTATGATTCAAGGAGTTTATTAATTTTAAAGAACGAGTTTGATTGTCGTCCTCTCTAAAGCCTCGAGACCCTGTAGTGAGATTTACTTAATAAATGATTCTCTTAGTCTTTTGAAAGAGGTTTAAATCTGAAATGGTTTTAAAGTTGGTTTGAAAAAATCATGGTTAAGTAAGAACTGGTTTTTGTATGAAAGAAGAACTTGTTGTAAGTAAAGTGGTTCGAAGGTTTGGAAAAGGTTATAAAGAGAGATAATTAAAGGGATCTCTGCCACAGGAGAGCAGAGAACAAAGATTGAATGAATATATTAAGTAAAGGAATCTCTGCTACAGGAGAGCAGAGAACGAAGATTAAATGAATATCTTAAGTAAAGGAATGTCTACCACAGGAGAGCAGATGTGACAGTGTTTGGGCCTCAGTGCCAAATGTAAAGTGGGGCCCCAAACACTGAGAACTGTTTTCCAGATGTACGCTTATTGATTTGGAAAGTCACACTGTATGCAGCCTAGCCATACGACTTAAAGTCACACTGTATGCGGCCTAGCCGTATGACTTATAAGCACACTGTATGCATCTGGAAAGCCATATCTGGGACTCGTGCCCGGGTAATGTCAGGAGAGGGTAGGCAGCCAACACATGAGCTCATGGCCTGCGTTAGGAATGGACATGCATCATGTTGTTTGCACATTTGCATTTGATTGTGTCTACTTATTTAGCTTTTCTGTGATTGTGCTGCTTGTCTTATTGCAATTTGTTTGTGTGCTGATCTGTTTCTTGTGCTATTGGTTGGTGTATTGAGGTAACTGAGAACCGAGGTTGTGGTTGAGAATTGTTTCATGTTCAGAAATTTAAAAAAGGTAATTAGTTATATAAAGTAAAAGTAAAAAATATTTTCAAAAGTTTAACAAAATAGTTTTATTGAGTAAGTTAATTATTTGCATGATTCATTACTTTTACAGCATTCCCATTCCCTACTAAGAACGTGTAGTTTGTTCTCACTCCAAATCTTCCACCCTTTCCGTGACAGATTCAAAGATTTAGTTTGAAGTTGCAGGCGATTATTAGTCTTATTTGAGTTAAGTTTATGTGTTGAGTCGCTTTTCCTAGAATTCCCTCATCTTTGTTAGTTAAGATTTTATCTTATACAGAGGGATAGGAGTTGTATCTGAGTTTCATTTGAATTATTTTGTATGATATTTATTATTCTTACTAACTATGTGACTAGTATTATTTGAAGATCTTTGATATGTAATTTTAATTACTAAAAATAATTTTCTGAAATTTTTTATAAAACTAAAATGCGAAATCGAA
Source organism: Arachis ipaensis (assembly GCF_059453495.1). Lineage (NCBI taxonomy): Eukaryota > Viridiplantae > Streptophyta > Magnoliopsida > Fabales > Fabaceae > Arachis > Arachis ipaensis. The sequence goes on along the minus strand of NC_142441.1, from coordinate 87,131,916 downwards.
CTAAAGGCTCAGTATTAAATAGTAAATACGAAAAGCAGGTCAGTAACGCCTCACTTTTGGTACGATCATGACGTACTAAAAGCTAGGGAATGGACTGACTATGCTTCACTGCATACTCTGAGTGTCTGTCATGCAATAGGACTTGTCCTAATAATAAGAGTTTGAGTTTTAGATGCATGAATGTCTATTGATTAATGCTGTTGGTTGACCATTGCATTTCTCAAGGTATTAGGTATGGCCAACTTAATACTGATGATTTGTATATACGAAAACCCTAATGGATTATCATAGACAAAATAGAAGTAATAAGTAATGTGAATTACGGGGTTTAGGAATGTTAGGAGTTACATTTTAAGGATTCGTTTCGAAGTATACCCTTCATTCGTACTACACGAACACGCTCCATCTCTTCTTTCATTATCCTCATTGGAATTCTTATTCTGGACCTTCTCAGAATATGATTTGATTATTTTCCAATCATACCTTATTGTTCCTGTGAATCTTTGTTTGCTTGTATTTCTCTTCATAGATCCTATTTTTCTTTGATTAGAATTTGGATTTGTTCTAATAAATTTTCGAGAGCGATAATTTTTGTAAAGTGGATGGAGTATAACATCCCAAATTTAAAAAAAAAATTAAATAATTGATTATTTATAAGTTATTTTATTATATTGAGATTTTTTTTTTTTAAAAAATTATTTTGTTAATAAAAATAATTAAATAAAATTTTATGATTATTAAAGTTTAATTTAATTATGATTTATTCTATTAATTTAAATTATTTATTAAAAACAATTTTAATAGACAAAATTAAGTTAATCTATTATTATTATTATTATTATTATTATTATTATTATTATTATTATTATTATTATTTAATTTCATTCTTTTAGCCGAAGCCATTTAGCAACAAAGGAAGGAAAATGAAACATGACCTTTATATTATTATGTATATAAACATATATATATGCTATTAAGAAACCAAAGGAAAGGAATGAAATGTATATATAAAGCATGACACCTAATTATCTTTGATCTAATTAATCATCATCTATCTCACCCATTCATTTTCTAACATGACCGAATCTAAAGAAAAAAGAAAAAGAGGTCAGTATTATTTGAAAATCTTTGATATATAATTTTAATTACTAAAAATAATTTTCTGGAATTTTCTATAAAACTGAAACGCGAAATCAAATTAAAGCCTCAGTATTAAATAGTAAATATGGAAAACATGTCAGTAACGCCTCATTTTTGGTACGATCATAATGTGCTGAAAGTTAGGGTGTTACATTTACTACTTGGTGCGACCCAGTATACTTGTCGGTGGTTAATGCGGATGTAATTTTTCCGTCATCAGTAGGTCCACATCAATTTGCTATTTTGAAAACGGATCACCAAATTAAGGTGCTTCTTGGAGTGCTCAACAATGAAGATGCAGGTGTTGGTTGCCAAAGGAATTAAAGGCATAAGTGGTGCAAAGTTCGATTAGGAGGAATCCCACTTTCATTTGGGTTCTTCAAAGAAAAATTGGGAGGTTGTCCATCCAAGCACAAGAGCAAAGATCAACAAGGGGATGACCGGGAAACCAAAGTATGGGATTCGGGTATACATTTCTACAACCGACAATCTTGGGTACCAATTGCTTTCTTAAGGTTGCTTGAGAGCTTGATGTACTTCATTTGGGATTCGGGAGGATTCGAGAAGAGCAAGAATGGTTGGCAATTCAAGGATGGATGGAAGCACAAGCCTCCTTGATGTGAGTTTCAACCAAAAGTCTAACTTAAGGACTTTAAACCAAAGTGCGCTGTGGGAAATACCCTACCATCGTAATATCTTTCTAACCCTTTCCTCTTTTAGCTTTTGTTTCTTGAATAATTACCTATCTTGCTAAGTACTTTAGTTGCGTTTTGGTATTTACTAGGTAATTTTAGTAGAATAATATGTTTTTGAGATTTCAAAATGCTTTGGATTTTGAAAAACTGTTTTGGAAGTCATGTTGGATCTTTAGAGGCATTAAAAATTTTGTAGAAATAGGACAGTGTGTATATGCACACACCTGTGCCCACCCACACTTTCCCCAGATTTAGACATCTATGTGTACACACAGACTGTGCGCAGACTGTGCGTACGCACACTCATCAGCACCCCTTCTTTTGGGAGCTTTTGAACATGCTTGTGCGCGCAGACCCCAAACTTTTGGCCCTTGTGCATACGCATAGAACTTGTGCGTACGCACACATGATCCTTATGCCCTGTTGAAAAAAGAAAAGTCTTCTGTGTGCGCACACACTTCTTGATTCCCTTCCTGTCTGGAGCTCTCGCACACCTTTGTGCATCTGCATCCCCTGTTTTCTCACCTTTTGTGCGTACGCACGGACCTGTATGCATACGCACAAGCGTCTATCTAGGCAGCAATTTGAAACAGAAGCCAGTCGCGCCAGAGCACCACATCCCCACCCATCCCTTCTTCTGGCAACCCCGCTACCGCCGGCGCTGCAACTGCCGCGCCACCATCCCTCTCTCATAGACGAAATAGAAGTAATAAGTAATGTGAATTACGGAGTTTAGGAATGTTAGGAGTTACGTTGTACGGATTCGTTTCAAAGTATACCCTTCATTCGGGCTACACGAACACGCTCCATCTCTTCTTTCATTATCCTCATTGGAATTCTTGCTCTGGACCTTCTCAGAATATGATTTGATTATTTTCCAATCAAACCGCATTGGTTCTGTGAACCTTTATTTGCTTGTATTTTTCTTGGTGGTTCCTATTTTTCTTTGATTTGAATTTGGATTTGTTTCAATAAATTTTCGAGGGCGAAAATTTTTGTAAAGTGGATGGAATATAACACCCCGAATATTTTAAAAAAATTAAATAATTAATTATTTATAAGTTATTCTATTATACTGAGATTTTGGTTTTTAAAAAAAATATTTTGGTAACAAAAATAATTAAATAGAATTTTATGATTATTAAAGTTTAATTTAATTATGATTTATTTTATTAATTTAAATTATTAATTAAAAATTATTTTGATAGACAAAATTAAGTTAATCTTTTATTATTATTATTATTATTATTATTATTATTATTATTATTATTATTATTTAATTTCATTCTTTTAACCGAAGTCATTTAGCAACAAAGGAAAGAAAATGAAACATGACCTTTATATATATATATATATATATATATATATATATATATGTGAGAAAAAAGTATGATTGGTTCTGTATCAATGGAATCTCATCATCCTCCTGTGAATGAGTTGAAAAGGCCTTAGAAAAGCCTATCGCTGCTAAGACTTCCTAAGGATAGGACCCGGGGATGTTACAGACTAAATGCAACCTTAGAATAGAATCTAGCGGTCTTCTGAACGAAATAGAGCTATTTTAGCCAATTTATCCTCCTTGGGAACTGAAGATATGACAGCCTCTGTCTCTCTAAAATATCGATTTTTAGGCGGTAAGGTTTTGAGCAAATCAAGTAAGCGAGTACCTGTATTCGTCTCTGCTGTCGCAGGTGATGAAGTAGTGGGATGGGAGTAAGAAAGGGTTAGTGTTTGGAGAACCCTTGGGCATTGGACCCTCTTTTTCTTTTGGAACAGCTCGAGCTAGATGACAAAGCAGAGCTGGAAGACACTTTTTGAAATTAACTATTTTAAATTATGAATGCCATGGAAGTCTAGTGGGTATTTGTAAATAATTTATGATTGTTTGGAAAGACTGAATGATAAGTTTGAGTTGTGTTTGTGACTGAATTTGATGAATATGCATTTTATTTCTTGATTGATTAGGAATGCTGAAAATTCTAATTATTGAGTTAGAAAGTCGGTTTGATTAAATATTATGTAAAATGAATTTTCTTGGTTTGAGGTTAATCTGATATTGAAAATAAATCCGCATTTGAATCGATTTGAGATATTGGAAATGAGTTTTATTGATTTATTGAAAATGATTTCTGATATTGGAATTTGTTTGAGTTATTGGAAATGATTGAAAAGAGGTTGAAAATGGTTCAGTTGGACCCCGAAAAGGGTGGCAAAGTCCGAGTTTTAGGAGAGATGTTGCCAAAACTTTATTATAAAACTTAAGACTTTGTTTGAAATATTTAGAGAAAGGTTGGAATTGAGAAATCGTATTATTTGACTTTTGATTTATTAAGAAAATAGTTAAGTTTGGATTTTCATTTATTAAGAAAAAATTTATGTTTTGAATGTGATTTATTAAGAAAATATCATGTATTGAGTTTTGACTTATTAAGAAAAACTTTATGTTTTGAGTTTGATTAAAGAACTACATTTTAAGGAATTATGATTCAATGAGTTTATTAATTTTAAAGAACGAGTTTGATTGTCGTCCTCTCTAAAGTTTCGAGACCCTGTCATGAGATTTACTTAATAAATAATTCTTTTAGTCTTTTGAAAGAGGTTTAAATCTGAAATGGTTTTAAAGTTGGTTTGAAAAAATCATGGTTAAGTAAGAACTGGTTTTTGTATGAAAGAAGAACTTGTTGTAAGTAAAGTGGTTTCGGTGGTTTGAAAAAGGTTATAAAGATAGATAATTAAAGGAATCTCTACCATAGGAGAGCAGAGAACAAAGATTGAATGAATATATTAAGTAAAGGAATCTCTACCACAGGAGAGCAGAGAACAAAGATTAAATGAATAACTTAAGTAAAGGAATATCTGTCACAGGAGAGCAGATGTGACTGTGTTTAGGCCTTAGTGCGAAATGTAAAATGGGGATGCCCACACACTGAGAACTGTTTTTCAGATGTACGCTTATTGATTTGGAAAGTCACACTGTATGCGGCCTAGCCGTATGACTTAAAGTCACACTGTATGCGGCCTAGTGATGAGCGGATAATTTATACCCTTTTTGGCATTGTTTTTACATAGTTTTTAGTATGTTTTTGTTATTTTTTATTATATTTTTATTAGTTTTTATTCAAAAATTACATTTCTGGACTTTACTATGAGTTTGTGTGTTTTTCTGTAATTTCAAGTATTTTCTGGCTGAAATTGAGGGACCTGAGCAAAAATCTGTTTCAGAGGCTGAAAAAGGACTGCAGATGCTGTTATATTCTGACCTCCCTGCACTCAAAGTGGATTTGCTGGAGCTACAGAAGCTCAATTGGCGCCTTCTCAATTGCGTTGGAAAGTAGACATCATGTACTTTCCAGCAATATATAATAGTTCATACTTTGTCCGAGATTTGATGGCCCAAACTGGTGTTCAATGTTAGTCTAAAATATCTTGGCGTAAAACGCCCAAACTGGCACCAGAATTGGAGTTAAATGCCCAAACTGGCACCAAAGCTGGCGTTTAACTCCAGGAACAGCCTATGCACGAAAAAGCTTCAATGCTCAGCCCAAGCACACACCAAGTGGGCTCCGGAAGTGGATTTCTGCACTATCTGCACTTAGTTACTCATTTTTTGTAACCCTAGGTTACTAGTTTAGTATAAAACTACTTTTAGAGATTTATTTTAGAGAACTTGAGAATCTTCTGGACGTTTAGTCTTGAGACCTATGTTCACATTTGGAGGCTGCTGGCCTCACGGCCATGATTAGACCTTTTTCACTTATGTATTTTCTACGGTAGAATTTCTACACCCCATAGATTAAGGTGTGGAGCTCTGCTGTTCTTCATGAATTAATACAATTATTATTATTTTTCTATTCAACTCATGCCTACTTCTTCTCTAAGATATACTCTCGTACTTAATTCAGTTAAGTCAGAATGAAGGGGTGACCCGTGACAATCACCCAATCTTCGTTACTCGCTTAGCCAAGGTCGCGTGCCTGACAACCACAAAGCGATATACATGATGTTCAACGTAGTTATTGGACGACAGCTGGAGTATACTCTCTTGGATATCTAATACACAGATTGAATTCGTGAGATTATTATCTTCGTGGTATAGGCTAGAATTATTGGCAGCCATTCCTGGGATCCGAAAAGTCTAAACCTTGTCTGTGGTATTCCGAGTAGGATCCGGGAAAGGATGACTGTGATGAGCTTCAAACCTATGAATGTGGGGCACAAGTGACAGTGTGCAAAAGGACAATGGTCCTATTCCGATGCTAGCAGGAACCGACAAATAATTTGCTGTGCGGTGACAGCGGAAATGGATTTGTTTTCATCCGAGAGGATCATACAGCTTGCCATGGAAGGAGGTAACACATGGTTGGAAGAAGACAATGGAAAAGCAGAGGTTCTGAAACAACAAAGCATCTCCAGACAATTATCTGAAATTCCCACCGGTGAATTATATAAGTAACTTTATCTTATTTTATATTTTATTTATATTTTAATTATCAAAACCTCATAACCATTTGAATCTGCCTGACTAAGATTTACGACCATAGCTTGCTTCAAGCCGACAATCTCCGTGGGATCGACCCTTACTCACGTAAGGTATTACTTGGACGACCCAGTACACTTGCTGGTTAGTTACGCGGAGTTGTGAAGAAGTGTTAAGATCACGTTACGCACACCAAGTTTTTAGTGCCGTTTAAATAGTAACAAACAATTCGCGTACCACCTAGCCGTACGACTTATAAGCACACTGTATGCATCTGAAAAGCCATATATGGGACTCGTGCCCGGGTAATGTCGGGAGCGGGTAGGCAACCAACACATGAACTCATGGCCTGTGTTAGGAATAGATATGCATCATGTTGTTTGTATATTTGCATTTGATTGTGTCTGCTTATCTAGCTTTTCTGTGATTGTGCTGTTTGTTTCCATCAAGGATAGGCTTCCAACTAATCTACTCCCGGTCAAGGTTTTTATTTAAATTACATAAATTCTCTGATTTAATTTCCTGTTTATCAACTCAACCATTTTTAGAAAACATCTGATTAATAAAATAGCACATCTTTCTGCAACTCGTTGGGAGACGACCTGGGATTCATACTTCCAGTATTTTAATTTTAATTTTGTGACAACCCTTCTAAATTGATAAGTGGATTTTTGGTTGTTTAGGAACTGTACCTGTAACGTATCTCTTATAACAATTTCTTAACTCGCCAATTTCCGCCACGTCAATATGCTATTAAGGAAAGCAAAGGAAAGGAATGAAACAAAACGTGGCTGCATGTACGTGTGTGTGTGTGTATATATATATATAGCATGACACCTAATTATCTTTGATCTAATTAATCATCATCTATCTCACCCATTCATTTTCTAACATGACCAAATCCAAAGAAAAAAGAAAACGAGAAACCGAGTGAGAGAGACACTGTGGTAAGGAAAGAAAACCGTAAAAACTTTCAAATCTTCCGACCATGATTTCTTGTGATCCGTGACTCTAATTAAAAACTAATCCGGTAAAAGTGTTCATATTCTCTTCCTCTACATGTTGGCGTTACTTTTGTCCTGTAGAAGTTGATGGTGATGTAACTCTACTTTCCTTTGAGTTCGGCTAACTAGAGTTCTAGGAGGCACAGACGACTTCTGACGTTTTCTTCTTCAGCAGTTCAGTCAAAAAGTTTCTCCAAAATTTTCATTGACTCTAATTTTGTACCAAGGTAGGGGATTTTATTTTGAAATTAACTATTTTATACTATGAATGCCATGGAAGTCTAGTGGGTATTTGTAAATAATTTATGAATGTTTGGAAAGACTGAATGATAAGTTTGAGTTGTGTTCGTGACTGAATTTGATGAATATGCATTTTATTTCTTGATTGATTAGGAATGCTGAAAATTCTAATTATTGAGTTAGAAAGTTGGTTTGATTAAATACTATGTAAAATGAATTTTCTTGGTTTGAGGTTAATCTGATATTGAAAATAAATCCGCATTTGAATCGATTTGAGATATTGGAAATGAGTTTTATTGATTTACTGAAAATGATTTCTGATAATGGAATTAGCTTGACTTATTGGAAATGATTGAAAAGAGGTTGAAAATGGTTCAGTTGGAACCCGAAAAGGGTGCTAAAGTCTGAGTTTTAGGGGAGATGCTGCCAAAATTTTATTATAAAACTAAAGACTTTGTTTGAAATATTTAGAGAAAGGTTGGAATTGAGAAATCGTATTATTTGACTTTTGATTTATTAAGAAAAGATTTACGTTTGGGTTTTTATTTATTAAGAAAAACTTTATGTTTTGAATGTGACTTATTAAGAAAAGATCATGTATTCAGTTTTGACTTATTAAGAAAGACTTTGTGTTTTGAGTTTGATTAAAAACTACATTTTAACGAATTATGATTCAAGGAGTTTATTAATTTTAAAGAATGAGTTTGATTGTCGTCCTCTCTAAAGTCTCGAGACCCTGTAGTGAGATTTACTTAATAAATGATTCTTTTAGTGTTTTGAAAGAGGTTTAAATCTGAAATGGTTTTAAAGTTGGTTTGAAAAAATCATGGTTAAGTAAGAACTGATTTTTGTAAGAAAGAAGAACTTGTTGTAAGTAAAATGGTTTCGAAGGTTTGGAAAAGGTTATAAAGAGAGATAATTAAAGGGATCTCTGCCACAGGAGAGTAGAGAACAAAGATTGAATGAATATATTAAGTAAAGAAATTTCTGCCACAGGAGAGCAGAGAACGAAGATTAAATGAATATCTTAAGTAAAGGAATGTCTGCCACAGGAGAGCAGATGTGACTGTGTTTGGGCCTCAATGCCAAATGTAAAGTGGGAACGCCCACACACTGAGAACTTTTTTCCAGATGTACGCTTATTGATTTGGAAAGTCACACTGTATGCGGCCTAGCCGTACGACTTGAAGTCACACTGTATGCGGCCTAGCCGTATGACTTATAAGCACACTGTATGCATCTGGAAAGCCATATCTGGGACTCGTGCCCGGATAATGTTAGGAGAGGGTAGGCAACCAACACATGAGCTCATGGCCTGCGTTAGGAATGGACATGCATCATGTTGTTTGCACATTTGCATTTGATTGTGTCTGCTTATCTAGCTTTTCTGTGAATGTGCTGTTTGTTTTATTGCAATTTGTTTGTGTGTTGATCTGTTTCTTGTGCTATTGGTTGGTGTATTGAGGTAACTGAGAACCGAGGTTGTGGTTGAGAATTGTTGCAAGTTCAGAAATTTAAAAAAGGTAATTAGTTATATAAAGTAAAAGTAAAAAATATTTTCAAAATTTTAACAAAATATTTTTATTGAGTAAGTTAATTATTTGCATGATTCATTACTTTTGCAGCATTCTCATTCCCTACTAAGAACGTGTGGTTTGTTCTCATCCAAAATCTTCCACCCTTTCCGTGACAGGTTCAAAGATTTAGTTTGAGTCTGCGGGCGATTATTAGTCTTATTTGAGTTAAGTTTATGTGTTGAGTCGCTTTTCCTAGAATTCCCTTGCCTTTGTTAGTTAAGATTTTATCTTATACAGAGGGATAGGAGTTGTATCTGAGTATCATTTGAATTATTTTGTATGATTTTAATTATTCTTACTAATTATGTGACTAGTATTATTTGAAGATCTTTGATATGTAATTTTAATTACTAAAAATAATTTTCTGGAATTTTCTATAAAACTGAAATGCGAAATCGAACTAAAGGCTCAGTATTAAATAGTAAATATGAAAAGCAGGTCAGTAATGCCTCACTTTCGGTACGATCATGACGTGCTAAAAGTTAGGGTGTTACATTATGGTATCAGAGCAGTTCGTTCCTGTTAGAGCCTTTGGAATGGACTGACTATGCTTCACTGCATACTCTGAGTGTCTGTCATGCAATAGGACTTGTCCTAATGATAAGAGTTTGAATTTTAGATGCATGAATGTCAATTGATTAATGCTGTTGGTCGACCATTGCATTTCTCAAGGTATTAGGTCTGGCCAACTTAATACTGATGATTTGTATATACGAAAACCCTAATGGATTATCATAGACGAAATAGAAGTAATAAGTAATGTGAATTACGGGGTTTAGGAATGTTAGGAGTTATGATTTAAGGATTCGTTTCGAAGTATACCCTTCATTCGTGCTACACGAACACGCTCCATCTCTTCTTTCATTATCCTCATTGGAATTCTTGTTCTGGACCTTCTCAGAATATGATTTAATTATTTTCCAATCATACCTTATTGTTCCTGTGAATCTTTGTTTGCTTGTATTTCTCTTCATAGATTCTATTTTTCTTTGATTTAAATTTGAATTTGTTAAAATTTTTGTAAGGTAGATGGGATATAACACCCCAAATTTTTTAAAAAAAATTAAATAATTAATTATTTATAAGTTATTCTATTATATTGAGATTTTATTTTTTAAAAAAATTATTTTGTTAATAAAAATAATTAAATAAAATTTTATAATTATTAAAGTTTAATTTAATTATGATTTATTCTATTAATTTAAATTATTTAATAAAAACAATTTTAATAGACAAAATTAAATTAATCTATTATTATTATTATTATTATTATTATTATTATTATTATTATTATTATTATTATTATTTAATTTTATTCTTTTAGCCGAACCCATTTAGCAACAAAGGAAAGAAAATGAAACATGACCTTTATGTATATAAACATATATATATATATATATGCTATTAAGGAAACCAAAGGAAAGGAATGAAACAAAACGTGGCTGCATGTACGTATATATATATATATATATATATATATATATATATATATAAAAAGCATGACACTTAATTATCTTTGATTTAATTAATCATCATCTATTTTACCCATTCATTTTCTAACATGACCGAATCTAAAGAAAAAAGAGAAAGAGGTCAATATTATTTAAAAATCTTTGATATGTAATTTTAATTACTAAAAATAATTTTCTGAAATTTTTTATAAAACTGAAACGCGAAATCAAACTAAAGATTCAGTATTAAATAGTAAATTGGAAAACAGGTCAGTAACGCCTCACTTTTGGTATGATCATGACATGCTGAAAGTTAGGGTATTACATTTACTACTTGGTGCGACCCAGTATACTTGCCGGTGGTTAATGCGGATGTAATTTTTCTGTCATCAGTAGGCCCACATCAATTTGCTATTTTAGAGACGGATCACCAAATTAAGGTGCTTCTTGGAGTGCTCAACAATGAAGATGCAGGTGTTGGTTGCCAAAGGAATTCAAGGTATAAGTGGTGCAAGGTTCGATTAGGAGGAGTCCCACTTTCATTTGGGTGCTTCAAAGGAAAATTGGGAGGTTGTCCATCCAAGCATGAGAGCAAAGATCAACAACGGGATGACTGGAAAACCAAAGTGTGGAATTCGGGTATACATTTCTACAACCGACAATCTTGGGTACCAATTGCTTTCTTAAGGTTGCTTGAGAGCTTCATGTACTTCATTTGGGATTTGGGAGGATTTTAGAAGAGCAAGAATGGTTGGCAACTCAAGGATGGATGGAAGCACAAGCCTCTTTGATGTGAGTTTCAACCAAAAGTCTAACTTAAGGACTTTAAACCAAAGTGCTAGGTGGGAGACACCCTACCATGGTAATATCTTTCTAACCCTTCCCTCTTTTAGCTTTTGTTTCTTGAATAATTACCGATCTCGCTAAGTAGTTTAGTTGCATTTTGGTATTTACTAGGTAATTTTAGTAGAATAATATGTTTTTGAGATTTCAAAATGCTTTGGGGTTTGAAAAAACTGTTTTGAAAGTCATGTTGGATCCTTATAGGCATTAAAAATTTTGCAGAAATAGGGCAGCGTGCATATGCACACACCTGTGCCCACCCACACTTTCCCCAGATTTTGACATCTATGTGTACGCACAGACTGTGCGTACGCACACTCTTCAGCATCCCTTCTGTTGGGAGCTTTTGAACATGCTTGTGCGCGCGGACCCCAAATTTTTTGCCCTTGTGCGTATGCACAGAACTTGTGCGTACGCACACATGATCCTTATGCCCTGTTGAAAAAAGAAAAGTCTTCTATGTGCACACACACTTCTTGATTCCCTTCCTGTCTGGAGTTCTTGCACAGCTTTGAGCATCCGCATCCCCTGTTTTCTCACCTTTTGTGTGTACGCACGGACCTGTATGCGTACGCACAAGCGTCTATCTAGGCAGCAATTTGAAACAGAAGCCAGTCGCGCCAGAGCACCCACCATCCCCACCCATCCCTTCTTCCGGCGACCCCGTTGCCGCCAGCGCTGCAACTGCCGCGCCACCATCCCTCTCACATAGACGAAATAGAAGTAATAAGTAATGTGAATTACGGGATTTAGGAATGTTAGGAGTTAAGTTGTAAGGATTCGTTTCGAAGTATACCCTTCATTCGTGTTACAAGAACACGCTCCATCTCTTCTTTCATTATCCTCATTGGAATTCTTGCTCTGAACCTTCTCAGATTATGATTTGATTATTTTCCAATCAAACCGTATTATTTCTGTGAACCTTTGTTTGCTTGTATTTCTCTTGGTGGATCCTATTTTTCCTTGATTTGAATTTGGATTTGTTTCAATAAATTTTCGAAGGCAAAAATTTTTATAAAATGGATGGAATATAACACCCCGAATATTTTAAAAAAATTTAAATAATTAATTATTTATAAATTATTCTATTATATTGAGATTTTATTTTTTAAAAAAATTATTTTGCTAACAAAAATAATTAAATAGAATTTTATGATTATTAAAGTTTAATTTAATTATTATTTATTCTATTAATTTAAATTATTTATTAAAAATTATTTTTATAGACAAAATTAAGTTATTATTATTATTATTATTATTATTATTATTATTATTATTATTATTATTATTTAATTTCATTCTTTTAACCGAAGTCATTTAGCAAGAAAGGAAAGAAAATGAAACATGACCTTTATGTATATAAACATATATAATTAATCATCATCTATCTCACCCATTCATTTTCTAACATGACCGAATCCAAAAAAAAAAAGAAAAAAGAAAAAGAGAAATCGAGTGAAAGAGACACTGTGGTAAGGAAAGAAAATCGTAAAAACTTCCTAAGCTTTCGACCATGATTTTTTGTGATCCGTGACTCTAATTAAAAATCTAATTCGTTAAAAGTGTTTGTATCCTCCTCTTTTACATGTTGACGTTACTTTTGTTCTGTAAAAATTGATGGTGACGTAACTCTACTTCCCTTTAAGTTCGGCCAACTGGAGTTCTAGGAGGCACAAACGACTTCTGACGTTTTTTTCTTTAGCAGCTCAGTCAAAAAGCTTCTCCAAAATTTTCATTGACTCTGATTTCGTACGAAGATAGGGGATTTTATTTTGAAATTAGCTATTTTAAACTATGAATGCCATGGAAGTCTAGTGGGTATTTGTAAATAATTTATGATTATTTAGAAAGACTGAATGATAAGTTTGAGTTGTGTTTATGACTGAATTTGATGAATATGTATTTGATTTCTTGATTGATTAGGAATGCTGAAAATTCTAATTATTGAGTTAGAAAGTTGGTTTGATTAAATGCAATGTAAAATGAATTTTCTTGGTTTGAGGTTAATCTGATATTGAAAATAAATCCGCATTTGGAAATGAGTTTTATTGATTTATTGAAAATGATTTCTGATATTGGAATTAGTTTGAGTTGTTGGAAATGATTGAAAAGAGGTTGAAAATGGTTCAGTTGGAACCCGAAAAGGGTGGCAAAGTCCGAGTTTTAGGGGAGATGCTACCAAAATTTTATTATAAAACTTAAGACTTTGTTTGAAATATTTAGAGAAAGGTTGGAATTGAGAAATTGTATTATTTGGCTTTTGATTTATTAAGAAAAGATTTACGTTTGGGTTTTTATTTATTAAGAAAAACTTTATGTTTTGAATGCGATTTTTAAGAATGGATCATGTATTGAGTTTTGACTTATTAAGAAAGACTTTATGTTTTGAGTTAGATTAAAGAACTACATTTTAAGGAATTATGATTCGGAGTTTATTAATTTTAAAGAACGAGTTTGATTGCCGTCCTCCCTAAAGTCTTGAGACTCTGTCGCGAGATTTACTTAATAAATGATTCTTTTAGTCTTTTGAAAGAGGTTTAAATCTGAAATGGTTTTAAAGTTGGTTTGGAAAAATCATGGTTAAGTAAGAACTGGCTTTTCTATGAAAGAAGAACTTGTTGTAAGTAAAGTGGTTTCGGAGGTTTGGAAAAGGTTATAAAGAGGGATAATTAAAGGGATCTCTGTCACAGGAGAGCAGAGAACAAAGATTGAATGAATATATTAAGTAAAGGAATCTCTGCCATAGGAGAGCAGAGAACAAAAATTAAATGAGTATATTAAGTAAATGAATGTTTGCCACAGGAGAGCAGATGTGACTGTGTTTGGGTCTTAGTGCGAAATGTAAAGTGGGAACGCCCACAAACTGAGAACTATTTTCCAGATGTACGCTTATTGATTTGGAAAGTCACACTGTATGCGGCCTAGCCGTACGACTTAAAGTCACACTGTATGCGGCCAAGCCGTACGACTTATAAGCACACTGTATACATCTGGAAAGCCATATCTGGGACTCGTGCCCGACTAATGTTGGGAGCGGGTAGGCAACCAACACATGAGCTCATGGCCTGCGTTAGGAATAGACATACATCATGTTGTTTGCATATTTGCATTTGATTGTTTCTGCTTATCTAGCTTTTCTGTGATTGTGGTGTTTGTCTTATTGCAATTTGTTTGTGTGTTGATCTGTTTCTTGTGCTATTGGTTGGTGTATTGAGGTGACTGAGAATCGAGGTTGTGATTGAGAATTGTTTTAAGTTCAGAAATTTTAAGAAGGTAATTAGTTATATAAAGTAAAAGTAAAAAGTATTTTCAAAGGTTTAACAAAATAGTTTTACAAAGTAAGTTAATTATTTGCATGAAATTCATTACTTTTACGACATTCCCATTCCCTACTGAGAACGTGTGGTTTGTTCTCACCCCAAATCTTCCACCCTTTCAGTGAAAGGTTCAAAGATTCAGTTTGAAGTTGCGGGCGATTATTAGTCTTATTTGAGTTAAGTTTATGTGTTGAATCGCTTTTCCTAGAATTCTCTCGCCTTTGTTAGTTAAGATTTTATCTTATACAGAGGGATAGGAGTTGTATTTGAGTTTCATTTGAATTCTTTTGTATGATATTTATTATTCTTACTAACTATGTGACTAGTATTATTTGAAGATCTTTGATATGTAATTTTAATTACTAAGAATAATTTTCTGGAATTTTCTATAAAATTGAAACGCGAAATCGAACTAAAGGCACAGTATTAAATAGTAAATATGGAAAACAGGTCAGTAACGCCTCACTTTTGGTACGATCATGACGTGCTGAAAGTTAGGGTTTTACATTTACTACTTGGTGCGACCCAGTACACTTGCCGGTGGTTAATGCGGATGTAATTTTTCCGTCATCAGTAGGCCGACATCAATTTGCTATTTTGGAGACGGATCACCAAATTAAGGTGCTTACTGGAGTGCTCAACAATGAAGATGCAGGTGTTAGTTTCCAAAGGAATTCAAGGTATAAGTGGTGCAAGGTTCGATTAGGAGGAGTCCCACTTTCATTTGGGTGCTTCAAAGGAAAATTAGGAGGTTATCCATCCAAGCACAAGAGCAAAGATCAACAAGGGGATGACCGGGAAACCAAAGTGTGGGATTCGGGTATACATTTCTACAACAGACAATCTTGGGTACCAATTGCTTGCTTAAGGTTACTTGAGAGCTTGATGTACTTTATTTGGGATTCGGGAGGATTTTAGAAGGGGAAGAATGGTTGGAAACTCAAGGATGGATGGAAGATCAAGCCTCCTTGATGTGAGTTTCAACCAAAAGTCTAACTTAAGGACTTTAAACCAAAGTGCTACGTAGGAGACACCCTACCATGGTAATATCTTTCTAACCCTTCCCTCTTTTAGCTTTTGTTTCTTGAATAATTACCTATCTTGCTAAGTAATTTTGTTGCATTTTGGTATTTACTAGGTAATTTTAGTAGAATAATATGTTTTTGAGATTTCAAAATGCTTTGGGGTTTGAAAAAACTGTTTTGGAAGTCATGTTGGATCCTTAGAGGCATTAAAAATTTTGCAGAAATAAGGCAATGTGCATATGCACACACCTGTGCCCACCCACACTTTTCCCAGATTTTGACATCTGTGTGTACGCACACTCATCAGTACCCCTTTTGTTGGGAGCTTTTGAACATGCTTGTGCGCGCGGACCCCAAATTTTTTGCTCTTGTGCGTACGCACAGAACTTGTGCGTACGCACAGAACTTGTGCGTACGCACACATGATCCTTATGCCCTGTTGAAAAAAGAAAAGTCTTCTGTGTACGCACACACTTCTTGATTCCCTTCTTGTCGGGAGCTCTCGCACACCTTTGTGCATCCGCATCACCTGTTTTCTCACCTTTTGTGCGTACGCACGGACCTGTATGCGTACACACAGACGTCGATCTAGGCAGCAATTTGAAACAGAAGCCAGTCGCGCCAGAGCACCCCCCATCCCCACCCATCCCTTCTTTCGGCGACCCTGCCACCGCCGGTGCTGCAACTGCCGCGCCACCATCACTCTCTCTTTCTTCTTCCTTCTCTTTCCTTCTTCTTTCTTCTTCTTCTTCTTTTCTCTTTGTTTTGTTTATTTGATTATTTAATTTTTATTTTCTTTATTTAAATTTGGTAATTTAGCTTACGTTTTGCTTAATTAGTTGTTGAATTGCAATTGTTCAATTTTTGATTTGTGGGTTGTTGATGCTTGAATTTTGACTTGAAATTGTTGAACATGTGCACCGCATACCAAGTGTTTGCTTAAACGCCTGAATAAACTTTTGGTTTAATGCATGTGTTGTAGCTACCATATGTGTTAGACTATATCCTTGTTTGGCATTCTAATCAAGAATTGTGCACTTTTGAATGATTATGATATTATTTTGTATTGAAATTTCAATAAAGTACTTGTTATTGGTTTGAGTTGCTAACACCAAATTGATATGAAAATGGACATTTAAATTCTTATTTAGTGAAATTTTTAACAAGTGCATACTGAATTTAGTAAAGTGAATTGAGTTGCTTGTTAATTATGGTTTCCAAAATCAATATAATCATATAACGAGGTCCTTGTTTCTTTTTAATGCTTTACATTTGTTTGAGTTGACTTGACTTTCTTCTTATCAAAGTTGTCACCTTTTGTAACAAGCACCTTCCCATGTGATTATTTCCTTATTCTTGACGATGAATAAGTAGTTTTCGTTTCATCATTAAATTGGTTATTGTGTGTTGTGCTAACTTTCATATTAATCTTGCACTTTCACTTGCACAATTTCAATATCCAATATTTTTTACATTCAATTCACTCTTGTTGTAGTTGCCTAAGTTTGCATGTGCTTAATTGATGCTCATCTATTACTTGCAACTTAGGTCATTTAATTGAGGAACACATGCTTACATTTTGATTGTGTGGATGCCGTTTTAACCGGCCGTTGTGTGTGTTCTAACCGCGTGCATAATTAGAATACGCATCGGCTTATTTTTTATCATAGCACACCATTATGCAAAATTCCTCAATTAAATGTTTGTTTGTTTATTATTCTTTTGGCTCCAAGTATATAATGTATTTGCTTCCTTTTTTGCTTTTTTGTGCCACTTGCCCTATTATTCTTAATTATTATACTCTATTCATTCTCTTTGAGGATGAGTCGTAGAGGCAAGGAGCCGGAAAAGGAGGAAGATGCCGAGGATGGAAATGCCGAGCCTGCATTGGACTTGGCAACGCTTTGAGCTGAAGGTGGAGTGCTTTAGAGTCATTCTTCCTGGATTGTTTTCTTGTACGGAAGACCATGCAACGCTTAAGTGTGGGGGAGGATTCACCACTTTTGGGGCGTAAATTCTCTTTTCCAAACAATTTACATTCTACTTTTATTTTCTTTTATTATGTTTCTTGTAGATATTTGGAGTGTTTTTAACTGCTGTATTGGATTTTCTTCTAGTACATATATCTTAGCTTATTCATAGTTTTATTTCTAGCTATTGCATTTGGTATTTGTGCTTTTGCATGGTATATAGTATATATATAGAAGTTGTGATTGGATGTTGTGAGTGGTATAGTGCCTAGTTCAATTTTGTCCTAATTGTTCATAATAGTTTTTGCATATTGAAAATTAGGGAAAAAACTAGAAAAATTTTTGAAATTGCATCCATCACAACATACATACATATATAGAAAATAATTTTGGTGATAAACAACAAAGATTTGCAAGAATTTTATTCTTAGGGCATTCTATTGAATTGATTTAGAAAATCCTTTTTAAATTTGCTTGAATGATTTTTGTGGAACATAGAAGCGAGATAGAACTAAATACCTTGTGAGTTGTTGAGCTTATAATGTGTGGTTGCATATTTTCACCACTATTTTTGTTCATTGTGTGCTATGCTCCTTCTATGATTGTGATCTTGGTTCTGCTTGATTCTTTATTTCCAGTAGTTGATGTTTAAATGCATTGAGCATGATTGAGGCTATTTTTTTGAATTAAGCTTACTAACCCTTATGGCCATACCCTTTGCATCTATCATTGTTAGCCCACTTTGAGCTTTATTTACCTCATTGTTTTTAACATTAACACATCACAACCTTAAGAGGAAAACTATGAATTACCATGAATTGCATCTTTGATTGGCTTAGGGTAAGGTGTGTGTGTCATCTAAGTGTGGGGAAATTTTTGGGAAGTATTGGTAGAGAAAAATTTTATTTTAGATATTCATTGAAAATTTTGGAAAATGGGTGCACATTCATGTATCAATTTGCTTTAACCATATGCATTTATCATAGAAAAATAAAAAGAAATAGAAAAAAATAAAATGAAAAAAAAAATAAGATGGGGACAAAAGTTATCCCAAAAAAAATTTTGAATAAGAAATGCATATATAGATTTGGATGAAAAAGATGCATGAATGTGTATAAAAAGAGAGGAATGGAAAGTTAGGTTGCATATTTTTGTGATTTAGTTGATATTGGTTGAGTGAGATACTTGAGCTAATCAAAGATCTAATTCCTTAGTCCACTTAGCCATATCTATCACACCTTAACTCTAACTCAATTACAACCCTATGAAGTCCTCATGATAATTGTATTCATGCATCACATGTTTGTTGATGGTTGGATGAAAAGCAAATCCTTGAAAGCATGATTAGAGGAGACTTGACTGATTAAACCCTAAACACCGAGCATTGAGAGTGTATACACACCTAGTGAGGGTTCGATTACTCAATTCTATGTCTCCATCTCTCTTATCACGTACTCTTGCAAGTTGCTTCATTTTGATGAGTTGAATCAATTCTTTAGATTTTGATTGCATTGAACTACTTCTTTGCTTAGCCCTATATGTTCATATACTTGCTTGAAAATTGGTTGTTTGTTCTCACCAAATCAATAGAACATTATAGTATAGATAGATATAAATAATCTATATAATATACTTGCATGCATATAGATAGTTGCATCTAATAAGTTGTCACCCTTTGATTATTCTCCTTGTTTGTGTTTAGCATGAGAACATGCTATTGTTTAAGTGTGGAGAATTGATAAGTCCATATTTGACGGCAATTTTTGGCTTGAATTGGATGGATTTTATCACATAAACTCACACTTAATCACTGGTATGCAAAATTGCTACTCAGGTTGTGAATTGTTTTTCGAAATTGATTCCCTGGCAATGGCACCAAAAACGGGTGCACAGAACCATGGTCTAAACATATCTTCACAAATTCGCATAACTAACCAGCAAGTACATTGGGTCGTCCAAGTAATATCTTACGTGATTAAGGGTCGAATCCCACGGAGATTGTCGGTATGAAGCAAGCTATGGTCACCTTGTAAATCTCAGTTAAGTTGACTCATATGGGCTACAATATATTATGTAAATAAAACATAAAGTAAGGATAGAAATACTTATGTAATTCATTGGTGAGAATTTCAGATAAGCGAATGGAGATGCTTTCGTTCCTCTGAACCTCTGCTTTCCTGCTATCTTCATCCAATCAGTCTTACTCCTTTCCATGGCTGGCTTTATGTGATACATCACCACTGTCAATGGCTACTTTCAGTCATCTCTCGGGAAAATGATCCAATGCCCTGTCACGGCACGGTTAATCGTCTGGAGGCATCACCCTTGTCAATGGCTTCATCTTATCCTCTCAGTGAAAATGGTCAACGCACCCTGTCACGGCACGGCTATTCATCTGTCGGTTCTCGATCATGCTGGAATAGGATTTACTATCCTTTTGCGTCTGTCACTAACGCCCTGCAATCGCGAGTTAGGAGCTCGTCACAGTCATTCATTCATTGAATCCTACTCAGAATACCACAGACAAGGTTTAGATCTTCCGGATTCTCTTGAATGCCGCCATCATTCTAGCTTACACCACGAAGATTCTGGTTAGGAGATCTAAGAGATACTCATTCAGTCGAAGGTAGAACGGAAGTGGTTGTCAGGCACACGTTCATAGGGAATGATGATGATTGTCACGTTCATCACATTCAGATTGAAGTACGAAGGAATATCTTGGAAGCGAAACAAGATGAATTGAATAGAAAACAGTAGTACTTTGCATTAATCTTTAAGGAACAGCAGAGCTCCACACCTTAATCTATGGAGTGTAGAAACTCTACCGTTAAAAATACATAAGTGAAGGTCCAGGCATGGCCGAGAGGCCAGCCCCCTAAAACGTGATCACAGGATCAAAATACAATCCAGGATCAAAGATGGTCAAAAAGACGTCTAATACAATAGTAAAAGGTCCTATTTATAATAAACTAGCTACTAGGGTTTACATGAGTAAGTAATTGATGCATAAATCTACTTCCGGGGCCCACTTGGTGTGTGCTTGGGCTGAGCTTTGAGTGTTGCACGTGTAGAGGTCCTTCTTGGAGTTGAACGCTAGCTTTTGTGCCAGTTTGGGCGTTCAACTCTGGTTTTGGCTCCTTTTCTGGCGCTGGACGCCAGATTTGGGCAGAAAGCTGGCGTTAAACGCCAGTTTAAGTCGTTTATTCTTGGCCAAAGTATAGACTATTATATATTGCTAGAAAGCCCTGGATGTCTACTTTCTAACGCAATTGGAAGCGCGCCATTTCGAGTTCTGTAGCTCCAGAAAATCCACTTTGAGTGCAGGGAGGTCAGAATCCAACAGCATCAGCAGTCCTTCTTCAACATCTGAATCTGATTTTTGCTCAAGTCCCTCAATTTCAGCCAGAAAATACCTGAAATCACAGAAAAATACACAAACTCATAGTAAAGTCCAGAAATGTGAATTTAACATAAAAACTAATGAAAACATCCCTTAAAGTAACTAGATCCTACTAAAAGCATACTAAAAACAATGTCAAAAAGCGTATAAATTATCTGCTCATCAATCACCAAAATAGCATACTTTTGTGATTTCTCTCTAAATTGGACCTAAATGTGAAAACATGCATTTTTGTGCTTAATTTGATCATTTTAATTCCACTTTTATGTAATTTCAATGCCGTGATATGTTTTGTGAGTGATTTTAGATCCAATAGGCAAGAACAGCTAGGCAAAAGTGGAAGGAAGCATGCAAGAAGGGAGAACACATGAAAAAAAACAAGGAGAAGCACACACTCAAGTGTACTCATGCACAACACTCTGTACGTACGTACAAGCGCACCAATCAGCAAGTGTGCCTACACATAACACCCTGTGTGTATGCATAGGTGAAAAATCAGCAAGTGTGTGTACGCACACATTGGTGCGTACGCACAAGTCCTTGCGCGTGACTTCATTAAAATATCACGTGGCTCACAATTTTGGGGGCTTTCTTGGCCCAATTTTGGACTTCCTGAACCTGAATCAAAGTGCTATATGTAACACCCTAACTTTTACCACCTCATGATCATACTAAAAGTTCAGGCGTTACTTACCTCTAAACCTTTTTATTATATACTGTTTTTATTTAATATTGAGCCCTCGCGAATACGAACCGAAACTTTCACCAATAAAACGAAGAGTCGGTACTTTAAATCATTTAATCACAAAATTATATATATCCATGTAGCATTATATACATAGACTTACTCAAAGATCCTCAAATATAACTCCTACCCCTCTAAAAACAAAAGGGAAAATGACGAGAGAAAAATAAAATCTAACAACTCAACTTGTAAATAGAATCTACTATATTTTTGTAGATCCGCACCAAGCCTTTGCACCTGTAGTTGAAAGAGGTGGAAATAGGGGGTAAGGACTGGGGTGTTCTTAGTAGGGTCGGGGTGAAGAGTTATATTCATTTTATATATATATTTGGTCAGCAATAACAGTCAACAAAGTACTATCCAATTAAGCAATTGTAAAACATAGAATCCAATCACAAGCACACACAATTATAGAAAACACAATCACAAACAAATATGTGCAAACAAGGATGATGCATGTCTAGTCCTATTGCAGGTAATGAGCTCATTTGTCGGTTTCAACCCGCACCCAACGCAATCCGACTCGCAAGTCAGATAAGGCATTCCAACGGCATAACTTCTGCAAGTTTCTACTTCTTACAGTCACAAATTCTCCAGCTGAAGTATAGCGAACATGACCTCTGCAAGTACATGCAGGCGCTGATTCTCCAGCTGAAACATGTGCCACTTTCTCCTGGAAGCCCTTCCATACACACGGGCATCCCCGGAAAATTATTCACACATAAGGCCCACGGCCTCCAGTGAGCGTTACATATCGCCGTCCTCACTGAGCCGTCTCTATTAGGTCAAGTGAGCATTACGTATCGCTGTCCTCACTAGACACTTGGCACTAAGGTCCAACAACAGTCAATATCTTTTCAGTTTTTGCCCTCTGCTCTTCTGTGACAAAGATCCCTTTACTTAATAAACCGAATTCAAGACATAACTTGAAACAGAATCTATTCTCAAAAGTAGGCTTATAAATCAGATTTTTAAAATGAAATCACTTTTCATATATTTTTACAAAAATTGGATAGCATTTTCCCTTAAAATTAAACTTTGCCACCATTTGCAGGTCTCAATCGAACCATTTTCAACCTCTTTTCAATCATTTCAAATCTCAATTCAATACCAACAAATCAAACCAAACAACTTTCAACATTTTCAAATTATCCCAACGTAATCCAGAAATCAAATTCATCAGAATAACTCAGTTCCTGGCTGCACTTAGACCCTCCTAACCTCAAACTTATCAAAAATATCAATATAAATTCAATCGACAAGTAATCACAACATGAATTCACTTATTAAATACTTCTACCGAACATAAATAACGTCAAAATAAAAAGAAAAAGAATACAAATAATTTTATTGGATTAGACTCTTGATTGGAGTTACGAATCTCAAGAAATCAAAACCGAAAACTCAAGTTTTCACGGTTTCTCTCTTCTCTCTTGGTCACTCAGCTCCTTTCTCTTATTTCAGTTCGGTGGTAATGAAAGAAACAATGAAGCATACGGTGATTGATTAATGTAGAAAAAGGTAACATGTGTCGCATTATTATTTATATACATATATGTATACAAGCCACCTTGGCTTTCTTTCTTTTGTTTCCCTTTAATGGCTTTCGGCCAATGGGAAAAGAAATAATAATAAGAATAATAATAATAATAGTAATAATAATAATAACAATAAAAATTAATTTAATTTTTGTTTTATCAACTTATTTTTTGGTAAATAATTCAAATTTAATAGAATAAATAATAATTAAATTAAATTTAATAATCATAAAATTCTATTTAATTATTTTTATTAAAAAATAATTTTTTTAAAAATTACATATCAATATAACGTATTAGCTCATAAATAGCTAATTTTTTAATTTTTAAAAATTTGGGATCTTACCTCCTATTCTATTTGTAAAAATTTTCGTCCTCAAAAATTGTCATATTTAAACAAATTTGAACCCAAATCAAAGAAAATAAGATCTATGAGGAGAAGTACGGCGAGCAGTCTCGAAGATAGTATTCGAAAGAAGTTAGGTAAGAAATTAGTTTTACAGGAAAACAAAGGTACATAAGAACAATAAGTTATGGTTAGAAAACAATCAAATCACATTCTGAGAAGATCCAAAGTATGGCGAACATGACCTCTGCAAATACTTGCAGGCGCTGATTCTCCAGCGGAAGTATGTGCCACTTTTTCGTGGAAGCCATTCCATACACACGGGCATTCCCGCACAATCATTCACACACAAGGCCCACGGCTTTCAGTGAGCGTTACGTATCGCCGTCTTCACTGAGCCGTCTCTATGCCAAGTGAGCGTTACATATCGCCGTCGTCACTAGACACTTGGCACTAAGGCCCAACAACACTCAATATCTTTTCAATTTCTACTCTCTGCTCTTCTGTGACAGAGGTCCCTTTACATAATAAACCGAATTCAAGACATAACTTGAAACAAAATCTATTCTAAAAAATAAGCTTATAAATATGATTTTTAAAATGAAATTACTTTTCATATATTTTTACAAAAATTAGACAGTATTTCCCCTTAAAATATGACTTTGCCATGCTTTTCAGGTCTCAACCGAACCATTTTCAACCTCTTTTCAATCATTTCAAATCTCAATTCAGTACCAACATATCAAACCAGACAAATTCCAACGATTTCAAATTATCCCAACGTAATCCAGAAATCAAATTCATCAGAATAACTCAGTTTCTGGCTGCACTTAAACCCTCCTAACCTCAAACTTATCACAAATATCAATATAAATTCAATCGACAAGTAATCACAAAATCAATTCACTTATCAAATACTAATTTAAATGGTGAAAATTTAACAAAATTCTACCTCCGTACTGAAATCACAAGAACGGAAACATCGAAAAAGCTTTCCGACCGAGCTGCTGAAGAAAAAAAGGTCAAAAATTGTCTGTATTTCCTAGAACTTCAATTGGTCGAACTCAAGAAAAATGGGAATTATGTCACCATCAACTTCTACCGAACAAAAATAACATCAAAGTAAAGAGGAGGAGGATATAAACACTTTTATCAGATTAAATTTTTTATTGGAGTTACAAATCTCAAAAAATCAAGACCGAAAACTCGGGAGAGTTTTCACGGTTTCTCTCTTCTCTCTCGGTCACTCTTTTCTCTTGTTTCAGTTTGGTGGTAATGAAAGAAACGATGAAGCATACGGTGATTGATTAATGTAGAAAAATGTAACATCTGTCACATTATTATTTATATACATATATGTATACAAGCCATCTTGGCTTTCTTTCTTTTGTTTCCCTTTAATGGCTTTCAGTCAATGGGAAAAGAAATAATAATAATAATAATAATAATAATAATAATAATAACAATAAAAATTAATTTAATTTTTGTTTTATCAACTTATTTTCTGATAAGTAATTCAAATTTAATAGAATAAATAATAATTAAACTAAATTTAATAATCATAAAATTTTATTTAATTATTTTTATTAAAAAATAATTTTTTTAAAAATTACATCTAAATATAAAATATTAGCTCATAAATAACTAATTATTTAATTTTTAAAAATTCAGGGTCTTACATCCTGTCCTATTTATAAAATTTTCATCTTCGAAAATTGTTATATTTAAATAAGTTCGAACCCAAATGAAAGAAAATAATATCCATGAGGAGAAGTACGGGCAATCTCGAAGGTAGTATTCGAAAGAAGTCAGGTAAGCAATTAATTTTACAGGCAAATAAAGGTACACAGGAACGATAAGGTATGATTGGGAAATAATCAAATTACATTATGAGAAGATCTAAAGCAAAAATTCCAATGAAGATAATAAAAGAAGAGATGACACCAAGTCACATAGCACGAAAATAGTATATGTCGAAACGAATCCTTAAAACTTAACTTCTATCATTCCCAAACTCCGTGATTCACATAACCGATTATTTTTATCTCGTCTATGAAAATCCATTAGTATTACCGTGTACACAAATTATCTGTATAAAGTTGGTCAGACCTAATACCATGAGAAATGCTACGGTCGACTAACATAATTAATCAATAGACAGTCATGCATCTGAAACTCAATTTCTTCTCACTTGGACAAGTCCTATTGCATGACAAGCACTCAGAGTAGGCAATGAAGTATAATCATTCTATTCCCAAGGCTTTAATAGGAAAGAACTGCTTTGATACCATAATGTAACAACCTAAATTTTAGCACCTCATGATTGTACTAAAAGCTCAAGCGTTACTTATCTCTAAACTTTTTTATTCTATACTATTTTTATTTAATATTGAGCCCTTGCGAATACGAACCGAAACTTTCACCAAGAAAATGAAAAATTGGTACTTTAAATCATTTAATCACAAAATTATATATATCCACGTAACATTATATAGATAGACTTACTCAAAGATCCTCAAATATAATTCCTACCCCTCTAAAAATAAAACAGTAAATGA
Organism: Arachis ipaensis; assembly: GCF_059453495.1. Taxonomy (NCBI): domain Eukaryota; kingdom Viridiplantae; phylum Streptophyta; class Magnoliopsida; order Fabales; family Fabaceae; genus Arachis; species Arachis ipaensis. The sequence continues at coordinate 87,105,590 of NC_142441.1, read as the reverse complement.
CGAGGGGAAAATAAAAACTAACAACTCAACTTGTAAACAGAATCTGCTATATTCTTGTAGTTCTGCACTAAGCCTTCGCACCTGTAGCTGAAAGGAGTGGAAAATAGGGGGTAGGAACTAGGAAGTTCTTAGTAGGGTCGGGGTGTAGAGTTATATTCATTTTATATATATTTGGTCAGCAATAACAGTCAACAAAGTACAATCCAATTAAGCAATTATAGAACACAGAATCCAATCACAAGCACACACAATCATAGAAAACATAATCACAAACAAATATGTGTAAACAAGGATGATGCATGTCTAGTCCTATCGCAGGTAATGAGCTCATTTGTCGGTTTCGACTCGCACCCGACGCAATCTGACTCCCAAGTCAGATAAGGCATTCCAGCGGCATAACCTCTGCAAGTTTCTACATCTTGCAGGCGCTGATTCTCTAGCTAAAGTATAGTGAACATGACCTCTGCAAGTTCTTACAAGCGCTGATTCTCCAGCTGAAGCATGTGCCACTTTCTCCTGGAATCATTCCATACACACAGGCATCCCCGCACAATCATTCACACACAAGGCCCACGGCCTCCAGTGAGCGTTATGTATTGCCGTCCTCACTGAGCTATCTCTATTGTGTCAAGTGAGCGTTACGTAGCACCATCCTCACTAGACACTTGGCACCAAGGCCCAACAACACTCAATATCTTTTTAGTTTATACTCTCTTCTCTTCTGTGGCAGAGGTCCCTTTACTTAATAAACCGAATTCAAGACATAACTTGAAACAAAATCTATTCTAAAAAATAAGCTTATAAATCATAATTTTAAAATGAAATTAATTTTCATATATTTTTACAAAAATTGGACAGCATTTCTTCTTAAAATTGGACTTTACCACCCTTTTCAGGTCTCAACCGAACCATTTTCAACCTCTTTTCAATCATTTCAAATCTCAGTTCAATACCAACAAATCAAACCAGACAAATTCTAATATTTTCAAATTATCCCAACATAATTCAGAAATCAAATTCATCAGAATAACTCAGTTCCTGGCTGCACTTAAACCTTCCTAACCTCAAACTTATCACAAATATCAATATAAATTCAATCGACAAGTAATCACGACATCAATTCACTTATTAAATACTAATTTAACTGGTGAAAATTTACCAAAACCCTACCTCCGTACAGAAATCACAACAACGAAAACATCGAAAAAGCTTTTCGACCGAACTGCTGAAGAAAAAAAAGTAAAAAATCGTCTGTATCTCCTAAAACTCCAATTAGTTGAATTCAAAGAAAAGTATAACAATCCGAATTTTTAAAAATTAAATAATGAGTTATTTATGATTTATTATATTTGTAAAAATTTTATTTAAAGAAAATTATCCTTTTAAAAGTAATTAAAATTAAATTTTATACTTTGAATTCAAAATTTATTAATATTCTTAAATAATATTTATTATAATAAAATAATTCAAAAAATAAAAAAGAGTATTATTATTATGATTATATTAGCATTGTTATCTTTATATTTATTATTTGATCATTATGAAATTAATATTTATTTTTCTTTTGTTTTGGCCGAAAGCCATTACGGAAGCAAAAACAAAGAAAAGGAAATGGGAACTTGGTAGAGAGAGAGAGAGAGATTTTAATTGCATTAATCATGGTCATTCAAATATATGAATAACCATATATGTATATATGAAAAACCAAGACACCTATATGAAAAATCAAGACACCTAATCCTTTTTTTATCTCATTTAATCATCATTACCTAGCTTCCGTTGGTTCCATTTCTTTTCTTTCACTAACGGTGAGAGTGAGAGACCGAAGCTGCATGGAGAAAAAAACCGTAACCCCCACCAAATTTCTAGCTTCAATTTCTTGCAATTCGTAATTCTAACAAAAAATCTAATCCAATAAAAATATTCATATTCTCCTTTTTTACATGTTAGCATTATTTTTATCTGACAAAAGTTAACGATGGCGTAGTTCTCATTCCCTTTGAGTTCGGCCAATTAAAATTCTAGAAGACACAGATGATTTCTAACATTTTTTTCTTCAGCAGCTCAGTTAAAAAGTTTCTCCAAAATTTTCGTTGATTCTGATTTTGTACGAAGGTATTTTTATTTTAAAATTAACAGTTTTCAATTTATGAATGCCCAAAGTATAGTAAATAATTACAAATATGTTAGTAATTATAATGTTATTGAGTTTGAATTTTTAGCTGTGAATGATTGGCTGTGTTTATGATTGAGTTTTTGGTTATGAAAGTGAATGAAAATTGATTTTTAACTAGAAATAGTAATTTTGAGAGTTTATGAATGATTTTACTAGAATTGGAATCATATGTCGATTATTGAAAAAAGATTTTTGTTTTAAGTTAGAATTGAGTTCGGTTTACTAAGAAAAAAGGATTTTTATTAAGCATTATAAAGTTTGATTCCCTAGAAACTGATTTAAGGGTATGATAGATGAGTGGATAGATGGTGATGTAGAAGTGTGATTGATTATTCGGAGATGCGGAGGTATGTGTAATTAAGTGGTGATGCGGAGGAATATTTAATAATGTAGGTGGTGCGGAGGTATGGATATGTAATTGGTGATGTGGAGGAATAATAAAAAGAAAGAAAATGAGAAAGAATGAATATCATAGATGCTTGAAAAGTGTATGTTAAATGAACCTTTGTGCCAAAGTGCTAATGCGGAAGTGCCCGCCCAACTGATAGCCTAAGGTTGCTAATGCGGGAATGTCTGCCTAATTGATAGCCTATGGTTGCTAAATGCGAAAGTGCCCGCCTAACTGATAGCCTAAGGTTGCTAATGCGGGAAGGTTTGCCTAATTGATAGCATGTTCTTACCGCGATGCCAAGATATCATGACTAACATGGGTTTGCCCATGATGATAATTGTGCCTGAATGACACGGTAAAGGAACTATATTCGGGGTTCTCCCCGAGTAACGTCGGGTTGCGGGTAGACAACCGATGCGTGAGCTCATGGCCTGCTTAGGACAGACATGCATCATATTGTTTGCGCATTTGCATTTGACTGTGGTTGCTTATCTGGTTTACTTGTGATTGTGCTGTTGTCTTGGTGACTTGCTTGTGTACCTGACTAGACATTCTATTTGTGCTGTGGACTTAATTGTGGTGGGGCTGATGTTTGTGGATTGGGTTTAGGTATATTATTTGCGATGCTAGCTTATTTAGATATTGCGGCAATTGAGGAATATTGTTTAGGGATAAAGAATTGTTATTGTAACAGAGAATTTTTTTAAGTAATGTGGTTTAAGGAAAGGGGTTTACCCGACTTTAGGTAAGACATAGGAAGGATTTCAAGGGTTCAATAAAGAAAACTGTTTTTGGGGTTATGAGTTAATTATTTGTATATTATTCTGTATATTTTTACGGCATTCGTTATCCTTATTGAGAACTTGCGAGGACGACGTTCTCACCCCCTACAGATCCTCTGTTTCAGCAACAGGTTCAGGAACCCTTGACGCGGAGCCGCGACTGAACTACCAAGTTTTGCGTACATATGCATTTGCATTTTCCGTGTTTATTCTTAGATTTTATTTTTTCTTCTCCCATGGTATTTTAAAGTGTTGTATTTTTACAGAGGGGTAGGTTTATATTTGAGTCTTGCATGAATAGTTATTATGTATTAATAGTAATTATGTGAGTATATGCTTATCGGACATAGTTGAGCTTAAGGTATATATCAAAATAAAAGGAATTTCATTTGTTTTTTAAAAACTATCGACAAATTAACGAGTAGAGGCTCAATATTAAATAAATATAGTTGAAAACTAAAGAAATAGAAGTAAGTAGCGCTCGAACTTTTAGTACGGTCATGAGGTGCTATAAATTAGAGTGTTACAAAAAGGGGAGCTATGTCACCATCAACTTCTACCGAACAAAAATAACGTCAAAGTGAAGTGGAGGAAAATACAAACACTTTTATCGGATTAAATTTTTTATTAGAGTTACGGATCTCAAGAAATCAAAACCGAAAACTCGGGAGTTTTCACAGTTTCTCTCTTCTCTCTCAATCACTCCTTTCTCTTATTTCAGTTCGGGGGTAATGAAAGAAACAATGAAGCATACGGTGATTGATTAATGTAGAAAAAGGTAACATCTATCACATTATTATTTATATACATATATGTATACAAGCCACCTCGGCTTTCTTTCTTTTGTTTCCCTTTAATGGTTTTCGGTCAATGGGAAAAGAAATAATAATAATAATAATAGTAATAATAATAATAATAATAATAATAATAATAATAATAATAATTCAACAATGATAATAATAATAATAGTGGAAAGACATTGAAGAATAACAAAGAAGCCAACAAGAAATCAGCAGAGGATGATAAGGTCAATAGTCAGGAAGAAGTGAAAATTAAAGAGAAGGATCAGGAAGAGCTCAGAAAGAAGGGTGAAAAGTCTCAAGCTTCAAAGAAGAGAAAACAAATCATGATAGAGCCTCCACAAGAACAGAGGAAGGAAGTTAAACACTACATCCTTCCTTTGCCGTATTCCCAAAGATTGTAAAGAGAGCTTAAGGATCAACAGTTTTTCAAATTCTTGAAAATTTTTAAGAAGCTAGAAATCAACATCCCACTTGCTGAAGCGTTGGAGCAAATGCCTCTATATGCAAAATTTCTCAAAGAGCTCATCAATAAGAAAAGAAGCTGGAATGAAAAGAAAATAGTTGTCTTAACTCAAGAATGCAGTGCAGTGATTCAAAGAGGTCTCCCATCACAACTCAAAGATCCTGGAAGTTTCATGATATCTTGCACCATAGGCAACATGACCTTGGAAAAAGCTCTCTGTGACTTAGGAATCAGCATCAATTTAATGCCCGTTTCACTAATGAAGAAGCTTGCAATAGAGGAAGTCAAGCCCACCAGGATGTCACTTCAAATGGCTGACAGATAACTCAAGATACCAAATGGAGTTGTAGAAAATTTATTGGTAAAGATTGGAGAATTCATTTTTCCTGCTGAATTTGTTATCTTGGACATTGAAGAAGAGGGACACAGTTCAATCATATTGGGACGACCTTTCTTAGCAACAGCAAGAGCCATCATTGATGTGAAAAAAGGTGAGATGACCCTCAGGGTGCATGATGAAAAAATGATCATCAATAGCTTCAAGGCCATGCAGTATCCTCTTGAGAAGGAAAAGCATATGAGAGTGGGAATGATAGAAGAAGTGGAGGAGAAGCTACTGGAAGATAACAACCAGGAGGAACAAGAAGAGGAAATAGAAATAGAACAAGCTATCATAAAAAAAGTAGCTGAAGTCTCCTTTGAGGACAAAACAGAGGAAAGGCCAAAGCAAGAGTTAAAACCCCTCCCTTCTCATCTCAAGTATTCATTCCTTGGAGAAGAAGAAACCTTGCCAATGATCATTAATTCCTCCTTAACCATGGAAGATAAAATAAAATTGATTGAAGTGTTGAAAGTTCACAGAACAGCCTTGGGATGGATGATTGATGATATAAGGGGTATAAGCCCTGCCATCTGCATGCATAAGATTTTGCTGGAGGAGGACTCAAGGCTTGCAGTACAACCCCAAAGAAGACTTAATCCAACCATGAAGGAGGTAGTTCAAAAAGAAGTGATGAAGCTGTGAAATGTTGGAATCATATACCCAATCTCTGACAGCTCTTGGGTAAGCCCAGTTCAAGTGGTGCCAAAAAAGGGTGGCATGACAGTCATCTTCAATGAGAAGAATGAACTCATTCCCACAAGGACAGTGACAGGGTAGAGAATGTGTATAGATTATAGAAGACTGAATGAAGCTATGAAGAAAGATCATTTTCCTCTCCCCTTCATTGATCAGATGCTAGAAAGATTAGCTGGGCATGCCTATTATTGCTTCCTAGATGGATACTCTGGTTACAATCAAATAGTGGTGGACCCCAAGTATCAAGAGAAGACCTCCTTCACATGTCCATTCAAAGTTTTTGCCTACAGAAGGATGCCCTTTGGGCTATGCAATGCCCCTGCAACCTTTCAGAGGTGTATGCTTTCTATATTTTCTGACATGGTGGAAAAATTTTTAGAAGTCTTCATGGATGATTTTTCTGTCTTTGGTAATTCATTTGATACCTGCTTGCATCATTTAATTCTTGTCTTGAAAAGATGCCAAGAAACTAATTTGGTCTTGAATTGGGAGAAATGCCATTTCATGGTTCCTGAAGGGATAGTTCTTGGGCATAAAGTTTCAAGCAAAGGTATAGAAGTTGATAAAGCTAAGATAGAGATCATAGAAAAGCTTCCTATACCTATTAATGTGAAAGCAGTAAGAAGTTTTCTTGGACATGCTGATTTTTACAGAAGATTCATCAAAGACTTTTCAAAAATAGCCAAACCATTGAGCAATTTGCTAGTGGTTGATAATCCTCTCATCTTTGATGACAATTGTAAGCATGCCTTTGAAACTTTAAAAAGAAAACTCACTACAGCACCCATCATCACACCCCTCGATTGGGAATTGCCTTTCAAACTCATGTGTGATGCGAGTGACTTTGCAATTGGTGCTGTATTGGGGCAAAAGAAAGACAAGATGCATCATGTTATATACTATGCAAGTAAGGTGTTGAATGAGGTGCAAAAAAATTATACCACCACTGAGAAAGAGCTCTTGGCAATTGTATATGTATTTGATGAATTTAGACAATACTTGATTGGTTCAAAAGTTATAGTATATACTGATCATGCTACTCTCAAGTATCTCATGTCTAAGCAGGATTCAAAGCCAAGGCTTATTAGGTGGGTGTTGCTGTTACAAGCATTTGACATTGAGGTGAGAGATAGGAAAGGGAATGAGAACCAAGTAGCAGGCCATTTGTCAAGACTATCACAAGAAGCTAACCAAGATACACCACAACGGGTGAATGAAAAATTCCCAGATGAATACCTTCTTCAAATCTAGGAGGCACCTTGGTTTGCTGACATTGCAAACTATAAGGTGGGAAGAAAGGTTCCCCAAGAGTTTACCAAGAAACAAGTGAAGAAGCTGTGTAATGAAACCAAGAAATTCTTGTGGGACGAGCCATTTTTGTTCAAGAGGTGTCCGGATGGGATGATTAGAAGATGCATTCCTGAAAATGAGATGAGAGACATATTGTGGCACTGTCATGGTTCAGCTTATGGTGGACATTTTGGGCCAGAAAGAACGGTAGCTAAAGTGCTTCAAAGTGGGTTCTATTTGCCAACTATATTCAAGGATGCCAGAGAATTTGTGCACCAATGCAATGAATGTCAAAGAGCTGGAGGGTTGACAAAGAGGAATGAAATGCCTCATAACTTCATCTTGGAAGTGGAACTGTTTGATTTATGGGGTATAGATTTCATGGGCCCTTTTCCTCCATCCTATTCCTTCAAATATATTCCGATAGCAGTGGAATATATCTGTAAATGGGTGGAAGCCATAGCAACAACTACCTGTGATGCACCAATTGTTCTTTAATTTCTTAAGAGACACATTTTCACTAGATATGGGGTGCCTAAAGGCCTTATTAGTGATGGTGGCAGCCACTTTTGCAACAGACAGATGGAAAAGCTACTTCACAAATATGGAGTAATTCACAAAGTAGCCACACCATATCACCCTCAGACTAATGGCCAGGCTGAATTGGCAAATAGGGAGCTGAAGAAAATCTTAGAAAAGACAGTGGGGATTACAAGGAAAGACTGGGCAAGAAAATTGGGTGATGCACTGTAGGCATACAGAACAACATTCAAAACTCCAATTGGGAAGTCACCATTTCAACTAATCTATGGCAAATCTTGTCACCTTCCTATGGAGTTAGAACATAAAGCTTACTGGGCCACTAAGCTCCTCAATCTTGACCCTCAAGTAGCAGGAGAGAAAAGGTTATTGCATCTCAATGAGCTAGAGGAATTCAGATTAGAAGCTTATGAGAATGCAAAGATATAAAGGACACATTCACAGCAAAGGTTCTCCCTTATGGGAGTCTTGAACTTCTTGATGAAGCTACAAAGGACACATTCACAGCAAATGGTCACAGAGCCAAGCACTACCTTGGAGGACCCTGGAACAAGGAGGAAAGCATTCATGAACTAGGATGAACAAGGATGAAAGACGTCAAGCTAATGGCGATAAACAAGCGCTTGTTGGGAGGCAACCCAACCTGAGGTAGTTTCTTTTCATGGTTATTTCAATAAAGAGTGAAGTAGATTTCTATGCATTGCAAGGAGCTAAGTTTGGTGTTGCACACCAAAACAATTTAAGAGTGAATGTATGGTTCTAAGTTTGGTGTTCCACCAAGAATTTCATTAAGAATGCATAACACTCTCATGCAAGAATGATCACTAACTTCAAACAATCAGAGAAACTACTTAGCACTTGCTTAGTCCAAGTTTATAATCTGTTTTCTTTAAAGGCACGAGGTTTCATGTATCTGATGTGTCATAGACAGTAGCACGGGATTAAGTTTGGTGTTCCCACACCAAAATAAGTCCAAGAGGCCACAACAATTTTTGCATGCTAACCATTGGCTTAAGTGCTTAGGGAATAAGCAACTTCCAACAATTATGTAGGAAAGACATTCAACCCCTTGAATAAAATGGTACATCATCACCAATGGAAATACAAAAGTTATAGATGATGATAACAAAAGGAAAGCTGGGAGACACTCCCAAGAGGTTATATCGTCACTTAATCCCTTTTGCTATGAGATATTTTAAATTGGAAGTTTCTGTGTTAATTAGTTTCAATAGTATAAATTTTGATGTCTGCAAAGTGTTCTGGTTTAAGTGCTTGTCTTCATCTTCATCAACTTAGATGTTATGACTTGTCCCTTTTGCTTTTTTGCATGAATAAGAGAAAATATTGAAACAGAAAATGATTTCCAATATGGTAGGAATAATAATAAAGTTCAGTGGTGGTAATTGCTTGATTAGATGACAAGCTCAACAATAAAAGCTGCAAGATAGAATGTCTCTTGCAGTGTGAACTTAGTTGCTGCTGTAGAACCTTCAATTAATAAGTATCCTTGGAAAAGAAAGAAAAGTAAGAAGGATAAAGAAAAGAAAAAGCCAAGAATTGGCACTAGAAATGGAAGAAACAAATAATAAGGCTAGACATCAATAGCTTGGACCTTAGGACATATGCCTGTCGTGCTTGTTGTAATAGGATCTGCTTGGACAATTAGGTTCTGAGGCGTCTTTTAAAACTTGACAACTTGGATTAACTAATCCGGGATTACCAACCGAAAGTCCATTATCAAGAGCAACCTAGGTATAAAGCATTTAGTAACCCAAAGAGGTGATAGGCATTAATGTTCCTAGGAAGAATTGTGAGCCAAGTGTCTGTAGTGAAGAGGTGTTGAGAAAAATTGAGCCAAAAGGATGCTACAACACTTGACACTGAGCTACTATTAAGAAATAAGTTTCTGAAGCAAAAGAAAGAAGGAAAAATATAACAGGGGTCAATAAAAGAACAAGGCATTATAGCAGCAATTCTAGTTAACCTTCAAAGAGACATTTCATTTTTGAAAGCTGATAATAATTGAGCTGCATTTTTGTCTGCATAAAACCCCATGAACCAAATTCAATTATCTGCTAAATAAGGACATATATGCTTCTCTGTTTCATTTCATTTCTTCTCACGTTTTAGTGCTTGCTTGGGGACAAGCAAGATTTAAGTTTGGTGTTGTAATGACAAGTCATCTTATGCTAGTTTCACAAGCATTTTTTATTTGTTTCATTAGGTTTTATGCACTTTCTTGCACAATTAGTAAGTGGTTGGAGTGGAATTTCATGATTATTGTGATTCAATCAAACATCATTTATTTCATTCAAAATCATGAGATTTATGCAAGAATTAAGTTGACTTTGATTGCTTATTTGGTTGATTTCAGGTGATAAAATAAAGAGAAAAAGGTTCAGCACAGGGCAGCGTTGCGTTCAAATAAAGAGCGCTACGCTCACTTACGATGCGCATGCGTGCGGGATGCTCACGCGTCAGACAACAAAATTTGAAGATCCACGCGTACGCGTGCATGACGCGTATGCGTGCATGACCCGTACGCGTGGGTGTGTTTGGCGCTCGTTTTCAAAGAGAGTGCTACGTTAAATTACTCAGTCTTTTCGGGCAAGATTCAAAGCTGGAGGCAAAGTTTTGCAAACGACGCGCACGCGTGCTTGATGCGCACGCGTAGCTGGCGCTGAAGCCAGAGTTGATATTTGGTTACCTACGCGCACGCGTACATGACGCGCACACGTGGGGTAGCACTCACTAAGCCAACGTAGCGCTCACTAAGTGAACGCCATTAAGGACGCGTACGCATGAAAGTAGGCGCGCGAGTTTGGGAGCTGAAGACTGATAGTGACGCGTACGCGTACATGACGCGTACGCGTCGATGAGCAAAATGCAAAAAGGACGCGCACGCATCAGAGATGCGCACGCGTGGATGAATGAATGCAGCGCTCACTTAGAGAACGCAACGTTCCACTGGGAGCTGGATCAGAATGGCATTTTGCTCCACTTCATGCAAGGCCACAAAGCCCACTCCAAGTGCTGAAGGCCAGAAATAGAAAGTGTATATATAGATAGGAATTTAATTTCATAGAGAGACTCTCTTTTAGTTTTCAATTTTTAGAGTTTTGGGATTGAGATCAGATCTGAATTTTCCTTTCTGTTTTTGGCTTTCTCTTTTCTGCAGTTGTTACTTTCTGTTTTGGGTTTTCAACTTCAGATTGGAGAATTCTCCTAAATTTCTTCATCTTGGAGTTCTTTTTCATCTTTTTCCTTTGATAGCTTTATGAATTGAAGATCTTATCTTAGCTTTCTGTCTTGTTTTCTTTCTTCTGCAATTTACACTTTTATGTTTTGTTAAGAGAGTAATTGAGATTTTATTTTCCTTTCTGTTTCGTTGGTTTCCTGCAATTTCTCATTTCCGAATTCTGATTGATCTATTTTCTAAGATTTGTCATCTGAGAGTTCCTTAGTTTACTACATTTTATATTTTCTATTTCTACTTTGAATCCTCGGACCCAAATCCCTTTACTCTTCATGCAATTTAAGTTTCCTGTTAATTTAGATTCAGCAATTTAAATTACTTGCACTTTAAGTTTTAGCTATTTATCTTTCTTGTAATTTAAGTTTCAGCTCTTTTACTTTCTTGCACTTTAAGTTTCTGCACTCTACTTCTTTTGCACTTTAAGATTCGCCCAATTTCAATTTTGCAATTTAGTTTCCTTGCAATTTTACTTTTGTTAATTAAATTTCACCCAAATCCTCAAATATTCGCTTAACTAAATTCATCAGTACACTAAAGTTGCTCAATCCATCAATCCCTGTGGGATCAACCTCACTCCTTTGAGTTATTACTACTTGATGCGACCCGGTACACTTGCCGGTGAGTTTGTGTGGAATCAATTTTCCCATATCAAGTTTTTGATGTCGTTGCCGGGTGATAAACCACTATTTTATGATTTATCTTATGCTCAATTGTGTGGTTTTTATCAAGTCTTTGCACACTTATTCATACAAATTGCATAGTTTTACAATTTCTTCCTAGTTTTGTTCTATCATTGAAAACTTGCTTTCTATGCCTTTAATTTATGTATTTTAAATCCCCTCTCTACCATTTGATGCCGTGATCTGTGTGTTCAGTGTTTCAGGCTTTATAGGGCAGGAATGGTTTAGAGGATGGAGAGGAAGCTAGCAGAAATGGAAGGAGCACAAGAAATAAAGGAGACAACCAGCGAGCATCGACGCGCACGCATGGTTCACACATGCGCGTGATCTGGAGATTTTCACAGCGACGCATGTGCATACTTGACACATACGCGTGGATTGAAGTTCTGCAAGACGACGCGTGCGCGTGCATGACGCGTACGCATGACATGCGAAGATGACCAGCAATGCGTACGCGTGACTGATGCGTATGCATGACATGCGCGATCTGCAGAAATCACAGAAAACGCTGGGGGCGATTTTGGGCTGAGTTTGGACCCAGTTTCTAGCCCAGAAACACAGACTAGAGCCAAGAGACATGCAGAGACTCAATACACATTCTCATTAGCATAGTTTTCAGTTTTAGATCTGAATTTAGAGAGAAAATTATTCTTCCTCTAGGTTTTCTTTATATTCATAGATTTCTAGTTTTATGCTTTTGCCTTGGATATTGAGAGAGTCATCACCTCCGTTGAAGTTACTATTCTAGTTTGTTTTCTTATTCCTTTACTCTTTTGATTACTTATTAATCCTGTTCAGATAGGTATGTTGCATTTTGGATTTATTAATACAGAGAATTATTTTTACCTTTAATTAATTTTCAATCCCTATTTTATTTAATTTATCATGCTTCCTTCTTATAATTTTGTGAGCGTTATATTCATGTCAATGGAGTAGATTCCCAACTTGACATGAGGGTTGATTAAAAGGAGACACTTGAGTTGGAATGCTTAAGTGATTAGTTAAATTGGAAGTTGTTGGCTAATTCTCTTTTTACTAATGCTAGTCCTTCCCAAGGGAGAGGACTAGGATTTGCGAATAAGAGTTAGCTCAATCACTTGACTTTCCTTTATTTAGTAAAGGGTTAACTAAGTAAAAATAACAACCTTTTGATACTACGCTTGAGGAATTCCAACAAGGATAGAACTTCCAATTAATCATACCTCCGGTCAAGGCTTTTTATTCTGAGTAGATAAATCTCTTTTAATTTACATTGCTTTAATTCACAATCCTTTATTTTCCTGCCTTTCAACCCTCAAAATTTCTCGAAAAACTCCTGATTAATAAAATAGCACTCTTTTGTCAACTCGTTGGGAGACGACCTGGGATTCATACTCCCAGTATTTTTATTCTAATTTTGTGACAACCTTTCTAAATTGATAAGTAGATTTTTGCTGGTTAAGGACTATACTCGCAAGTATTCCTTCTATTAATTTCTTAATTGGCTGATTTCCGCCCTAATCAATTTTTGGCGCCATTGCCAAGGAGTTGCAATAGCGTGCTAAATTATTAATTGGTGTACATATTTTTAATTTTTGCATATTTTATTTTATTTTATTACCATGAGCTGTATGTTTCTTTCATTGAATGACGTGTTCACTGCCTGATCCGAGCTTAGCCGCATTTGATCTTGAAATTGAAAGAACTCTTTCATGTATTAGGCGGGCTCGACGTCAGTTAGCCTCTGAGGGTGGTAAAGTGATTACTATCAATTCACCAGTCTTATATGAGGGTGATTCTGAACTGCCATTTGAGGAAGAAACAAGCTCATCTACTACTGATTCTGTTAATTCACGTGCAGGTAACATGGCGGAGCCCAGAAGAATTACTCTCCAGGAAGCTGGAGCTCCAGACTTTACACTGCAACCGTATCAAGTGCGCCACCCAAATCTGGTTGCAGATTTTGAACTGAAGACTGCATTAATCAACTTGATGCCTAAATTTCATGGATTACCTGCTCAGGAGCCTATAAAGCACCTCAGGGATTTTCAGACAGCCTATTCTACTGTTAGGCGTCATGGTGCAGATGAGATTTCCATCCTGCAAACTGCCTTCCTGTTCTCTCTTGAGAGAAAGGCGAGGGAGTGGTACTACTCCCAACTTGAGGCAGTTGTTACTAACTGGGATACGCCCACGAGAGAATTCTTGGAAAAATACATCCCAGCTGAATTGACAGATAGACTGAGGAAAGAGATTTCCTGCATCATTCAAGGTGAATCGGAGACTCTTTATGAGTACTGGGAGCACTTCAAGAATCTTCTGGACGCATGCCCCCACCACATGATTGACAAGTTGGTGGTGATCAGCTACTTCACTCAAGGCATGAAGCCTCAGGATAAGACTACATTGGATGGTGCTAGTAATGGTTCTCTGAAAAAGTACAAGACCGCAGATGAAGCGTGACAACTGATCAACGAGCTAGCTGAGTCCACCCAAAATCACAAGCACACAAACAATGACTCAAAGGCTGTTTCAGAGGTTTTCTCTAGCATTGAGACTTATGCTCTTACACAGAGTATATGTGAGATGACCAACCTACTGAAGCAGATACATCTGGGCCAACAACAACCTCAGCCTCCTCCACCATAACAAAGTCAACAGTTAGTCCCTCAGAGAGTATGCGAAATATGTGCTGATTATAGTCATTACACTGATGAGTGTCCACAGCTCCAACAAGAGGACAACACCTTGGCAGCTACTCATAATTTCTATGACCGCTCGAATCAAGGGTACAATCAACAAGGCGGCAATTACAACCAAGGTGGAAACTACAATCAAGGTTGGCAAGATAATTTCAACCAGGGATGGAGAGACCATTCCAACCAGGGATGGAGGGACAATTCCAACCAAGGTTGGAGGGACAACTACAACAGAGGAGGCAGAGACAACAATGGAAATCAGAGGTGGAATAACAACAACAGACAGCAGAACCAAAACCAGCCCTACAAAGCACCTCACTTAAGGCAGTCCCAAGCGCCTCAAAACAACCAACAGCAGGCCCCTTAGATCACTTACCCTTCTTCTTCTTCTCATGACGAAGTGCTTCAGTCTATTGAGCAAAGACAAAAAGCCATGGAGAACACACTTAGCTCCACCTTGAACAGTCTAACCTCTGATGTACAAGCTCTTGCCTCACAGGTTGGATCAATGAATACTTCCAATAATCAGCCTTCAAGCTCCAATGGAATTCCTTCTCAACCCATACCAACCCCAAGGGTGGCATCAATGCCATCACTTTAAAGTCTGGAACCACACTGCAAGAGAGAAATTAGGAGGAGCCTAGCCCACAAGAACACGTCCCAGTTGAAGACATAGTTGAAGTGGAGGATGCTGAAGAGGAAGAGGAAGTACAAGACATGGTTGAAGAAGAAGTAGCTCAGCCATGGAATGGAGCACCAAAGGACGCAGAAGCTGTAAGTGGCACCATTCCTATTCCATTTCCACACCTTGCAAGGAAGTCCAGCAAGCAGATGGAACTTGATCCCAAAATGGTTGAAATCTTCAAAAAGGTTGAGGTAACTATTCCCATTTTTGATGTTATTCAACAAGTACCTAAATATGCAAAGTTTCTGAAAGATTTATGCATACGTAAAGATAAAATTAATGAATTAGAAACTATTACTTTAGGTAGTTCTATATCTGCTTTAATGGGAGGTATACCTGAAAAATATAGTGATCCAGGTCCATGCATGGTTAACTGTACCATTGGGGGTGTAATATTTTCTGACTGCATGTGTAATTTAGGAGCGTACGTGAGTATTATGCCAATGTCTATATATGATGCTTTGAGGCTTCCTCCCTTAAAAAGGTCAACAGCTCGTTTTGTTGTAGCAGATAAAAGCATCATCACAGTGGTTGGAATTGCTGAAGACGTGCTGGTGAGCATTAAGGGGCTTATATTTCCCATTGACTTCTATATCTTGGAAATGTCCCCTAATGACTCAGGAAGACCATCATCAATCCTGCTTGGAAGGCCATTCTTGAAGACTTCAAAGTCCAAGCTGGATGCCTTCTCAGGAACTTACTCTTTTGAGATAGATGGCAGAGTAGTGAGTTTCAATTTGAATGAAGCTATGAAGCACCCTCTGAAAGATCATTCCATCTTCTAGTGTGACATCATTGATGAAACTGTAGCTGCAATTCACCAAGAAGAAGTAGAAGAGAGGCACATGGAGCAAGGTCCAGGTGTGGGGACACCCTCTGAACACAATGAGGACGCTTCGCCATTATCACTAGCTCCAGATGATCCAGAGCCTAGCCATGAGCATAAATTGGAATTAAAGCCCCTTCCACCCCACCTCAAGTATGCTTACCTTGAGGATAATCAGAAGCTCCCAGTTATCATTGCAAGGGAACTCACTTCCCAACAGGAGGAGCAGCTGCTCAGTGTGCTGAGAAGACACAAGAAAGTAATTGGGTGGAGCTTGGCGGATATAGTAGGCATCAGTCCTCAAGTTTATGAGCACAGAATATTCTTAGAAGAGGGAGCAAGGCCTGTCTGTCAACCCCAAAGGTGGTTAAACCCCACCATATTAGAAGTTGTCAAGAAGGAAGTGACCAGACTGCTGGAGGCTGATATCATCTACCCCATCTCAGATAGTGAATGGGTCAGTCCAGTACAAGTAGTGCCCAAGAAGTCTGGAGTCACAACATTGATGAATGAGTATGGAGAGCTCCTGACAACTAGAGTGCAAAATTCATAGAGAGCTTGCATTGATTACAGACGTCTCAACCAAGCTACTCCCAAGGATTATTACCCCTTGCCATTTATTGATCAGATGCTTGATCACCTGTCAGATAAATCCCATTACTGCTTTTTAGATGGTTATACAGGCTATTTTCAAATTCATATAGCTCTTGAAGACCAGGAGAAGACTACTTTTACATGTCCCTTTGGAATGTATGCATACAAAAGGATGCCTTTTGGCTTATGTAATGCACCGGCTACTTTCCAAAGATGCATGATGAGTATCTTCTCAGATCTTATTGAGAACTGTATGGAAATTTTTATGGATGATTTTAGCGTATATAGTGATTCGTTTAACCTTTGTTTGGATAGTTTAGCTAGAGTATTAGACAGGTGTGTTAGTTCAAACCTTGTGTTGAATTTTGAAAAATGTCATTTTATGGTAAAACAAGGAATTGTTCTAGGACATGTTGTTTCTAATACTGGTATTTTTGTAGATCCAGCAAAGGTAGATGTCATTTCTAGTTTACCTTACCCCTCCTCTGTGAGGGAAGTCCGTTCATTCCTTGGCCATGCAGGTTTTTACCGGAGATTTATTAAGGACTTCAGTAAGGTAGCATTGCCTTTATCCAGACTGTTGCAGAAGGATGTTGAGTTTGAGCTGAGTGAGGATTGCATGCAAGCATTTGATAAGCTAAAAATTGCCTTGACTCAAGCTCCGATTGTGAGAGGACCAGACTGGAGCCAGCCTTTTGAGATTATGTGTGATGCCTCCAACATACTGTGGGAGCGGTGCTGGCTCAGCGCGAAGGTAAGGATCCTTTTCGTAATTGCTTATACTTCTAAGACCTTAGACCCTGCTCAGTCTAATTACACAACCATTTAAAAAGAGCATCTGGCTATTGTTTTTGCTTTGGATAAATTCTGAGCCTATTTACTTGGTACTAAGGTGGTAGTGTACTCAGACCATGCAGCTCTAAAATATTTATTAGCTAAAAAAGAGTCTAAATCGAGGCTAATATGTTGGATATTGCTGCTGCAACAATTCAATTTAGAAATTAAGGATAGGAGTGGTTTCCAAAATTTAGTGGTAGACCACTTGAGTCACCTAGAGCAAATTAAGACTGACTCCACTCCTATCAATGATGCTTTTCCATTTGATAGCTTGCATACAGTATCTGAAGTAGTTCTTTGGTATGCACCTGTAGCTAATTATCTAGTTAGCCATACTTTCCCTTCCAATTCTAATAAGCATCAAAGAGACAAGCTGAAAAGCGAGTCCAAATATTATATATGGGATGACCCATATTTATGGAGGTGTGGTGCTGACCAGGTAATTAGAAGATGTGTGCCTCAATCAGAATTCCAGTCCATTTTAGAGGCCTGCCATTCTTCTGAGAGTGGAGGACATTTTGGCCCTCAAAGAATAGCTAGAAAAATTTTAGACTGTAGATTCTGGTCGCCTACTCTTTTTAAAGATGCTACTTGAACAATCAGATTTTCTATTGGTAAAGAAATTCACAAATATAATCGCGTTGTAAGTATAGTTTCTAAACCAACAGAGAATCCTTTCGTACAAAAGTTTTGGTTGTCACAAGTAACAAAACCCAATAAAATTTATAACCGAAGTATTTAAACCTCGGGTCGTCTTCTCAAGGAATTGCAGGGAGGTATAATTTATTATTGGTTATGGAAAAAGTGTATTTTTGGGGTTTTTGAAATAAGGAACAAGTAATTTAATTGGCAAGAAAAATAAATTAATAATTAGAAAATCTCTTCGCAAGGTATAAGAACTGAAAATCCTATCATAGTTATCCTTATCAGGTGTGATGAGAATTGGATTCTGCTCCCACTTAGTTAACCCTTACTAACTAAAGGTAAGTTAAGTGGACTAATTAATTTGATCTTCAAGTCCTAGTCAACTCCTGTGGAAAGACTAGCTTTAGAGCGATTCGAATCAATTAGCAACTCCAATTTCAATCAACAGCTGAGTTTGATAACTCAAGCATTACCAATTAATCAACCAAAGCCAAAAGGGAAGAAAATCTACTTGAATGAAAATAATTTTTTTACATAAATTAAAGAAAGCAATCATAAGTCTGAAATACCTCAAATTATATTAAATAAAGATATCAATTCTAACATAGGGAAGTTCATAAGTCAATTTGGCAAGATAAATAATAATTAAAATAATAGAATAAATAAAAGTAGAAAATAAATTAAAGGAACATTAACCTGAGAAGAAGTTAAAATCCTAATCCTAAATCCTAAGAGAGAGGAGAGAGCCTCTCTCTCTCTAAAATTATATATAAAACCTAAAATTGTGAATAATGAATGCTGTATTTATTGTTGTATGAATGAATGGATTGATTCCCCCACTTTATAGCTTCTAATCTATGTTTTCTGGCCGAAAATTGGGTCAAAAACAGCCTAGAAATCGCCCCTAGCGATTTCTGGTACGTACAGGTAGCTGCAAAGTCACGCGGAAGCGTCGTCCATGCATTCGCACGGATTGCAATTTTTCTAGGTCATGCGTCCGCATGATCCACGCGTTCGCATCGCCTGGCTTCGGGGCAGTGACGTGGTGGAAATTGGCAAGTTAAGAAATTATTATAAGAGATACATTGCAAGTACAGTTCTTAACCAACCGAAGATCCGTTTATCAATTTAGAAGGGTTATCACAAAATTAGAATTAAAATACTGGGAGTATGAATCCCAGGTCGTCTCCCAATGAGTTGCAGAAAGATGTGCTATTTTATTAATCAGATGTTTTCTAAAAATGGTTGAGTTGATAAATAAGAAATTAAATTAGAGAATTTATGTAATTTAAATAAAAACCTTGACAGGGAGTAGATTAGTTGGAAGCTCTATTCTTGTT
Organism: Arachis ipaensis; assembly: GCF_059453495.1. NCBI lineage: Eukaryota > Viridiplantae > Streptophyta > Magnoliopsida > Fabales > Fabaceae > Arachis > Arachis ipaensis. The sequence continues at coordinate 87,086,526 of NC_142441.1, read as the reverse complement.
GGAGTACTCTCAAGATTAATTGATGATTGAAGGTTATTCTGTTTAGTTATCCCTTACTAGGTAGAGGAAAGTCAAGCAAGTTGGAAAGCTATTTCTATTCACAAGTTCCAATCCTCTCCCTTAGAAGGGATTAGTGTCAGTGACTAGAGGGCAATCCAACAGTAAACCCAATTACAATTTTTCTCTTGAGCGTTCCAACTCAAGGTTCTCCTTTCAATCAACTCCCAATCAAGTTATGGAACTACTCGCTCATTATGAATGTAAACTTCACAACATAAGAAAGGGAAATAAAGAAAGACATGATAAATAATAATCAAAAGATCAATTAAAAATAAAAATAGTTCTTGTATTAATAAATTCTAAAAATAATCCACCAGTAATTCTGAATAAATTGAGGACATGGAAGAGTAAGAGGCAAGTAAGGAAAACAAACTAGAATAATGAAGTCTTGGCGGAGGTAATAACTCATCTCAATATCCCAATCCAAAAAGCAATAAAAATGAATTCCTAAGAACTATGAATGTGTAGACAGAAAAACCTAGAGGAGGAGTAAAATCAGATCTAAAACTAAAATTAGGCGGAATGAATGTTGTGTTTGGTCTCTCCATGTTTCCTGGCTCTAATATGCTTTTCTGGGCTGAAAACCGGGTCAAAACAGGGCCCAAAATCGCCCCCAGCGAATTCTGCAGATCGCGCACGTCACGTGATCGCATCATCCATGCATTCGCGTCATCCAGCATTTTGCCTTGCCACGCGTGCGCGTCGTCCACGCCTTCATGTCACTTGTGCAGTTTCCAATCCGCACGGTCGCGTGAGCCATGCGTCTGCGTCACTGCAATTTCCTCTATATCGCGCGGTCGCATGACCCATGCGTCCGCGTCACTTCTCGCTGGTCATCTCCTCAATTTCTTGTGTTCCTTCCATTTTTCCAAGCTTCCTTTCTAATCTCCAAGTCATTCGTGCCCTATAAAGCTTGAAACACTTAACACACAGATCACGACATCGAATGGAATAAAGAAGAATAAAAATACATAATTAAGAGTCTCTAGGAAGCAAGTTTTCAATCATGAAGTATTTTTAGGAAGGAATTATAAATGCATGCTAATCATATGAATAAGTGGGTAAAGATTTGATAAAACCGCACAATTAAGCACAATATAAACCATAAAATAATGGTTTATCAACCACCCAACACTTAGATATTAGCATGTCCTCATGCTTAGTTGAAGGAGACAAAATAAATGAGTAGGAACATGTAGAACTCATGCAATGCAATGCAACCTATATATATGAATGCAATTATATGATTCTTGTCTACCTGGTTAAAAGTAAATAAGCTCTTTAAGACAATCACAAATCAAATTCCACTAATTCAATTCTTATACAGTAAGAACAGATAAAAATGCAAGAAGGTAGTGATGATCGGATTTCTATCGGTAAAGAATAAGAGTGATCGCGTTGTAAGTATAGATTCTAAACCAACAGAAAATCCTTTCGTACAAACGTTTCGGTTGTCACAAGTAACAAACCCCTTTTAAAATTTATAACCGAAGTATTCAAACCTCGGGTCGTCTTCTCAAGGAATTGCAGGGAGGTATGTTCTTATTATTGGTTATGAGTTTTGTAAATTAGGGGTTTTTGAAATAAGGAGCATGTAATTTAAATGACAAGAAAAATAAATTAATAATAATAAAATCTCTTGGCAAGGTATAAGAATTTGGAATTTCTATCCTAGTTATCCTTATCAGGTATGATGAGAATTGGGTTTTAATCCCACTTAGTTAACTCAAGGGAACTAATTAGCTTGATCATCAAGTCCTAGTCCATCCCTGTGGGAAGACTAGCTTTAGAGCGATCTAGATCAATTAGTAATCTGCCAATTTCAACCACTGCTGAGTTTGACAACTCAAGTGTTACCAATTACTTAACCAAAGCCAAAAAGAAGAAAATATCTAAATTAAATTAAAAGCATTCATAAATAGAATAAAACAATCATAAACTGAAATACCTCAAATAATATTAATTAAGAAAATCCTAACATGAATGTAGCATAAGCCAAATTGAAAAGATAAATAATAATTAAAGGTATATAATAAAAGTAGAAAATAAATAAGAGGAACATTGAACTTGTACTTGAAGAGAAGTAATCCTAAAATTAAGAGAAATCCTAATCCTAAATCCTAAGAGAGAGGAGAGAACCTCTCTCTCTAAAAACTACATCTAATCCTAAAAATTATGAATTGTGAGAACATGATTGGATGCATTCCCCCACTTTATAGCCTCTAATCTGTGTGTTCTGGGCTGAAAACTGGGTCAAAAACAGCCCAGAAATTGCCCCCAGTGATTTCTGTTACGTTCAGATCGCGGGAAAGTGACGTGGAGGCGTCGTCCACGCGTTTGCGTGGATTGAGATTCGCAGATGTGACGCGTGCGCGTCATTCACGCGTCCATGCAACCTAACTTCGGGGCAGCTATGGCAAATTATATATCGTTGTGAAGCTCCGGATGTTAGCTTCCCAACGCAATTGGAACCGCATCATTTGGACCTCTGTAGCTCAAGTTATGGTCGATTTAGTACCAAGAGGTCAGGTTGACAGCTTTGCAGTTCCTTCAACTTCTTGTATTCCTTCCAATTTTGCATGCTTCCTTTCCATCCTCTGAGCCATTCCTGCCCTATAAACTCTAAAATCACTTAACACACATATCAAGGTATCTAATGGTAATAAGAGAGGATTAATATTAGCAATTTAAAGGCCCAGAAAACATGTTTTCAATCATAGCACAAAATTAGGAAGCAAAACGTAAAACCATGCAAATAGTATGAATAAGTGGGTAAAGAGTTGATAAAAATCACTCAATTGAGCACAAGATAAACCATAAAATAGTGGTTTATCAACCTCCCCACACTTAAACATTAGCATGTCCTCATGCTAAGCTCAAGAAAAACTATAAGAGTGAAGAGGAATGGTAGAATGTATGAAATGCAACCTACTATATAAATGCAACTACATGCAAAATATTTCTACCTACTTGGTTAAAAGTAAATCAAATTCTCCAAGAATATACATAAATCAGATTTCACTAATTCAAATTATACAATAAAAGACAAGTAAACTTGTAAGAAGATAGCTCATGAAAGCAGGGAACATAGAATCAAGCATTGAACCCTTACTGGTAGTGTATATCACTCTAATCTCTCAAGTGTCTAGGGTTAATCACTCTACTCTTCTCTAGTCATGCTTTCTAAAACTTTGTTCTTCATCTAACTAATCAACAATATTTAATATATCAATGCAAACATCATGTGGTCTTTTCAAGGTTGTAATGGGGCTAAGGTAAGGGTAAGGGTATATATATGGCTAAGTGAGCTATAAATTGAATCTTTGACTAACCTAAGCTCTCACCTAACATACATACACTCTATATATTCTAATTCATGCCTAGCTACCCAAAATTCCCACTTTTGCATCACATACTCATGTATCAACTTTTCTTTTTAATTTATCACATGTGCATTGATCTTTCATTATTAAGCTTAGCATTGGGGTAATTTTGTCCCTTTATTTATTTACTTATTTATTGAATATTTTTTTTGGATTTATTTATTTATTTATTTATTTTTTATTTTTTGAACATGAAAATAAACATAGCTTATCAATGCACATGAATTTTTAATTTTTTTATAGTTTCACATGAGTAGGTACCCAAATTCCTAATATTTTATCAAAGTAAAAACATAACACATTCCCTTATTCACCCATGTTCCCACAGTTTCCCCACACTTAATAGTTACACAATCCCTATCTTAAGCTAACCAAAGATTCAATTGGGATATTTAATTATTTTTCTGCTTAAGGCTAGTGATGTGGTTATAGAACAGAATAAATGGAGATAAAAGGCTCAAGGTGGCTAACAAGGGTGATGAAAAAGGTAGGCTTATTTGGGATAAGTGAGCTAATAACAAGTAATGGTCTCAATCATATGCAAGCATGTAAATACACTAAATATTGGACATATAGACTGAAACAAAGCAAAGATTGCAATCATAGAGAAGAAAACACACAAGAATAAAAATTTATGGTTAAATAATGTAACCATGTAAATAAGCTCAAAATCTCACGGGTTGTGTGTTTTTTGGCTCAAAAACCATGTTCCAAATACAACTTTAAACAAGTTTTAACATAAAAAATTTTTCAATTTAAATTAGTGAAATTTTTCAAAAAGATTTCTTGAAAAAGAAAATATTACTTCAACCAAGTGGTAAAATATGCACAAAATCAAACAAATATGCAATCAAACATGTAAATACAACAACTAATAAGGAAAATAAACCATTGGTGTTGAGATAGAAGAGTAACTAACCCATGGAAATCGATATCGACCTCCCCACACTTAAAGATTGCACCGTCCTCGGTGCATGCTAAGATGTACATGTGGATGGGTGGCTCCAACTGATGCTTTTCTCTGAAGATTTTTGCAGATGGACTTGTCTGTCTCCCCATGTAAACGTCTTCCGGTTCCTTTCCGGGTGGCCATCCTGAAAGAAAAGGGAAGAAGAGTAACCCAGAAATAAAGATAAGAAAATAAATGAAGTATGGATGGGTTAATGCCAAATGATAAGGGTCTCAATTACATGGTAGCTACAACATGCAAGTGAGAAAATAATAGAAGTACGTGGCATATCAATAGTGCAAACATTGCAACAAAGGAGAGGGGAATGTAGGTAATGCAAGATAGTATAAGTTCATATCAATGCAAGAGAAGTACAAGTATCATAAAAGATTAGCATTGATTTAAATAATGTTACCCAATCAGAATTAAACAAGTCATAAGCACCAAGAAAATACCAGAAAAGATGTAACAGTTGAATAAGAACATTTGAACACCAATGGTAAAATAATAAATTTAGAAAAGAAAATAAAAATATGCACAAAATTAAAATGCAATGAATGAAAGTATGCAAATAAATTAAATAAAATAAAATGAAAGTGAAAAAGGATGAGAAGTTAAAAAGATGAAGAAAAAGAAAGTAAGAAAGGAGAAAGAAAGAAGAAAAGATAGAAGAAATTAGGATTAGAAAAGAAAAGATAAGATAATTGGCGCTGGTTTGGATAAGTTGTGCGGCGCAGGCGACGCGGTCGTGTGGTTCACGCGTTCGCGTGGATAGCGCTTCTATGAAGTGATGCGGACGCGTGGGTCACGCGTTCGCGTGGAGTGATTTGTGCCATTAGCGCGAGGGCAGCGTCACGGTCGCGCAACTCTCTGTTTTAAATGCATTTTGCCAAAAATCTGGGTGACGCGGTCGTGTGGTTGACGCGATCGCGTAGATGGCCATTTTTGGAAAACGACGCGGCCGCGTGGGGCACACGTTCGCGTGGTGGGGCTTGTGCTTCTAGCGCGGTTCCAGCCCCACTCCATCACAACTTTCAGCCATGCACCCCTTTTTACGCCAATTTTCAGGTCACGCGTTCACGTGGTTGACGCGGACGCGTGGGAGGCATTTTTCCCACATGACGCGGATGCGTCAGTGACGTGGTCGCGTGGGGCAATTTGTGCCAGAGGCACGCCTCTAGCCACGCTTTTGCGTGACTCTCTGTTTACTTTCTTTTCTTCACAACGCACTGGTGACGTGGACGCGTCAGCGACGCTGCCGCGTCGCGTGCGTATTTTTTTTTTCAATAATGCAGTATGCAGAATGCAATGCTAATATGAATGTTATGCAAAACTCCAGGTTCAATATAATAAAATAAAATAAAACTCAAAAACAAATAAAACTAAAAAAAATGAAAAAAGAACGATCATACCATGGTGGGTTGTCTCCCACCTAGCACTTTTTGTTAAAGTCCTTAAGTTGGACATTTGGGGAGTCCTTTGTTATGGTGGCTTGTGCTTGTACTGATCCTTGAATCCCCACCAATGTTTGTAATTCCAATGGCCTCCAGGATCCCAAACTAGGCGTAGAAAGCCTTCAAGCAGGTTAAAGCAAGTGACAAGGCCCCAAGAGTGTTGATTGCCAGAATGAATTCCGGGGTCCCAAACCTTGCTTTTGCACCCGTTTTCTTGTTGATCATCATTTTTTCAACCCGGTGGCAGGCAATCCGAATTCTCACTAAAGCAGCCAAACAACTTCCTAGACTCATTCAGTTGAGCTTTACACCAACCCTTGTACTTCAATTTGGAGCAGGCAACCATATTGAACCTTGCATGACAATTCTTACCACTAACCATCTCCCTCTTACTCTTATAGCCACAAAGAGCTCTAAGTTGACCATCTATCTCAAATAAACCATATTCAAGTGGAATGAGAAAGCTAAGGGATATAAATTTTACCCACTTGAATGTTGTATTGGGTGGTAATGGCCTTTGGGGAGAGGTCTCCAGCAACTTTGGCAAGGTGATTTCCAGCTCTATTCCCTTGAGTTCTTCCTTGACAATTCCCACCTCTTTGCAAGCTTCTTCAATATCAACCTCTTCCTCTTGGTAGCTTTCTTCCAATTCAATCTCTTCTTCATTGTTCACCAGGGGCATGGCAGGTTGTGCTTCTTCTTCTTTAATCTCCATGTCAAGTCCAATGGCAGAGGATTCAATTGTAGATAAGAATTCAGTAATGATTGAATCCATCTCTTGATCATTCCCTTCAAAGTCTTCAACCATGATATACTTTGGAGGTTGTACACCCTCCTCAACATCAATTTCAAACTCCTTAGAAGAAGGTTCTATGACTTCAGGTTCCCATGGAGGTTCATCATCTCCTAAGTCTTCAACCACTTCTTCCTCTGCAACTATTATGGCTTCCTCCACTTGTTCCAATACAAAGCCATGCTCCATATTGTCCACTGGAGTTTCTAGTATCTCCTTCATGCTACGTTCTTCATTAGATTGCCCACATGAATCCATGAGGGTTCCTTGAGTGTCCGAACATCGAGAAGGTAGTCTATTTATCGCTTGATTCAATTGGTGAAGTGTGGCATGAGATTTTTCAAATGTTTCTTTGAGTTGCTTCCTTGATTCTTGGGGTGATGGATATGGACATGGTGCATAGGGAGGTGGTGGTTCTTGGGAGTAATTGGGTTGGAATTGGGGTGGATAAGGGTTAGGGTTATATGGAGGTGAATGGTGGTAGTTGGCTTGTGAGTGTGATGGTTCAAAGCTGTGTTGAGGAGGTGGATCATAGGCATATGATGGGGCTTGTTGGTAATTACAAGGGGGTCCACCATATCTATCATCTTGGTATGCACCTCGGAATGGTTTCTGACTATAGTAATTTGGTGGGTGATGGTTGTCACGAAAGGGTCCACCATAACTATTGTCTCGACATGCATTGTGGAATGGTCGTGGTCCATGGTATCTTGGAGGGTGTTGTTGTCTAAAGGGTTGATCAAATCCTCGTGGCTCCTTCCATCTCTGATTGTTTTGACTTTGATGCATGTTCTTGTTATAATTTCCATTTCTTGCAACAGCATTGGAACCAAACTCAAAGCGAGAGGGGTGAGAATTCATGGTAACTAATAAAAATTAAAAATAAAAATAAAAACAATTTTAAATTAAAAGGTTATTGAAATTTAAATTTTTGAATTTGAAAATTAAATTTTGAATTTTAAAATTTGAAATTTGAAATTTTGAATTTTGAAATTTGAAATTTGAAAATTTTTAAATTTTGAAATTTGAATTTTGAAAAAGTCAACAATATAAGATAAAGCTTTGAAAAAAAAAAGATTTAAATTTTGAAAAGGTTTGATTTTTAAAATTTAAAATTTAAAATTTAAAATTTGGATTTTGAATTTTTGGAATTTAAATATTAAAATTTGAAATTTGATTTTTGAAATAAGATAAGATAAGATTTTGAAAAAAAAGATATGATTTTTGAAAAATATTTGAATTTTGAAATTTAAAACTAAGATAAGATAAGATAAAAATTTTAAAATAGAAATCTGAAATTTTTTTAAATAAAATTTCTAAAATTCAATTAAAATAAAGAGAAAAGATATTTTTGAATTAGATGAGGAAAGAGAAAAATAATAAAATGACACCAAACTTAAAATTTTTAGATCAAAACGAAGAAAACAACTAAGAACAACTTGAAGGTCAAGATGAACACGAAGAACAACTTGAAGATCAAGATGAACACCAAGAACAAATTTTTTAAAAAATTTTTAATAACTAAATAAAAACCAATAACCTCTTAATTTACGAAAAAGCAGAAATAAAAACAAAAATAAAAACAAATAAACAAGCAAAAAGCAAATATTTACAATAACCAATAATAAGGCACACGTTTGCAATGGCAACAGCGCCATTTTGACGATCAGATTTCTATCGGTAAAGAATAAGAGTGATCGCGTTGTAAGTATAGATTCTAAACCAACAGAAAATCCTTTCATACAAACGTTTCAGTTGTCACAAGTAACAAACCCCTTTTAAAATTTATAACCGAAGTATTCAAACCTCGAGTCGTCTTCTCAAGGAATTGCAGGGAGGTATGTTCTTATTATTGGTTATGAGTTTTGTAAATTGGGGGTTTTTGAAATAAGGAGCAAGTAATTTAAATGACAAGAAAAATAAATTAATAATAATAAAATCTCTTGGCAAGGTATAAGAATTTGGAATTTCTATCCTAGTTATCCTTATCAGGTGTGATGAGAATTGGGTTTTAATCCCACTTAATTAAGTCAACCGGACTAATTAGCTTGATCCTCAAGTCCTAGTCAATCCCTGTGGGAAGACTAGCTTTAGAGCGATCTAGATCAATTAGTAATCTGCCAATTTCAACCACTGCTGAGTTTGACAACTCAAGTGTTACCAATTATTTAACCAAAGCCAAAAGGTAGAAAATATCTAAATTAAATTAAAAGAATTCATAAATAGAATAAAACAATCATAAACTGAAATACCTCAAATAATATTAATTAAGAAAATCCTAACATGAATGTAGCATAAGCCAAATTGAAAAGATAAATAATAATTAAAGGTATATAATAAAAGTAGAAAATAAATAAGAGGACCATTGATCCTGTACTTGAAGAGAAGTAATCCTAAAATTAAGAGAAATCCTAATCCTAAATCCTAAGAGAGAGGAGAGAACCTCTCTCTCTAAAAACTACATCTAATCCTAAAAATTATGAATTGTGAGAACATGATTATGAATGGATGCATTCCCCCACTTTATAGCCTCTAATCTGTGTGTTATGGGCTAAAAACTGGGTCAAAAACAGCCCAGAAATCACTCCCAGCGATTTCTGTTACGTTCAGGTCGCGGGAAAGTGAAGCGGAGGCGTCGTCCACGCATTTGCGTGGATTGAAATTCGCAGATGTGATGCGTGCGCGTTATTCACGCGTCCGCATCACCTAACTTCGGGGCAGCTATGGCAAACTATATATCGTTGCGAAGCCTCGGATGTTACCTTTCCAACGCAACTGGAACTGTGTCATTTGAATCTCTGTAGCTAAAGTTATGGTCGATTTAGTATCAAGAGGTCAGGCTGACAGCTTTGCAGTTCCTTCAACTTCTTGTATTCCTTCCAATTTTGCATGCTTCCTTTCCATCCTCTGAACAATTCCTGTCCTATAAACTCTGAAATCACTTAACACACATATCAAGGTATCTAATGGTAATAAGAGAGGATTAATATTAGCAATTTAAAGGCCCAGGAAACATGTTTTCAATCATAGCACAAAATTATGAAGTAAAATGTAAAACCATGCAAATAGTATGAATAAGTGGGTAAAGAGTTGATAAAAATCACTCAATTGAGCACAAGATAGACCATAAAATAGTAGTTTATCAGGTAGCTTATGAAAGTAGGTAACATAGAATTTCAAGCATTGAACCCTCACTGATGATGTATGTACACTCTAATCTCTCTAGTGTCTAGGGTAATCACTCTGTCCTTCTCTAATCATGCTTTCTAATTTTTATTCTTCACCTAACCAATCAACAACATTTAATATACCAATGCAAACATCATGAGGTCTTTTCAAGGTTGTAATGGGGCCAAGGTATGGGTAAGGGTACATATATGGCTAAGTAAGCTTATAAATTGAATCTTTAATTAACCCAAGCTTTCACCTAACACACATATATATTCTTTATAGCTTAAATTTCACACTTAGCTACCCAAAATTTTCTTTTCACATTCCTTACTCATGTATCAACTTTTATTTCAATTTTATCATACATGCATTGATCTTTGAATTCTTAACTTAACATTGGGGTAATTTTGTCCCCTTATTTATTTATTGAGTATTTTTTTTTGAACATAAATATAAACGCAGTTTATCAATGCACATAGATTTTTTATTTTTATAGTTTCACATGAGTAGGTACCCAAATTCTCATTATATTATCATGACACATTCCCTTATTATCTTTTGTTCCCACAATTTTTCCATACTTAATTAACACATAATTCTATCTTAAGCTAACCAAAGATTCAATTGGGATATATAATTGTTTTTTTTTTCACTTAAGGCTAGTAATGTGGTAAAATACAAAACAAATAGGATTTAAAGGCTCAAAGTGGCTAACAAAGGTAATTGAAAGAGTAAGCTTAATTTGGATAAGTGAGCCAAACAAATAATGGCCTCAATCATATGCAAGCATATAAATATATTAAACATTGGACATATAGGATGAAACAAAATATAGATTACAATCATAGAGAAGTAAACACACAAGAATAAAATAATTATGGTTAAATAATGTAACCATGTTTAAAGGCTCAAAGTCTCACAGGTTGTGTGTTCTTTGGCTCAAAAACCATGTTCCAAATACAACTTCAAGCAGATTTAACATAAAAGTTTGTAATTAAAATTAGTGAAATTTTATTCTAAAAATAGGGTCTTGGAAGCAACTTATTGTCTTTTCAATCAAGTAGAACATGCATGCAACTAATCTATTATTATGCAATCTATCCTATTCTACAAAAGAAAAACTAACTAAAATCCTATTTTATTGGTGTTAGGGAAGAGAATTTACCTCCGGAAGTCAGGTACTGACAGACCTCCCCACACTTAAGGCTTTGCACCGTCCTCGGTGCCATCTGTTAGGAACAAAGCTGGGATGGTAGCAGTATCTCCACAGTCGAGACCGTCATGGCTCCCTGTGCTGGTAAACGAGGTAGAGTCCGGGGTGTCTGAGTCTCTGTATTTTCCATTAAGTATCTCCTTGAGGTATGTGAATCGGCGCTTGTTACAGTGCTCTCTCAGCTTTGCTTTGTGTTCCTGCCGATCCAACCTCTCAAGTATTTGGTGAAGCAGTTGAGGGGTTGTAGGTGCTTGTGGTGTTGAGGGAGGAATGTCTTCAGCCGGTTCAGTAGGCTGGCTTGTAGTGGCTGCTGGAGGTCTGATATATTTCCCGTTAGGGACATACTGCTCATCCCGTGGAAGCATGGCTTTGGTGTCCCCAGCTCTGTAGGAGACTCCGGCTGCTGAGACAAGATCTGAGACCAAGGCGGGAAAAGGTAAGTTGCCCACAATTTGTACGTGTCCCAGAGCATTCCGGATGTGTCTTGGTAGGTTTAGAGGTTGATCTGTAACGATGCACCATAGTAGAACGGCCATGTCTGCAGTGAAGGAGGACTCGTGAGTGCTCGGAAAGACGTAATGGAACATAATCTGTGCCCATACGCGAGCCTCCAAGGTAAATGCAGAAGCCAATATTCCCTTAGGACGGGAACGATGGTATCCGTAGATCCATCTGCTGCCAGGTAGCGCGATGACTCTGAGAACAGCGTCCCAGTCCAATTGGTATATCTGGCACTTGAGTGTGGCTTCTTGAAATGCGTCCAGTACTTCTGGAGTAGAGGGACGATCTAAATCTCGTTGAATGGCCTCTTCTGTAATGGGGACTTGCTTCTGAAGGACATAGACAGACTGCAGGGTCGGCAGGTGGAAGTTAGAGTAGAACTCGACTACCCAGGAAAGATTAACCTGCCGTGGCTGTCTCTGTATGAAACCCCATTGTCTTCGTGCAATTTGCGGTTCAACGAATTCAACGATATGGGTTGGGAGGATAAGAAGGTATTCGTTGTTGTAACTCCTTTCTGCCAGGATGGGGAACATCTGCTCACAGTAGCGATTGGTAAATCGCGCAGTGTCCTTTGCTAGGAAGGCTTTCTCTTTGTCATCAACCTTTATAATCCTCTTAATTCTTTTTGTTGAGGGTTTAACTGCAGTTGAAGATGGTTCTGCCACTAATGCTCTTTTTGTTCCTCTTCTCGCTGGTGGTTTGGGAGTAGCTTTCTCTTTTCCTTTCTTGGTGGCCATCCTGAAAAAGGGAAAAAGAAAGTAACTTGAATTCAAAGTGATAGACCAAGGAAGAGGATGATATAGGTGATAAACAATGCACGGTAAAAAGGATGTCGTTAACACATGGTCATGACTACATGTGAAAAGTTCATCAAAGGGAATAAAGCAAGTGCATTTTGTGGTAATTAGATGCAAGATGTTTATTGGCATGCTGGCAAAGGCATGAGTAGCATAGATCAAGCATTAATTACTTAAATATGTTATCACTCGTAACAAACTGGCCATCATGTTTGTATTGACAATTATCTTCAATGAATAAAATATGAAAGGGGTTTTGTGAAAAATAGGCTTTAGAATAGTAGAATGGAATAATCTGGAAAAATGCATAATACCATATGGGCTTTTTCACAAACACATAGCATGCATGATGAATAAGCTATTGAAATTATTAAATTGAACATGCAAGCAACCCTTAAAAATTAATATATAATTGCCAAACAATTTTGCAACAATCCACAAGCATATAATAAGAAATAATGACCCAAATAAATTTCTAACACTAATTAAAAGAAAGAAAAAGAAAATATGGATAATGAAAGTAAAAAGAAAAGAAAAGAAGAAAACATAAAAATAAGAAGAATAATAGAAAAGTAAATAAGGAAGAAGAAAAGAAAAACCTTGATAATAGTGGTGAGAGAGAGAGAGTAGAAGGTGAGAAAGAATGAAGAAGGAAGGAAGGGGAGGGGGAAGAAGAAGGGAAAAGAAAAATTAGGATTTGGGAAAGAAAAAGATAAGATATTTTGGCAGATTAGGATGAGCTGTGCGGCGCAAGCGACGCGGACGCGTGAGGTATGCGTTCGCGCGGATGGCGCTTATATGAAACGACGCGGACGCGTCGGTCACGCGGACGCGTGACAAGAACCGTGCGAGTGGCGCGAGGGCAGCCTCGCGTCGCATAACTCTCTGTTCGAAACTCTTTTTGCCAAAATATTGGGTGACGCGGTCGCGTGGTGGACGTGATCGCGTGGATGGCCAGAATTGGAGGGCGACGCGGACGCGTGGGGCACGCGGTCGTGTCGTAGGGCTTGTGCATCCAGCACTATTCCAGCCCTACTCCAACCTAACTTGCTGCCAAACACCCCTTTTTTACGTCGATTTTCAGGTCACGCGTCCGCATTGGTGACGCGGACGCGTGGGAGGCCAATTTCCTACATGATGCGGATGCGTCAGCGACGCGGTCGCATGGGTCGAATTGTGCCAAAGGCACGCCTCCAGCCACACTCTCGCGTGACTTTCTGTTCGATTTCTTATTCTTTCTGAGCCACCTGCGACGCGGACGCGTCGGTGATGCAGTCGCGTCGCGTGCGATTTTTTTATGCAATATGCAAAGACAGATGCAAACTATAGGCACTGGTACTGAGAAGAGTTATTGCTAAAGAAAACAAAGAAATGAAAAGAAAGGAACGATCATACCATGGTGGGTTGTCTCCCACCTAGCACTTTGCTTTAACGTCCGTAAGTTGGACGCTCCACTAGCTCAGTCTTCGGCTATGGGTGGATCCTCCAAGAGGAAGATCTCGAGCTCCTTGTTTTTCTTCATCTTCTCACCATGATAAAGCTTTAAACGGTATCCATTAACTTTGATGAATTCAGAGCTTGAAGGATGACTTAGGTGAAAAACTCCGTACGGCTCAGTCTTCTCTACTCTATATGGACCTTCCCATCTTGATCTCAACTTGCCTGGCATGAGCCTCAGTCTAGATTTGTAAAGGAGGACTAAGTCCCCAGGTTGGAACTCTTTCCTCTTGATGTGCTGATCATGTACAGCCTTCATCTTTTTCTTGTACAGCCTTGAGTTCTCATAAGCTTCTAGGCGAAGTCTTTCTAATTCTTGCAGTTGCAACTTCCTTTCAGCTCCAGCTGTCTCAAATCCCATGTTGCACTCCTTTACTTCCCAAAAGGCTTTGTGCTCTACTTCAACTGGGAGATGACAGGCTTTTCCATAAACTAAGCGGAAGGGACTCATCCCAATGGTTGTCTTATATGCTATTCTGTATGCCCAGAGTGCATCTTGTAGCCTGGTGCTCCAGTCTCTTCTATGAGGTTTGACTATCTTCTGCAATATGCGCTTTATCTCTCTGTTAGACACCTCGGCTTGCCCATTAGTCTGAGGATGGTAGGCTGTTGCTACTTTATGCATTATCCCATGCTTCTTCAATAATCCTGTTAGTCTCCTGTTACAAACATGGGTGCCTTGATCACTCACGATTGCTCGTGGTGATCCAAAGCAACAAATGATATGATTTCTAACAAAGAAACAACAGTGTTAGCATCATCAGTACGGGTAGAAATTGCTTCCACCTATTTAGAAACGAAATCCACCGCTAACAATATATAAAAATAACCATTAGAATTTGGAAATGGACCTATGAAGTCAATGCCCCAAACATAAAAAATTTCACAGAAAAGCATAGTCTGTTGAGGCATCTCATCCCTCTTGGATATATTACCTCACCTTTGGCATGGAGAACAAGATTTACAAAATTCAGCAGCGTCTTTAAAAAGAGTAGGCCACCAGAACCCATAGCCTAAGATTTATCTAGCTGTTCTTTGAGGGCCAAAATGTCCTCCACTCTCAGATGAGTGGCAGGCCTCTAAAATGGACTGGAATTCTGATTGAGGCACACACTGTCTAATTACCTGGTCAGCACCACATCTCCATAAATACGGGTCATCCCATATATAATATTTAGACTCACTTTTCAGCTTGTCTTTTTGATGCTTAGTAAAGTTTGGAGGAAAAGTGCGGCTAACTAGATAGTTAGCTACAGGTGCATACCAAGGGACTACCTCAGATACTGCTTACAGGTTATCAAATGGGAAATTATCAGCTATAGGAGTGGAGTCATCCCTGATGTGCTCAAGGCGACTCAAGTGGTTCGCCACTAAATTCTGGTTACCACTCCTATCCTTTATTTCTAAATCAAATTCTTGTAGTAGCAGTATCCAACGTATAAGAGGCGGTTTGGATTCCTTTTTAGCTAATAAATACTTTAGAGCTGCGTGATCCGAGTACACTACTACTCTCGTACCAAGTAAATAGGCTCGGAATTTATCCAGAGGAAAAACAATAGCAAGAAGCTCTTTCTCAGTAGTAGTGTAATTAGACTGAGCGGCGTCTAAAGTCTTAGACGCATAAGCAATTACAAAGGGGTCCTTACCTTCACGCTGAGCCAGCGCTACGCCTACTGCATGGTTGGAAGCATCGCACATGATTTCAAATGGCTGGCTCCAGTCTGGTCCTCTCACAATTGGAGCTTGAGTCAGGGCAGTCTTCAGCTTATCAAATGCTTGTTTGCAATCCTCACTGAACTCGAACTCAATATCTTTCTGCAGTAGTTTGGATAAGGGTAGTGCTACCTTACTGAAGTCCTTAATGAATCTCCGGTAAAAACCTGCATGGCCAAGGAACGAACGGACTTCCCTCACAGAGGAGGGGTAAGGTAAACTAGAAATAACATCCACCTTTGCTGGATCTACAGAAATGCCAGTATTAGACACAACATGTCCTAGTACAATCCCTTGTCTAACCATAAAGTGACATTTTTCAAAATTCAATACAAGGTTTGTATGGACACATCTATCTAATATTCTAGATAAACTATCCAAGCAAAGGCTAAAAGAATCACCATAAACGCTAAAATCATCCAT
The DNA here is from genome assembly GCF_059453495.1 of Arachis ipaensis. NCBI lineage: Eukaryota > Viridiplantae > Streptophyta > Magnoliopsida > Fabales > Fabaceae > Arachis > Arachis ipaensis. Next base: position 87,070,569 of record NC_142441.1, on the reverse strand, counting down.
AAAAACCTCCATACAGTCCTCAATAAGATTAGAGAAAAGACTCATCATGCACCTTTGGAAAGTAGTTGGTGCATTGCACAAGCCAAATGGCATTCTCTTATAAGCATAAGTTCCAAAAGGACATGTGAAAGTGGTCTTTTCCTGATCTTCAGGAGCTATATGAATCTGGAAATAGCCTGTGTAACCATCTAAAAAGCAATAATGTGATTTACCTGACAGGCGATCCAGCACTTGATCAATGAATGGAAGAGGATAGTGGTCCTTACTAGTGGCTTGGTTTAGGCGCCTGTAATCAATGCAGACCCTCCAGGCGTTCTGGACTCTGGTTTCCATGAGCTCTCCATGCTCATTCTTCACTGTAGTGACTCCAGACTTCTTGGACACCACTTGTACTGGGCTTACCCATTCACTGTCTGAGATGGGGTAGATGATATCTGCCTCTAGTAGTCTGGTCACTTCCTTCTTGACAACCTCTAAGATAGTGGGGTTCAGTCTTCTCTGGGGTTGATGAACAGGCCTTGCTCCCTCTTCTAGAAATATCTTGTGCTCACAAACTTGAGGGTTGATGCCTACTATGTCTGCCAAACTCCATCCAATTGCTCTTTTGTGTTTCCTCAGCACACTGAGTAGTTGTTCTTCTTGTTGGAAAGTGAGTTCCCTTGCAATAATAACTGGAAACTTTTGCTTGTTCTCAAGGTAAGAATACTTGAGGTGTGGAGGGAGGGGCTTTAATTCCAATTTCTGCTCATGGTCAAGCTCTGGATTATCTGGGGCTGGTGATAATGGCAAAGTGCCCTCATTGTCCTCCAAGAGTGTCCCCACACTTGGACCTTGTCCTGTGTACTTCTCTTCTAACTCCTCCTGGTGAACTTCAGCCACGGTTTCATCTATGATATCACACTGGGAGATAGAAAGGTCATCCAGAGGGTGCTCCATAGCTCCATTTAAACTGAATTTCACTATTCTACCATCTATCTCAAAGGAATAAGTTCCGAAAAATGCGTCCAGCTTGAACTTTGAAGTCTTCAGAAATGGTCTTCCAAGCAGGATTGATGATGGCTTTCTTGATTCTTTAGGGGGCATTTCCAGGATATAGAAGTCAATGGGAAATGTGAGCCCCTTAATGCTCAATAATATATCTTCAGCAACTCCAACCACTGTAATAATGCTTTTATCTGCTAACACAAAACGAGCTGCCGACCTTTTTAAGGGAGGGAGCCTCAAAGTATCATATATAGACAAAGGCATTATACTAACACATGCTCCTAGATCATACATGCAGTCAGAAAATACCACACCACCAATAGTACAATTAACCATACATGGACCTGGATCACTACACTTTTCAGGTATACCTCCCATTAAGGCAGATATAGAACTACCTAAAGGAATAGTTTCTAATTCATTAATTTTTGTCTTTATCTATACATAAATCTTTTAGAAACCTTGCGTATTTAGGTACCTGCTGAATAACATCAAAAAGAGAAACAGTTACCTCAACCTTTTTCAATATTTCTACCATTTTGGGATCAGGTTCCAACTGCTTCCTGGGCTTCCTTGCAAGTTGTGGAAATGGAATAGGAATGGCGTTTTCTGCAGTGTCTGCGCCCTTTGGTGCTTCTTCCTGTGATTGAGCTTCTTCTTCTTCAGCCATGTCCTGTATGTCCTCTTCCTCCTCAACATCTTCTATTTCCACTACCACTTCAGCTGAGGCGTGTTCTGGTGGGTTTGGCTCCTCCTGATTCCTCTCTTGTAATGTGGTTCCGGACCTTAGGGTGATGGCATTAATGCCACCCTTTGGATTGGGTAATGGTTGAGAGGGGATTCCACTGGAACTCAAAGGATGGTTATTGGAGTTATTTAGTGATCCAATCTGTGATACAAGAGCTTGCAAGGTAGAGTTCAGACCATTTAGAGTAGAAGTAAGGTTGTTTTTCATGGCCTGCTGTCTCCGATCAATAGATTGTAGTAACTCATCATTAGAAGATGAAGAAGGATAAGTGATCTGAGAGGTCTGCTGTTGGTTGTGCTAAGGTCCTTGGAATTACCTCAGGTGAGGTGCTCTGTAAGGCTGGTTCTGGTTCTGCTGCCTGTTGTTGTTATTATTCCACCTCTGATTTCCCTAATTGTCTCTGCCTCCTCCGTTATTGTTGTCCCTCCAGCCCTGGTTAGAATTATCTCTCCAACCTTGGTTTGAATTATCCTGCCATCCATGATTGTAGCTGCCACCTTGATTATATCCTTGATTGGAGTGATCATAAAAGTTATGAGTGGCTGCTACAGTGTTGTCTTCCTGCTGGAGCTGCGGACATTCATTAGTATAATGGCTATAATCAGCACAGATTCTGCACACTCTCTGTGAAACCAACTATTGGCTCTGCTGTGGTGGAGAGGGCTGAGCTTGCTGAGCTTGTTGCTGATTCAACTGCATCTGCTTCAGTAAGTTGGTCATTTCACGGATACTCTGAGTTAGAGTAGCAGTCTCTCTGCTAAAGGATACTTCTGCAATAGCTTTTGACCGGCCTTGTTTCTGCTTGTGATTCCTAGTAGATTCGGCTAAGTCACTGATCAATTGCCATGCCTCATCAGTAGTCTTGTACTTTTTCATAGACCCATTGCTAGCACTTTCCAATGTGGTCTTATCTTGGGGCTTCATGCCCTGTGTGACGTAGCCGAGCAACACTATCTTGTCAATCATATGGTGGGGGCATGCTTCCAGAAGATTGTTGAAGCGCTCCTAGTATTCATAGAGAGTCTCGGATTCGTCCTGAACAATCATGGAAATGTCTTTCCTCAGTTTATCAGTAACTTCAGCTGGAATCCAAAAATTCTCTTCTAAGTGGATCCCAGTCAGAAACAGTTGCTGCGGGTTGAGTGTAGTACCACTCTCTCGTCTTTCCCTCAAGAGAGAATGGGAAAGCTTTTAACAAAATAGAAGTTTCATCTGCACCATCACGCCTGACAGTAGAATAGGCTGCTTGGAAATCCTTGAGGTGCTTGATAGGCTCTTGAGCAGGTAAGCCATGAAACTTAGGCATCAAGTTGAACAGTACAGTCTTTATTTCAAAATCTGTAGCCACTGTTGGGTGATGCACTTGAAACGGTTGCATTGTGAAATCAGGGGCTCCAGCCTCCTGGATAGTAACTCTCCTAGGTTCTGCCATGTCACCTGCACGTAAATCAACCGAATCAGTAGAAAGGAAGCTTGTTTCTTCCTCAAGTGACGTTTCAAATTCGCCCTCGGAGAGGACTAACTGACGCCGAGCTTGCCTTATACGTGAAATAATTTTTTCAATCTCAGGATCAAATACTGGCAAGCTTAGATCAGGAAGTGAACACGTCATTTAACAAAAGAAACATGTAGCTCATAGTAGCAAAAATAAAATAAAATGCAAATAAATAAATTCCAATCAATAACTTAGCACTCTATTGCAACTCCCCGACAACGGCGCCAAAAATTGACGTGGCGAAAATTGGCAAGTTAAGAAATTATTATAAGAGATACGTTGCAAGTACAGTTCTTAACCAACCGAAGATCCGTTTATCAATTTAGAAGGGTTGTCACAAAATTAGAATTAAAATACTGGGAGTATGAATCCCAGGTCGTCTCCCAACGAGTTGCAGAAAGATGTGCTATTTTATTAATCAGATGTTTTCTAAAAATGGTTGAGTTGATAAACAAGAAATAAAATTAGAGAATTTATGTAATTTAAATAAAAACCTTGACCGGAAGTAGATTAGTTGGAAGCCCTATTCTTGTTAGAGTACTCTCAAGATTAATTGATGATTGAAGGTTATTCTGTTTAGTTATCCCTTACTAGGTAGAGGAAAGTCAAGCAAGTTGGAAAGCTATTTCTATTCACAAGTTCCAATCCTCTCCCTTGGAAGGGATTAGTGTCAGTGACTTGAGGAAAATCCAACAGTAAACTCAATTACAATTTTTCTCTTGAGCGTTCCAACTCAAGGTTCTCCCTTCAATCAACTCCCAATCAAGTTATGGAACTACTCGCTCATTATGAATGTAAACTTCCCAACATAAGAAAGGGAAATAAAGAAAGACATGATAAATAATAATAAAAAATAATCCAATAGTAATTCTGAATAAATTGAGGACATGGAAGAGTAAGAGGCAAGTAAGGAAAACAAACTAGAATAATGAAGTCTTGGCGGAGGTAATAACTCTTCTCAATATCCCAATCCAAAAAATAATAAAAACAAATTCCTAAGAACTATGAATGTGTAGAGAGAAAAACCTAGAGGAGGAGTAAAATCAGATCTAAAACTAAAATTAGGCAGAATGAATGTTGTGTTTGGTCTCTCCATGTTCCCTGGCTCTAATCTGCTTTTCTGGGCCAAAAACCGGGTCAAAACAGGGCCCAAAATCACCCCCAGTGAATTCTGCAGATTCTACAGATCGCGCACGTCACGCGATCGCATCATCCAGGGTTTTGCCTTGCCACGCGTGCGCGTCGTCCACGCCTTCGCGTCACTTGTGCAGTTTCTGATCCGCGCGGTCGCGTGAGCCATGCGTCTGCATCACTTCTCACTGGTCATCTCCTCAATTTCTTGTGTTCCTTCCATTTTTGCAAGCTTCCTTTTTAATCTCCAAGTCATTCGTGCCCTATAAAGCCTGAAACACTTAACACACAGATCACGGCATCGAATGGAATAAAGAAGAATAAAAATACATAATTAAAAGTCTCTAGGAAGCAAGTTTTCAATCATGAAGTATTTTTAGGAAGGAATTATAAATGCATGCTAATCATATGAATAAGTGGGTAAAGATTTGATAAAACCTCACAATTAAGCACAATATAAATCATAAAATAATGGTTTATTAGGAAGCTATGATAAATTATATATCGTTGTGAAGCCCCGGATGTTAGCTTTTCAACGCAACTGAAACCACCTCATTTGGACCTATGTAGCTCAAGTTATGGTCGATTTAGTACCAAGAGGTCAGGCTGGACAGCATTAGCAGTTCCTTCAATTTCTTGTATTCCTTCCACTTTTGCATGCTTCCTTTCCATCCTCTAAGCCACTCCTGCCCTATAAATTCTAAAATCACTTAACAAACATATCAAGGCATCGAATGGTAATAAAGGATAATTAAAATTGACAGTTTAAAGGCCTAGGAAACATGTTTTCAATCATAGTACAAAATCAGGAAGAAAATTGTAAAACCATGCATTTTGTATGAATAAGTGTATGAAAGATTGATAAAATCCACTCAATTGAGCACAAGATAAACTGTAAAATAGTGGTTTATCAACCTCCCCACACTTAAACATTAGCATGTCCTCATGCTAAGCTCAAGAGAAACTATAAGAGTGAAGAGGAATGGTAGATAGTATGTAATGCAACCTATCTATATGAATGCAACTACATGAAAAAAATATTTCTACCAACTTGGTGAAATGTAAATAAACCTTTCAAGAACAAATATGAACTGGATTTCACTAATTCAAATCACAAAATAAAGTACAAGTGAACTTGCAGATGAAAATAGCTCATGAAAGTCGAGAACAAAGAATCGAGCATCGAACCCTCACCGGAAGTGTATACTTTCTAATCACTCAAGTGTTTAAGGTTTGATTCTCTCAATTATCTACTAACCTTGCTTTCTAAGGCTTGCTCTTCATCTAACCATCAACAAAAATTTAATGCACAGATACACATATCAAGAGGTCTTTTAAGGGTTGTAATGGGGTTAGGGTCAAGGTAGGATTGTATTTGGTCAAGTGGACTAAAATCTGAATCCTTAATTAACTTAAACTTCCACCTAACTTAGACAATCCATGTAATCATAATACAACATCTAACTATCCATTAACCATGTTTTTCACATATTCATGCATCCTATTTTCGAGTACAGTACATATGCATTGCTTTCACCACTTACTTTGGGGCATTTTGTCCCCTTTTATTTATTTGCTCTTTTTCTTTTCTTTTTCTCTTTTTTCTTCTTTTTTTTTCTCTTTTTTTTATTATTATTTTTATTTATTTTTTATTTTTTTCTAATTTTCTCAATGCATATGCTTAAATTACTGAATGCATGAACATGTTCTAAACATTTTTTTTTCATAAAGAAGTTTAACATACTTAATTTTCAAAATCAAACATTTCCAAGCCCACTTTCCCCACACTTAATTCATGAGCACTCTCACTAGTCTAAGCTAACCAAGGATTCAAATTAAGGACATTATTGTTTTCCGTTTAGAGTTAGTGATGAGCTAAAGTAAAGAACAAAGGGGTATAATAGGCTCAAAAATTGGTTTGCAAAGGATAATGAAAAGGTTAAGGCCATATGCGTATGTAAGCTAAGTGAAACAAGGCCTCAATCATATAAGTGCATGCATACATCAAACCATGGAAATATAGAATTAAGCAAGACAAAGATCACAATTTTAGAGAGAACAACACACACCAAAAATAAAATATTGGTTGATAAAATGCAACCAATCAAATAGGCTCAAAATCTAACTGGTTTTGTGTGTTCGAGCTCTAAACCATGTTCCAGTATAATATTTCTTCAAACAAGTTTAACAAAAATTTTAAATTAGTGAAATACTCTAAAAAGTTTCTTGAAAAAGTAAATATTACTTCAAGCAAGTAGTTGGTAAAATATGCACAAAATGTAACAAATATGCAATCAATCATGCAAATGCAACAATGAACAAACAAAGAAAATAAAATATTGGTGTTTGAGAAGGAAATGACTAACCCACAGAGATCGGTATCGACCTCCCCACACTTAAAGATTGTACCATCCTCGGTGCATGCTAAGATGTGTAAGTGGATGGGTTGCTTCAACTGATGCTTTTCTCCAAAGATTGTGCAGATGGACTTGTCTGTTGCCCCATATAGAAGTTTCTCTTTCCCTGTCTCGGTGGCCAGCCTGAAAGAAGAGGAAAAAGAAGAAAAAGTAACCCAGAAATAAAGATAAGAAAATAAATAAAGTCTGGGTGGGTTAATACCAAATAATGAGGGTCTCAATTACATGGTAGCTACAACATGCAAGTGAGAAAGTAATAGAAGCATACGGCATATCAATAGTGCAAAAATTACAATAAATGGGGGAGAAGTGTGGGTAATGAAAGACAATATAAATTCATGTCAATGCAAAAGGAATACCAGTATTATAAAAATTAGCATTGACATATAATTAAAAATACCCAATCAGAATAAAATAAGTCATGAAGCACCAGAATAATACAAGTAAAGATGTAACAGTTGAATATGAAAATTTAACACCAATGGAAAAATAATAAATTTAGAAAGGAAAATAAAAATATACACAAAATTAAAATGCAATAAATGAAAGTATGCAAATAAATTAAATAAAATAGAATGGAAGTGAAGAGGGATGAGAAGTTAAAGAGATAAAGAAGAAGTAAGTAAGAAAGAAAGAAGAAAGAAGAAAAGATAGAAGAAATTAGGATTAGAAAAGAAAAGAAAAGATAATTAGCGCTGATCTGGATAAGTTGTGCGGCGCAGGCGACGCGGATGCGTGGATCACGCGATCGCGTGGCCTGATTTGTGCTATTGGCGCGAGTGCAGCCGTCCGGTCGTGCAACTCTCTGTATTAAATGCATTTTGCCAAAAATCTGGGTGACGCGTTCGCGTGGTTGACGCGATCGCGTGAATGGCCATTGATGAGCGGATATTCTATACGCTTTTTGGGGTTAATTTCATATAGTTTTTAGTATGTTTTAGTTAGTTTTTAGTTTATTTTCATTAGTTTTTAGGAAAAATTCATATTTCTGGACTTTACTATGAGTTGTGTGTTTTTCTGTAATTTCAGGTATTTTTCTGGCTGAAATTGAGGGAGCTGAGCAAAAATCTGATTCAGGCTGAAAAAGGACTGCTGATGCTGTTGGATTTTGACCTCCCTGCACTCAAAGTGGATTTTCTGGAGCTACAGAACTCGAAATGGCGCGCTTCTAATTGCATTGGAAAGTAGACATCCAGGGCTTTCTAGCAATATATAATAGTCCATATTTTGCTCAAGGATAGATGACGTAAACTGGCGTTCAACGCCAGTTCTCTGCCCAATTCTGGCGTCCAGCGCCAGAAAAGGATTAAAAGTTGGAGTTCAACGCCAGAAATGGATCCAAACCTGGCGTTGAACGCCCAAAATGGCCTTATACACGTGAATTGCTTAAGTCTCAGCCCCAGCACACACCAAGTGGGCCCCAGAAGTGGATCTCTGCATCATCTGTCATAGTTTACTCAATTTCTGTAAACCTAGGCTACTAGTTTAGTATTTAAACAACTTTTAGAGACTTATTTTGTATCTCATGATATTTTAGATCTGAACTTTGTACTCTTTGACAGCATGAGTCTCTAAACTCCATTGTTGGGGGTGAGGAGCTCTGCTGTGTCTCGATGAATTGATGCAAGTATTTTTGTTTTCCATTCAAACATGCGTGTTCCTATCTAAGATATCCATTCGCGCCTAACTATGGAGAAGGTGATGATCAGTGACACTCATCACCTTCCTCAATCCATGAACGTGTGTCTGACAATCACCTCCGTTCTACATCAGATTGAATGAATATCTCTTAGATTCCTCAATCAGAATCTCCGTGGTATAAGCTAGATTGATGGCGGCATTCATGAGAATCCGGAAAGTCTAAACCTTGTCTGTGGTATTCCGAGTAGGATTCAGGGATTGAATGACTGTGATGAGCTTCAAACTCGCGAGTGCTGGGCGTAGTGACAGACGCAAAAGGAGGGTGAATCCTATTCCAGCATGATCGGGAACCTCAGATGATTAGCCGTGCTGTGACAGAGTATTTGGACCATTTTCACAAGAGGTGGGGATGTAACCATTGGCAACGGTGATGCCCCAACACATAGCTTGCCATAGAAGGATGTGCATGCGTGAATCAGAGGACAAAGGAAAGCAGATATTCAGAAGACAAAGCATCTCCAAAACTCCAACATATTCTCCATTACTGCATAACAAGTAACCTTTAACCCATGCTCTCTTGTGTATTTGCAATTCAACTGATAAATATAATTGACTTCCTGACTAAGAATTGCAAGATAACCATAGATTGCTTCAAACCAACAATCTCCGTGGGATTCGACCCTTACTCACGTAAGGTATTACTTAGACGACCCAGTGCACTTGCTGGTTAGTGGTACGAGTTATGAAAAGTGTGATTCACAATTTGTGCACCAAGTTTTTGGCGCCGTTGCCGGGGATTGTTCGTGTTTGGACAACTAACGGTTTATTTTGTTGCTTAGATTAGGAAAAATTTCTCTTTTTTAGTTTAGAGTCTCTTATTGTTGTCGGGTTAAAATTTTAGAACCCTTATTTTCCTTTTCTTAAAATCTTTTTCAAAAAAAAAAGTAATAATAATAATTTTTCTATTAAATCCTGTGCCAAACTTTAAGTTTGGTGTTTTCTTGTTGATTTTTCATAAAATTTTCGAAAATTTATTCTGCTTTTCTAAAAATTTTAAGTTTGGTGTTCTTCCTTTGTGTTTTTGTGTTCTTGCGAATCTTCAAAGTGTTCTTGCGTTTTCCTTGTGTCTTGATCTTAAAATTTTTAAGTTTGGTGTTCCTTGGTGTTTTTCCCTCCTAAAAATTTTCGAAAACAAGGAGTATTAGATCTAAAAATTTTAAATCTTGTGCTATCTTATTGTTTTTCTCTCTCTTCTTAAAATTCAAAAATATCTTTTCTCTCTATTTTAAAACATCGTTTCGAAATCTATTTCTAAAATTCAGATTTTTATTTAAAAATTTAAAACCTTTTTCAAAATTCATCATATCCTTTTTAAAATCTCCTAACCACTTTCTCTCTCCTCACTTTTTCGAAAATCTTTCACTCATTTTTATTTATTTTATTTTGATTTATTTTGTTTCCGAAATAAATAAATAAATAAATAAATAAAAATATTTTTTCTATTTTACATCATCTCCCTTTCTCCATCATGGACCTAAGCGGAAATGAACAGTCCAGGAGGACTCTAGGGTCATATTCTAACCCCTCTACTGCTTCATATGGGAGTAGTATCTGCATACCCTCCATTGGAGTTAGTAGCTTTGAGTTGAATCCTCAGCTCATTATCATAGTGCAGCAAAGTTGCCAATATTCCGGTCTTCCACAGAAAGAACCTACAGAGTTTCTGGCACAGTTTCTACAGATTGCTGACACAGTACATGATAAAGGAATAGATCAGGATGTCTACAGACTATTACTGTTTCCATTTGCTGTAAAAGATCAAGCTAAGAGGTGGTTGAATAACCAACCTAAGGCCAGTATAAGGACATGGAAACAGCTAACAGAAAAATTCCTGAATCAATACTTTCCCCTAAAACGGATGACACAGCTAAGGCTGGACATCCAAGGCTTCAAACAAGGAGATAATGAATCTCTTTATGATGCCTGGGAGAGATACAGAGAGATGCTACGAAAATGCCCCTCTGAAATGTTTTCAGAGTGGGTTCAGTTAGACATCTTCTATTATGGGCTTCCAGAAGGAGCTCAGATATCTTTGGATTACTCAGCTGGTGGATCTATCCACATGAGAAAGACAATTGAAGAAGCTCAAGAGCTCATTGATACAGTTGCCAGGAATCAGCATCTGTACCTAAGCAGTGACCCTTCCATGAAAGAAGAGGTTAAAACAGCAACTGCTGAACTCAGTCCTGTAAAACAAGCTGCTGAATTCAATCAGCAATTGGACTTTCTAACAAAGCAGTTAGCCGAATTCAAAGATAGACTACAAGAGACAAGGATGGCTAATATACATATGGACGAACAGTTTAAGCAAACAAAGCAGCAGCTGTCAAGGCAAATAACAGAAGAATGCCAAGTAGTTCAACTAAGAAGTGGGAAAACATTAAACACCCCACCTCAAGGCAGCAAAATGCTAAGAAATGAGCAAACCACCCAAAATTCACCTGAGGATAGTAAGAGCCCAGGGAAGAGTAATTTTGGAACTAAAACGCCAGAAATTTGGTGGAAGGCTGGCACTGAACGCCCAGACCATGCTCAGGACTGGCGTTCAATGCCAGAAACAAGGCAGGACTGGCGTTCAACGCCAGAAATAGGCAAGGATCTGGCGTTGAACGCCCAAAATGGGCAAGATCTGGCACTGAACGCCCAAAATGGGCACAGTTCTGGCGTTCAGACGCCAGGAACAGACAAGGAATTGGCATCTAACGTCACTCCAGTCTCTAACTCTGGCACTCAATTGCCAGTGAGGGATCAGACACACACAAATGCTGAAAGCAACCCCTCTAAAAAGGCTTCTTCAACCACTTCTGTAGGCAATAAACCTATAGCAACTAAGGTTGAAGAATATAAAGCCAAGATACCTTATCCTTAAAAACTCCAGAAAGAGGAGCAGGATAAGCAATTTGCTCGCTTTGCAGATTATCTCAGGACTCTTGAAATAAAGATTCCATTTGCAGAAGTACTTGAGCAAATACCTTCTTATGCCAAGTTCATGAAAGAGATCTTGAGTCATAAAAAGGATTGGAGAGAAACAGAAAGTGTTCTCCTCACTGAAGAATGCAGTGTAGTCATTCTGAAAAGCTTTCCTGAGAAGCTTAAAGACCCTGGGAGCTTTCTGATACCATGCATATTAGAAGGTCAATGCACCAAGACAGCTTTATGCAATCTTGAGGCAAGCATCAACCTAATACCTGCGTCCACTATCAGAAAGCTTGGCTTAACTGAAGAAGTTAAACCAACCCGGATATGTCTCCAACTTGCTGATGGCTCCACTAAATACCCATCAGGCGTGATTGAAGACATGATTGTCAGAGTTGGGCCATTCGCCTTTCCCATTGACTTTGTTGTGCTGGAAATGGAGGAGCACAAGAGTGCTACTCTCATTCTAGGAAGACCTTTCCTAGTAACTGGACGATCCCTCATTGACGTCCAACAGGGGGAAATAACCCTGAGAGTCAATGATGATGAGTTTAAGTTGAACGCTGTCAAAGCCATGTAGCATCCTGACACATCAAAAGACTGCATGAAAGTTGATCTTATTGACTCTTTGGTAGAAGAGATCAACATGGCTGAGAGTCTCGAATCAGAGTTGGAAAACATCTTTAAAGATGTTCAGCCTGATTTAGAGGACATGAAAGAGCCTCTGAAAATTCTTCTGGAAGAAGAAAAACCTCCTAAACCCGAGCTCAAGCCATTACCACCATCCTTGAAATATGCATTTCTGGGAGAAGGTGACACTTTTCCAGTGATCATAAGCTCTGCCTTAAATTCACAGGAAGAGGAAGCACTTATTCAAGTGCTAAGGACACACAAGACAGCTCTTGGGTGGTCCATAGGTGACCTTAAGGGCATAAGCCCAGCTAGATGCATGCACAAAATCTTATTGGAGGATAATGCTAAACCAGTGGTTCAACCACAGAGGCGGCTAAATCCAGCCATGAAAGAAGTGGTGCAGAAAGAGGTCACCAAATTACTAGCGGCTGGGATTATTTATCCTATTTCTGATAGCCCCTGGGTGAGCCCTGTCCAAGTCGTCCCAAAAAAGAGATGCATGACAGTGATTTATAATGAAAAAAATGAACTGGCTCCTACAAGAACAGTTACAGGGTGGCGCATGTGTATTGACTACAGAAGGCTCAATACAGCCACCAGAAAGGATCATTTTCCTTTACCATTTATAGACCAGATGCTAGAAAGACTAGCAGGTCATGATTATTACTGCTTTTTGGATGGCTACTCAGGCTATAACCAGATTGCAGTAGATCCTCAGGATCAAGAGAAAACAGCATTCACATGTCCATCTGGAGTATTTGCTTATAGAAGGATGCCATTTGGGATGTGTAATGCGCCTGCAACCTTCCAGAGATGCATGCTCTCTATTTTCTCTGATATGGTGGAAAAATTTCTAGAAGTCTTCATGGATGACTTCTCAGTATATGGAGACTCATTCAGCTCCTGTCTTGATCACCTAAAACTTGTTCTGAAAAGATGCCAAGAAACCAACCTAGTTTTAAACTGGGAAAAATGTCACTTCATGGTGACTGAAGGGATTGTTCTTGGGCATAAAATTTCAAACAAGGGAATAGAGGTGGATCGAGCAAAAATAGAGGTAATTGAAAAATTACCACCACCTGCCAATGTTAAGGCAATCAGAAGCTTTCTGGGGCACACAGGATTCTATAGGAGGTTTATAAAGGATTTCTCAAAAATTGTAAAACCTCTAAGCAATCTGCTAGCTGCTGACATGCCATTTGTGTTTGACACAGAGTGCCTGCAGGCATTTGAAATGCTGAAAGCTAAGCTGGTCACAGCACCAGTCATTTCTGCACCAGACTGGACATTACCATTTGAGCTAATGTGTGATGCCAGTGATCACGCCATTGGTGCAGTGTTGGGACAGAGGCATGATAAGCTTCTGCACGTCATTTATTATGCCAGTCGCGTTCTAAATGATGCCCAGAAAAATTACACAACCACAGAAAAAGAATTACTTGCAGTGGTTTACGCCATTGACAAGTTCAGATCATATTTAGTAGGATCAAAAGTGATTGTGTATACTGATCATGCTGCTCTTAAATATCTACTCACAAAGCAGGATTCAAAACCCAGGCTCATCAGATGGGTGTTGCTTCTGCAAGAGTTTGATATAGAAATAAGAGACAGAAAAGGGACAGAGAACCAAGTGGCTGATCATCTATCCCGGATAGAGCCAGTAGAAGGGATGCCCCTCCCTTCTCTTGAGATCTCTGAGACTTTTCCAGATGAGTATTTATTTGCCATTCAGGAAACACCATGGTTTGCCGATATTGCAAACTATAAATCTACAAGGTTCATACCCAAGGAGTACAACAGGATACAAAAGAAAAAATTAATTACTGATGCAAAGTACTACTTGTGGGATGAACTGGTGCACGAAATTGTGATCTCCAGGCTCAAACAAATCCTGGTAATGGCTCCAAAGCTTGGTGCTCTGATCTTAATTCATAATTGTCACAACTTCGATACAACTAACCAGCAAGTGCACTGGGTCGTCCAAGTAATACCTTACGTGAGTAAGGGTCGAATCCCACGGAGATTGTTGGTATGAAGCAAGCTATGGTCACCTTGTAAATCTCAGTTAGGCGGATATAAAGTGATAATGGAGTTTTCGAATATTATATAATAAAAGAGGGATAGAGATACTTATGTAATTCATTGGTAGGAATTTCAGATAAGCGAATGGAGGTGCTTTCGTTCCTCTGGACCTCTGCTTTTCTGCTATCTTCATCCAATCAGTCTTACTCCTTTCCATGGCTGGCTTTATGCAAGGGCATCACCGTTGTCAGTGGCTACATCCCCTCCTCTCAGTGAATAATATGCTCACGCACCCTGTCACGGCACGACTATTCATCTGTCGGTTCTCGATCATGCTGGAATAGGATTCACCCTCCTTTTGCGTCTGTCACTAACGCCCAGCACTCGCGAGTTTGAAGCTCGTCACAGTCATTCAATCATTGAATCCTACTCGGAATACCACGGACAAGGTTTAGACTTTCCGGATTCTCTTGAATGCCGCCATCATTCTAGCTTACGCCACGAAGATTCTGGTTAGGAGATCTAAGAGATACTCATTCTAGCTTAATTCATGTAGAACAGAAGTGTTCGTCAGGCACGCGTTCATAAGGGAGAAGGATGATAAGCGTCACACATAATCATCACCTTCATCACGTTCTTGGGTGCGAATGGATATCTTAGAAGAGAAATAAGAAGAATTGAATAGAAAATAGTAGTACTTTGCATTAATCTTTGAGGAACAGCAGAGCTCCACACCTTAATCTATGGAGTGTAGAAACTCTACCGTATGAAAATACATAAGTGAAGGTCCAGGCATGGCCGAGATGGCCAGCCCCCTAAACAAGATCAATAGTCTCCTAAGATGAACAATGAATTAAAACTGAGACCAAAGATTTCTAATACAATAGTAAAAGGTCCTATTTATAATAAACTAGTCACTAGGGTTTACATGAGTAAGTAATTGATGCATAAATCCACTTCCGGGGCCCACTTGGTGTGTGTTTGGGCTGAGCTTAAGTGTTGCACGTGCAGAGGCCATTTGTGGAGTTGAACACCAGTTTCTGTGCCAGTTTGGGCGTTCAACTCTGGTTTTGGATCCTTTTCTGGCGCTGGACGCCAGATTCGGGCAGAAGGCTGGCGTTGAACGCCAGTTTACGTCATCAATTCTTGGCCAAAGTATGGACTATTATATATTGCTGGAAAGCCCTGGATGTTTACTTTCCAACGCACTTGGAAGCGCGCCATTTCGAGTTCTGTGGCTCCAGAAAATCCACTTTGAGTGCAGGGAGGTCAGAATCCAACAGCATCAGCAGTCCTTTTTCAACCTCTGAATCTGATTTCTGCTCAAGTCCCTCAATTTCAGCCAAAAAATACCTGAAATCACAGAAAAACACACAAACTCATAGTAAAGTCCAGAAATGTGAATTTAACATAAAAACTAATGAAAACATCCCTAAAAGTAACTAGATCCTACTAAAAACATACTAAAAACAATGCCAAAAAGCGTATAAATTATCCGCTCATCACAACACCAAACTTAAATTGTTGCTTGTCCCCAAGCAACTGAAAATCAAATAGGATAAAAAGAAGAGAATATACTATAAATTCCAAACTATCAATGAAACATAGTTTCAATCATATGAGCGGGACTTATAGCTTTTTGCCTCTTGAATAGTTTTGGTATCTCACTTTATCCATTGAAGCTCAGAATGATTGGCATCTATAGGAACTCAGAATTCAGATAGTGTTATTGATTCTCCTAGTTCAGTATGATGATTCTTGAACACAGCTATTTTATGAGTCTTGGCCGTGGCCCTAAGCACTTTGTTTTCCAGTATTACCACCGGATACATAAATGCCACAGACACAAAACTGGGTGAACCTTTTCAGATTGTGACTCAGCTTTGCTAAAGTTTCCAATTAGAGGTGTCCAGAGTTCTTAAGCACACTCTTCTTTTTGCTTTGGACCTTGACTTTAACCGCTCAGTCTCAAGTTTTCACTTGACACCTACACGCCACAAGCACATGGTTAGGGACAGCTTGGTTTAGCCGCTTAGACCAGGATTTAGGTCCTCCTATCCACTGATGCTCAAAGCCTTGGGATCCTTTTTATTTGCCCTTGCCTTTTGGTTTTAAGGGTTATTGGCTATTTGCTCTTGCCTCTTGGTTTTAAGAGCTTTTGGCTTTTTCTGCTTGCTTTTTCTTTTTCTTTCTATTTTTTTTTCGCCTATTAATTTTTTTTTTCTGCAAGCTTTGTTCTTTGCTGCTTTTTCTTGCTTCAAGAATCATTTTTATGATTTTTCAGATTATCAAATAACTTGTCTCCTAGTCATCATTCTTTCAAGAGCCAACATATTTAACATTCTTAAACAACAACTTCAAAAGACATATGCACTGTTCAAGCATACATTCAGAAAACAAGAAGCATTGTCACCACATCAATATGATTAAACTAAGTTCAAGGATAAATTCGAGACTCATGTACTTCTTGTTCTTTTAAATTAAAACAGTTTTTATTTTAAGAGAGGTGATGGATTCATAGGACATTCATATCTTTAAGACGGAGTTACTAACTACTAATGATCATGTAATGAAGACACAAACACAGATAAGCACATAACATAGAAAACGAAAAATAGAAGAAATAAGAACAAGGAATGAGTCCACCTTAGTGATGTCCTAGAGCTTTTCTATGTCTCTTTCTTGTCTTTGCTGCTCCTCCTTCATTGCTTTTAGATCTTCTCTGATTTCATGAAGGATGATGGAGTGCTCTTGATGTTCCACCCTTAGTTGCTTCCAATAATTGTGTGGAAGAAAATGTATCCCCTGAGGTATCTCAGGAATCTCTTGATTTGCAGTCAAATGTTCTACCACTGAGCTATAGACCCTTGATGGAAGCTTTTGTCTTCCCTTTCCTCTTTCTAGAGGTTTCTCTGGCCTTAGGTGCCATCAATGGTTATGGAAAAAACAAAAAAGCTATGCTTTTACCACACCAAACATAGAATGTTGCTCGCCCTCGAGCAAAAGAAGAAAGAATAGAAGAAGAAGAAGAGGATATGAAGGAGATGGATGGCTGTGTGTATTCGGCCATATGGGTGGGATTGGGGGAGAGAGAGAGATGTTGAATTTTGAAGGTAGTGGTTGTATGGATGTGAGTGGTAAATGGAAAAGTAGAAGGGATGATCATGAATGGGAAGAGAGATGATGAGGTAGGTGGGGATCCTGTGGGGTCCACAGATCCTGAGGTGTCAAGGCATTTACATCCCTGCACCAATTTAGGCATGTAAAATGCCCTTGCACACAACTCTGGGCGTTCAGCGCCAGGTTGGTGCCCCTTTTGGGCGTTCAACGCCCCTTTGCTGCCATTTCTGGCGTTGAACGCCAGAACCATGCTTGTTCTGGGCATTCAGCGCCAGGATGCTCCCATTCTGGGCGTTCAGCGCCAGAACTATGCTCTGTTCTGGCGTTTGAACGCCAGACAGATGCTCCTCCAGGGTGTGATTTTTCTTCTGCTGTTTTTGATTCCGTTTTTGATTTTTTTTATT
Source organism: Arachis ipaensis (assembly GCF_059453495.1). Lineage (NCBI taxonomy): Eukaryota > Viridiplantae > Streptophyta > Magnoliopsida > Fabales > Fabaceae > Arachis > Arachis ipaensis. The sequence continues at coordinate 87,052,998 of NC_142441.1, read as the reverse complement.
TATTTTGTGACTCCACATGATCATGAACCTAAGAAAACATGGAAAACAATAAAAATAAGAATTAGATAATCATTGGGTTGCCTCCCAACAAGCGCTTCTTTAATGTCAATAGCTTGACAGTGGGCTCTCATGGAGCCTCACAGATGTGTAGAGCTTTGTTGAGACTCTCCAACACCAAACTTAGAGTTTGGATATGGGAGTTCAACACCAAACTTAGAGTTTGGTTATGGCCTCCCAACACCAAACTTAGAGTTTGATTGTGGGGGCTCTGGTTGACTCTGCTTGGAGAGAAGCTTTTCCTCTTCCTCTCTATGGTTGCAGAGGGAGATCCTTGAGTTTTGAATACAAGGGAGTTCTCATTCCATTGAAGGACTATTTCACCTCTGTCAACATCAATCACAGCTCTTGCTGTGGCCAGGAAAGGTCTTCCTAGGATGATGGATTCATCCTCTTCCTTTCCAGTGTCCAGGACTATAAAATCAGTAGGTATGTAAAGGCCCTCAACCTTTACTAATACATCTTCTACTTGTCCATAAGCCTGTCTTCTTGAGCTGTCTGCCATCTCTAGTGAGATTTTAGCAGCTTGCACCCCATAGATTCCCAGTTTCTCTATTACAGAGAGGGGCATGAGGTTTATTCCTGAACCAAGGTCACACAGAGCCTTAAAGATCATGGTGCCTATGGTACAGGGTATTATGAACTTTCCAGGATCCTGTCTCTTCTGAGGCAATGTCAGTTGATCCAGATCACTTAGTTCATTGATGAACAAGGGAGGTTCAACTTCCCAAGCATCAATGCCAAACAATTTGGCATTCAGCTTCACGATTGCACCAAGAAACTTGGCAGTTTGCTCTTCAGTGACATCCTCATTCTCTTCAGAAGAGAAATACTCATCAGAGCTCATGAAGGGCATAAGGAGGTTCAATGGGATCTCTATAGTCTCTAGATGAGCCTCAGAGTCCTTTGATTCCCTAGAGGGAAGCTCCTTATTGATCACTGGACGTCCCAGGAGGTCTTCCTCCTTGGGATTCACGTCCTCTCCTCTCCTCACAGGTTCGGCCATGGCGCTTATGTCAATGGCCTTGCACTCTCCTTTTGGATTCTCTTCTGTGTTGCTTGGGAGAGTACTAGGAGGGATTTCAGTGATCCTTTTACTCAGCTGGCCCACTTGTGCTTCCAGATTTCTAATGGAAGACCTTGTTTCATTCATGAAACTTACAGTGGCCTTAGATAGATCAGAGACTAGATTTGCTAAATTAGAAGCATTTTGTTCAGAGTTCTCTGTCTGTTGCTGAGTTGATGATGGAAAAGGTTTGCTATTGCTAAACCTGTTTCTTCCACCATTGTTAAAGCCTTGTTGAGGCTTCTGATCCTTCCATGAGAAATTTGGATGATTTCTCCATGTTGAGTTATAGGTGTTTCCATAAGGTTCACCTAAATAATTTACCTCTGCTATTGCAGGGTTCTCAGGATCATAGGCTTCCTCTTCAGAAGATGCCTCTTGAGTACTGTTGGATGCAGCTTGCATTCCATGCAGACTCTGAGAGATCATATTGACTTGCTGAGTCAATATTTTGTTCTGAGCCAATATGGCATTCAGAGTATCAACCTCAAGAACTCCCTTCTTCATAGGCGTCCCATTGATTACAGGATTCCTTTCAGAAGTGTACATGAACTGGTTATTAGCAACCATGTCAATGAGTTCTTGAGCTTCTGCAGGCGTTTTCTTTAGGTGAATGGATCCACCTGCAGAAGTGTCCAGTGACATCTTTGATAGCTCAGACAGACCATCATAGAATATAACCAGGATGGTCCATTCTGAAAGCATGTCAGAAGGACACTTTTTGGTCAACTGTTTGTATCTTTCCCAAGCTTCATAGAGAGATTCACCTTCTTTCTGTCTGAAGGTTTGAACATCAGCTCTAAGCTTGCTCAGCTTTTGAGGAGGAAAGTACTTGGCTAAGAAAGCCGTGACCAGCTTATCCCAAGAGTTCAGGCTGTCTTTAGGTTGAGAATCCAACCATAATCTAGCTCTGTCTCTTACAGCAAAAGGGAAAAGCATGAGCCTGTAGACTTCAGGATTTACGCCATTAGTCTTAACAGTATCACATATCTGCAAGAATTCAGTTAAGAACTGAAAAGGATCTTCAGATGGAAGTCCATGAAACTTGCAGTTCTGCTGCATCAGAGAAACTAACTGAGGTTTCAACTCAAAGTTGTTTGCTCCAATGGCAGGAATGGAGATGCTTCTTCCATGTAAATTGGAATTAGGTGCAGTAAAGTCACCAAGCATCCTCCTTTCATTATTATTATTTTCGGCTGCCATCTCCTCTGCCTGTTTGAAAATTTCTGAAAGGTTATCTCTGGATTGTTGTATTTTAGCTTCTCTTAGTTTTCTCTTCAGAGTCCTTTCAGGTTCTGGATCTGCTTCCACAAGAATGTTCTTATCCTTGCTCCTGCTCATATGACAAGGAAGAATGGCCAGGAAAATGATAATAATAATAGAGATCCTCTATATCACAGTATAGGGATCCCTTTGTGAGTGGAAGAGAGGGAGATAAATGATGTGATGTAAAGGAAGAAACACAACTGTGAGGGTTGGAATGTGAGATGAGATGTTAGGATATGAATGAATAAATAGAATGAGATGGGAGAGAAGGAGGGAATTTTCGAAATTTATTTTTGAAAAGGAGTTAGTGATTTTTGAAAATAGTTTTTGAAAAAGTTTAGTATTTTTTCGAATTTTTTTGAAATCAAAAATAGAAAATAAAAATAATTAGTTAATTAAAAAGAAATTTTAGAAAAAGAGGGAGATATTTTCGAAAATTAGAGAGAGAGAGTTAGTTAGGTAGTTTTGAAAAAGTTAAGAAACAAACAAAAAGTTAGTTAGTTAGTTGAAACAAATTTTGAAAAGATAAGAAGTTAGGAAGTTAGAAAAGATATTTTGAAAAGATATTTTTGAAAAAGATAAGATAAGAAGATATTTTTGAAAAAGATAAGATAAGAAGATATTTTTGAAAAAGATAAGATAAGAAGATATTTTTGAAAAGATATGATAGAAATTAGTTTTGAAAAGGATTTAATTTTTAAAATCTCAATTAATGACTTAATTCACAAGAAATCACAAGATATGATTCTAGAACTTAAAGTTTGAATCTTTCTTAACAAACAAGTAACAAACTTCAAATTTTTTTTGAATCAAAACATTAATTGATTATATTATTTTCGAAAATTTGGTATAAAAATAAGAAAAAGATTTTTGAAAAAGATTTTTGAAATTTTCGAAAATAACTAATAATTTTGAAAAAGATTTGATTTTTGAAAAAGATTTTGAAAAAGATAAGATTTTCAAATTGAAAATTTGATTTGACTCATGAGAAACAACTTGATTTTAAAAATTTTTAAAAAAGTCAATCCAAATTTTCGAATTTGATGAGGGAAAAGGGAAAGATATTTTTTTGATTTTTGACATTTTTATGAAAAACATGAAAAATATGCAATGCATGAAATTTTTAGATCAAAACAATGAATGCATGTATGAATGATATGAATGTCAAGATGAACACCAAGAACACTATGAATGTCATGATGAACATCAAGACACAATTTTGAAAAATTTTTAATGCAAAGAAAACATGCAAGGCACCAAACTGAGAATTCTTTAATGCTTAGACACTAAGAATTCAAGAATGCATATGATAAACATGAAAAGACACAAAACAAAAAATCATCAAGATAAAAAAAGAAGACTTACCAAGAACAACTTGAACATCATGAAGAACACCATGAATGCATGAGAATTTCGAAAAATGCAGGATGCATATGCAAGTGACACCAAACTTATAATGTGACTCAAGACTCAAACAAGAAACAGAAAATATTTTTGATTTTTATGATTTTCTAATTTTTTTGGATTTTTATTTTATATTTTTCGAAAATTATATGAAAAAGAAAAATAAGGATTCCAAAATTTTTAATATGAATTCCAGGAATCTTGCCATGTTAGTCTAAAGCTTCAGTCCAGGAATTAGACATGGCTCATTAGCCAGCCAAGCTTTCAATGAAAGCTCCAGTCCAAAACACTAGACATGGCCAATGGCCAGCCAAGCTTCAGCAGGTAGATCAGGAATAGTAGCAGGTGGATTAGCTCCAACTAGCTTGCTCTTGATAACAAATTGCAAGCCTCAGTCCAAAAGAATTTAGACATGGCTTTACAGCCAGCCAGGCTGCAACATATAATTACATGGGCTGGAGTGATTAGTTGAATACCAATCCCAAAGTAGTTTGGGTATGGCTTTACAGCCAGATATGATTCAACATATTTCATGAAACACTAGAATTCATTCTTAAAAATTTTGAAGCCATAGAATAATTTATGTTTGAAAACATTTTTAATTTTTTCGAAAACAGATGAGAAAATTTTAGAAATTTTTTTGAAAAATTTTTGAAAATAAAATAAAAAGAAAATTACCTAATCTGAGCAACAAGATGAACCGTCAGTTGTCCATACTCAAACAATCCCCGGCAACGGCGCCAAAAACTTGGTGCACGAAATTGTGATCTCCAGGCTCAAACAAATCCTGGTAATGGCTCCAAAGCTTGGTGCTCTGATCTTAATTCATAATTGTCACAACTTCGATACAACTAACCAGCAAGTGCACTGGGTCGTCCAAGTAATACCTTACGTGAGTAAGGGTCGAATCCCACGGAGATTGTTGGTATGAAGCAAGCTATGGTCACCTTGTAAATCTCAGTCAGGCGGATATAAAGTGATAATGGAGTTTTTGAATATTATATAATAAAAGAGGGATAGAGATACTTATGTAATTCATTGGTAGGAATTTCAGATAAGCGAATGGAGGTGCTTTCGTTCCTCTGGACCTCTGCTTTCCTTCTATCTTCATCCAATCAGTCTTACTCCTTTCCATGGCTGGCTTTATGCAAGGACATCACCGTTGTCAGTGGCTACATCCCCTCCTCTCAGTGAATAATATGCTCACGCACCCTGTCACGGCACGGCTATTCATCTGACGGTTCTCGATCATGCTGGAATAGGATTCACCCTCCTTTTGCATCTGTCACTAACGCCCAGCACTCGCGAGTTTGAAGCTCGTCACAGTCATTCAATCATTGAATCCTACTCGGAATACCACGGACAAGGTTTAGACTTTCCGGATTCTCTTGAATGCCGCCATCATTCTAGCTTACGCCACGAAGATTCTGGTTAGGAGATCTAAGAGATACTCATTCTAGCTTAATTCATGTAGAACAGAAGTGTTCGTCAGGCACGCGTTCATAAGGGAGAAGGATGATGAGCGTCACACATAATCATCACCTTCATCACGTTCTTGGGTGCGAATGGATATCTTAGAAGAGAAATAAGAAGAATTGAATAGAAAACAATAGTACTTTGCATTAATCTTTGAGGAACAGCAGAGCTCCACACCTTAATCTATGGAGTGTAGAAACTCTACCGTATGAAAATACATAAGTGAAGGTCCAGGCATGGCCGAGATGGCCAGCCCCCTAAACGAGATCAATAGTCTCCTACGATGAACAATGAATTAAAACTGAGACCAAAGATTTCTAATACAATAGTAAAAGGTCCTATTTATAATAAACTAGTCACTAGGGTTTACATGAGTAAGTAATTGATGCATAAATCCACTTCCGGGGCCCACTTGGTGTGTGTTTGGGCTGAGCTTAAGTGTTGCACGTGCAGAGGCCATTTGTGGAGTTGAACGCCAGTTTCTGTGCCAGTTTGGGCATTCAACTCTGGTTTTGGATCCTTTTCTGGCGCTGGACGCCAGATTCGGGCAGAAGGCTGGCGTTGAACGCCAGTTTACGTCGTTAATTCTTGGCCAAAGTATAGACTATTATATATTGCGGGAAAGCCCTGAATGTCTACTTTCCAACGCAATTGGAAGCGTGCCATTTCGAGTTCTGTAGCTCCAGAAAATCCACTTTGAGTGCAGGGAGGTCAGAATCCAACAGCATCAACAGTCCTTTTTCAACCTCTGAATCTGATTTCTGCTCAAGTCCCTCAATTTCAGCCAGAAAATACCTGAAATCACAGAAAAACACACAAACTCATAGTAAAGTCCAGAAATGTGAATTTAACATAAAAACTAATAAAAACATCGCTAAAAGTAACTAGATCCTACTAAAAACATACTAAAAACAATGCCAAAAAGCGTATAAATTATCCGCTCATCATGAACCTTATCTCTTTAAGAGATGTGCAGACGGAATAATTCATAGGTGTGTACCTAGAGAAGAAGCACAGAGGATCCTGTGGCATTGCCACGGATCTCAATATGGAGGCCATTTCGGAGGTGAGCGAACAGCCACCAAGGTCCTCCAATGTGGCTTCTATTGGCCCACACTCTATAAAGATTCCCGAGAGTTTGTACGTAACTGTGACAGTTGCCAAAGAGCTGGTAATCTGCCTCATGGTTACACCATGCCTCAACAAGGAATCTTGGAAATTGAGTTGTTTGACGTATGGGGAATTGACTTCATGGGACCTTTCCCACCATCATACTCAAACACTTATATTCTGGTAGCAGTTGACTATGTATCAAAATGGGTTGAGGCCATTGCCACACCCACCAATGATACTAAAACAGTGCTGAAGTTCCTCCAGAAACATATCTTTAGCAGGTTTGGTGTCCCTAGAGTACTCATCAGTGATGGGGGCACTCACTTCTGCAATAAACAGCTTTACTCTGCCATGGTTCGGTATGGGATTCGCCACAAGGTGGCTACTCCATATCATCCACAAACTAATGGGCAAGCTGAAGTCTCTAACAGAGAATTAAAGAGAATCCTGGAACGGATAGTAAATACCCGTAGAAAGGATTGGGCACGGAGCTTGGATGATGCTCTGTGGGCTTATAGAACAGCATTCAAGACCCCTATAGGGACCTATCCATACCAACTCGTGTATGGTAAGGCATGTCACCTGCCCGTGGAACTGGAATATAAGGCCTACTGGGCAACCAGATTCCTAAACTTTGATGCCAAATTAACAAGAGAAAAACGATTGCTCCAGCTAAATGAGCTAGAGGAATTCAGATTCACAGCTTTCGAAAATGCCAAGCTTTATAAAGAGAAATAAAAAAAGTGGCATGACAGAAAGCTGTCATCTAAAATCTTTGAACCAGGACAGAAAGTTCTGTTGTTTAACTCTAGACTCAGGCTATTTCCCGGGAAACTGAAATCCCGGTGGAGAGGACCATACGTGATTACAAGTGTATCACCATATGGTTATGTGGAGCTTCAAGATATTGATTCTGATAAGAAGTTCATTGTCAATGGACAGAGAATCAAGCACTATCTTGAAGGCAACATTGAGCAAGAGTGCTCAAGGCTGAAGCTAGATTAAAAGCTCAGCAAGGTCCAGCTAAAGACAATAAAGAAGCGCTTGCTGGGAGGCAACCCAGCCATGGGGCAACAATCCTCTAATCATTTTGCCCTATTTTTATTTTTATTTGTTTATATACAGTTCACTGAAACTAAGGTGAGGAATCATTTGTATAAATCCACAGAGTTACAAAAGGACTCGGCACACAAAACAGAGAAAAAGAGCTCACTGGCAAGAAAACGCCAGTAAAAGTGTATTTTGGGCGTTCAACGCCCAAAATGGGCATCCACTGGGCGTTGAACGCCAGTAATGGTAGCAATCTGGGCGTTCAACGCCAGAAATGGGCACCCACTGGGCGTTGAACGCCAGTAATGGCAGCAGCTGGGCGTTGAACGCCCAGGAGAGCAGCATTTGGGCGTTGAACGCCCAAAACAGGCAGTGTTTGGGCGTTCAAACGCCAGGATGGCAGGGAGGAGACAAAACTCATTTTTCTTCAAATTTTTTCATTCTAAATCTTGATTTTCATACTTTAATACATGATTTCTTACATAAACATGTTAAGAACCCTGATTTCTAAAATCCCTAATTTCTAAAAACCCTACCTTAAAAATATCAAATGTATTTTAATCCATAAGCACCAGGCCTCTTTGCAAATTCAATCCAACTCTTTTCAAAACTTTTTTTTACAAATCTATCTTTTCAACTCATCAATATCTTTTTCAAAACCTCCACTTTATCTTTTTCAAAATCTAAATCTATCTTGTTCAAAAATCTTTCATATCCTCTCAATTTTAAACTATATCTTCTCTTATCATATCTTCTATCTTATCTTTTCCAAATAAATCTTTTTATCATATCTTTATCTCTTTTTTTTCGAAAAAAAACCCACTCCCCCTATAAATTTGAGTTCGGCCTCCCTCTCCTCCCATCAACAATTGCACCTAGCTCTCCTTCTATCCCTCTCCTTTCTTTTCTTTTGCTTGAGGACAAGCAAACCTCTAAGTTTGGTGTGTTTATCCGCGATCACTAAGATCATGGCTCCCAAAGGAAACCAACCCACTCCAAGAGGCAAGAAAGAGAGCGTTCCAAAACCACTTTGGAATCAAGGGAAGTTCTTATCTAAAGACCATTCAGACCATTATAACAAAATAATGGGTCTGAGATCAGTGATCCCGGAAGTTAGATTCGATCTGAAAGAAGATGAATATCCGGAGATCCAGGAGCAAATTCGAATCAGGAACTGGGAAGTCCTAGCTAATCCTGAAACGAAAGTGGGAAGGAATATGGTCCAGGAGTTCTATGCTAATATGTGGCAGACTGACAAGAAAAAACTATCTGGAACTGCTTTCTATGAATATCGGACCATGGTCAGAGGAAAGATTATTCATACCATCCCTGATAAGATCAAAGAGATCTTAAAGCTACCTCAGCTGAAAGATGATCCAGACTCCTTCAACAGGAGAATGATGAGAACAGACAAGGGCCTGGATAAGATTCTAGAGGACATATGTATCCCTGGAGCCAGGTGGACCACCAACACAAAGGGTGTCCCAAATCAACTCAAGAGAGAGGATCTCAAACCAGTCGCCAGAGGATGGCTAGACTTCATTGGGCATTCTCTGTTGCCTACTAGCAACCGTTCTGAAGTCACAGTTAAAAGAGCAGTGATGATCCATTGCATCATGATGGGAAAGGAAGTGGAGGTTCATCAGCTGATCTCAGCTGAATTCTACAAAATTGCTAACAAAAATTCTAAAGAGGCAAGGTTGGCTTATCCAAGCGTGATTTCTCTGCTCTGCAAGGACGCCGGAGTAAGAATGGGAATAACTGAGTATATCTCAGTTAAGAAACCAATCACCAAAGCATCAATGGAAAAATAACAAGCGCAGGAGGATCCCACCAAGAAGAAAACACAGGAATTTCTCCCAGAAATCCCTCAATCTGAATACTGGGAGTATCTTGAGACGTCTGTCACCAAGATACGGGAAGCTATGGAGCAAATAATAAAAGAACAGAAGGAACACAGTCAAATGCTGACCTATATGTTTAAAGAACAAGAGGAGCAAGGGCGTGACTTAAGGGAATTGAAGCGCTAGAAGTTTTCTCTTGAAGAATCAAGCACCCCACGGATCAGAGGAACACCCATTTCCCAAAACAAAGGTTGTTAAATTCTAATTTCTGCTTTAACTCTGTGATAGTGTCGTTATAGAAGTTCACCTTAGGAGTCATATAGTAGTAATTAGTATCTATTTTGATTTTATCCCCAATTAAGCCATAGTTTATTTTTCTCATCATCAGCAAACATGAATAAAATAGTAGATCTTTTGAATAAGAGGCAATAAAATTTCGAGTTTTAATAAGAGAAATTCTCATTAGTTGCATGTGGTGGCAATACTTTCTGTCTTCTGAATGAATGCTTGAACAGTGCATATGTCTTTTGAATTTGTTGTTTAAGACTATTAAATATGTTGGCTCTTGAAAGAATGGTGAACATGAGACATGTTATTGATAATCTGAAAAATCATAAAAATGATTCTTGAAGCAAGAAAAAGCAGCAAAAAAAAAAAGCAGAAAAAGCCAATAGCCCTTAAAATCAAAAGGCAAGGGTAATAAAAAAGATCCCAAGGCTTTGAGCATCAGTGGATAGGAGGGCCTAAGGGAATAAAATCCTGGCCTAAGCGGCTAAATCAAGCTGTCCCTAACCATGTGCTTGTGGCGTGAAGGTGTCAAGTGAAAACTTGAGACTGAGCGGTTAAAGTCAAGGTCCAAAGTAGAAAGAAGAGTGTGCTTAAGAACTCTGGACACCTCTAATTGGGGACTTTAGCAAAGCTGAGTCACAATCTAAAGGGTTCACCCAATTATGTGTCTCGGGCATTTATGTATCCGGTGGTAATACTGGAAAACAAAGTGCTTAAGGCCACGGTCAAGACTCATGAAATAGCTGTGTTCAAGAATCATCATACTAAAATAGGAGAATCAATAACACTATCTGAATTCTAAGTTCTTATAGATGCCAATCACTCTGAGCTTCAATGGATAAAGTGAGATGCCAAAACTGCTCGGAAGCAAAAAGCTACTAGTCCCGCTCATCTAATTAGAATCTGAGCTTCACTCAAAAAACTCTGAGATATTATTGCTTCTCAACCTATTAGTCTTCTATTTTATTTGTCTAGTTGCTTGAGGACAAGCAACAGTTTAAGTTTGGTGTTGTCATGAGCGGATATTCTATACGCTTTTTGGGGTTAATTTCATATATTTTTTAGTATGTTTTAGTTAGTTTTTAGTTTATTTTCATTAGTTTTTAGGAAAAATTCATATTTCTGGACTTTACTATGAGTTTTGTGTTTTTATGTAATTTCAGGTATTTTTCTGGCTGAAATTGAGGGAGCGGAGCAAAAATCTGATTCAGGCTGAAAAAGGACTGCTGATGTTGTTGGATTCTGACCTCCCTGCACTCAAAGTGGATTTTCTGGAGCTACCGAACTCTAAATGGCGCGCTTCCAATTGAATTGGAAAGTAGACATCCAGTATAATAGTCCATACTTTGCTCAAGGATAGACGACGTAAACTGGCGTTCAACGCCAGTTCTCTGACCAATTCTGGCGTCCAGCGCCAGAAAAGGATTAAAAGTTAGAGTTCAACGCCAGAAATGTATCCAAACCTGGCGTTGAACGCCCAAAATGGCCTTATACACATGAATTGCTTAAGTCTCAGCCCCAGCACACACCAAGTGGGCCCCAGAAGTGGATCTCTGCATCATCTGTCATAGTCTACTCAATTTCTGTAAACCTAGGCTACTAGTTTAGTATTTAAACAACTTTTAGAGACTTATTTTGTATCTCATAACATTTTAGATCTGAACTTTGTACTCTTTGACGGCATGAGTCTCTAAACTCCATTGTTGGGGGTGAGGAGCTCTGTTGTGTCTCGATGAATTGATGCAAGTATTTCTGTTTTCCATTCAAACATGCGTGTTCCTATCTAAGATATCCATTCGCGCCTAACTATGGAGAAGGTGATGATCAGTGACACTCATCACCTTCCTCAATCCATGAACGTGTGTCTGACAATCACCTCCGTTCTACATCAGATTGAATGAATATCTCTTAGATTTCTCAATTAGAATCTTCGTGGTATAAGCTAGATTGATGGCGGCATTCATGAGAATTCGGAAAGTCTAAACCTTGACTGTGACGAGCTTCAAACTCGCGAGTGCTGGGCGTAGTGACAGACGCAAAAGGAGGGTGAATCCTATTCCAGCATGATCGGGAACCTCAGATGATTAGCCGTGCTGTGACAGAGTATTTGGACCATTTTCACAAAAGGAGGGGATGTAACCATTGACAACGGTGATGCCCCAACACACAGCTTGCCATAGAAGGATGTGCATGCGTGAATCAGAGGACAAAGGAAAGCAGAGATTCAGAAGACAAAGCATCTCCAAAACTCCAACATATTCTCCATTATTGCATAACAAGTAACCTTTAACCCATGCTCTCTTGTTTATTCGCAATTCAACTGATAAATATAATTGACTTCCTGACTAAGAATTGCAAGATAACCATAGATTGCTTCAAACCAACAATCTCCGTGGGATTCGACCCTTACTCATGTAAGGTATTACTTGGACGACCCAGTGCACTTGCTGGTTAGTGGTACGAGTTGTGAAAAGTGTGATTCACAATTTGTGCACCAGCCATATTTTAAAAACGACGCGGACGCGTGGGGCACGAGTTCGCGTGATAGGGCTTGTGCTTCTAGCATGGTTCCAGCCCCACTCCATCATAACTTATTGCCATACACCCATTTACGTCAATTTCAGAGGGACACGCATTCGCGTGGGTGACGCGGACGCGTGGGGAGGCTATTTTGCAAACGACGCGAACGCGTCAGCGACACGGTCGCGTGATCATATTTCTGCCTAAGGCATACCTCCAGCGACGCTTTCGCGTAACTTTCTGTTCAATTCTCTCTTCCTCAGAACGTACCTATGACACGGACGCGTCAGCGACGCTTACGCGTCGCGTGCGTGTTTTTTTTATACAATATGCAGATGCAAATGTAGAATGCAGATGACTATGCAAAAATTATGAATGAACACAAGTGAAAATAAAATAAAATAAAACTAAGAACAAAAAGGAAAGAATATACCATGGTGGGTTGTCTCCCACCTAGTACTTTTAGTTAAAGTTTTTAAGTTGGACATTTGGGGAGTCCTATGTTATGGTGGCTTGTGCTTGAACTCATCTAGGAATCTCCACCAATGTTTGTGATTCCAATGGCCTTCGGGGTCCCAAACTAGTTGCATAAAGCCTTCAAGCAAGTTAAAGCAAGTGACAAGGCCCCATGAGTGTTGATTGCTGGAATGAATTCCGGGGTCCCAAACCTTGCTTTTGCATCCGTCTTCTTGTTGACCATCTTTGTTCCAACCGGGTGGTAAGCAATCCGAATTCCCACTAAAGTGGCCAACCAACTTCCTAGACCCATTCAGTTGAGCTTTACACCAACCTTTGCATTTAAACTTTGAGCTTTCCACCATATTGAATCTTGCATGATGACTCCTACTACTAACCATCTCTCTCTTACTCTTAAAGCCACAAAGAGCTCTGGTGCACGAAATTGTGATCTCAACGGCGCCAAAAACTTGGTACACACGTTCATAATCTCAATTCTTTTTCACAATTCTGCACAACTAACCAGCAAGTGCACTGGGTCGTCCAAGTAATAAACCTTACGCGAGTAAGGGTCGATCCCACGGAGATTGTCGGCTTGAAGCAGGCTATGGTCATCTTGTATATCTCAGTCAGGAAGATTCAAATGATAATTAAAATATAAATAGAACATAAAATAAGATAGAGATACTTATGTAATTCATTGGTGAGAATTTCAGATAAGCGTATGGAGATGCTTTGCTCCTTCTGAATCTCTGCTTTCCTACTGCCTTCATTCAATCATTCATACTCCTTTCTATGGCAAGCTGTATGTTGGGAGATCACCGTTGTCAATGGCTACCATCCGTCCTCTTAGTGAAAATGGTCCAAGTGCGCTCTCACCGCACGGCTAATCATCTGTCGGTTCTCGATCATATTGGAATAGGATCCATTGATCCTTTTGCGTCTGTCACTACGCCCAACACTCGCGAGTTTGAAGCTCGTCACAGTCATCCCATCCCAGATCCTACTCGAAATACCACGGACAAGGTTTAGACTTTTTGGATCTCAAGAATGCTACCAATATATTCTAGCTTATACCACGAAGACTCCGATCTTTCGGAATGGAGGCTAAGAGATACACACTCAAGCTATTGCAGATAGAACGGAAGTGGTTGTCAGGCACGCGTTCATAGGTGAGAATGATGATGAGTGTCACGGATCATCACATTCATCAGGTTGAAGTGCGAGTGAATATCTTAGAATAAGAATAAGCTTGAATTGAATAGAAAAACAATAGTACTTTGCATTAATTCATGAGGAATAGCAGAGCTTAATCTATGGGGTGTAGAAACTCCACCGTTGAAAATACATAAGTGATAATGGTGTTCATTGGATTCGGCCCCATAGGGGGAACCAGAATAACCAAGACTAAAATACAATAGTAAAAGGTCCTATTTATATTGAACTAGTAACCTAGGGTTTACAGAAATAAGTAAATGATGCAGAAATTGCAGAAATCCACTTCCGGGACCCACTTGGTGTGTGCTTGGGCTGAGCATTGAAGCTTTCACGTGTAGAGACTCTTCTTGGTGTTAAACGCCAGGTTGCAGCCTGTTTGTGGCGTTTAACTCTAGTTTGTAACCTATTTCTGGCGTTTAACTTCAGAATAGGGCAGGAAATTGGCGTTTAAACGCCAGTTTGCATTGTCAAGACTCTAGCAAAGTATGAACTATTATATATTTCTGGAAAGCCCTGGATGTCTACTTTCCAAAGCAATTGAGAGCTTGGCAATCGAGTTTTTTTAGCTCTAGAAAATCCATTTCGAGTGCAGGGAGGTCAGAATCCAACAACATCTGCAGTCCTTTTTCAGCCTCTTATTCAGATTTTTGCTCAGGCCCCTCAATTTCAGCCAGAAAATACCTGAAATCATAGAAAAACACACAAACTCATAGTAAAGTCCAGAAATGTTAATTTTGCTTAAAAACTAATAAAAATATAATAAAAACTAACTAAATCATACTAAAAACTACCTAAAAATAATGCCAAAAAGCGTATAAATTATCCGCTCATCAAGCTCTAAGTTGACCATCTGTCTCAAGTAAACCATATTCAAGTGGAATGAGAAAGCTAAGGGATATGAATTTTACCCACTTGAATGTTGTATTGGATGGTAATGGCTTTGGGGGAGAGGTCTCCAATAGCTTTGGCAAGGTGATTTCCAACTCCATTCCCTTGAGCTCTTCCTTGACAACTTCCACCTCCTTGCAAGCTTCTTCAATTTTAACCTCTTCCTCTTGGTAGCTATCTTCCAATTTGATCTCTTATTCATTGTTCACCAAGGGTATGGGAGGTTGTGCTTCTTCTTCTTCAATCTCCATGTCAAGTCCAATGGAAACGGATTCAAATGTAGATAAAAATTCATCAATGATTGAATCCATCTTTTGATCATCCCCTTCAAAGTCTTCAACCATGATATGCCTTGGAGGTTGTACACCCTCCTCAATATCAAATTCAAACTCCTTAGAAGGGGGCTCTGTAACTTGACTTTCCCATGGAGGTTCAGCATCTCCTAAGTCTTCAACCACTTCTTCCTCTTCAATAATTACGGCTTCCTCCACTTGTTCCAATACAAAGTCATGCTCTGTACTGTCCACTGGAGTTTCTAGTGTCTCTTTCATGCTATGTTCTTCATTAGATTGTCCACATGAAGCCATGGGGTTTCTTGAGTGTCCGAATGTCGGAAAGGTAATCGATTTATCGCTTGATTCAATTGGTGAAGGGTTTCATGAAATTTATTCACTGCTTCCTTGAGACGCTCCCTTGATTCTTGGGGTGATGGATATGGATATGGTACATAGAGAAGTGGTGGTTCTTGGGAGTAATTGGGTTGGAATTGGGGTGGATAAGAGTTGGGGTCATATGGAGGTGAATGGTGGTAGTTGGCTTGTGAGTGTAGTGGTTCAAAGCTATGTTGAGGAGGTGGTTCATTGGCATATGATTGAGCTTGTTGGTAACTACAAGGGGTCCACCATATCTATCATCTTGGTACGCACCTCGGAATGGCTCTTGACCACAGTAAACTGGTGGGGGTTGGTTCTCACGAGAAGGTCCACCATAACTATTGTCTTGGCATGCATTGTGGAATGGTCGTGGTCCATGGTATCTTGGAAGGTGTTGTTGCCGAAAGGGTTGATCAGATCCTCGGGGCTCCTTCCATCTATGATTGGTTTGACCTTGATGCATGTTCCTGTTATAGCTTCCATTCCTTTCAACAATATTTGAACCAAACTCAAAGCGACTAGGGTGAAAGTTCGTAGTAACTAATAGAAAATTAAAAACAAAAATAAAAGCAAATAAACAAACGAAATAAAATATTTACAATAACCAATAATAAGGCACATGTTTGCAATTCCCCGGCAACGGCGCCATTTTAAACGATCATATTTTCTATCGGTAAAGAAATTCACAAATATAATCGCGTTGTAAGTATAGTTTCTAAACCAACAGAGAATCCTTTCGTACAAAAGTTTTGGTTGTCACAAGTAACAAAACCCAATAAAATTTATAACCAAAGTATTTAAATCTCGGGTCGTCTTCTCAAGGAATTTCAGGGAGGTATGATTTATTATTGGTTATGGAAAAAGGTGTATTTTTGGGTTTTTTGAAATAAGGAACAAGTAATTTAATTGGTGGTGCACGAAATTGTGATCCTTAACAACGGCGCCAAAAACTTGGTGCTCGAAACGTAATTCACACACTTTGTCACAACTTGGCACAACTAACCAGCAAGTGCACTAGGTCGTCCAAGTAATAAACCTTACGTGAGTAAGGGTCGATCCCACGGAGATTGTCGGCTTGAAGCAAGCTATGGTCACTTTGTAAATCTCAGTCAAGCGGATTCAAATGGTTATGGTGAATTGATAATAAATATAAATAAAATATAAACTAGGATAGACATACTTATGTAATTCATTGGTGAGAATTTCAGATAAGCGTATAGAGATGCTTTTGTTCCTCCTGAACCTCTGCTTTCCTGCTGTCTTCATCCAATCATTCCTACTCCCTTCCATGGCAAGCTGTATGTAGGGCATCACCATTGTCAATGGCTACATCCCATCCTCTCTGTGAAAATGGTCCAATGTGCTGTCACTGCATGGCTAATCATCTGTCGGTTCTCGATCATACTGGAATAGGATTTACTATCCTTTTGCGTCTGTCACTACGCCCAGCACTCGCGAGTTTGAAGCTCGTCACAGCCATCCCTTCCCAGATCCTACTCGGAATACCACAGACAAGGTTTAGACTTTCCGGATCTCAAGAATGGCCATCCATGGGTTCTAACTTATACCACGAAGATTCTAATATCTCGGACTCGGTCCTCTGTATTAGATATCAAAGAGATATTCATTCTAGCTTGTTTGCCTGTAGAACGGAAGTGTTTGTCAGGCACGCGTTCGTAAGTGAGAATGATGATGAGCATCACATAATCATGACATTCATCATGTTCTTGGGTACGAATGAACATCTTAGAATAGGAATAAGCTTGAATTGAATAGAAAAACAATAGTACTTTGCATTAATAATCAAGGAACAGCAGAGCTCCACACCTTAATCTATGGTGTGTAGAAACTCTACCGTTGAAAATACATAAGTGATAATGGAGTTCATTGGTCTCGACCCCAGAGGGGAACCGGAGTAACCAAGACTTCGAATACAATAATAAAAAGTCCTATTTATACTAAACTACTTACTAGGGTTTACAAAAATGAGTAAATGATGCAGAAATCCACTTCTGGGGTCCACTTGGTATGTGCTTGGGCTGAGCATTGAGCTTTACACGTGTAGAGGCTTCTCTTGGAGTTGAACGCCAGTTTGTAACCTATTTTTGGCGTTTAACTCCACTTTGCAACCTGTTTCTGGCGTTTAACTCCAGAATGCAGCATGGAACTGGCGTTGAACGCCGGTTTGCGTCGTCTAAACCCGGGCAAAGTATGGACTATTATATATTTCTGGAAAGCCCTAGATGTCTAATTTCCAACACAGTTGAGAGCACGCCATTTGGAGTTCTGTAGCTCCAGAAAAGCCACTTTGAGTGCAGGGAGGTCAGAATCCAACAGCATCTGCAGTCCTTCTTCAACCTCTGAATCTGATTTTTGCTCAAGTCCCTCAATTTCAGCCAGAAAATACCTGAAATCATAGAAAAACACACAAACTCATAGTAAAGTCCAGCAATGTGATTTTTATTTAAAAACAATAAAAATATACTAAAAACTAACTAAATCATACTGGAAACCATGTAAAAACAATGCCAAAAAGCGTATAAATTATCCGCTCATCACAACACCAAACTTAAATTGTTGCTTGTCCCCAAGCAACTGAAAATCAAATAGGATAAAAAGAAGAGAATATACTATGAATTCCAAAATATCAATGAAACTTAGCTCCAATCAGATGAGCGGGACTTGTAGCTTTTTGCCTCTTGAATAGTTTTGGCATCTCACTTTATCCTTTGAAGTTCAGAATGATTGGCATCTATAGGAACTTAGAATCTAGATAGTGTTATTGATTTTCCTAGTTCAGTATGTTGATTCTTGAACACAGCTACTTTATGAGTCTTGGCCGTGGCCCTAAGCACTTTATTTTCCAGTATTACCACCGGATACATAAATGCCACAGAAACATAACTGGGTGAACCTTTTCAGATTGTGACTCAGCTTTGCAAAATTCCCCAATTAGAGGTGTCCAGGGTTCTTAAGCACACTCTTCTTTTTTTTTTTTTTTTTGCTTTGGACCTTGACTTTAACTGCTCAGTCTCAAGTTTTCACTTGACACCTTCACGCCACAAGCACATGGTTAGGGACAGCTTGGTTTAGCCGCTTAGGCCAGGATTTTATTCCTTTAGGCCCTCCTATCCACTGATTCTCAAAGCCTTGGATCCTTTTTATTACCATTGCCTTTTGGTTTTAAGGGCTATTGGCTTTTTCTGCTTGCTTTTTTCTTTTTCTTTTTCTCTTTTTTTCGCTATTTTTCCTTTTTTTTTCCGCAAGCTTTGTATTCACTGCTTTTTCTTGCTTCAAGAATCATTTTTATGATTTTTCAGATTATCAAATAACATGTCTCCTTTTTCATCATTCTTTCAAGAGCCAACATATTTAACATTCATAAACCACAATATCAAAAGACATATTTACTGTTCAAGCATTCATTCAGAAAATAAAAAGTATTGTCACCACATTAAAATAATTAACCTAGTTTTAAGGATGAATTCGAAACCATGTACTTCTTGTTCTTTTGTTTTTAGAACTATTTTCATTTTAAGAGAGGTGATGGATTCATAGGACATTCATAACTTTAAGGCATAGACACTTAGACACTAGTGATTATATAGTAGAGATACAAACATAAATAAAACATAAAGCTCAAAAATAAAAAAAACAATAAAATAAATAGACAAGGAGATTAAGGAATGAGTCCACCTTAGTGAGGATGGCGTCTTCCTCTTCTTGAAGAACCAATGGTGCTTTTGAGCTCCTCTATGTCTCTTCCTTGCTTTTGTTGCTCCTCCCTCATAGCTCTTTGATCTTCTCTTATTTCATGAAGGATGATGGAGTGCTCTTGATGCTCCACCCTTAGTTATCCCATGTTAGAACTTAATTCTCCTAGGGAGGTGTTGATTTGCTCCCAATAATTTTGTGGAGGAAGGTGCATCCCCTGAGGCATCTCAGGAATTTCATGGTGAGAAATTTCCTCATGCTCTTGTTGAGTTCCATGATCTCTTGTTTGTTCCATCCTTTTCTTAGTGATGGGCTTGTCCTCTTCAATGAGGATGTCTCCTTCTATGTCAATTCCAGCCGAATTGCAGAAGTGGCAAATGAGGTGAGGAAAGGCTAACCTTGCCAAAGTAGAGGACTTGTCAGCCACCTTATAGAGTTCTTGAGGTATGATCTAATGAACTTCCTCTTCCTCCCCAATCATGATACTATGGATCATGATGGCCCGATCTATAGTAAATTCAGACCGGTTGCTAGTAGGAATGATTGAGCGTTGAATAAACTCCGACCATCCTTTAGCTACAGGCTTAAGGTCTAGTCTTCTCAATTGAACCGGATTGCCTCTTGAGTCAATTTTCCATTGAGCTCCTTCTACACATATGTCCATGAGAACTTGGTCCAACCTTTGATCAAAGTTGACCCTTCTAGTCTAGGGGCGTGCGTTTTCTTCCATCATTGGTAAGTTGAACGCCAGCCTTACATTTTTCGGACTGAAATCTAAGTATTTCCCCCGAACCATGGTAAGCCAATGCTTTGGATTTGGGTTAACACTTTGATCATGGTTCCTAGTGATCTATGCATTTGCATAGAACTCTTGAACCATTAAGATCCCGACTTGTTAAATGGGGTTGGTGAGAACTTCCCACCCTCTTCTTTGGATCTCAAGTCGGATCTCCGGATACTCATTCTTTTTTAGCTTGAAAGGAACCTTAGGGATTACTTTCTTCTTGGCCACAACTTCATAGAAGTAGTCTTGATGGTCCTTTGAGATGAATCTCTCCATCTCCCATGGCTCAGAGGTGGAAGCAATTGCCTTCCCTTTCCTCCTTCTTGAGGATTCTCTGGCCTTAGGTGCCATTGATGGTTATGGAAAAATAAAAAGCAATGCTTTTTACGACACCAAACTTAAAATGTTTGCTCGTCCCCGAGCAAAAGAAGAAAAAAAGAAGGAAAAGAGGAAGAAAATAGAGGAAATGTAGGGAGAAGGTGTATTCGGCCAAGGAGAAGAAGAGAGGGTTGTGTTGTGTGAAAATGAATAAGGAATGATGGGTTTATATAGGAGTGTGGGGAGGGTTAGGGTTCGGCCATTAGGGTTGGGTTTGGGAGGGAAAATAGTTTAAATTTTGAAGGTAGGTGGGGTTTATGGGGAGGAGAGGATGGATGTGAGTATTGAGGGGGTGATGGGAAAGAGTGATTGAGGTGATTGGTGAAGGGTATTTGGGGAAGAGAGTTATGAAAAGGTGTGAAGAGGAGAGAAGAAAAGGTAGGGATCCTGTGGGGTCCACAGATCCTGAGGGAATCCTGTGGGATCCACAGATCAAGTGAGGTCAAGGACTTAACATCCCTGCTCCAATTAGGCGTGTAAAATGCCCTTGCTGTGTAATCCTGGCGTTTAACGCCAGACTGCTGCTTGTTTCTGGTGTTTAACGCCAGGCAGATGCTTGTTTCTGGCGTTAAACGCCAGCTTGGTGCTTGTTTCTAGCGTTAAACGCCAGACAGATGCTTGTTTCTGGCGTTTAACGCCAGACTGCTCGTCCTCCAGGGTGTGCTGTTTTTCATTCTATTTTTCATCCTGTTTTTGATTTTTCAGTAATTTTTGTGACTTCACATGATCATCAATCTAAAGAAAACATAAAATAACAATAGAAAATAAATAAATATAATTAGATAACGTTGTGTTGCCTCCCAACAAGCGCTTCTTTAATGTCAATAGCTTGACAGTGAGCTCTCATGGAGCCTCACAGATGTACAGAGCATTGTTGGGACCTCCCAACACCAAACTTAGAGTTTGACTGTGGGGGCTTTGGTTGACTCTGCAGTGAGAGAAGCTTTTCATGCTTCCTCTCCATGGTTACAGAAGGAGATCCTTGAATTTTAAACACAAGGTTGTCCTCATTCAGTTGAAGGACTAACTCTCCTCTGTTCACATCAATCACAGCTTTTGCTGTGGCTAGGAAGGGTCTTCCATGGATGATGGATTCATCCTCATCCTTCCTAGTGTCTAGGATTATGAAATCAGCAGGGATGTAAAGGTCTTCAACCTTTACTAACACGTCCTCTACTTGTCCATAAGCCTATTTTCTTGAGTTATCTGCCATCTCTAATGAGATTCTGGCAGCATGCACCTCAAAGATCCCAAGTTTCTCCATTACAGAGAGTGGCATTAAGTTTATTCCTGACCGCAGGTCACACAGAGCCTTCTCAAAGGTCATGGTGCCTATGGTACAGGGTATTAAGAATTTGCCAGGATTCTGTTTCTTTTGAGGTAATTTCTGCCTATCCAATGCATTTAGTTCATTGGTGAGCAAGGGAGGTTCATCTTCCCAAGTCTCATTACCAAATAATTTGGCATTCAACTTCATGATTGCACCAAGGTACTTAGCAACTTGCTCTTCAGTGACATCTTCATTCTCTACAGAAGAAGAATACTCATTAGAGCTCATGAGGGGCAGAAGGAGGTTCAATGGAATCTCTATGGTCTCTAGATGAGCCTCAGATTCCTTTGGTTCCTCAAAGCGAAACTCCTTATTGGTCACTGAGCGTCCCAGGAGGTCATCCTTGCTAGTATTCACGTCCTCCTCCTCCCTTGTAGGTTTGGCTATGATGGTCAAATCAATGGCCTTGCACTCTCTCTTTGGATTTTCTTCTGTATTGCATGGGGGAGTACTAGGAGGAGTTTCAATGACTCTTTTACTCAGCTGGCCCACTTGTGCCTCTAAATTTCTAATGGAGGACCTTGTTTCATTCATGAAACTTAAAGTGGCCTTAGATAGATCAGAGACTATATTTACTAAGCTAGATGTATTCTGCTTAGAATTCTCTGTCTGTTGCTGAGTGGACGATGGAAAAGGTTTGCTATTGCTAAACCTATTTCGTCCACCATTATTAAAGCCTTGTTGAGGCTTTTGTTGATCCTTCCATGAGAAATTTGGATGATTTATCCATGAGGGATTATAGGTGTTTCCATAGGGTTCACCCATGTAATTCACCTCTGCTATTGCAGGGTTCTCAGGATCATAAGCTTCTTCTTCAGAAGATGCCTCTTTAGTACTGTTGGATGATTCCTTCAATCCATTCAGACTCCGAGAGATCATATTGACTTGCTGAGTCAATATTTTATTCTAAGCCAATATGGCATTCAGAGTATCAATTTCAAGAACTCCCTTCCTTATAGGCGTCCCATTACTCACAGGATTCCTTTCAGAAGTGTACATGAACTGGTTATTTGCAACCATGTCAATGAGTTTTTGAGCTTCTGCAGGTGTTTTCTTTAGGTGAATGGATCCACCTGCAGAATGGTCCAATGACATCTTAGACAATTCAGACAGACCATCATAGAATATATCCAGGATGGTCCATTCTGAAAGCATGTCAGAAGGACACTTTTTGGTCAGTTCCTTGTATCTCTCCTAAGCTTCATAGAGGGATTCACCTTCCTTCTGTTTGAAGGTTTAAACATCCACTCTAAGCTTGCTAAGCTTTTGAGGAGGAAAAAACTTGGCTAAGAAAGCCGTGACCAGCTTATCCCAAGAGTTCAGGCTATCCTTAGGTTGAGAGTCCAACCATATTCTAACTCTGTCTCTTACAGCAAACGGGAAAAGCATGAGCCTGTAGACCTCAGGATCAACCCCATTGGTCTTAACAGTATCACAGATTTGCAAGAATTCAGTTAAAAACTGACAAAGATCTTCTGATGGAAGTTCATAAAACATGCAGTTCTGTTGCATCAGAGAAACTAATTGAGGTTTCAGCTCAAAATTGTTTGCTCCAATGGCAGGGATTGAGATGCTTCTTCCATGTAAATTGGAATTTGGTGCAGTGAAGTCACCAAGCATCTTCCTTGTATTGTTATTATTTTCGGCCATGTCTTCTTCTTTTTCAAAAATTTCTGTCAGATTTTCTCCAGAGAGTTGTGCTTTAGCTTCCCTTAGCTTCCTCTTCAGAGTCTTTTCAGGTTCAGAAGCAGCTTCAACAAGAATGTTCTTATCCTTGTTCCTGCTCATATGAAAAAGAAGAGAACAAAAAATATGGAATCCTCTATGTCACAGTATAGAGATTCCTTATGTAAGTATGAGAAGAGAATAATGGAGGGAGGAAAAGACAAGAATCCAAACACAAGGGAGAGGAATGAGTTCGAATTCTTGGGTGAAAGAGGGGTCTTAGTAGATGAATAAATAAACAGAAGGGGATGAGAGATGAGAGAATTTTCGAAGATAATTGAAAAGAAAAGAAAAATATTTTTGTTTTTTTTTTAGATTTAAAATAAAATTCGAAAATAAAAAAAAGAAAAATAAAATTAAATCAAATTAAAATTTAAAACAAATAGTTAATTAAAAAGAAATTTTGAAAAAGAGGGAAGGTGATTTTCGAAAATTAGAGAGAGAGTTAGTTAGGTAGTTTTGAAAAATATATGATTGAAACAAAAAGATAGGATTAGTTGGAAAGGATTTGAAATTTAATTTTGAAAAGATAAGAAGTTAGAAAAGATTTTGAAATTAATTTTGAAAAAGATATGATTGAAACTTAATTTGAAAAAGATTTGAAAAAGAAATTTAAAAAGATTTGATTTTTGAAATCAAAATTGATTACTTGACTAACAAGAAACTAAAAAGATATGATTCTAGAGTTTAAGGATTGAACCTTTCTTACTAGGAAAGTAACAACTTAAAATTTTTTAATCAGTCACATTAATCATAAATTTTGAAAATATGAAATAGAAATAAGAAAAAGATTTTGAAAACCAATCATAAAGTTTTCGAAAAAATGAAAGAAAAAATGAAAAAGATTTGATTTTCGAAAAAGATTTGAAAAAGATAGAATTTTTAAATTGAAAATTTGATTTGACTCATAAGAAACAACTAACTTTTAAAAATTTTTGAAAAAGTCAACTCAAATTTTCAAAAATTGATGACTGAAAAAGGGAAAGATATTTTTTTTATTTTTGAATTTTTAATGATGAGAGAGAAAAATAATAAAAACACTCAATGCATGAAAGTTTTGGATCAAAACAAATGATGTAGGCAAGAACACTATGAATGTCAAGATGAACACCAAGAACACTTTGAATGTCAAGATGAGCACCAAGAACTTATTTTTAAAAATTTTTAAGAAAAGAAAAACATGCAAGACACCAGACTTAGAAATTTTCAAACTTTAGACACTAACAAATTGAAAATGCATATGAAAAACAAGAAAAGACACAAAACAAGAAAATGCAATGGCCAAACAAGGGAAATCATCAAGAACAACTTGAAGATTATGAAGAATGCAATGCATGGATTTTCAAAAAATGCAAGAAAGAGATAAACATGCAATTGACACCAAACTTAAAAACTGACACAAGACTCCAACAAGAAACACAAAATTATTTTTGGTTTTATGATTTTATTAAAATTTTTTTGGTATTTTTCAAAAATTAATTGGAAAAAGGAAAATAAGGATTTCAAGATTTTTAATGAGAATTCCAAGAATCATGCAATGTTAGTCTAAAGCTCCAGTCCAGAAATTAGACATGGCTTACTAGCCAGCCAAGCTTTCAGTGAAAGCTCCGGTCCAAAACACTAGACAAGGCCAATGGCCAGCCAAGCTTCAGCAGAACATTACATACAACAGCTAATTTGCTAAGAAAGACAAAGAAGCTCTTCTCTTGAGAATAAATGAAACCTCGGTCCAAAAGATTAGACATGGCTTAACAGCCAGCCAGGATTTAACATATCTCTTGAAACTCTAGAATTCCTTCTTAAAAATTCTGAATAATAAAAACAAAAAGGTTAAAATTAAAATAAAAATTTTTGAAAATATTTATTTATTTTTTGAAATTTTCGAAAATAAGAATAATAAAAACAAAAAGGTTAAAATTAAAATAAAATTACCTAATCTGAGCAAAAAGATGAACCATCAGTTGTCCAAACTCGAGCAATCCCCGGCAACGGCGCTAAAAACTTGGTGCACGAAATTGTGATCCTTAACAACGGCGCCAAAAAATTGGTGCTCAGAATGTAATTCACACACTTTGTCACAAGTAATAAACCTTACGTGAGTAAGGGTCGATCCCACGGAGATTGTCGGCTTGAAGCAAGCTATGGTCACTTTGTAAATCTCAGTCAGGCAGATTCAAATGGTTATGGTGAATTGATAATAAATATAAATAAAATATAAACTAGGATAGAGATACTTATGTAATTCATTGGTGAGAATTTCAAATAAGCTATAGAGATGCTTTTGTTCCTCCTGAACCTCTGCTTTCCTGCTGTCTTCATCCAATCATTCTTACTCCCTTCCATCGCAAGCTGTATGTACGGCATCACCGTTGTCAATGGCTACATCCCATCCTCTCTTTGAAAATGGTCCAATGCGCTGTCACTGCATGGCTAATCATCTGTCGGTTCTCGATCATACTGGAATAGGATTTACTATCCTTTTGCGTCTGTCACTACGCCCAGCACTCGCGAGTTTGAAGCTCGTCACAGCCATCCCTTCCCAGATCCTACTCGGAATACCACAGACAAGGTTTAGACTTTCTGGATCTCAAGAATGGCCATCCATGGGTTCTAACTTATACCACGAAGATTCTAATATCTCGGACTCGGTCCTCTGTATTAGATATCTAAGAGATATTCATTCTAGCTTGTTTGCATGTAGAACGGAAGTGTTTGTCAGGCACGCATTCGTAAGTGAGAATGATGATGAGCGTCACATAATCATCACATTCATCATGTTCTTGGGTGCGAATGAACATCTTAGAATAGGAATAAGCTTGAATTGAATAGAAATACAATAGTACTTTGCATTAATCTTCAAGGAACAACAGAGCTCCACACCTTAATCTATGGTGTGTAGAAACTCTACCGTTGAAAATACATAAGTGATAATGGAGTTCATTGGTCTCGGCCCCAGATGGGAACCGGATTAACCAAGACTTCGAATACAATAATAAAAAGTCCTATTTATACTAAACTAGTTACTAGGGTTTACAGAAATGAGTAAATGATGCAGAAATCTACTTCTGCAGCCCGCTTGGTGTGTGGTTGGGCTGAGCATTGAGCTTTACACTTGTAGAGGCTTCTCTTGGAGTTGAACGCCAGTTTGTAACCTATTTCTGACATTTAACTCCACTTTGCAAGCTGTTTCTGGCGTTTAACTCCAGAATGCAGCATGGAACTGGCGTTGAATGTAAGTCTGCGTCATTTAAACTCAGGCAAAGTATAGACTATTATATATTGCTAGAAAGCCCTGGATGTCTACTTTCCAACGCAATTGAGAGCTTGCCATTGGGAGTTCTGTAGCTCCAGAAAATCCACTTCGAGTGCAGGGAGGTCAGAATCCAACAACATCTACAGTCCTTCTTCAACCTATGAATCTGATTTTTGCTCAAGTCCCTCAATTTCAGCTAGAAAATACCTAAAATCACAGAAAAATACACAAACTCATAGTAAAGTTCAGAAATGTGATTTTTATTTAAAAACCAATAAAAATATACTAAAAACTAACTAAATCATACTGAAAACCATGTAAAAACAATGCCAAAAAGCGTATAAATTATCCGCTTATCAATTGGCAAGAAAAATAAATTAATAATTAGAAAATCTCTTGGCAAGGTATAAGAACTGGAAATCCTATCCTAGTTATCCTTATCAGGTGTGATGAGAATTGGATTCTGCTCCCACTTAGTTAACCCTTACTAACTAAAGGTAAGTCAAGTGGACTAATTAATTTGATCCTCAAGTCCTAGTCAACTCCCGTGGAAAGACTAGCTTTAGAGCGATCCAAATTAATTAGAAATTCCCAAGTCCCAATCAACCGCTGAGTTTGATAACTCAAGCGTTACCAATTAATCAACCAAAGCCAAAAGGAAAGAAAATCTACTTGAATGAAAATAATTTGGATACATATATTAAAGAAAGCAATCATAAGTCTGAAATACCTCAAATTATATTAAATAAAGATATCAATTCTAACATAGGGAAGTTCATAAGTCAATATGGCAAGATAAATAACAATTAAAATAATAGAATAAATAAAAGTAGAAAATAAATTAAAGGAACATTGAACTTGAGAAGAAGTTGAAATCCTAATCCTAAATCCTAAGAGAGAGGAGAGAGCCTCTCTCTCTCTAAAACTACATCTAAAACCTAAAATTGTGAATAATAAATGTTGTATTAATTGTTGTATGAATGAATGGATTGATTTCCCCACTTTATACCTTCTAATCTGTGTTTTCTGGGCCGAAAACTGGGTCAAAAATAGCCCAGAAATTGCCCCCAGTGATTTCAGGTATGTACAGGTCACTGCAAAGTCACGCGGAAGCGTCATCCACGTGTTCGCGCGGATTGCAATTTTTCCAGGTCACGCATCCGCGTGATTCACGTGTTCGCATCACCTGGCTTTAAAGCAGCTATAAAAAATTATATATCGTTGCGAAGCCCCGGATGTTAGCTTTCCAACGCAACTAGAACCATCTTATTTGGACCTCTGTAGCTCAATTTATGGTCGATTTAGTACCAAGAGGTCAGGCTGGATAGCATTAGCAGTTCCTTCAGTTTCTTGTATTCCTTCCATCCTCTAAGCCATTCCTGCTCTATAAATCCTGAAATCACTTAACACACATATCAATGCATCGAATGGAAATAAAGGATAATTAAAATTGATAGTTTAAAGGCCTATGAAACATGTTTTCAATCATAGGACAAAATCAGGAAGGAAATAAACCATGCATTTTGTATGAATAAGTGTATGAAAGATTGATAAAATCCACTCAATTGAGCACAAGATAAACCGTAAAATAGTGGTTTGTCACTACTACCTTTTGTAAATCTTGTTCCCCATGCCAGAGGTTTGGTAATATATCCAAGAGGGATGAGATGCCCCAACAGCTTATGTTATTCTGTGAAATCTTTGATGTTTGGGGATTGACTTCATGAGTCCATTTCCAAACTCTAGTGGTTACCTTTATATACTGTTAGCTATAGATTATGTTTCTAAATGGGTGGAAGCAATTTCTACCCGTACTGATGATGTTAACACTGTTGTCTCCTTTGTTAGAAATCATATTATCTGTCGCTTTGGATCACCACGAGCAATTGTGAGTGATCAAGGCACTCACTTTTGTAACAGGAGACTAGCAGGACTACTGAAAAAGCATGGGATCATTCACAAAGTGGCAACAGCTTACCATCCCCAGACCAATAGGCAAGCAGAGGTGTCTAACAGAGAAATAAAGCGCATTCTGGAGAAGATAGTAAAGCCTCATAAGAAGGACTGGAGCACCAGACTTGTTGATGCGCTCTGGGCGTATCGGACAGCATACAAGACACCAATTGGGATGAGCCCCTTCCGCTTAGTGTACGAAAAGGCTTGCCACCTTCCAGTAGAGGTGGAACACAAGGCTTTCTGGGCTGTGAGGGAGTGCAACATGGGATTTGAGAAAGCTGGTGCTGAAAGGAAGCTGCAACTAGCAGAACTGGAGACCCTTCGACTCGAAACTTATGACAATGCCAAATTATACAAAGAGAAGGTGAAGGCTGTGCATGACAAGCGTATTAAGAGAAGAGAGTTTAGACCTCGAGATCTGGTTCTCCTTTACATCTCCAGGCTGAAACTCATGCCAGGAAAGCTGAGATCCAGATGAGAAGGTCCCTATAGAGTAGAGAAGGCAGACCCATATGGAGTCTTCCACCTGAGTTATCCTTCAAGTTCCAATTTCATCAAGGTCAATGGACATCGCCTAAAGTTTTATCATGGTGAGAAGTTGAAGGAACACAAAGAGCTAGAGGTAGGAAGACCCACCAACAGAAGCAGAATGAGCCTAAAGACCGTCCAACTTAAGGACGTAAAAGCAAAGTGCTAGGTGGGAGACACCCACCATGGTATGATTGTTCCCTTTTTATATTCAGTCTTATTTTATTTTCTTTTTATTAGCATTCATCCATAATGTCTGCATATTCATCTGCATGCTACATTTTGCATTCTGCACAAAAAAAAAAATTGCACACGACGCGCAAGCGTCGCCAACGCGTACGCGTCATATGTGCATGCGCAACAAAGAAGAACTGAACAAAGAGTTGCGCGGGAGTAGGGCTGGAGGCGTGCTTTAGGCACAAATATGCCCACACATACGTGTCACTTGCAAAATCAGCTCTCCACACATACGCATCACCCACGCGTACGCGTGACCCTGCAAATCGGCGTAAATGGGTGTACCGCCAGAGAGTTACGATGGTATGGGGCTGGAATTATGCTGGAAGCACATGCCCTATCACGCGCACGCGTCCCTGACACGTACGCGTCGTTTTTCCAATTCAGGCCAGTCATGCGTGCGCGTCACGGACGCGCATGCATCGCCTCAAATTTTGGCAAATGTGCGAATTGAATAGAGAGTTGTGCGTGCGCGAGGCTGCCTCCGTGCCAATTGCACAACCCCTATCACGCATACGCATCCCTAACGCGTACGCGTCACTTGAAAATAGCGTGATCCACGCGTACACATGATGCACGCATACACGTCGCAAGCAACGCACAGCTAAACCACCTCAGCACCTGATTTCAAATCTCCCACCCTCCAATCCTACTTATCTTTCTACTATCATTCTTTCTTCTTTCTTCTCCCTTCTTTCTTCTTTATTCTTTCTTACTTTCTACTACTTTCTCTCTCCTTCTTTATCTTCTTTATCAAGGTTCTTTTCTTCTTCCCCTTTTACTCTTTCCTTATTACTTTAATTTACGTTCCCTTCTTCTTTTTCCTTTTAATTTCATTATCTATGGTTTCTTTGTCTTTCTTTTTGCATCCTTTTAATTGGTGTTAGAAATTTAATTTGGTGATTGTTTTCTTCTATATTTTTCTTGTGGACATATTGAGGGGTTAATTGACAATTAATATTAATTTTTTTGGGTTGCTTGCATGTTCAAATTTAATACTTTCAAATAACATCTTTACCATGCATACTAAGTGTTTGTGAAAAAGCCCGTATGGCATTGTGTATTTTTAATTATTCTATCCTTCTACTCTAATGCCTTTTTTCACAAAACCCCTTCAATATTTTATTAATTGAATATAATTGTCAATACAAACATGACTGTTAGTTTGTTACGAGTGATAATACATTTAAGCTATTGATGCCTGATCAATGCTACTCATGCCTTTGTCGGCATGCTAATAAACATCTTGCATCTACTTGCCATAATATGCACTTGCTATATTTCCAATGATGAACTGATCACATGTACTCGCGACCATGTGTTAGCGTCATCCTTCTTTACCCTGGCATTGATTATCACTTGTACTGTCCTCTTCCTTGCTTTAACCCTTGGCTTTACATGTTACTGTCCTTTTTCCCCTTTTCAGGATGACCACCAAGAAGGGTAAAGAGAAAGTTACTCCCAAACCACCGATAAGGAGAGGAACAAAAAGAGCACTAGTTGCGGAACCATCCTCAACAGCAGTCAAACCGACAACAAAGAGGGCCAAGAGGATCATTAAGGTCAATGAAACAGAGAAAGCCTTTCCAGCAAGGGACATTGCACGGTTCACTAACCGCTACTGTGAGCATATGTTTCCCATCCTGGCTGAGTGGAACTATAACAATGAGCACCTACTCATCCTCTCGACCCACATTATTGATTTTGTAGAGCCTCGGATTGAGCGCAGATGATGGGATTCTTACGGAGACAGCCACGACAGGTCAATCTCTCATGGTAGTTGAATTCCACTCTAATTTTCACATGCTAGCCCTACAGTCTGTCTATGTCTGTGAGAAGCAAGTCCCTATATCTGAAGGGGCCATTCAGCGAGCTTTAGATCTACCCCCTGCTTCAGAAGGATTGGACGCATACCAAGAAGCCTCTGTCAAGTGCCAGACACACCAATTTGACTGGGACACCGTCCTCAGAATTATAACACAACCTGGCAGCAGATGGATCTATGGATACCATCGATCCCGACCTAAGGGCATATTGGCTTCAGCACTCACCTTGGAGGTTCGAGTATGGGCACAGATTATGTCCCATTACTCCTCTGGTGTATCCTTACAGACAAGCCTCTCAATCTACCAAGACACCTCCGGCACGCCATGGAACACGTACAGATTGTGGGCAACCTACCCTTTCCCACCTTGGTTTCAGATCTAGTCTCGGCAACCGGAGTCTCCTACAGAGATGGGGACACTAAGGCCATGATTCCACAGGATGATCAGTACGTCCCTAATGGGAAGTACATTAGACCCCCAGCAGCCACTACTAGCTGGCCTGCAGACCCGGCCAGAGATATTCCTTCTCCTTCCATGTCACAAGCACCTTCAACAAATCAACTGCTCCTTCAGATACTTCAAAGGTTGGACCAGCTTGACTGGCAGGCAAAGTGAAGGGAGCGCCGTAACAAGCGCCGATTTACATACCTCAAGGAGCTGATTGTTGGCAACCACCCGCCTGAAGAAGACCCAGATACCCCAGACTCCACTTCATCTAACAGCACAAAGAGCCATGACAATCCTGACTATGGAGATGCTGCTACCAGTTCCCCTTTGTTCCTGACTGATGGCACCGAGGACAATGCCAAGCTTTAAGTGTGGGAAAGTTGGTTAGTACCTGACTTCCGGAGGTAATTGCCCTTTCTTAACACTAATAGGTTATTTTTCTTTTGTTAGGATAGGATAGATTGCATAGTAATAGGTGTTTTCATGCATGTTCTATTTGGTTGAAAAATAATAAGTTTCTTTTCAAGACTCTATTTTGAAATTTCACTAATCCAAATCAAAAAATTTTTTGTTAAACTTGTTTGAAGATTGTAATTTGGAACATAGTTATAGATAAGAACACACAACCTATGAGATTTGAGCTTAATTGCATGGTTACACTATTTAACCATAACATTTTATTCCTGTGTGTTTTCTTCTCTATGATTGTAATCTATATTTTGTTCCACTCTATATGTCTAATGTTTAGTGTATCTATATGCATGCATATGATTGAGGCCATCATTTGTTATTAGCTCACTTATCTCAAATAGCCTACCCTTTCAAATACCTTTGTTAGTCATCTTGATCCTTTTAATCCCCATTTGTTCTATATTTTACCACATCACTAGCCTTAAGAAGAAAAATAATTAAATACCCCAATTGAATCTTTGGTTAGCTTAAGATAGAAATTGTGTATCAACTAAGTGCGGGGAAACTGTGGGAACATGGGTTAATAGGGAAGTGTTGAATTGACAAGATATTTGGAATTTGGGTTCCTTCTCATGAGAGACCAGAAAAATTAAAAATCCATGTGCATTGATATGTTATGTTTACTTTTACTTTTCTTAAAAAAGAACCCAAAAATATTCAATAAATAGATAAATAAATAGGGGGACAAAATCACCCCAATGTTAAGTTAATAAAAGATCAATGCATATGTGATAGAAATTAAAAGAAAAGTTGATACATGAGTATGTAATGCAAAAGTGAAAATTTCGGGTAGCTAGGCATGATTTAAGAAGTATATAGAGTATGTGTATAGGTGAGAGCTTAGGTTAGTCAAGGATTCAATTTATAGCTCACTTAGCCATACATATATCCTCACCCTTACCTTAGCCCCATTACAACCTTGAAAAGACCTCATGATGTTTGCATTGGTACATTAAATACTTGTTGATTGGTTAGGTGAAGAACAAAGCTTAGAAAGCATGACTAGAGAAGAATAGAGTGGATTACCCTATACACTTGAGTGATTAGAGTGCATATACACTACCAGTGAGGGTTCAATGCTTGATTCTATGTTCCCTGCTTTCATGAGCTGTCTTCTTACAAGTTTACTCGTCTTTACTGTATGATTTTAATTAGTGATATCTGATTTATGTTTGTCTTGAAGAACTTATTTACTTTTAACCAAGTAGACAGAATCATCTTAGCATATAGTTACATTCACATATAGGTTGCATTTCATGAGTCTTACTTTTTCCCATTTACTCTTTTGATCTCCTTGAGCTTACCATGAGGACATGCTAATGTTTAAGTATGGGGAGGTTGATAAACCACTATTTTATGATTTATCTTATGCTCAATTGAGTGGTTTTTATCAAGTCTTTGCACATTTATTCATACAAATTGTATCGTTTTACAATTCCTTCCTAGTTTTGTTCTATGATTGAAAACTTACTTCGTAAGCCTTTAATTTGTGTATTTTAAATCCCCTCTCTACCATTTGATGCCGTGATCTGTGTGTTCAGTATTTCAGGCTTTATTGGGCATGAATGGCATAGAGGATGGAGAGGAAGCTTGCAGAAATGGAAGGAGCACAAGAAATAAAGGAGACAACTAGCGAGCATCGACGCACACGCATGGCTCACGCATGCGCGTGATCTGGTGATTTTAACGGCGACGCATGCGCGTACCTGACGCGTACGCGTGACACGCAAAGATGACCAGTGACGCGTACGCGTGATTGACGCATACGCATGACATGCGCGATCTGTAGAAATCACAAAAAATGCTGGGGGCACTTTTGGGCCGAGTTTGGACCCAGTTTTTGGCCCAGAAACATAGACTAGAGCCAGGGGACATGTAGAGACTCAACACACATTCTCATTAGCATAGTTTTCAGTTTTAGATCTGAATCTAGAGAGAAAATTACTCTTCCTCTAGTTTTTCTTTATATTCATAGATTTCTAGTTTTATGCTTTTGCCTTGGATATTGAGAGAGTCATCACCTCCGTTGAAGTTACTATTCTAGTTTGTTTTCTTATTCCTTTACTCTTTTGATTACTTATTAATCCTGTTCAGATAGGTATGTTGCATTTTGGATTTATTAATACAGAGAATTATTTTTACCTTTAATTAATTTTCAATCCCTATTTTATTTAATTTATCATGCTTCCTTCTTATACTTTTGTGAGCGTTATATTCATGTCAATGGAGTAGATTTCCAACTTGATATGGGGGTTGATTAGAAGGAGACACTTGAGTTGGAATGTGATAAACCCCTATTTTATGATGCATCTTGTACTGAAATTAACTGTTTTTATCAAGTCTTCACCCACTTTTTCATATAAATTGCATGGTTTTACCATTCCTTCCTCATTTTATGAGATTTATGAAAACATGTTTCCTATGCTTTATTAATATTAAAATTAATTATCCCTTATTACCATTTGATGTCATGATTTGTGTGTTAAGTATTTTCAGGTTTCATAGGGCAGGAATGGCTTAGAGGAAAGAAAGGAAACATACAAAAATGGAAAGAAAGCATGAAAATAGAGTTTTGAAGAGAAGGCAGCGATGTGAATGCATGGACGACGTGGCCGCGTGCCTGGCGCAAAACACAATCGACGCAAATGCATGGACGACGCGGATGCGTGACTTGAGCAGAACGCATACGACGCGGACGCGTAACTGACGCGTACGCATGACCAGAAAAAACTCTAGATGACGTGAACGCGTGACCCATGCGCACGTGTGACAGACGCCACGTGCAGAAACTGTAGAAAACGCCCCCAGCGATTTCTGAAATCCTTTTTGGCCCAGATCCAAGTCCAAAAACACATACTAGAGGCTATAAAGTGGGAGAATGCATCTATTCATGGGAAGATATTCCATTATTCACTTTTCATAATTTAGATGTAGTTTTTAAAGAGAGAGGTTCTCTCCTCTCTCTTAGGATTTAGGACTATTCCTTCTCAATTTCCAGGTTTAATAATTCTTTTTTTTTATTTTCTCAAATTAGTTTATGAACTCTTATTGTTTAGATTGGTTTTATATTTAATATATTTTGAGGTATTTCAGATTTGACTTTGTTTTACTTTATTTATATGGATACTTTTAATTTAATTTAGATATTTTCTTCCTTTTGACTTTGGTTAAGTAATTGGTAATACTTGAGTTGTCAAACTCAGCGGTAGTTGAAAT
Source organism: Arachis ipaensis (assembly GCF_059453495.1). NCBI lineage: Eukaryota > Viridiplantae > Streptophyta > Magnoliopsida > Fabales > Fabaceae > Arachis > Arachis ipaensis. The sequence continues at coordinate 87,017,834 of NC_142441.1, read as the reverse complement.
TGGCAGATTACTAATTGATCTAGATTGCTCTTAAGCTAGTCTTCCCACAGGGATTGTCTAGGACTTGAGGATCAAGCTAATTAGTCCACTTGACTTAACTAAGTGGGATTAAAACCCAATTCTCATCACATCTGATAAGGATAACTAGGATAGAAATTCCAAATTCTTATACCTTGCTAAGAGATTTTATTATTATTAATTTATTTTTTTCTTGTCATTTAAATTACTTGCTCCTTATTTCAAAAAGCCCCAATTTACAAAACTCATGACCAATAATAAGAACACTTCCCTGCAATACCTTGAGAAGACGACCCGAGGTTTAAATACTTCGGTTATAAAATTTTATTGGGTTTTGTTACTTGTGACAACCAATCTTTTGTAAGAAAGGAATTCTTGTTGGTCTAGAAGCTATACTTACAACGCAAATTTATTTGTGAAAATTCTAGATCGCGCGAGAGTTTCGCTCTTTTTAGAATTCTTAAGTGATTAGTTAAATTAGAAGTTGTTGGCTAATTCTCTATTTACTAACGCTAGTGAAAAAACTTGGGAGATTGATGGTTTAGAGGTTATAGTAAACTCTCGTTGCAAGTATAGTTACTAAACCAAGCAATCAACCTTTCTTTCAAACGTTTTGGTTGTCACAGGTAACAAACCCCTTTTTAAAATTGATAACCGAGTATTTAAACCTCAGGTCGTCTTCTCAAGGAACTGCAGGGAAGTATGTTCTTATTATTGGTTATGGAGATTGTAAATGGGGCTTTTGAGAGTGAAGAGTGATTAGTTGAATTAGCAAATAAAGTAAATGAAGAACAAGCAATTTAAATGGCAAGTAAAATAAATAAATGACTGTAAATAAAGGTTTAGCAAGGTATGAGAGATTGGAGGTCCTATCCTAGTTATCCTTATCAATGATGATGAGAATTGAATCTTAATTCCACTTTGTTAACCTTTACTAAGATAAAGGAAGGTCAAGGGATTAATTGGTTTGATCTTTGGATCCTATTTATTTCCTAAGAAAAGATTGGGATTATTGAAGTTCAATTTAATTAACAAAGATAACAATTACCAATCATGTTTGAGTTTGATAACTCTTGAGTTACTGATTTCTTAACCAAGACCAAAAGGAGAAAAGTAAATCTACTAGAATAAAAATGTCTTCAGATGGGAATAACAATAATGTAAATAAAAGAAAGCAATAATAAACTGAAATACCTCAATTAACATTAATTCAAAGAGTAATCTGTAACATAGAAGAATTCATAAATTAAATTGCAAAAGTAAATAAAAGGGAATATTGAACCTGATAAAGAGATAATCCTGAAAGCGAATAAAATCCTAATTCTAAATCCTAATCCTAAAGGGAGAAGAGAGAGGAGAGAACCTCTTTCAAAACTAAATCTAAATCATGGAAAACTAACTAAAATGGAGACTCCTTGAATGGATGCATTCCCCCACTTCATAACCTCTGGTCTATGCCTTCTGGACTTGGATTTGGGCCAAAAAGGGCTTCAGAATTCGCTGGAAGCGTTTTCTGCAATTTATGGTGCGTGGCCTCTGTCACGCGTCCGCGTGGGTCACGCGGTCGCGTCAGTCATACGACCGCGTCATATGTGTTTCACTCGAGGCGCGCGATAGCGTCAGTCACGCGTTCGTGTCGTGCTCTCTTCGCACTGGCATGCGGCCGCGTCGTCCATGCGATCGCGTGGCTGCCAGTTTCTTCACAAACTCCGTTTTATGCTTTTCTTCCATTTTTGTATGTTTCCTTTCCATCCTTTGAGTCATTCCTGCCTAAGAAGATCTGAAACTACTCAACACACTAATCACGGCATCGAATGGAAATAAAGGTAATTAAAATAATTAATTTTAAAGCATAGGAAACATGTTTTTCACATACATCACATAATAAGAAAGGGAAAGTAAAACCATGCAGTTAATATGAATAAGTGGGTGAAGGATTGAATAAATCACTTAGATTAAGCACAAAATATATCGTAAAATATGGGTTTATCAACCTCCCCACACTTAAACAATAGCATGTCCTCATGCTAAGTCCAAGATGAAGAGTAAGGTAAGGTTAAAGTGGTAGAATGTCATGCAATGCAATCTAATCTAAATGCAACTACCTAAATGAATGATGCATCATGCAATTCTAATTTTTATTCACTTGAATATAAAGCTTGCATGTAGTTAAATTAATTCACATTCTCAAGGAGTCATAAGTCATATATATATATATATATATGTATATAGCCAAGCCTTAGATAGTGATAAAGTGCCTTTACAATTGAGATGGGAGAGAAAAAACATTTTATAAACTTGCAAGACAATTAATAATTTAAGCAGAGATATATGTTAATGAGCTATTGAACCCTCACTGGATTTTGTGTTTACTCTCTAATCACTCAGTGTTTATTGGGTTAATCACTCTATTCTTCTTTTTATTCTTTCTTTCTATAACTTTGTTCTTCATCTAACCAATCAACAATTATAGAATATAGACATACCAAAAATCATGAGGTCTTGAATTAAGGTTGTAATGGGGCCAAGGTAAAGGTAAGGGTATATGTATAAGGCTAAGTGAGCTAATAAGTGAATCCTTAATTAGTCTAAGATCTCACCTGACATACATACTTTCTAAAGCAAAGCTTCTTTACCTATTTTCCCATATTTTCCCACTTTTGATGTTACATGCTCATGCCTTAATGTTTATTATTTTTATCCCATGTGCATTGCTTTATTTCACATTTGGGGAATTCTTTCGTGTCCCCTTTATTCAACTACTGAAAAATAACACTTCTTTTTTTTTAATGCACATGGTAATTCAATTATTTTGATTTCACATGAGCATGCTTCCCAAAACTTTTATTTTGAATTATTTTTATTCTTTTTAACTTTTCTACCTTTTATTTTTATCATCCATGTTCCCAATAGGAGGTCTGTAGCCCAAAGCCAGAAAGTTCCTGCTGTGAGGGATAATCTTCTTGCATTCTGCAGCAGGTGGCTTTTCATCAGCATCCTCCCAAGGCACGTCAGCTCGACGGCCTAGCTGTGTAATAAAATAGGGAAAAAGAAGAGTGCCTCGGACGTGGACCCTGGCCATATAGTACCGGATAAAGCGTGGCAGGTACAGGTCCTTACCCTCCATCACACACCATAGGAGGGTGATCATAGCGGCTGGTATCTCAGTCTCGTGAGTACTCGGCATAATGAAGTTGCTAAGTATCTGATGCCATAGCCGAGCCTCATCATTCAAGTAAATTCGCTTGATTCCCTTTGGCATGGTAGTGTTCTGACCCACAATCCAAGGAACGGTCGGGTCAAGGGCTATCCGGGCCTTGACTTCATCCCAATCAAACTTCATGAAGCGCATATCCTCCTCAGCTCTTTGATAACTATCCAGCTGATCAGTTTTAGGCAGAAGTTTCAGAACATCTTCAATGGCCTCTTCAGTTACCAGAATTTGCTTCCCTCTAAGGTTCACTGCATCTAGGGAAGTTTTGAAGTAATTGCAGTAGAATTTCCTAACCCAAGATGTATTGACCTCAGTCAGGTTTCTCGCCAGAAAGAAACAGCCTCTTTGTTTGATCTGATCAGAGGTGTATTGCTGGAGTTTTTCTGGGATCTTCAAAGTCCTCTGCAGGTATAGGTTCCTGGAGGTTTCAAACACCAGATACTTTAGCTCACAGTATCGGTTTGCAAACTTTACTGGATCATTAGCAAGGAGTAGCTGGTCAGCCTTCTCCTGCGGGGTAAAATTTTTCTCCTGCCAGGAGTCATCGTGCATGATGTCCATGATGGACATGGAGGATTCTCCTCTTTTACGTTTTCTAGTAGTTGCCTTTGCTTTTCCCTTTCTTTGGGAGGCAGACATCCTGAAAAACAGAAAACCAGGATATAATAAAAATAGGAAAACAAATAGGCAAATAGTCAAAAGAAACACAAAGTGGCAAAGGAGCAATAGGATAAGGAAAATGAGTTAAGTAAATGTGCATTACGGATTATATAGGAGTTAAAAGTTCGAAAGGAAGAATTCACAATCCAAAATGTCATAGAAAGCATGTTAATTAGGAAAAAATTATCAGTATGCCATGGTTAGAAGGTTAAAAGAAAGTGAAAAACCAGAAGAGATGTTTTGAAAGGTTAGTTTGGTTAGAATTGAAAGAGTTCAGGAAGTTAAAATTAGTGAGTTAGTGCATAAGGATAAGTTTCTAAGTAACAAGCATTCATAATTAGAAGCTACAGGTAACTCATAACCAAACAAGGAAAACAGGTTGATGATGATTCAGATAGTTATAGAAATAGCAAAAATTGGAATCAAACATAAAAAATGCAAATTATGAACCAGAAAATCAAAGAGAATAAGAATGCGTGCCCTGGCATTCATGAATTGGTTTGGTGAAATCTAAAGAAAGCATAGTTGAAAATGCCAAAACCAAGACATGAATGGAAACATTTTACAGAAATTTGGGCAGCATTCTGGCTAAAATTGGATTGTCCCAGAAAATAAACAGCAACAAAATAGTTCATATAAATAAAAAATAAAGCTGCAATTACATATAAGGAATAAGAATCATGAAAAATCAGAGTAAAGAGCAGCATGAAATAAGAAATTACAGCATATGAACAAAACTAACATCACAGCAATAGCAGAATTGTGAAAATAACGAAACAAGAAACACGAACAGCGCAATTAAACAGACCTAAATCCACTAACCACATCCTAGGCTACCTAACAACCTAGAATCCACTACAACATGCATATCTAACTAGCCTAAAAATGAACATAAATAGAAAAATATGAATTAACTACGAATTGATAGAAGGGTGGCATTCGTCGGAACCTGGTAGGCTAAATAAGGAGAGTGGGGCAGAGAGGTGGCTGGGGACGGCGGTGGTAGTGTCCGGCGCGGCAGCGGTGGCTGCTATTCGGAAGAAGGGAGGGAAAAGGGAGGGGAATGGGGGTAGGGGGTAATAGGGGAAGGAAGGGGGGCTGTGGTTGGCGCTGGGCAGTGGTAACGGCGACGCGGTGGTGGTGATCGCGGAGGAGGGCAGTGGCGGTGGAGGGAGGAAAAAGAAGGAAGAAGAAGAAAGAGGGGGGAAAAGAAGGGGGATGGGTGGCCGGCGGGTCTGGAGGGTGGTCGGCGGTGGCGGCAGTGGGTGATAGTGGCTGGGTGGTGGTGCTTGGTTGGAGAAGAAGAGAGGAAGAAGAGGGGTTTGGGGGGGGGGGGGTGGGGGCGCGACTGATAGGGTTCGCGTGACTAGGGGGTATAAATTTGAATCCATGCGATCGCATGGGGCACGCGGTCGCGTGGCTGGGGTGAAATGGGGGTTGACGCGATCGCGTGAGTGGCGCGATCGCGTGGAGGGCAAAAAGAGTGAATGACGCGATCGCTTGGGGCATGCGATCGCGTCGCTGGAATTTGTGCGAAACGCACAGTTCCAGCGTCGTTTCAACGCAACTCTCTGTCTCCTTTGGGGTGTTTGTGCAATCCATGCGACGCGATCACGTCGCTCACGCTGTCGCGTGGGATGTGTGTGGTGCAAGTGACGCGATCGCGTCAGGGACGCGACCGCGTGGGTCGTTTTTGCGAAACGCACAATGGCCGCACGATTCCAGCCTAACTTTCTGGACGTTGGATGTTTACGCCGATCTCCAGGTCACGCGGCCGCGTGAATGATGCGGTCGCGTCGCGCACCCTTTTTTTTATGCAGGTATGCAATTATGCAGTATGCAGAATGCAATGATTAATATGAATGTGATGCAAAACTCCAGATTCAATATAATAAAATGAAATAAAACTTGAAAATAAATAAAACTAAATAAAAAAAATTGAAAAAGGAATGATCATACCATACTTAAAGTCCTTAAGTTGGACATTGGAGGAGCTTCCTGTTATGGTGGCTTATGCTTGAATTCATCCATAAATCTCCACCAATGCTTGGAATGACAATAGCCTCCGGGGTCCCAAACTAGGCATGTGAAGCTTCTGAGCAGCTTCAAACAGATTGTCAGACTCCCAGGGTGACGAATGTCAGAATAGATTCTAGGATCCCAATCTGTACACTTCTGAGATCTATCTGATTGATCATGATGCCAATCCATACACTTTGATTTGAAGCGTGGAACCTTATTGAACCTTGTGCACCAGCTCTGAGTACGAGCCATTTCCCGCTTACTCTTAAAGCCACAGAGAGCTCTAAGCTGGCCATCTATTTCAAGCAAACCATATTCAAGTGGAAAAATACAGTTAAAGGTTAAGGATTGTACCCACTTGAAGCTTGTATTGGGTGGTAATGGCCTTGGGATAGGTGGTTCCAGTGGTTCTGTGAGTTCTACTCCCTTGTGCTCTTCTGTGAATTTCTCCACTTCCTTGCAGGATTCTTCAAATGTATCCATGTCCTGATCAAAGCCATCTATGTCTTCCTCATCACTTAAGTCATAGACTGGAGGTTGAGAGAAATCTACATCCGTATCATCTTCGTAGTCACTTGGGGAAGATCCTTCGATCTCAGAGAATTCACTTGCGGATGCAAGTTCATTACTAGAAGATCTTGACTTGAGATTATCATCATTAAGGAAACTTGCTTCTTGGGTTATTCTGTCTAGTTCTTCATGAAGGACTTGCTCTGGGGATTGCGCACATTCCTCATTAGCATCAATTGTAAGATCCTTGACAGAATGCTCCACAACTCTGGATTCCCATGGAAGTTCAGCGTCTCCTAAGTCTTCAACCAACTATTCTTCTTTAACAATGACAGCTTCTTCTACTTGTTCCAGTACGAAGCCATGCTCTGTCTTGTCCACTGGAGTTTCTAGTATCTCCTTCATGCTACGCTCTTCATTAGATTGTCCACATGGGGCTGTGGGAGGTTCTTGAATGTTCGAACTCCTAAAAGATAATTAACTTACTGCTTGCTCCAGTTGATGAAGGGTTGTTTGAAGTCGAGCCACTGTTTCCTTGAGGCAAACCTCTGATTCTCGGGGTGATAGATTTGGATATGGTGCATGGGGAAGTGGTGACGTTTGGGAGTAATTTGACTGGAATCGGGGTAAATGAGGATCATACGGTGGTGAATGGTGAAAAGGAGCTTGTGAGTGTGGTGGTTCGGAGTTGTGTTGAGAAGATGGTCTATAAGCACAGGGTGGGGCTTGTTGGTAATTACAAGGTTGTCCACCACGTCTATTTGCTTGGTATGCATTGTAGAATGGTCTTTGTCCATGATATCTTGGAGGGTGTTGTTGCCTAAAGGGTTGATCAGATCCTCTTGGCTCCATCCATCTTTGATTGGTCTGACCTTGATGCATGTTCCTATTATAACTTCCATTCCTTTCAATAACATTAGAACCAAACTCAAAGCGAAAGGGGTGAGAATTCATAGTAGCTAATGAAGATAAAAGAAGAAAATAAAAACAAATAAACAAGTAAAAGAAAAATATTTACAATAACCAATAATAAGACACACGATTGCAGTTCCCCGGCAACGGCGCCATTTTGAAAGAACTTGGGAGATTGATGGTTTAGAGGTTATAGTAAACTCTCGTTGCAAGTATAGTTACTAAACCAAGCAATCAACCTTTCTTTCAAACGTTTTGGTTGTCACAAGTAACAAACCCCTTTTTAAAATTGATAATCGAGTATTTAAACCTCGGATCGTCTTCTCAGGGAACTGCAGGGAAGTATGTTCTTATTATTGGTTATGGAGATTGTAAATTGGGGTTTTCAGAGTGAGGAGTGAATAGTTGAATTAGCAAATAAAGTAAATGAAGAACAAGCAATTTAAATGGCAAGTAAAATAAATAAATGACTGTAAATAAACGTTTGGCAAGGTATGAGAGATTGGACGTCCTATCCTAGTTATCCTTATGAATGATGATGAGAATTGAATCTTAATTCTACTTTGTTAACCTTTACTAAGATAAAGGAAGGTCAAGGGATTAATTGGTTTGATCTTCGGATCTTATTTATTTTCTAAGAAAAGATTGGGATTATTGAAGTTCAATTTAATTAATAAAGATAACAATTATCAATCATGTTTGAGTTTGATAACTCCTGAGTTGCTGATTTCTTAACCAAGACCAAAAGGAGAAAAGTAAATCTACTAGAATAAAAATGTCTTCAGTTGGGAATAACAATAATGTAAATAAAAGAAAGCAATAATAAACTGAAATACCTCAATTAACATTAATTCAAAGAGTAATCTGTAACATAGAAGAATTCATAAATTAAATTGCAAAAGTAAATAAAAGGGAATATTGAACCTGATAAAGAGATAATCCTGAAAGCGAATAAAATCCTAATTCTAAATTCTAATACTAAAGGGAGAAGAGAGAGGAGAGAACCTCTCTCAAAACTAAATCTAAATCACGGAAAACTAACTAAAGTGGAGACTCCTTGAATGGATGCATTCCACCACTTCATAACCTCTGGTCTATGCCTTCTGGACTTGGATTTGGGCTAAAAAAGGGTTCAGAATTCGCTGGGAGCGTTTTCTGCAATTTCTGGTGCGTGGCCTCTGTCACGCGTCTGCGTGGGTCACGCGGTCACATCATTCGGAGTTTTCCTTGGCATGCGGTCGCGTCAGTCATGCGACCGCGTCATATGTGTTTCGCTCGAGGCGCGCGATAGCGTCAGTCACGCGTTCGCGTCGCGCTCTCTTCGCACTGGCATGCGGCCGCGTCGTCCATGTGATTGTGTGGCTGCCAGTTTCTTCACAAACTCTGTTTTATGCTTTCCTTCAATTTTTGTATGTTTCCTTTCCATCCTTTGAGTCATTCCTACCTTAGAAGATCTGAAACTACTCAACACACTAATCACGGCATCGAATGGAAATAAAGGTAATTAAAATAATTAATTTTAAAGCATAGGAAACATGTTTTTCACATACATCACATAATAAGGAAGGGAAAATAAAACCATGCAGTTAATATGAATAAGTGGGTGAAGAATTGAATAAATCAATCAGATTAAGCACAAAATATATCATAAAGTATGGGTTTATCAGCTAGTCCTTCCTAAGGGAGAGGACTAGGATTTGCGAATAAGAGTTAGCTCAATCACTTGACTTTCCTTTATTTAGTAAGGGTTAACTAAGTAAAAATAACAACCTTTTGATACTACGCTTGAGGAATTCCAATAAGGATAGAACTTCCAATTAATCATACCCCCGGTTAAGGCTTTTTATTATGAGTAGATAAATCTCTTTTAATTTACATTGCTTTAATTCACAATCCTTTATTTTCCTGCCTTTCAACCCTCAAAATTTCTCGGAAAACTCCTGATTAATAAAATAACACTCTTTTGTCAACTAGTTGGGAGACGACCTGGGATTCATACTCCCAGTATTTTTATTATAATTTTATGACAACCTTTCTAAATTGATAAGCGCATTTTTGCTGGTTAAGGACTATACTCGCAACGTATTCCTTCTATTAATTTCTTAATTGGCTGATTTCCGCCCTCATCACCGGGGATTGATTTAGATTGACAATGATTAAGTAGGTGATAATCTAGATTAAGCACTTTTTCTTTGTTTTTGTTAAGCATTTTAACTGTTTGAAATTTTCTTTCAACTAACCTTAACCACACTCTATCAGTAGTGTTCTATTTTAGTTTTTCTGGTGTTTTTGTGTTGTATGCCAGGAGGGAGAAGAGGTGAATCTACCTCTTTTGATTCTGAGCCAAAGAGAACACTTTTGAGAAGAAGAAGAGAAGCAAGAGGATCAAGAGATGGAGGGTAACGTCCCAAATCCACTTGAGGATGTGGCTAACAACAATGGCCAACCTCAGAGAGGAGTTTTAGCTTCCTATACTACTCCAACCCAAGGAATTGTGGGAGTAGTTTCTTAACTCCCAATGTCCATGCTAATAACTTCGAACTCAAGCCTCAATTGATTACCCTGGTTCAGAATAATTGTCAATATGGAGGAAGTACTGCTGAAGATCCAAACCAACACCTCTCTTTATTTTTTAGAATTTGTGACACTGTCAAAACCAATGGAGTCCACCCTGACATCTATAAACTCTTGTTATTCCCATTTTCACTAAGAGACAAAGCCACATATTGGTTAGAAACCTTCCCTAAAGAAAGTATCACCAATTGGGATGATTTTGTCAATAAATTTCTACCCAAATTCTATCCACTCCATAGAGTCATTAAGCTAAAAATTGATGTGCAAACCTTCAGACAGCTAGAAAGAGAATCATTGTATGAAGCCTGTGAGAGGTATAAAGCTTTGATCAGAAGGTGTCCAGAAGGAATGTTCAGTGAATGGGTGGAGTTGCAGAATTTTTATGAAGGCTTGTCCTTGCCTTCTAGGAAAAGTTTGGATTATTCATTAGGAGGATCTTTGCAAATGATGAAAACTGCTCAAGAGGCACATGATCTTATAGACATGGTGGCCAACAATGAGTACTTCTACTCCTCTGAAAGGCAAGCAGTCTCAAAGAAAGGTGTATTTGAACTTGAAGGAGTTGATACAATATTAGCTCAAAATAAACTCATGCACCAGCAACTTCAACAGCAAATTGAAATGATGACAAAGAGGATAGATGGATTACAACTTGCAGCAGTGAGCACAACTAACCAACCACCAGTGGTGTGGGGGCAGCAGGAGGAAAGCTATGAAGAGCAGCAGCCTGAACAAGTGCAATACATGCACAATCAAGGTTCTGGACCATATGATTTCCATGGAGACACTTACAACTCATCTTGGCGAAACCACCCCAATCTGAAATGGGGAGAGAACCAGAAGTAGCAACCTTGGCAGAGGAACTCAAACCAAAATAACTTCCGCAACACAAACCACCAAAACCACCAAAACACTAACCAAAATCCATACTGAAAACCACAAAATAATCAACTTCAATCTAACTTCTATCCACCCAATAACCCATCAACCAACCAAAACAACTTTCATTCCCCATCCACTTCCCACACTCAACCACAACCACCACAAGAATCCCAAAGAATCTCTAACCTGGAGATGATGATGGAGAAAATGATCAAACATCAAGAATTGGCCAACAAGAACCATGAAGCTTTACTTAGGAACCTAGAAAGACAATTAGGACAACTGTCCAAGCAAACAGCAGTTGAGAGACCAACAAATGCACTACCAAGTGACACTATTCCCAACCCCAAAGAAGAATGTAAAGCAATTGAACTTAGGAGTGAAAAGACATTGGAGAATAACAAAGAAGCCAACAAGAAGCCAGTAGAGGATGATAAGGCCAATAGCCAGGAAGAAGTGAAAGTTAAAGAGAAGGATCAGGAAGAGCTCAGAAAGAAGGGTGAAGAGTCTCAAGCTTCAAAGAAGGGAAAACAAATCATGATAGAGCCTCTACAAGAACAGAGGAAGGAAGTTAAACACTACATCCCTCCTCTGCCGTATCCCCAAAGATTGCAAAGAGAGCTTAAGGATCAACAGTTTCCCAAATTCTTGGAAGTTTTTAAGAAGCTAAAAATCAACATTGCACTTGCTGAAGCATTGGAGCAAATGCCTCTTTATGCAAAATTTCTCAAAGAGCTCATCAATAAGAAAAGAAGCTGGAATGAAAAGGAAACAATGGTCTTAACTCAAGAATGCAGTGCAGTGATTTAAAGAGGTCTCCCACCAAAACTCAAAGATCCTGGGAGTTTCATGATATCTTGCACCATAGGCAACATGACCTTAGAAAAATCTCTCTGTGACTTAGGAATTAGCATCAATTTAATGCCCCTCTCACTAATGAAGAAGCTTGCAATAGAGGAAGTCAAGCCCACCAGGATGTCACTTTAAATGGCTGACACATCACTCAAGATACCAAATAGAGTTGTAGAAAATTTATTGGTGAAGATTGGAGAATTCATTTTCCCTACTGACTTTGTTATCTTGGACATGGAAGAAGAGGGACACAGTTCAATCATATTGGGACGACCTTTCTTAACAACAGCAAGAGCTATCATTGATGTGGAGAAAGGTGAGATGACCCTCAGGGTGCATGATGAAAAAATGATCATCAATGGCTTCAAGGCCATGCAGTATCCTCTTGAGAAAGAAAAGCACATGAGAGTGAAAATGATAGAAGAAGTGAAGGAGGAGCTACTGGAAGATAACAACCAGGAGGAACAAGAAGAGGAAATAGAAGTAGAACAAGCTATCATAAAAAAAGTAGCTGAAGTCTCCTTTGAGGGCAAGACAGAGGAAAGGCCAAAGCAAGAGTTAAAACCCCTCCCTCCTCATCTCAAGTATGCATTCCTTGGAGAAGAAGAAACCTTGCCAGTGATCATTAATTCCTCCTTAACCATGGAAGATGAAACAAAACTGATTGAAGTGTTGAAAGTTCACAGGACAGCCTTGGGATGGATGATTGATGATATCAAGGGTATAAGCCCTGCCATCTGCATGCATAAGATTTTGTTGGAGGAGGACTCAAGGCCTGTAGTACAACCCCAAAGAAGACTTAATCCAACCATGAAGGAGGTAATTCAAAAAGAAGTGATGAACCTGTGGAAAGTTGGAATCATATACCCAATCTCTGACAGCTATTGGGTAAGCCCAATTCAAGTGGTGCCAAAAAAGGGTGGCATGACAGTCATCTTCAATGAGAAGAATGAACTCATTCCCACAAGGACAGTGACAGGGTGGAGAATGTACATAGATTATAGAAGACTGAATGAAGGTACAAGGAAAGATCATTTTCCTCTCCCCTTCATTGATCAGGTGCTGGAAAGATTGGCTGGGCATGCCTATTATTGCTTCCTCGATGGATACTCTGGTTACAATCAAATAGTGGTGGACCCCAAGGATCAAGAGAAGACCTCCTTCACATGTCCATTCGGAGTTAAGGATGCCCTTTGGGCTATGCAATGCCCCTGTAACCTTTCAGAGGTGTATGCTTTCTATATTTTCTGACATGGTGAAAAAATTTTTAGAAGTCTTCATGGATGATTTTTCTGTCTTTGGTAATTCATTTGATACCTGCTTGCATCATTTAACTCTTGTCTTGAAAAGATGCCAAGAAACTAATCTGGTCTTGAATTGGGAGAAATGTCATTTCATGGTTCCTGAAGGGATAGTTCTTGGGCATAAAGTTTCAAGCAAAGGTATAGAAGTTGATAAGGCTAAGATAGAGATCATAGAAAAGCTTCCTATACCTATTAATGTGAAAGCAGTAAGAAGTTTTCTTGGATATGCTGGTTTTTATAAAAGATTCATCAAAGACTTCTCAAAAATAGCCAAACCATTGAGCAATTTGCTAGTGGTTGATAATCCTTTCATCTTTGATGACAATTACAAGCATGCCTTTGAAACTTTAAAAAGAAAACTCACTAAAGCACCAATCATCACACCCCTCAATTGGGAATTGCCTTTTGAACTCATGTGTGATGCGAGTGACTTTGCAATTGGTGTTGTATTGCGGCAAAAGAAAGACAGGCTGCATCATGTTATATACTATGTAAGTAAGGTGTTGAATGAGGCGCAGAAAAACTATACCACCACTGAGAAAGAGCTCTTGGCAATTGTATATGCATTTGATAAATTTAGACAATACTTGATTGGTTCAAAAGTTATAGTATATACTGATCATGCTGCTCTCAAGTATCTCATGTCTAAGAAGGATTCAAAGCCAAGGCTTATTAGGTGGGTGTTGCTGTTACAAGAATTTGACATTGAAGTGAGAGATAGGAAAGGGAATGAGAACCAAGTAGCAGATCATTTGTCAAGACTATCACAAGAAGCTAACCAAGATACACCACAACCAATGAATGAAAAATTCCCAGATGAATACCTTCTTCAAATCCAGCAGGTGCCTTGGTTTTCTGACATTACAAACTATAAGGTGGGAAGGAAGGTTCCTCAAGAGTTTACCAAGCAACAAGTGAAGAAGCTGTGTAATGAAGCCAAGAAATTCTTGTGGGATGAGCCATTTTTGTTCAAGAGGTGTCCGGATGGGATGATTAGAAGATGCATTCCTGAAAATGAGATGAGAGACATATTGTGGCACTGTCATGGTTCAGCTTATGGTGGACATTTTGGGCCAGAAAGAACAGCAGCTAAAGTGCTTCAAAGTGGGTTCTATTTGCCAACTATATTCAAGGATGCCAAAGAATTTGTGCACCAATACAATGAATGTCAAAGAGCTGGAGGGTTGACAAAGAGGAATGAAATGCCTCAAAACTTCATCTTGGAAGTGGAACCATTTGATTTATGGGGTATAGATTTTATGGGCCCTTTTCCTCCATCCTATTCCTTCAAATACATTCTGGTAGGAGTGGAATATGTCTCTAAATAGGTGGAAGCCATAGCAACAACTACCTGTGATGCACCAATTGTTATTCAATTTCTTAAGAGACACATTTTCACTAGATATAGGGTGCCTAAAGGACTTATTAGTGATTGATAAACCTCTATTTCATGGTTTATCTTATGTTCATTTGAGTGGTTTTTATCAACTCTTTACCCACTTATTCATACTATTTGCAGGGTTTTACATTTGCCTTCCTGATTATGTGCTTTGATTGAAAACATGCTTCTTTGATCTTATATTTGCTTATTATTAATCCTCTCTTATTACCATTAGATGCCTTGATATATGTGTTAAGTGATTTCAGAGATTATAGGGCAGAAATGGCTTGGAGGATGGAAAAGAAGCATGCAAAAGTGGAAGGAGTACAAGAAGTTGAAGAAACTGCAAAGCTGTCAGCCTGACCTCTTCGCATTCAAACAGTCATAACTTGAGCTACAGAGGTCCAAATGATGCGGTTCCAGTTGCGTTGGAAAGCTAACGTCTGGGGCTTCGATTTGATATTTAATATGCCATAGTTGTCTTGACGCTAGGCGACACGACCGCGTGCTCTATGCGGACGCATCGTAGTGACGGAAATTCAGCATGTTGAATTCGCAACAAGCGAATTCTGGGTTGTTTCTGACCCAGTTCTTGGCCCAGAAAATACAGATTAGAGGCTATAAAGTGGAGGAATGCATCCATTCATAAAAAAAGCTTTCACATTCACAATTTTAGGAGTAGATGTAGTTTTTAGAGAGAGAGGTTCTCTCCTCTCTCTTAGGATTAGTATTTAGGACTTCTCTTAGTTTTAGGAGTGACTCTCAATCTTAGGTTCAATGTTGTTTTATTTCTTTTCTCAATTTTGTTTATGACTCTCTATGTTTAGATTGATTTCCTATTTAATATATTTTGAGGTATTTCAGACTTATGATTGCTTTCTTTTATTTATATAAATAATTTGGATTTTTTCCTTTTGACTTTGGTTGAGCCATTGGTAACTCTTGAGTTATCAAACTCATTGTTGATTGAAAATTGGAATTCTTCAAGAATTACTTCGAGATCCAATAACTCTAACTTTTCCCAAGGAAAGACTGGGACTTGAGGATTCGAATTAATTCGTCCACTTAACTTACCTTCATAGTTAGAGGTTAACAAAGTGGGAGAAAAATCCATTCTCATCACAATTGATAAGGATAACCAGGATAGGACTTCCAGTTCTTCTACCTTGCCAAGAGTTTATTTTATAGTTATTATTATTTTATTTTACTTGTCATTCAACATACTTTTTACCTTGATCCAAAACCCCAATTTACAACTCATAACCAATAATAAGAACACCTCCCTGCAATTCCTTGAGAAGACGACCCGAGGTTTGAATACTTCGGTTATCAATTTATTTAGGGGTTTGTTACTTGTGACAAGCACAACGTTTGTAAGAAAGGTTGATTGATTGGTTTAGTAACTATACTCGCAAATTACTATAACTTCTAAACCATCAATCTTCAGCTCTTTCAAAATGGCGCCGTTGCCGGGGAATTGCAAACGTGTGCCTTATTATTGGTTATTGTAAATATTTGTTTTTTTTTGCTTGTTTATTTGTTTTTATTTTTGCTTTTTTTCATAAATTAAGAGGTTATTGGTTTTTATTTAATTATTAAAAATTTTTCAAAAAATTTTTTTTTGGTGTTCATCTTGATCTTCAAGTTGTTCTTCGTATTCATCTTGACCTTCAAGTTGTTCTTAGTTGTTTTCTTCGTTTTGATCTAAAAATTTTTAAGTTTGGTGTCATTTTATTGTTTTTCTCTTTCCTTATTCAATTCAAAAAATTAAAAATTTAAAAATCAAATTTCAAAATTCAAATTTAAAAATTTTCAAATTTCAATTTTAAAAATTTTTCAAATTTCAAATCTCAAATTTCAAAATTCAAATTTTAAAAATTTCAAATTTCAAAATTTAATTTTCAAATTCAAAATTTAAATAACCTTTTAATTTAAATTTTTTTTTTCATTTTTAATTTTTAATTGCTACTATGAACCTTCACCCCTTTGGCTATGAGTCTGGTTACAATTATGTTGCAGGAAGAAGAAATTACAATGAGAACATGCATCAAGGTTGGAACAATCAAAGATAGGAGGAGCCACAAGGATTTGATCAACCCTCATGGCAACAATCACCTCCAATGGACTATCAACAACCACCACCATATGCCTATAAACCCTCTCCTCAACATGACTCTGGACCACCATACTCACAAGCCCCTTTTCACAATTCACCTCTATATGACCCTAACCCGTATCCACCATACCAACCACCTTATGAGCCAAATGAACCCTCCTATCCACCCCAAACCTCCATGGAGAAAGCACTTACTGATCTAAACTCTACTATACAAGCTCTCGTCACCCAAATCAGACCCCAAATGCCTTCAACAATCAACCCTCAAGCTCTAGTGCACTTCCTTTTCAACCACAGAATGATCTCTCCATCCCGTCACCACCATCCATGGAAGAGCACCCACATCCATCAATCCAGGAACAACATGATCTCAATAATGCTATTGACATGGAACAAGAGAGAAGTGATCATCTTTGCAAATCCATACTTCATAAGGAGCTAGAGGAGGCCCTAAGGGTGAAGGTAGTAAAAACCCTTGAAGTCGAAGGAGTGGTTGAAGAATTAGTGAAGGAAGAATCAAGGGATCATCTCAAGGAAGCAGCGGATCGATTTCATGCAACTCTATATCAACTAAATCAAGCGATAAGTCAATTAGGTTCCCGACGCTCGGACATTCAAAGTGCTCCCATGGCTTCATGTGGGCAATCTAATGAAGAACATAGCATGAAGGAGATATTAGAAACTCCAGTGGACAGTACAGAGCATGACTTTGTACTAGAACAAGTGGAGGAAGCTGTAATTATCGAAGAAGAAGAAGTGGTTGCAGACTTAGGAGATGCTGAACATCCATGGGAAAGTCAAGACATAGAACCTCCTTCCAAGACGGTTGCATTTGATGTTAAGGAGGGTGTACAACCTCCAAGGTATATGACAGTTGAAGACTTGGAAGAGGTTGATCAAGAGATGGAGATTCTAGAAGAAGAAGCACAACCTCCCATGCCCTTGGAAAGCAATGAAGAGAAGATTGAATTGGAAGAAAGCTACCAAGAGGAAGAGGTTGAAATTGAAGAAGCTTGCAAAGAGGTGGTAATTATCAGAGAAAAGCACAAGGGAGTGGAGCTTGCAATTTCATTAAAAATACCTCCCCCTAAGTTGCCATCATCCTTCACAACATTCAAGTGGGTAAAATTCATATCCCTTAGCTTTCTAATTCCACTTGAATATAGGCTACTGGAGACGGATGGTCAACTTAGAGCTCTTTGTAATATTAAGAGTAAGAGGAAGATGGCCAGTGGTAAGAATTGTCCTGCAAGTTTCATCATGGTTGGAAGCTTTAAGTTTAAACGCAAAGGTTGGTATAAAGCTCAACTGAATGGGTCTAGGAAGCTGTTTGGATATCTCAGTGAGAATTCCGATTATTCACCACCCAAGTGGAAAAATGATGATCAACAAGAAGATGGGTGCAAAAGCAAGATTTGGGACCCCGGGATTCATCCCAACAATCAACACTCTTGGGGTCTTGTCACTTGCTTTAACTTACTTGAATGCTTTCTGCGTCTAGTTTGGGACCCCGGAGACCATTGGAATCACAAACATTGGTGGAGATTCCTGGATGAATACAAGCATAAGCTACCATAACAGGAAGCTCACCAAATGTCCAACTTAAGGACTCTAACTAAAAGTACTAGGTGGGAGACAACCCACCATGGTATGATCGTTTCTTTTTCAATTTTATTTCATGTTGTTTGTTTTTATTTTATTTTAATTTTCATTGAACCTGGAAGTTTTCATAGCATTCACATTAAGCATTGCATTCTGCATATTGCATTAAAAAAAAAAAGAAGCACGGATGCGACGCGGCAGCGTTGCTGACGCGTCCGCGTCACTAGTGCAATGGGAAGAAAAGAAAACGAACAGAAAGTCACGCGAGAGCGTGGCTGGAGGCGTGCCAATGGCACAAATCGTCCCATGCAACCGCATTGCTGATGCGACCGCGTCATATGGGAATAATGGCCTCCCACGCGACCGCGTGCCCCACGCGGCCGCGTGACCAAGATTTCGACGTTAAAGTGGTGCACACCCGAAAGTTGTGCGAGAGTGGTGCTGGATTGGTGCTGAACGCATAATCCTTCCCATGCAGCCGCGTGACCCACGCGACCGCGTCATATTCCTCTAAAGCCCGCTCACGCGATCGCATGCCCCATGCGATCGCGTCACTTAAAATTTGGCACTAATATGATTTTGAACAGAGAGTTGTGCGAGCGCGAGGCTGCCCTCGCGCCAGTAGCATAAACTGTGTCACGCGACGGCGTGACCGACGCGACCGCGTCAATCAGTTTATGCGCAAGCCGCGCGACCGCGTGCCCCACGCGACCGCATCGCTTGCGCCGCACAGCTTATCCTAATTTGCCAAATATCTTATCTTTTCTTCCCCAATCCTAATTTTTCCTCCCTCCTTTCTTACTTACTTCTTCTTCCCTTCTTTCCCTTCTCATTTTTCTTATCTTTTATTTTATTTTACTTAATTTATTTGCATATTTCATTCATTAAATCTTAATTTTGTGCATATTTTTATTTTCTTTTCTAAATTTATTATTTTTCCATTGGTGTTAAAAATTTCTTACTCAACTGTTACATCTTTTCTGGTATTTTCTTGGTGCTTATGACTTGTTTTATTCTGGTTAGATAATATTATTTATATCAATGCCAATCTTTTATACCTGTATTACTTTTACATTGACATGAATTTATATTATCTCTCCTTACCCACACATTCTTCCCTATTGTTGCAAATTTTTGCACTTTTGCTTTGCCATGTACTTCTACTGTTTTCTCACTTGCATGTTGTAGCTACCATGTAATTGAGACCCTTATTATCTGGCATTAACACCCATATTTTATTTATTTTCTATCTTTATTTTTGGGTTACTTTTCTTCCTTTTTCTCTTTTTTCAGGCTGGCCACCGAAGACGGAAAAAAGGAGAAACTTCTAAAAGGGGAGACAAACAAGTCCATCTGCACATTCCTTGAAGAAAAGCATCAGTTGGAACAACCCGTCCACCTGCACATCTCAGCATGCACCGAGGACGGTGCAATCCCTTTGCTTTGTTCCATTCTATATGTCTAATATTTAGTGTATTTACATGCTTGCATATGATTGAGACCATTATTTGATTTTTACTCCCTTATCCCAAATAAGCCTACCCTTTCAATCACCTTTGTTTGCCACCTTGAGCCTTTTTAATCCCATTTATTCTATATTTTACCACATCACTAGTCTTAAGCAGAAAAACAAATTAAAAACCCCAATTGAATCTTTGGTTAGCTTAAGATAGAGATTGTACATCAACAAAGTGTGGGGAAATTGTGGGAACATGGGTTAATAAGGGAATGTAACATGTTTCTAATTTATTTGAATATTGGAAATTTGGGAACCTACTCATAAAAAACTAAAATAGAAAAATAATAGAAAATCCATGTGCATTGATAAGTTATGTTTATTTCTCTACAAAAAAAAAAGAAAAGAAAAAAAATCTAAAAATATTCAATAAATAAGTAAATAAATAAGGGGACAAAATTACCCCAATGCTAAGTTAATGAAAATATCAATGCACATGTGACAAAAGTAAAGAAATATAAAAAATTTGGTACATGAGTATGGGAATCATACAAAAGTGGGAATTATGGGTAGCTAGGTATGAGTTTAAATTTTTATAGAGTGTATGTATGTTAGGTGAGAACTTAGGTTAGTCAAAGATTCAAATTATAGCTCACTTAGCCATATATATATATCCTTACCTTTACCTTAGCCCCATTACAACCCTGAAAAGACCTCATGATGTTTGCATCTGTAATTTTTGTTGATTGGTTAGATGAAGAACAAAGTTTAAAGAGCATGACTAGAGAAGAGTAGAGTGATTAACCCTAGACACTTGAGAGATAGAGTGATATACACTATCAGTAAGGGTTCAGTGCTTATTTCTATATTCCTTGCTTTCATGAGCTATCTTCTTACAAGTTTATTTTCCTTTTATTGTATAATTTGAATTAGTGAAATCTGATTTATGTATATTCTTTGAGAATTTGATTTACTTTTAACCAAGTAGGTAGAATCATTTTGCATGTAGTTGTATTCATATAGGTAGGTTGCATTTCATATATTTTACCATTCCTCTTCATTTTTATAGCTTCTCTTGAGCTTAGTATGAGGACATGCTAGTGTTTAAGTGTGGGGAGGTTGATAAACCTCTATTTCATGGTTTATCTTGTGCTCATTTGAGTGGTTTTTATCAACTCTTTACCCACTTATTCATACTATTTGCATGGTTTTACATTTGCCTTCCTAATTATGTGCTTTGATTGAAAATATGCTTCTTTGATCTTATATTTGCTTATTATTAATCCTCTCTTATTACCATTAGATGCTTTGATATGTGTGTTAAGTGCTTTCAGAGATTATAGGACAGGAATGGCTTGGAGGATGGAAAAGAAGCATGCAAAAGTGGAAGGAGTACAAGAAGTCGCATTCAAACAGTCATAACTTGAGCTACAGAGGTCCAAATGATGCGGTTCCAGTTGCGTTGGAAAGTTAACGTCCGGGGCTTCGATTTGATATATAATATGCCATAGTTTCTCTGACGCTAGATGACGCGACCGCGTGCTCCATGCGGACGCGTCGCAGTGACAGAAATTCAGCATGTTGAATTCGCAACCAGCGAATTCTGGGTTGTTTCTGACCCAGTTCTCGGCCCAGAAACACAAATTAGAGGCTATAAAGTGGAGGAATGCATCCATTCATAAAAAAAGTTTTCACATTCACAATTTTAGGAGTAGATGTAGTTTTTAGAGAGAGAGGTTCTCTCCTCTCTCTTAGGATTAGGATTTAGGAATTCTCTTAGTTTTAGGAGTGACTCTCAATCCCAGGTTCAATGTTCTTTTATTTCTTTTCTCAATTTTGTTTATGACTCTCTATGTTTAGATTGATTTCCTATTTAATATATTTTGAGGTATTTCAGACTTATGATTGCTTTCTTTTATTTATATAAATAATTTGGACTTTTCCCTTTTGGCTTTGGTTGAGTCATTGGTAACTCTTGAGTTATCAAACTCATTGTTGAATGAAAATTGGAATTCTTCAAGAATTACTTCGAGATCCAATAACTCTAACTTTTCCCAAGGAAAGACTAGGACTTGAGGATTCGAATTAATTCGTCCACTTAACTTACCTTCATAGTTAGAGGTTAACAAAGTGGGAGAAAAATCCATTCTCATCACAATTGATAAGGATAACCAGGATAGGACTTCCAGTTCTTCTACCTTGCCAAGAGTTTATTTTATAGTTATTATTGTTTTATTTTACTTGTCATTCAACATACTTTTTACCTTGATCCAAAACCCCAATTTACAACTCATAACCAATAATAAGAACACCTCCCTGCAATTCCTTGAGAAGACGACCCGAGGTTTGAATACTTCGGTTATCAATTTATTTAGGGGTTTGTTACTTGTGACAACCACAACGTTGGTAAGAAAGGTTGATTGCTTGGTTTAGTAACTATACTCGCAAATTACTATAACTTCTAAACCATCAATCTTCAGCTCTTTCAAAATGGCGCCGTTGCCGGGTAATTGCAAACGTGTGCCTTTTTATTGGTTATTGTAAATATTTGTTTTTTTTTTGCTTGTTTATTTGTTTTTATTTTTGCTTTTTTTCATAAATTAAGAGGTTATTGGTTTTTATTTAATTATTAAAAATTTTTCAAAAAACTTTTTTTGGTTTAGTAACTATACTCGCAACGAGAATTTACTATAACTTCTAAACCATCAATCTTCAGTTCTTCAGTGATGGTGGCGGCAACTTTTGCAACAGACAGATGGAAAAGCTACTTTACAAATATGGAGTAATTTACAAAGTAGCCACACCATATCACCCTTAGACTAATGGCCAGGCTGAATTGGCAAATAGGGAGCTGAAGAAAATCTTAGAGAAGACAATGGGGATTACAAGGAAAGACTGGGCAAGAAAATTGGGTGATGCACTGTGAACATACAGAACAGCATTCAAAAATCCAATTAGGAAGTCACCATTTCAGCTAATCTATGGCAAATCTTGTCACCTTCCTGTGGAGTTAGAACATAAAGCTTACTGGGCCACTAAGCTCCTGAATCTTGACCCTCAAGTAGCAGGAGAGAAAAGGTTATTGCATCTCAATGAGCTAGAGGAATTCAGATTAGAAGCTTATGAGAATTCAAAGATATACAAGGAGAGAGCTAAGATGTTTCATGACAAGAAAATCTTGAAAAGAGAGTTCGAACCAGGACAGCAAGTACTCCTATATAATTCCAGGCTCAAATTTTTTCCTGGCAAACTCAAGTCAAAATGGACTGGCCCCTACTTGGTGACAAAGGTTTTCCCTTATGGGAGTCTTGAACTTCTTGATGAAGCTACAAAGGACACATTCACAGCAAATGGTCACAGAGCCAAGCACTACCTTGGAGGACCTTGGAACAAGGAGGAAAGCATTCATGAACTAGGATGAACAAGGATGAAAGACGTCAAGCTAATGATGATAAACAAGTGCTTGTTGGGAGGCAACCCAACCTGAGGTAGTTTCTTTTCATGGTTATTTTAATAAAGAGTGAAGTAGATTTCTCTGTATTGCAAGGAGCTAAGTTTGGTGTTGCACACCAAAACAATTTAAGAGTGAATGTATGGTTCTAAGTTTGGTGTTCCACCAATAATTTCGTTAAGAATGCATAACACTCTCATGCAAGAATGATCACTAACTTCAAACAATCAGAGAAACTACTTAGCACTTGCTTAGTCCATGTTTATAATCTATTTTCTTTAAAGGCATGAGGTTTCATGTATCTAATGTGTCATAGATAGTAGCAAGGGATTAAGTTTGGTGTTCCCACACCAAAGTATGTCCAAGAGGCCACAACAATTTTTGCATGCTAACCATTGGCTTAAGTGCTTAGGGAACAAGCAACTTCCAACAATTATGTAGGAAAGACATTCAACCCTTTGAATAAAATGGTACACCATCACCAAAGGAAATACAAAAGTTATAGATGATGATAACAAAAGGAAAGCTTGGAGACACTCCCAAGAGGTTGTATCGTCAATTAATCCCTCTTGCTCTGAGATATTTTAAATTGGAAGTTTCTGTGTTAATTAGTTTCAATAGTATAAATTTTGATGTCTGCAAAGTGTTCTGGTTTAAGTGCTTGTCTTCATCTTCATCAACTTAGATGTTATGACTTGTCCCTTTTTCTTTTTGCATGAATAAAAGAAAATGATGTCCAATATGGTAGGAATAATAATAAAGTTCAGTGGTGGTAATTGCTTGATTAGATGATAAGCTCCACAATAAAAGCTGCAGGATAGAATGTCTCTTGCAGTGTGAACTTTGTTGCTGCTGTAGAACCTTTAATTAATAAGTATCCCTGGAAAAGAAAGAAAAGTAAGAAGGATAAAGAAAAGAAAAAGCCAAGAATTGGCACTAGAAATGGAAGAAAAAAATAATAAGGCTAGACATCAATAGCTTGGACCTTAGGACATATGCCTGTGGTGCTTGTTGTAATAGGATATGCTTGGACAACTAGGTTCTGAGGAGTCTTTTAAAACTTGGCAACTTGGATTAACTAATCCGGGATTTCCAACCGAATGTCCATTATCAAGAGCAACCTAGGTACAAAGCATTTAGTAACCCAAAGAGGTGCTGGGCATTAATGTTCCTAGGAAGAATTGTGAGCCAAGTATCTGTAGTGAAGAGGTGTTGAGAAAAACTGAGCCAAAAGGATGCTACAACACTTGACACTGAGCTACTATTAAGAAATAAGTTTTTGAAGCAAAAGAAAGAAGGAAAAATCTAACAGGGGTCAATAAAAGAACAAGGCATTATAGCAGCAACTCTAGCTAACCTTCAAAGAGACATTTCATTTTTGAAAGCTGATAATAGTTGAGCTGCATTTTTGTCTGCATAAATCCCCATGAACCAAATTCAATTATCTGCTAAATAAGGAAATACATGCTTCTCTGTTTCATTTCATTTCTTCTCATGTTTTAGTGCTTGCTTGGGGACAAGCAAGATTTAAGTTTGGTGTTGTGATAACAAGTCATCTTATGCTAGTTTTACAAGCATTTTTCATTTGTTTCATTAAGTTTTATGCACTTTCTTGCACAATAAGTAAGTGGTTGGAGTGGAATTTCATGATTATTGTGATTCAATCAAACATCATTTATTTTATACAAAATCATGAGATTTATGCAAGAATTAAGTGATTATTATGAATGGTGTAAATTCTTGTGATTTTGGTAGGACTTTGATTGCTTGTTTGGTTGATTTCAGGTGGTAAAATGAAGAGAAAAAGGTTCAGCACAGGGCAGCGTTGCGTTCAAATAAAGGGCGCCACGCTCACTTACGACGCGCACGCGTATGGGACGCTCACGCGTCAGACAACAAAATTTGAAGATCCACACATACGCGTGCATTACGTGTACACGTGGGTGTGTTTGGCGCTCGTTTTCAAAGAGAGTGCTTGATGCCAGGGCATTTTGGCCAGTTTCACTGACCTTTTCTTTACTGTTTTAAGGTAGTTTCATGTATTTTCTTAGTTAATAAGCAAGTTTTGGGTAGATAATCACTTACATCTTGATTCAAGCAAACATTGGGAATTTCATGTGATTTTATAAGAGTTATGCATGAATTGAATGACAAATTGGATAATGCATGTCTCATAACTTGGATTAGAGCTTTGATGCACCTTATTTGCTTGATTTCAGGATAAAGGAAGCAAGGAAGAGCCACATTAGCAGCCACGTTAATCTAATTAACGTGACCACTAACGTGGAATGGGAATAAACATGCAACATTAATGAGAAAAGTGATTGCCAATAACGCCTTCGAAACCATCATGGCCCACGTTAATTGCCACGCTAACTACATTAACGTGGAAGTTAACGTAGAGAGAAAGGGAGCTCCAGCGTTAGTGGTAAAAGTGAATACCACTAACGCTCCAAATTGGCAATTAGCCACGTTAAGAGTCATATTAACTCAGTTAACGTGAACTCTAACGTGGAAAGGGAAGACAATGCCAACGTTAGTGACACTCACCTTTGTCACTAACGTTGGACTAAGCCCAATTGGCCACGTTAAGAGTCACGTTAACTACATTAATGTGAACTCTAACGTGGGAGGAGCTAGGAATCACCAACATTAGTGACACTCACCTTTGTCACTAACATTGGACTAAGCCACTATGAGCCACGTTAGTTGCCACGTTAATTGCATTGACATGGAAGCTAACGTAGAGGAAAGAAATGATGAGCCAACGTTAGTGACACTCACCTTTGTCACTAACGTTGGAGATGGCAATCACCACTACGTTAGTGGCCACGTTAAGACAATTAGTGTGAGGCACTAACGTGAGAAGGGACGTTTGGAGCGTTAGTGACAAAGGTAAGTGTCACTAACGCTCTCGAGGCTAAGGCATGCCCACGTTAAGAGCCACGTTAGTTATACTAACGTGGACTCTAACATGAGAAAAGGGGGGCTAAGAGCAACGTTATTGGCAAAGGTAAACGCCAATAACGCCTGCGATGGACCAAGAGGCAACGTTAGTGGTCACGTTAGTGCCACTAACGTTGAAGTTAACATGAATCATCTTGGGCTAGGAACGTTAGTGAAAAAGGTGATTGTCACTAACGTTCTCGAACCCACATTTTCACTTAACGTTAACGCCACTAACGTCCTAGCTAAAGTCCATGCCTACTTCACACTTTCTCTGCAAGTAAAGCTGAGCCCACTGAAGATTCCAAACTGCTTCAACTCAAGATCCAAAGGCCCATATCCAAGACTTGAAGAGCCAACTAGAAGATCAGAAGAATAGTATATATAGGAGTAGTTTTGAACTAGAGAAGAGCTTTTGGATTGAGAGAACCACTCTCTGTATAATTTTACTTTCTCTGCAACTTCTAGTTTTACTTTTAGAATGTATTTTCCATCTTTGCTTTCCATTCCCAGAGCTATGAACAACTAAACCCCTTTCATTGGGTTAGGGAGCTCTGTTGTAATTTGATGGATCAATAATAATTTTCATTATTCTTCTTCTTTCTTTTCTCTTGATTTTACTAGAAAGCTTTCAATCTTCATCCAATTGGGTAGTTATCTTGGAAAAGAAGCTATTCATACTTGGATCTCTTCGGAACCTTGGAAGAGGAATGAATAGATCATGCTAGAAATGCTTTCTCATGTTGGATCAAATTGGGGTTTCGACGGATATGGTGACATATAATTCTCCCAATACTTTGATTTGGAAATACATGTGGTATAATTAGTGACCATACTTCATCTCTTCTCATGAGCAATTAGACCAAGGAATTGGCTATTGATCAAGATTTGACAGATTGAATTACCAAGGAATTGGAATTCAATCACTTAAGATTGCCAAGGAGATCAATGAATACATTGATTGAGGAAAACATGAAAATGAACTTGATCCAGAGAATGCAACATCTCCTGAGCCCAATGAATTCCCCATTTCTGATCTTACCCATTCTCTTTACTTTCTGCCATTTACTTTTATACTAAATTCCCCATTTCCCATTTAAGATTCTACAATTTACTTTCCGCCATTTACCTTTTGCTCTTTACTTCCAGCATTTACACTTTCTGTTATTTACTTTCCTGCCATTTACGTTTCTGCAATTATCAACTCAATTTCGTCTTAGCTCAACTAGAACATTCCTCTGATTAAAGTTGCTTGACCAATCAATCCCTGTGGGATTTAACCTCACTCTATTGTGAGTTTTTACTTGACGACAATTCGGTATACTTACCGAGGGAAAATTGTTGAGAGACAAGTTTCCGTGCATCAAGTTTATGGCGCCGTTGCTGGGGATTGATTTTGTATCAACAATGATTAAATTGGTGGATAACTAGATTGAGCATTTTTCTTTTGTTTGATTTAATTTTTGTTTGACTGATTTACTTTCAGTTGTAGTTATTTTCTTTCCTTTCCCCAGTACCCGTTTGCGGTGTTCTCTTATTTGTTACAATTCAGTTCACTAACCCACTAACTGTTTGATATATTGCATCACTCACACTAACAGAATTTCTGACAAGAATACTTCCTGCATTTATCTCTTTCCTGCTTGTGCCTTGTTGGTTGTATGACAGGTAGAAGAAGCGGAGCTTCAACTTCCTTTGATTCTGAACCTGAGAGAACCTTCCTTAGACTAAAGAGTGAAGCAAGAGGAAAGAGAGTCGTTAGTGCTGAGGAAGAAGAGGAGTATTTTGAACCAAACATGGATGAGAATATGGAGAACCATCATGAAGAAGAGGCTCACAACCATGGCAGAGAAGGTCCAGTGCATCATGCTGGACAAGAAAGAAGAGTTCTAGGCTCTTATATCAATCTAAACCCAGGAAACTGTGGATGTAGCATCCAAAAGCCAACCATACAAGCCAATAACTTTGAACTAAAGTCACAGCTCATCACCCTTGCTCAGAACAACTGTTCATTCAGAGGAAGTGTCCAAGAAGGTCCCAATCAACATCTCACCATATTCCTGAGGATATGTGATACTGTGAAGTCTAATGGTGTTCATCCTGACACCTATAGACTGCTTCTGTTTCCCTTCTCACTCAAGGACAAAGTATCTAAATGGCTGAAATCCTTTCCGAAGGAGAGTTTAACAACTTGGTAAGATGTGGTGAACAAATTCTTGGCGAGATTCTATCCTCCTCAAAGGATCAACAGATTGAGAGCTGAGGTACAAACCTTCAGGCAACAAGATGGTGAAACTCTTTATGAAGCATGGGAGAGGTTTAAGGACTTGACAAGAAGGTGCCCGCCAGATATGTTCAATGAATGGGTGCAGTTACACATTTTCTATGAAGGTCTTTCTTATGAATCAAAGAATGCAGTAGACCACTCATCCGGGGGATCTCTGAACAAGAAGAAGACCATTGAAGAAGCCATAGATGTCATTGAGACTGTAGCTGAGAATGACTACTTCTATGCTTCTGAAAGAGGCAACACTAGAGGAGTAATAGAGCTAAATAATATGGATGCATTGCTGGCCCAGAACAAGCTGATTACCAAGCAGTTGGCTGACCTTACCAAGAAGATGGAGAGGAACCAAGTAGCAGCAATCACTACCTCATCAGCAGCTCAAGAAGGAGTGAATACAGAGGCAGAGGGTGATCAGGAACAAGCCAACTACATTGGAAATTGACCTAGGCAAAACCATGATCCATACTCCAAAACTTACAATCCTGGTTGGAGGAACCACCCAAACTTTAGGTAGGGAAATCAACAAGATCAAGGCCAAGATCAGAGATGCCACAACCCCAACAACAATGCAGCTCACCAACATTCCACACAGAGATCATATCAGCACCCACCTAACAACACCTCTCAACATCCATACCAAAACCAAAATGGGCATTCTCATCCCTCCAACTCCAACTCACTATCATCCGAAGATAGACTCTCAAGGATTGAGACCCTACTTGAACGAATATGCAAAGAAGTCCAGGACAGTAAAATGTTCCGAGAGGAAGTGCGGTCCAATATGCAGAATCAAGATGCTGCAATCAAGAAACTTAAGACACAAATTGGCTACCTATTCAAGCAAATTCCCAGCCATAACCTGTGCAGCAACACTGATCCAAACCCAAGAGAGGAATGTCAGGCTATCACCCTCAGAAGTGGGAAGGAATTGAAGGAAATTCCCAAGAAATCACAAGAGAAGAACTCAAATGAAGGGGAAAAGGAACGAGATGAAGTCCAAATTCCCATTCCCAGTTCACAGCAAAAAGGAGAAATGCTGAAGCCAGATGTCCCAAAAAGCTCTATACCCTCAGCAATTGAAAAAGAAGGGGGATGACAACCAATTCTTAAGATTTCTGGAAATCTTCAAGAAACTACAAATCAACATACCCTTTGCTGAAGCAATAGAGCAAATGCCGCTCTATGCCAAGTTTTTAAAGGAATTAATGACCAAGAAGAGAAGCTAGAAGAGCAATGAGACTGTGATACTAACCAAAGAATGTAGTGCCATCATTCAGCACAAAATACCCCAGAAATTGAAGGATCCTGGGAGCTTTCAGATCCCTTGTATTATAGGGGAAATCATAGTGGAGAAGGCTCTGTGTGACTTAGGAGCCAGCATAAATTTGATGTCAGTAGCTATGATGAGAAAAATGAGAATTGAGGAGGCTAAGCCAATAAAAATGGCCCTACAACTGGCAGACCGGCCGTTCAAGTTTCCTCATGGCATAGTAGAAGATTTGCTGGTGAAGGTAGGAGATTTTATCTTCCCAGCAGACTTTGTAGTGCTGGACATGCAAGAGGAAGCCAAGGCCTCCATCATCCTGGGAAGACCGTTCTTGGCCACTGCTGGAGCTATCATTGATGTCTAAAAAGGTGAACTCACCCTGAGATTGCACAATGAAAAATGACATTCAATGTGTTCAAGGCCATGAGTTACCCACCAGAACCATTGGGCGAATGTATAAGGTTGGATTCACTGGAAGACGCAGTACACGAGATTTTTGAAGAAAAAGAACTTGAAGAGTCAACAGAGGAGGAATCAACATCTAGCGAAGAGGCTACAACAACAGAGATTCATATACAGGGTACACCAAAGGAAGAGAATGAAAAAAAAGAAGAACCCAAACTTGAACTCAAAGCACTGCCACCCACTCTCAAATATGCATACTTAGGAGAGAATGAAAGTTACCCAGTGATCATAAACTCAGCCCTCAGCCAAGATCAAGAGGATGAACTACTCCAAGTATTGCGAAAGCATAAGGATGCCATTGGATGGACCCTCGCTGACCTGAAAGGAATCAGTTCGGCCATATGCATGCATAAGATACTGTTGGAAGACGATGTCAAACCATCCATTCAACCCCAAAGGAGGCTGAATCCAGTCATGAAGGAAGTGGTACAGAAAGAAGTCATGAAGTTATGGTAGGGAGGGGTGATCTATCCGATCTCCGACAGCCCATGGGTCAGCCCTGTGCAAGTCGTCCCAAGAAAAGGAGGAATCACTGTAGTCTCCAATGAGAAGAACGAACAAATCCTACAAGGACCGTTACAGGATGGCAGATGTGCATAGACTACAGAAAACTCAATGAAGCTACAAGAAAAGATCATTTCCCCCTTCCTTTTATGGATCAGATGCTGGAAAGACTTGTAGGACACGCATATTACTGTTTTCTCGATGGTTATTCAGGATATAACCAAATAGTGGTTGATCCAAGAGACCAAGAGAAAACCTCATTCACTTGCCCATATGGAGTGTTTGCCTACAGGCGCATGCCGTTTGGGCTATGTAATGCACCTGCAACTTTCCAACGCTGCATGCTCTCCATTTTCTCAGATATGATAGAAAAATTTATTGAAGTCTTTATGGATAACTTTTCGGTATTCAGAGATTCCTTCCCTAATTGCCTAAATCACTTGGCCTTGGTATTAAAAAGATGTCAAGAGACCAACTTGGTCTTGAACTGGGAGAAATGTCACTTTATGGTGACAGGAGGAATAGTTCTTGGCCATAAGGTTTCTAACCAAGGAATTGAGGTAGACAGAGCTAAGGTGGAACTCATTGAAAAATTACCCCCACCAAGTGATGTCAAGGCAATTAGGAGATTTTTAGGGCATGCCGGCTTTTACAGAAGGTTTATTAAAGATTTTTCAAAGATAGCTAAGCCCTTAAGCAATCTCCTTGTATCTGATACACCATCTGTCTTTGATGAAAAATGCATGCTAGCATTCGAAAACTTGAAAAAAAGGCTGTCCTCTGCCCCTATCATTTCCCCACCTGATTGGAACTTACCATTTGAAGTGATGTGTGATGCATCTGATTTTGCAGTTAGGGCAGTGTTAGGACAAAGGAAAGATAACTTGGTCCATGTGATATACTATGCCAGCAAAGTCCTCAATGACACTCAAAAAAATTATACCACTACTGAAAAGGAGTTGCTGGCAATAGTTTTTACATTTGACAAGTTTAGATCGTACCTCATTGGTACCAAAGTGATCGTTTTCACATATCACACAGCACTTAAATATTTGTTTGCCAAGCAAGAATCAAAACCAAGACTAATAAGATGGATCTTGTTGTTGCAGGAATTCAATATTGAAATTAGAGACAAGAAAGGAGTGGAGAACAAAGTAGCTGATCACCTATCCAGAATCCCTCATGATAAAGAAGGATCACATGATACAAGTGTAAATGAGTTCTTCTCAGATGAGCAGTTGATGACGGTTCACAGAGCACCCTGGTTTGCAGATATTGCCAATTTCAAGGCAACTGGGGCTTTACCTCCAAAAATCAACAAACATAAAAAAAGAAAGCTCATCAATGTCGCGAAGTATTTTGTTTGGGATGAACCATACCTATTCAAGAAGTGTTCAGATGGAATCCTTAGAAGATGTGTTTCAGAAGAAGAGGGAAGAGAGGTCTTATGGAACTGCCATGGCTCGTGCTATGGACGCCACTTTGGAGGGGAAAGAACTGCAACCAAGGTGTTACAAAGCGGATTCTTTTGGCCCACCCTTTTCAAGGATGCCAAGGAAGTAGAAAAGAGCTGCAATTAAAGCCAAATTGCTGGAAATCTACCCAAAAGAAATGAGATGCCACAGAATTTCATCTTAGAACTGGAATTGTTTGATGTATGGGGAATCGCTTTCATGGGACCATTTCCAACCCCATATTCAAACAAGTATATCCTAGTAGCAGTGGATTACGTTTCCAAGTGGGTAGAGGCCATTGCAACCCCAACAAATGATAACAAGGTGGTCATAAACTTCCTCAGAAAGAATATCTTTAGCCGGTTCGGAGTCCCACAAGCCCTCATCAGTGATGGAGGGAGCCATTTTTGTAACAAGCCACTAGAAGCTCTTCTCCTACGATACGGGGTAAAGCACAAGGTTGCCACACCTTATCACCCCCAAACAAGTGGGCAAACCGAGATATCTAACATAGAGATAAAAAGGATTCTGAAAAAGACTGTAGGAGCATCAAGAAAGGACTGGTGGAAGAAGCTAGATGATGCTCTTTGGGCATACAGAACGGCATTCAAAACACCAATCGGGATGTCCCCATATCAACTGGTGTATGGAAAATCCTGTCATTTACCATTGGAGCTTGAACACAAAGCCTTCTGGGCTCTCAAGCTACTAAATTTTGATAGCCTTGCCGCTGGTGAAAAAAGAGTCCTGCAGCTGCAGGAAATGGAGGAGTTCAGATCTCAAGCCTATGAAAATGCCAAGATCTATAAAGAAAAGGAAAAGAGAAGAGATGACCTCAATCTAACACCCAGAAGTTTCGAAAAGGGACAGCAAGTGCTCCTCTACAACTCCAAATTGAGACTCTTCCCTGGGAAACTCAAATCAAGGTGGTCTGGACCCTTTCTTGTCACAAAGGTCTCGCCATATGGACACATAGAAATCATGGAGGAAAGCTCAAGGAGGACTTTCACTGTGAATGGACAAAGGCTCAAGCATTACATGGGCAACATGGGGGAAAGCCCCAAAGTGAAATATCATCTCAACTGATAGAGAAATCATCGAGCTAGCGATGCTAAAAGAGCGCTTCGTTGGGAGGCAACTGATGAGTATTTTGGTGGAAAAATAAATTTCTCCCAAAACACACAAATCTAACCGGCAAGTGCACCGGGTCGCATCAAGTAACAATAACTCACGGGAGTGAGGTCGATCCCACAGGGATTGATGGATCAAGCAATTTTAGTGGGTGATTAGTTTAGTCAAGCTGACATTTAGTGAATTGTGTGAAATTGTAGCCAACATAAAGTAAATGACAATGAATTTAAAGTTGCAAAATGTAAATTGGCAAGTAACTTAAAGAGCAAGAAATTAAAATTGCAAGAATCTTAAATGACAAGAAATATAAATTGCATTAAATGTAAAGGGAATTGGGAATTGGATTTGCAGAAATTCAACAAGGAAAAGTTAAATTGCAACAAGCAGAGAAGTAAAAGATGGATTTGATTGATTCGGAACCAAAACAGAAATGTAAATAAACATGAAAAGCAATAAACAGAGAATGTAAAATTGGAATTAAGATCTCAGAACCCAAGAGACTAGATAACCAAGTCTAGATCTCAATGCCTTCCTAGATCCAACAAGAACAATTGCAAAGGAAATGTAAATTGCAGAGAAAGTAGATGAAGAGCAATTAACAGAAATTTCGATTCAATTAAGCAGTAAAGAAAGCAGAGAGAAATCTCAGAGGGAGAATGAAACAGAACACCTTCAATTCTCCACCCAAGACTCAAAAACAAAGAAAAGAAAATTTAAAGAGAGCTCTTGAATCCTCGTGCTCCCTTATGGAGCCAGCCTCCTCACAAATATGAAAATGATGCCTTATATAGGCTTTACAAAATGGAAATGAAAATGAAAACAAATTACAATTAAATGAAATTCCTATTTTATCTATTTCTTGTGCCTTTGAGTGATGATCATGGGCCCTTGCTCTTGATGGAATTGGGTTGAAAGAGGCCTTGGTTGATTGCTCTTGGAGTTTGGAGAAGAACCAAAGTGAACCAAATGAACTGGGTTGGAGTTTTGCAAAAGTTGGAGTAAAAGTTTGAGCAAAAGTTCCAACATTTCATATCAGCCACCATAACTTGCTGCTATCCACGTTGGGACAAAAGTTAGGGGTCTAACTTTTGCTCCAACGTTGGCCTCCCTTATGCACATTTATGGCGCCAACTTTGTCCTCTTGTCATGTTGCCAATTTTATGCCCAATATAGACTATCATATATGATTGGAAAGCTCAAAATGTCAGCTTTCTAACCCACTTGGAATCACTTCAATTGGACATCTACAACTCAAGTTATGATCATTTGAAGAGGGCATGGTTGCTGGCTTTGGTGTGCAGCGTTTGAGGTAAAGTTTGCCTCAAACGTTGGCGAAAACGCCAGTTCTGGAGGCTCAAACGTATTGTCCACCCCATACTATTATATATTGTTCGAAAGCCCTGAATGTCTACTTTCCATTGCCGTTGGAAGCGGATCAATTGGAGCTCTACAGCTCGAGCTATACTCCTTTGAAGGTGCAGAGGTCAGTTGGCCTCACTGCAGGAGGTTGCCACCATGTTCGTTTATACACATTGCGGGGCAGTTTTCTCCCTCAATTTTAGTGTCCACCATGCAGTGCCATATATGCTTGGAAAGCTCTTGATTCCTACTTTCCAATGCTTCTTGAATCACCTCATTTGGAGCTCTGTAGCTCAAGTTATTCTTGTTGGAAGTATACCCCCTTCAAGCTGTTGTGGTGTGTGGCGCCAACGTTAGCCCAAAAGTTAGAGGCTAACGTTGGCGCAAACTTTTTGCTCCCAGGGTGTGTTTTTCATGCGCCAACGTTAGCCTAAAAGTTAGAGGCTAACGTTGGCGCAAACTTTTGCTCCCCCTTTGTATTGTTCATGTGCCAACGTTAGCCCAAAAGTTAGAGGCTAACGTTGGCGCAAACTTTTGGTGGCCAGGGGGTGTTTTTCTCATGCCAACGTTAGCCACAAAGTTAGGGGCTAATGTTGGCGCAAACTTTTGGTGCCCAGGGAGTAACTTTCATGTGCCAACGTTAGCCTAAAAGTTAGGGGCTAACGTTGGGGCTAACTTTTCACCCAAAAGTTTGTGCAAAAGTTTGAGGCTAACTTTTGGTCCAGCTTTTTGCTTCCGGGTTCATTTTCACTTATTCCATTGTCCTCTCTTTACTCCTAGCCATTCCTTCTTGCTTCAACCTTTCTTCAAGCTTTCTTCACCTATCATCAATCAACCAAACACATCAATGCTATGCTCAAAATCATGAGATATTCATTCTTTCATAATATATGACAATTATAGCATAAAGCCTCATGAAATAGCATGAATTCATACATGGTTGATTAAATCAAAGGAAACATGAAAATCTATCAAATTGGCTTGCTTTTGGCTCAAGAAAGTGCAATATTCCTATTGAAAACAAAGGAAAAAGCATAGAAAAACATGACATGGTGACATGTCATCACAACACCAAACTTAAACCTTGCTTGTCCCCAAGCAAGAAAAGAATCATGCAATAAAGATTGACAATCCAAGGCAAGAAGAATAGCAACTCAATGTTCATGGTGAGCTAGTTTTCTAAGCATGCTACAATCACAAAAGAAATATAAATGATTGATGCTTCCATCTAGCTCAATTTATGAAACCTTTCTCTTATATTTCTTCCTTGAAACAAGCTTTTGATTTTCTTATTTAGCTTCTCCTTTTGGGTGCTTTGCCCCATGAGTTGATAACAAAGCTACGACTTCTAAATGCTTTGTTTTCAAGTATTACCACTTGATACATAAGCACCACAAGCATTTGATTAGAGGACTTCATTAAGCTCATTTTCCTTTTCTTTTCTTAACTCTCTAATCATTGATGCTCAGAGCCTTGAGCTTTGAGGGAGTGCTTTTGCACTTTGAGCCTAGCCTTGACTTCTAAGTGTTTTGTTTCCAAGCATTTGGCTTGATACATAAACACCACAAGCACTTAACAAATAAATTACCATTGGTACTCAGAGCCTTCATCTTTCTCGTTCTTTCCCTTTTTCTTTTCTTGCTTTATTTTGCATTTGCTTTCAAGGTTTTCATGATTTTAAAAGATTTCACAAAATGTCCTAGATGAAAACTTCAATTAAATAAAATCCAATGCAATTAAGCAACAATCAAACATACTAGCTTTCCAATACTTTTATGCACATGCTAAAATCTTCTTTAATGCCTTGTTTGTTTATGATCATGATACTTTGTTACTTTTGAATTCACAAAACTCAAGTTGGTAATCATAATGACATAGCACCATGTTGCAATTTAGAAATCAAACTATGCCTTTTCATACACACATGCATACAGAGAAGATAAAGACAATCATGCAGTTTATAGTGCTTGAAACAAATGAGAGGAAAAGGAACTTTACAACCTTGTAGTTCATCTTCTCTATTGTTGTCATTTTCCTCCCATTCTCCTCCTTCCCATACCAAACTCAGAATGCTTGCTCATCCTCAAGCAACTATTAGAACCGTGGCTTTGGGGCTAAGATGGATCATGAATGTCTTACACAAGAAATGTTAGTAGTACATGTGTTTCAAGCAAGTAAAATTAAAGATAATAATCAAGGCACAAGAGACAGAGACATTGTGATTGCAAGCTTAAGAAGGTGAGCATAATATTTTGCATAAAGAATAAGTGGCACACCAAACTTAGTGTGACACTTTCACTTGGAATCAATGCAAATATCCAGTAAAGATTTGAAGCAAATTGTGTTGCATAGCAACACCAAACTTAGAATGCAATCCTATGTCCATTTATTTGAATTAAAACCAAGCAAATGAAACTGTTCTTTATTAAATACGATCACTAAGCCAAGAATCTGTCATTAATAAAGCTCTCTTGGTGATGTATTAATAAACACAGCAAATAAGCATACTAAAATGAAAGCATTAAAAACAAAGAATTAACTAAAGTAAACAGAATAACAAAATATCAAACCAAAAGAAAATTAACACTGCAAAGACATTATGGTTATGCAGACAAGTGGTGTTGCTGAATGATTTGCATAGAGAAATAGGTGGCACACCAAACTTAGAATCTTGGTGTGTCGCTTTCATTTTTTTGATTTGATGCAATCATCCAAAA
Organism: Arachis ipaensis; assembly: GCF_059453495.1. Taxonomy (NCBI): domain Eukaryota; kingdom Viridiplantae; phylum Streptophyta; class Magnoliopsida; order Fabales; family Fabaceae; genus Arachis; species Arachis ipaensis. The sequence goes on along the minus strand of NC_142441.1, from coordinate 86,980,750 downwards.
AGATTGAAAACAATTTGTTGCAAGGCAACACCAAACTTAGAATGTAACCATATGCCAATTTATTGAATTTGAAACAAAACAAAGAACGAAAGCAAAGCAGATAAGAGAATTTGTACCTACTGTTGACATGTTGTTTACTTTCTTCCTCTTCTTCCAGTTTGTTAAGAGGAATGACTCCAAGAGGGGAGAAGCTTCAGTTATTGTCCCCTGTCTTGGTCTTCTTTCAACAAGCTCCCTTGTGAAATTGGCTTGATTGATCTTGCTTGCTAGATCAGGGGGAGGATTGTTTGCAGTTGACCTTCTCATGAATATTGTCCTTGGTATCTTGGTCACAATCCTCTTCTTGGTGCTTTTGTCAATTGCCTTCACTTCTTGGATGTCAAGACATGGTTGCTGTGTGATTATTGGAGTGATTTCTTCACTAAGGGCCTCTTGTATTGGTGGTTCCACGAGCCTTTCCTTCATGTGATTTTCTGCTTCACTTGAGTGTGAATTCTCTGGAATGACTTCCTCACTTTCATGCTCCTCCACTCCTTTCTTTGCACCCAACATTTGTTTAAATAGCTCTATGATGGGGGAGGTTTGTTGATCTTCCCAACATTTCTTCATCTCCTCATCATACCTTTCAATCATGGATTCAAGTGTTGAGGCGTTTTGGTCCAGGGAGGTTTGTGAGAGTTGTGAGTCTTCATGTTCTCTTGTCGTCTCAAGTGCAGTTTCAGGTTCCACTACTTTCACCACCTCTTCTTTTTTTGTAATTTCACTTGACACAGGGACCTTGCATTCTTGTTTTTCCATTTTCTCCTTCCTTGCATTCAACAATTGGCCTACCATCACTTCCATGTTTTTGAGGGAGTTTCCTAGTTCTTTATGGTATTTTTCTTCCTCCTCCGCAAATCTTTTGAGCATGGACTCAATCTTTGAGAGGCTTTGGTTCATGGAAGTTTGTGTGGGTGGTGAGTTTTGACAGAGGCTTTCTGTTGAAGCGTGGTCAAGTGATGATATCTTTGGATGAATATCATATGGAGCACTAGAATTCCCTTCCCAGCCACCATTAGAGTCATGACTTGCATCATTTTGTGGTGGAGGAAAATATCCCATATGATTTTCTTTCTTATATTGTGGTTCTGAAGCATGGCTCCATGAATTGGAGAGCCCAGAATTTGAAGTTTCTTGGTGATATTCCCATCCATCATTAGAGATTGGTGATGGTGGGTAATATCCCATAGAATTTGTTTGATCATAAGATGAGTTGAACTCCATTTGAGTTTTGTAAAACACACAACCAAGAAAAATTGAAATTACTCATATCAGAGATGAGAATTTCTTAGTGAGGCAAAAACTCAAACACCTTGGTTTCACTTTGAAACAGAAAACAAAAATAAAGAAAATGCTTGATCTAGACTTCTCACCCACATAATCATTGTTGATCTAAATCAATCCCCGGCAACGGCGCCATAAACTTGATGAGTATTTTGGTGGAAAAATAAATTTCTCCCAAAACACACAAATCTAACCGGCAAGTGCACCGGGTCGCATCAAGTAATAATAACTCACGGGAGTGAGGTCGATCCCATAGGGATTGATGGATCAAGCAATTTTAGTGGGTGATTAGTTTAGTCAAGCTGACATTTAGTGAATTGTGTGAAATTATAGCCAACAGAAAGTAAATGACAATGAATTTAAAGTTGCAGAATGTAAATTGGCAAGTAACTTAAAGAGCAAGAAATTAAAATTGCAAGAATCTTAAATGACAAGAAATATAAATTGCATTAAATGTAAAGGGAATTGGGAATTGGATTTGCAGAAATTCAACAAGGAAAAGTTAAATTGCAACAAGCAGAGAAGTAAAAGATGGATTTGATTGATTCGGAACCAAAACAGAAATGTAAATAAACATGAAAAGCAATAAACAGAGAATGTAAAATTGGAATTAAGATCTCAGAACCCAAGAGACTAGATAACCAAGTCTAGATCTCAATGCCTTCCTAGATCCAACAAGAACAATTGCAAAGGAAATGTAAATTGCAGAGAAAGTAGATGAAGAGCAATTAACAGAAATTTCGATTCAATTAAGCAGTAAAGAAAGCAGAGAGAAATCTCAGAGGGAGAATGAAACAGAACACCTTCAATTCTCCACCCAAGACTCAAAAACAAAGAAAAGAAAATTTAAAGAGAGCTCTTGAATCCTCGTGCTCCCTTATGGAGCCAGCCTCCTCACAAATATGAAAATGATGCCTTATATAGGCTTTACAAAATGGAAATGAAAATGAAAACAAATTACAATTAAATGAAATTCCTATTTTATCTATTTCTTGTGCCTTTGAGTGATGATCATGGGCCCTTGCTCTTGATGGAATTGGGTTGAAAGAGGCCTTGGTTGATTGCTCTTGGAGTTTGGAGAAGAACCAAAGTGAACCAAATGAACTGGGTTGGAGTTTTGCAAAAGTTGGAGTAAAAGTTTGAGCAAAAGTTAGGGGCTAACTTTTGCTCCAACTTTTCATATCAGCCACCATAACTTGCTGCTATCCACGTTGGGACAAAAGTTAGGGGTCTAACTTTTACTCCAACGTTGGCCTCCCTTATGCACATTTATGGCGCCAACTTTGTCCTCTTGTCATGTTGCCAATTTTATGCCCAATATAAACTATCATGTATGATTGGAAAGCTCTAAATGTCAGCTTTCTAACCCACTTAGAATCACTTCAATTGGACATCTACAACTCAAGTTATGATCATTTGAAGAGGGCATGGTTGCTGGCTTTGGTGTGCAGCGTTTGAGGTAAAGTTTGCTTCAAACGTTGGCGAAAACGCCAGTTCTGGAGGCTCAAACGTATTGTCCACCCCATACTATTATATATTGTTCGAAAGCCCTGAATGTCTACTTTCCATTGCCATTGGAAGCGCATCAATTGGAGCTCTACAGCTCGAGTTATACTCCGTTGAAGGTGCAGAGGTCAGTTGGCCTCACTGCAGGTTGCCACCATGTTCATTTATGCACATTGCGGGGCAGTTTTCTCCCTCAATTTTAGTGTCCACCATGCAGTGCCATATATGCTTGGAAAGCTCTTGATTCCTACTTTCCAATGCTTCTTGAATCACCTCATTTGGAGCTCTGTAGCTCAAGTTATTCTTGTTGGAAGTATACCCCCTTCAAGCTGTTGTGGTGTGTGGCGCCAACGTTAGCCCAAAAGTTAGAGGCTAACGTTGGCGCAAACCTTTTGCTCCCAGGGTGTGTTTTTCATGTGCCAACGTTAGCCTAAAAGTTAGAGGCTAACATTGGCGCAAACTTTTGCTCCCCCTTTGTATTGTTCATGTGCCAACGTTAGCCCAAAAGTTAGAGGCTAACGTTGGCGCAAACTTTTGGTGGCCAGGGGGTGTTTTTCTCATGCCAACGTTAGCCACAAAGTTAGGGGCTAACGTTGGCGCAAACTTTTGGTGCCCAGGGAGTAACTTTCATGTGCCAACGTTAGCCCAAAAGTTAGGGGCTAACGTTGGGGCTAACTTTTCACCCAAAAGTTTGTGCAAAAGTTTGAGGCTAACTTTTGGTCCAGCTTTTTGCTTCCGGGTTCATTTTCACTTATTCCATTGTCCTCTCTTTACTCCTAGCCATTCCTTCTTGCTTCAACCTTTCTTCAAGCTTTCTTCACCTATCATCAATCAACCAAACACATCAATGCTATGCTCAAAATCATGAGATATTCATTCTTTCATAATATATGACAATTATAGCATAAAGCCTCATGAAATAGCATGAATTCATACATGGTTGATTAAATCAAAGGAAACATGAAAATCTACCAAATTGGCTTGCTTTTGGCTCAAGAAAGTGCAATATTCCTATTGAAAACAAAGGAAAAAGCATAGAAAAACATGACATGGTGACATGTCATCACAACACCAAACTTAAACCTTGCTTGTCCCCAAGCAAGAAAAGAATCATGCAATAAAGATTGACAATCCAAGGCAAGAAGAATAGCAACTCAATGTTCATGGTGAGCTAGTTTTCTAAGCATGCTACAATCACAAAAGAAATATAAATGATTGATGCTTCCATCTAGCTCAATTTATGAAACCTTTCTCTTATATTTCTTCCTTGAAACAAGCTTTTGATTTTCTTATTTAGCTTCTCCTTTTGGGTGCTTTGCCCCATGAGTTGATAACAAAGCTACGACTTCTAAATGCTTTGTTTTCAAGTATTACCACTTGATACATAAGCACCACAAGCATTTGATTAGAGGACTTCATTAAGCTCATTTTCCTTTTCTTTTCTTAACTCTCTAATCATTGATGCTCAGAGCCTTGAGCTTTGAGGGAGTGCTTTTGCACTTTGAGCCTAGCCTTGACTTCTAAGTGTTTTGTTTCCAAGCATTTGGCTTGATACATAAACACCACAAGCACTTAACAAATAAATTACCATTGGTACTCAGAGCCTTCAGCTTTCTTGTTCTTTCCCTTTTTCTTTTCTTGCTTTATTTTGCATTTGCTTTCAAGGTTTTCATGATTTTAAAAGATTTCACAAAATGTCCTAGATGAAAACTTCAATTAAATAAAATCCAATGCAATTAAGCAACAATCAAACATACTAGCTTTCCAATACTTTTATGCACATGCTAAAATCTTCTTTAATGCCTTGTTTGTTTATGATCATGATACTTTGTTACTTTTGAATTCACAAAACTCAAGTTGGTAATCATAATGACATAGCACCATGTTGCAATTTAGAAATCAAACTATGCCTTTTCATACACACATGCATACAGAGAAGATAAAGACAATCATGCAGTTTATAGTGCTTGAAACAAATGAGAGGAAAAGGAACTTTACAACCTTGTAGTTCATCTTCTCTATTGTTGTCATTTTCCTCCCATTCTCCTCCTTCCCATACCAAACTCAGAATGCTTGCTCATCCTCAAGCAACTATTAGAACCGTGGCTTTGGGGCTAAGATGGATCATGAATGTCTTACACAAGAAATGTTAGTAGTACATGTGTTTCAAGCAAGTAAAATTAAAGATAATAATCAAGGCACAAGAGACAGAGACATTGTGATTGCAAGCTTAAGAAGGTGAGCATAATATTTTGCATAAAGAATAAGTGGCACACCAAACTTAGTGTGACACTTTCACTTGGAATCAATGCAAATATCCAGTAAAGATTTGAAGCAAATTGTGTTGCATAGCAACACCAAACTTAGAATGCAATCCTATGTCCATTTATTTGAATTAAAACCAAGCAAATGAAACTGTTCTTTATTAAATACGATCACTAAGCCAAGAATCTGTCATTAATAAAGCTCTCTTGGTGATGTATTAATAAACACAGCAAATAAGCATACTAAAATGAAAGCATTAAAAACAAAGAATTAACTAAAGTAAACAGAATAACAAAATATCAAACCAAAAGAAAATTAACACTGCAAAGACATTATGGTTATGCAGACAAGTGGTGTTGCTGAATGATTTGCATAGAGAAATAGGTGGCACACCAAACTTAGAATCTTGGTGTGTCGCTTTCATTTTTTTGATTTGATGCAATCATCCAAAAAGATTGAAAACAATTTGTTGCAAGGCAACACCAAACTTAGAATGTAACCATATGCCAATTTATTGAATTTGAAACAAAACAAAGAACGAAAGCAAAGCAGATAAGAGAATTTGTACCTACTGTTGACATGTTGTTTACTTTCTTCCTCTTCTTCCAGTTTGTTAAGAGGAATGACTCCAAGAGGGGAGAAGCTTCAGTTATTGTCCCCTGTCTTGGTCTTCTTTCAACAAGCTCCCTTGTGAAATTGGCTTGATTGATCTTGCTTGCTGGATCAGGGGGAGGATTGTTTGCAGTTGACCTTCTCATGAATATTGTCCTTGGTATCTTGGTCACAATCCTCTTCTTGGTGCTTTTGTCAATTGCCTTCACTTCTTGGATGTCAAGACATGGTTGCTGTGTGATTATTGGAGTGATTTCTTCACTAAGGGCCTCTTGTATTGGTGGTTCCACGAGCCTTTCCTTCATGTGATTTTCTGCTTCACTTGAGTGTGAATTCTCTGGAATGACTTCCTCACTTTCATGCTCCTCCACTCCTTTCTTTGCACCCAACATTTGTTTTAATAGCTCTATGATGGGGGAGGTTTGTTGATCTTCCCAACATTTCTTCATCTCCTCATCATACCTTTCAATCATGGATTCAAGTGTTGAGGCGTTTTGGTCCAGGGAGGTTTGTGAGAGTTGTGAGTCTTCATGTTCTCTTGTCGTCTCAAGTGCAGTTTCAGGTTCCACTACTTTCACCACCTCTTCTTTTTTTGTAATTTCACTTGACACAGGGACCTTGCATTCTTGTTTTTCCATTTTCTCCTTCCTTGCATTCAACAATTGGCCTACCATCACTTCCATGTTTTTGAGGGAGTTTCCTAGTTCTTTATGGTATTTTTCTTCCTCCTCCGCAAATCTTTTGAGCATGGACTCAATCTTTGAGAGGCTTTGGTTCATGGAAGTTTGTGTGGGTGGTGAGTTTTGACAGAGGCTTTCTGTTGAAGCGTGGTCAAGTGATGATATCTTTGGATGAATATCATATGGAGCACTAGAATTCCCTTCCCAGCCACCATTAGAGTCATGACTTGCATCATTTTGTGGTGGAGGAAAATATCCCATATGATTTTCTTTCTCATCTTGTGGTTCTGAAGCATGGCTCCATGAATTGGAGAGCCCAGAATTTGAAGTTTCTTGGTGATATTCCCATCCATCATTAGAGATTGGTGATGGTGGGTAATATCCCATAGAATTTGTTTGATCATAAGATGAGTTGAACTCCATTTGAGTTTCGTAAAACACACAACCAAGAAAAATTGAAATTACTCATATCAGAGATGAGAATTTCTTAGTGAGGCAAAAACTCAAACACCTTGGTTTCACTTTGAAACAGAAAACAAAAATAAAGAAAATGCTTGATCTAGACTTCTCACCCACATAATCATTGTTGATCTAAATCAATCCCCGGCAACGGCGCCATAAACTTGATGAGTATTTTGGTGGAAAAATAAATTTCTCCCAAAACACACAAATCTAACCGGCAAGTGCACCGGGTCGCATCAAGTAATAATAACTCACGGGAGTGAGGTCGATCCCATAGGGATTGATGGATCAAGCAATTTTAGTGGGTGATTAGTTTAGTCAAGCTGACATTTAGTGAATTGTGTGAAATTGTAGCCAACAGAAAGTAAATGACAATGAATTTAAAGTTGCAGAATGTAAATTGGCAAGTAACTTAAAGAGCAAGAAATTAAAATTGCAAGAATCTTAAATGACAAGAAATATAAATTGCATTAAATGTAAAGGGAATTGGGAATTGGATTTGCAGAAATTCAACGAGGAAAAGTTAAATTGCAACAAGCAGAGAAGTAAAAGATGGATTTGATTGATTCGGAACCAAAACAGAAATGTAAATAAACATGAAAAGCAATAAACAGAGAATGTAAAATTGGAATTAAGATCTCAGAACCCAAGAGACTAGATAACCAAGTCTAGATCTCAATGCCTTCCTAGATCCAACAAGAACAATTGCAAAGGAAATGTAAATTGCAGAGAAAGTAGATGAAGAGCAATTAACAGAAATTTCGATTCAATTAAGCAGTAAAGAAAGCAGAGAGAAATCTCAGAGGGAGAATGAAACAGAACACCTTCAATTCTCCACCCAAGACTCAAAAACAAAGAAAAGAAAATTTAAAGAGAGCTCTTGAATCCTCGTGCTCCCTTATGGAGCCAGCCTCCTCACAAATATGAAAATGATGCCTTATATAGGCTTTACAAAATGGAAATGAAAATGAAAACAAATTACAATTAAATGAAATTCCTATTTTATCTATTTCTTGTGCCTTTGAGTGATGATCATGGGCCCTTGCTCTTGATGGAATTGGGTTGAAAGAGGCCATGGTTGAGAAGAACCAAAGTGAACCAAATGAACCGGGTTGGAGTTTTGCAAAAGTTGGAGTAAAAGTTTGAGCAAAAGGGCTAACTTTTGCTCCAACTTTTCATATCAGCCACCATAACTTGCTGCTATCCACGTTGGGACAAAAGTTAGGGGTCTAACTTTTGCTCCAACGTTGGCCTCCCTTATGCACATTTATGGCGCCAACTTTGTCCTCTTGTCATGTTGCCAATTTTATACCCAATATAGACTATCATATATGGTTAGAAAGCTCTAAATGTCAGCTTTCTAACCCACTTAGAATCACTTCAATTGGACATCTACAACTCAAGTTATGATCATTTGAAGAGGGCATGGTTGCTGGCTTTGGTGTGCAGCGTTTGAGGTAAAGTTTGCCTCAAACGTTGGCAAAAACGCCAGTTCTGAAGGCCCAAACGTATTGTCCACCCCATACTATTATATATTGTTGGAAAGCCCTGAATGTCTACTTTCCATTGCCGTTGGAAGCGCATCAATTGGATCTCTACAGCTCGAGTTATACTCCGTTGAAGGTGCAGAGGTCAGTTGGCCTCACTGCAGGTTGCCACCATGTTCGTTTATGCACATTGCGGGGCAGTTTTCTCCCTCAATTTTAGTGTCCACCATGCAGTGCCATATATGCTTGGAAAGCTCTTGATTCCTACTTTCCAATGCTTCTTAAATCACCTCATTTGGAGCTCTGTAGCTCAAGTTATTCTTGTTGGAAGTATACCCCCTTCAAGCTGTTGTGGTGTGTGGTGCCAACGTTAGCCCAAAAGTTAGAGGCTAACGTTGGCGCAAACTTTTTGCTCCCAGGGTGTGTTTTTCATGCGCCAACGTTAGCCTAAAAGTTAGAGGCTAACGTTGGCGCAAACTTTTGCTCCCCCTTTGTATTGTTCATGTGCCAACGTTAGCCCAAAAGTTAGAGGCTAACGTTGGCGCAAACTTTTGGTGGCCAGGGGGTGTTTTTCTCATGCCAACGTTAGCCACAAAGTTAGGGGCTAACGTTGGCGCAAACTTTTGGTGCTCAGGGAGTAACTTTCATGTGCCAACGTTAGCCCAAAAGTTAGGGGCTAACGTTGGGGCTAACTTTTCACCCAAAAGTTTGTGCAAAAGTTTGAGGCTAACTTTTGGTCCAGCTTTTTACTTCCTGGTTCATTTTCACTTATTCCATTATCCTCTCTTTACTCCTAGCCATTCCTTCTTGCTTCAACCTTTCTTCAAGCTTTCTTCACCTATCATCAATCAACCAAACACATCAATGCTATGCTCAAAATCATGAGATATTCATTCTTTCATAATATATGACAATTATAGTATAAAACCTCATGAAATAGCATGAATTCATACATGGTTGATTAAATCAAAGGAAACATGAAAATCTACCAAATTGGCTTGCTTTTGGCTCAAGAAAGTGCAATATTCCTATTGAAAACAAAGGAAAAAGCATAGAAAAACATGACATGGTGACATGTCATCAGCAACCCAACCTAAGGTAGTTTCCTTTTCATGATCATTTCAATAAAAGTTACAAGTAGTTTACCCTGTATTGCGAGGAGCTAAGTTTGGTGTTTCATACCAAAACAATCCAAGAGTGACTGTGTAATTTTAAGTTTGGTGTTCCACCAAAGATTTCAATTAGAACCACATTACACCTCTTTAATGGCAAGTTGCTAGCCCCAACCAATCAGGGAAACCACTTAACAATCGTTTAGTTTCTATTTCATAGTCATTTTATTAACAAAAGCACATGAGGTTCTCTACATGTATTCAATCTGTGCATTAGGCAAGGAACTAAGTTTGGTGTTCACACACCAAATTGAGTTCAGAAATTCACAAGCATACATGCATGCTAACTATTCCTCAAGTGCTTGGGGAATAAGCAACTTCCAATAACTTTGCAGGGATTCAATCAATCTTCTGGAAAAACAGTGCACCATCATCCAAGGAGGCGAGGAAGGATGCAGAAGCTATGGATGATGACAACAAAGGGATAGCTGGAAGGCACCACCAAAAGGTTGTATTGTTATTTGATTCCATATGCTTGGAAATGCTCAAATTGGAAGTCTGAATGTGCCCCTGATTAATAGTTACTCTTTAGCTTAAATCACTAGAATTTAATGTTTGTTTTCCTTGCTTTTGTCATATGCTTGCTAGTCTAATGTCACTACTGCATTCTCACCTTGCTCACTTGTATGCTTGTCCCTTTAAGTCAAATAAAAAGAGATGTTATGAAAGACCAGAGTGATGTTCAAATTGTGGAGTAAGTTCTTAAGCTTGTGGGGTAGTAATTACTTAGCTAAGTTTGTTCACCAACAAGGTAGGAAAGCAACTACCTATCGTGAATCATATGCTTGAAACACAGCCCATGAGACTAGCTAAATAACAAGATCCCAATAAGAAAAGGGGAAAATAAAAGTTGAGAAATAAAGAAAAAGAGTAAGAAATAAGGCTAGGCACCAAGGGTTGAATCTTAAGGCATGTGTCTGTGGTGCTCCTGTACAAAGGATATACTTGGATGAATAAGCTCTCAGGGGTGCCTTATCACTTGGTAACTTGGGTTAACTAACCCGGGATTATCAGCTGAAAGTCCACTATCAAGAGTAACCTTTGCTACAGAACACTTAGTAACCCAAAGAGGTGCTGGACACCAAGGTCTCAAGAAAGAAAATAACAAACCATGTGCCTGTGGTGTGAATGTATGGGGGAAAGAGACTTGAGGGAGTAAGTCCTTAGGGGTATCTTAACACCTAGCACCTTGAACCAACTGGTTCAGGAGTGCTGGCTGAAAGCTTATCTTAAAGAGTCACCCCCTTACAGAGCACCTAGTCTAAAGAACACAATTAAACCCTGAAAAGACAAAGGGATCAATGAATAAAAGTCTCATAGGGTGCAATCAAGTGAGTATTCCAGGGCATGGTAAAGGTTTGAAAGCCAATGAAGGAATGAACCAAAGTTGTTATGCATGAAACCCCATAAAACCAAGAACATGACTTCCACAATAATGACTCATCTCTCTTATCATTTCATTCATCATTCTCATGTTTCAGTACTTGCTTAGGGACAAGCAAGCTTTAAGTTTGGTGTTGTGATGCCAGGACATTTTGGCCAGTTTCACTGACCTTTTCTTTACTGTTTTAGGGTAGTTTCATGCATTTTCTAAGTTAATAAGCAAGTTTTGGGTAGATAATCACTTACATCTTGATTCAAGCAAACATTGTGAATTTCATGTAATTTTATGAGAATTATGCATGAATTGAATGACAAATTGGATAATGCATGTCTCATAACTTGGATTAGAGCTTTGATGCACCTTATTTGCTTTATTTTAGGACAAAGGAAGCAAGGAAGAGCCACATTAGCAGCCACGTTAATCTAATTAACGTGACCACTAACATCGAATGGAAATAAACTTGCAACGTTAATGAGAAAAGTGATTGCCAATAATGCCTTCGAAAGCATTATGGCCCACGTTAATTGCCACGTTAACTACATTAACGTGGTAGTTAACGTGGAGAGAAAGGGAGCTCCAACGTTAATGGTAAAAGTGAATACCACTAACGCTCCAAATTGGCAATTAGCCACGTTAAGAGTCACGTTAACTCAGTTAACGTGAACTCTAACGTGTAAAGGGAAGACATCGCCAACGTTAGTGATACTCACCTTTGTCACTAACGTTGGACTAAGCCACTATGAGCCACGTTAGTTGCCACGTTAATTGCATTGACGTGGAAGCTAACGTGGAGGAAAGAAATGATGAGCCAACGTTAGTGACACTCACCTTTGTCACTAACGTTGGAGGTGGCAATCACCACCACGTTAGTGGCCACGTTAAGACAATTAACGTGAGGCACTAAAGTGAGAAGGGGCGTTTGGGGCGTTAGTGACAAAGGTAAGTGTCACTAATGCTCTCGAGGCTAAGGCATGCCCACGTTAAAAGCCACGTTAGTTATACTAACGTGGACTCTAATGTGAGAAAAGGGGGGCTAAGACCAACGTTATTGGCAAAGGTAAACGCCAATAACGCCTGCGATGGACCAAGAGGCAACGTTAGTGGTCACGTTAGTGTCACTAACGTTGAAGTTAACGTGAACCATCTTGGGTTAGGAATGTTAGTGAAAAAGGTGATTGTCACTAACGTTCTCGAACCCACATTTTCACTTAACGTTAACGCCACTAACGTCCTAGCTAAAGTCCATGCCTACTTCACACTTTCTTTGCAAGTAAAGCTGAGCCCACTGAAGACTCTAAACTGCTTCAACTCAAGATCCAAAGGCTCATATCCAAGACTTGAAGAGCCAACTAGAAGATCAGAAGAGTAGTATAAATAGGAGTAGTTTTGAACTAGAGAAGAGCTTTTGGATTGAGAGAACCACTCTCTATATAATTTTACTTTCTCTACAACTTCTAGTTTTACTTTCAAAATGTATTTTCCATCTTTGCTTTCCATTCCTAGAGCTATGAACAACTAAACCCCTTTCATTGGGTTAGAGAGCTCTGTTGTAATTTGATGGATCAATAATAGTTTTCATTATTCTTCTTCTTTCTTTTCTCTTGATTTTACTAGAAAGCTTTCAATCTTCATCCAATTGGGTAGTTATCTTGGAAAAGAAGCTATTCATACTTGGATCTCTTCGGAACCTTGGAAGAGGAATGAAGAGATCATGCTAGAAATGCTTTCTCATGTTGGACCAAATTGGGATTTGGACGGATATGGTGACATATAATTCTCCCAATACTTTGATTTGGAAATACATGTGGTATAATCAGTGACCATACTTCATCTCTTCTCATGAGAAATTAGACTAAGGAATTGGCTATTGATCAAGATTTGAGAGATTGAATTACCAAGGAATTGAAATTCAATCACTTAAGATTGCCAAGGAGATCAATGAATACATTGATTGAGGAAGAGATGAAAATGAACTTGATCCGGAGAATGCAACATCTCCTGAGCCCAAGGAATTCTCCATTTCTGATTTTACCCATTCTCTTTACTTTCTGCCATTTACTTTTATGCTAAATTCCCCATTTTCCATTTAATATTCTACAATTTACTTTCCGCCATTTACATTTTGCTCTTTACTTCCAGCATTTACATTTATGTTATTTACTTTCCCGCCATTTACGTTTCTGCAATTATCAACTCAATTTTGGCTTAGCTCAACTAGAACATTCCTCTTATTAAAGTTGCTTGACCAATCAATCCCTGTGGGATTCGACCTCACTCTATTGTGAGTTTTCACTTGACGACAATTCGGTATACTTGCCGAGGGAAAATTGTTGAGAGACAAGTTTCCATGCATCAGCGCTACGTTAAATTACTCAGCATTTTCGGGCAAGATTCAAAGCTGGAGAAAAAGTTTTGCGAACGACGCGCACGCGTGCTTTACGCGCACGGTCGATGGTGCACCTGGGATGAAGCACGCGCACGCGTACATGTCGCGCACGCGTGGGGTAGCGCTCACTAAGCCAACGTAGTGCTCCCTAAGTGAACGCCATTAAGGACGCGTACGTGTGAAAGTAGGCGCGTGAGTTTGGGAGCTGAAGACTGATAGTGACACGTACGCGTACATGACGCGTACGCGTCGATGAGCAAAAATAGAAAAAGGACGCGCACGCGTGGATGAATGAACACAACGCTCACTTAGAGAATGCAACGTTCCACTGGGAGATGGATCAGAATGGCATTTTGCTCTACTTCATACAATGCTAGAAAAGCGCACTCCAAGTGCTGAAGGCCAGAAATAGAAAGTTTATATATAGATAGGAATTTAATTTCCTAGAGAGACTCTCTTTTAGTTTTCAATTTTTAGAGTTTGGGATGGAGATCAGATCTGAATTTTCCTTTCTGTTTTTGGCTTTCTCATTTCTGTAATTGTTACTTTCTATTTTGGGTTTTCAACTTCAGATTGGAGAATTCTCCTGAATTTCTTCATCTTGGAGTTCTTTTTCATCTTTTTCCTTTGATAACTTTATGAATTGAAGATCTGATCTTAGCTTTTTGTCTTGTTTTCTTTCTTTTGCAATTTACACTTTTTTGTTTTGTTAAGAGAGTAATTGAGATTTTATTTTCCTTTCTGTTTCGTTAGTTTCCTACAATTTCTCATTTCCGAATCCTGATTGATTTATTTTCTAAGATTTTTCATCTGAGAGTTCTTTAGTTTACTGCATTTTACATTTTTCATTTCATCAAGTCATAAGTTCCATTCTGAACTCTTAGTTCATCAATTTCTCAAGTCATTGTCAACAATCACCATACGCACCACTCTTCCTTCTCTCTCGACTAACTCATCCGTAATACACCAGAAACTTAAACCTCCGTTTGTTAACTTTTCAAAGAAAAACCCAACTTAAACCCCTAGGACCTTTCCCATATTTCAATGCTCGAAAGTAAGCCCAAGAGTCTTAAAATGGTATTATAGAAGCTTACAACCTTGTTGGGAAGGTGAAATAGTTGAAAACAGAGTTTAAAATTATAAAACAGGGCGTGTGCGTGCACACTCCAGAACGATTTTCAAAGTATGTGTACGCACAAGAGTGTGCGTACGCACAGGTACTGATCCTTCTCGACTTGTGCATGCGCACAGGGCTATGCGTACGCACAAGTCGTAATTCTTCGTTAATGTGCACGCGCACAAGCTGTGCTAACACGGCAAATAGCACGCCCTTTCCTGCCTGTGCGTACGCACAGGTCTGCGCGTGCGCACAGGTTTTAAAAAGTGCAGGGTTGTGTGCAGGTCACCAAAAATCCATTTTTACCAAAGGCCTCAAAACTCCAATTTTTCCAAAACTCACAGTTCAAAACCAAACCTACCACAACCCAAACATTACCAAAACAACATAAAAGCCCATACCCTTCCTTTTCCAACTCAACCATCCATAGTCCCGATTACACTACTCAATACCATCAAATTCCTTACTCATCAACATCCAAAACCATCATAAATAATCTTTAACCAACATCAATCATCAACAGCTACTTCAAATCCTCATCACTTAACCTCAACATTATCAATCATTATCTGCACTCATATTACTACACTCAACATACGTACTCTCCAACATCACAATTTATAATTAGCACTAACAACATCAATATTCCTCATCAACCTTTATAATCATTTAATACCAATAATATCATTATTCATCATCAATCCTTAAATACCAACAACCTCATCACCAACACTAATCATCAATACTCACCAACACCACAATTTCCAATAATCATCCTCAACCACAATAATCCAATACAACCCACAATTATCATCAATTAACATATAAATATTCATACACCAACAACATTCAATCCTATCTTAGGTCAACTAGCCTAAGTGTCCATGAACATTACATATTACATAAAGAAAACCGAAACCATACCTTGACCGATTTCCAAAATGTTCCAAACATCAAAACGAAGCCACCAAGCTTGCTCCAAAGCCTCAATCAACTCCAACAAACACCAAAACTCAATCTAATATCACATATACATACCAACATCAAAATCTAAGATACACAAAACAACTAAACACAAGGATTTAGTGAAATCTTACCTTACCCAACATGATTAGGGGTAAAATCTAACATTTATCCGCTACTAGAGATCACCTAAACAAGCAAAACCACAAAATCTACCCAAAAACCAAACATAAAATGCGCAGAACCTAGGGCACGAAACT
The DNA here is from genome assembly GCF_059453495.1 of Arachis ipaensis. NCBI lineage: Eukaryota > Viridiplantae > Streptophyta > Magnoliopsida > Fabales > Fabaceae > Arachis > Arachis ipaensis. The sequence goes on along the minus strand of NC_142441.1, from coordinate 86,965,133 downwards.
GGGAAATGAAGAGAGAGATCTTACCAGATTTCTTTAGATAGAAACATAGAGCTCGACGAGAGCTTCATGTGGCCACAAACGGCTAATCAATCAGAGCTCCGGATCAAAAGTTATGGCTTACGGAAAGTGGAGGTGAAAAGTAACCAACCGTCACCTCTCCTCTCTTCTCAATCTGCGCCCCTCTCTCTTTGTGGGGAGGAAAATGAGCTGAAAAGCTCATTAAGTGAGCTTATATATGTTGGACCTTGGGCCCGGTCCAACCCATTAGCATTTTTGGTCCGTTTGGCTCACTTTGGGCGAAAACCTTTAAGATTAGTGTCCGATTTTTGATTCTAAATTATTTTTCTCCTTTCAAAATAATAAATCAATTTTCAAAATATTATTTTCCAAAATACGTGGTACTGTACAGTCTAGAGCCAGTATTACCAGCTTAAACGCCAGTACGCATTTTTACAAAATCTTTTCGAAAGAAATACATTTTCCAACTCAGAAAAATTCACTGAAATCAAATTTCACATTTTTATTTTTAAATTAAAACTTCTAAATTTTGAATCTATTTTGGGCACTAAAATTATTTTATTAAAACGGTTTTACGTGAAAACGCGGGTTCTTACATCCTCCCCTCCTTAAAAATATTTTTGCCCTCGAAAATCCAAATCATGCGATGGGATATATATATATATATATATATATATATATATATATATATATATATATATATATATATATATATTCTCCACGAAGCATGCTACTTTCAACGTTACTAATCCAACAAGTTGCCAAGGCACCTCATTCACCATCATCCTATCGTGTCGACGTTCTCTCTCGCCAACTCTTTCATAGGATAGTTCACTCGGATAGGCAGAAAATGAGCGGATTTGGTTAAGCAAACCACGATCACCCAAACTGCCTCATAGCCCACTTCCACTGAGGAATCCCAAGAGACTGTATCGTTCCTGACGGCTTCTGATGCTCTATCTTCGCCTTCTAACACGTCAAACACTTGGATGCCACTGTAGCTACATCGCCTTTCATCCCAGGCCACCAAAACATCTTCTTTAAGTTACAACACATCTTTGTGCTTCCGGGATGAACAGAAAATCCACTGTAGTGAGCCCCCGACAACAAGTCTTGTCTCAAACTTTCGACACCCTGTGTGAAAACTCTCCCCTTATCTCTCCTCAAACTTTCACCCTCCTTAGCGAATTCTTCATGCCTTTTATCACCAACTGGTTGCAGCAATTTCTAAAGCTTCAGCTCATCTTGCTGAGCCCTCTGAATCTCCATCTTAATCGTGTTTGAAATCTGCAACTGGTTTAAACAAGATCTTCTGGCAACCTCACCAATGTCTAGCTTAAAATCCACAAACTTATCCACTAACTCCTCTTCCTTGATTCTCATCCAAGAAATTGTTAAAGACGTCCGACTCAATGCTTCTGATACCACATTCACCTTTCCAAGGGGATAACTCAGTTCAAAATTGTTGTTCTTAAGCAACTTCATCCAACTTCTCTAATGTGTACTAAGCTCTTTCTGATCAAAGACATACTTGAGACTCTCATGATTAGGAAAGACGCTAAACCCCACTCTGCACAGGTGGTGCCTCCAAATCTCCGGTGCAAACACAATCGCGCTAATTCCAGATCATGAGTTGAATAGTTCACCTCACGCGGTCCCAGCTGACATGATGCGTAAGCCACCAACTCCAGTGTTGCATCAACACGCAACTTAAACCCTTCAGAGAAGCGTCATAGTATACTTAGAACGGTTCATGCGGTTCGAACAAGATTAAAACAGGTGTTGAAGTTAACTTCTCCTTCAAAGTCTGAAAACTCCCTACATACTGCGACATCTAAACAAAGGTGTTTCCTTTCTTGTCAACTTTGTCATCGGTAGTGCAATTCAAGAAAACCCTTCTATGATTCTCCAGTAATATCCGGCTAAACCCAAAGAGCTTCTGACTTTCGCCACCGTTATAGATCCTTTCTATTCCATCACCGATTCTATCTTAGAAGGATCTACCGTTAGTCCTCTCTTACTCACCACATGACCTAAGAGCTTCACTTCTTCCTTCCGAACTCACACTTCGATAACTTAATGTACAACTTCCGCTGCGTCACTCTGATTGTCGTCATTAGAATCCGAAAATCCTTTCTTTTAAACCAAAATACCAAATTTGTAATACTTTTCAAAACCTTTAAAATAAGTTTATTCTAAATGAGTTCATTGTTAAAGCTCCTTCAATGGAATCAAAAATCATTCACTAGTAAGTTAAACACTTGAACTCACAGTTTTCTTAAATGGAAACTTTTCAGTTTGAATTACTTTCAATAAGATAATTTGGAAACCAAATTCACAAATGAACATAATCGGAGAACTCACTTTTCTTTTTAAACAATATCTTCCAAAACAAGAATTTTGGACGTAGTTTCAAAACCAAAGACTGCTTTTGTAATATTTCGCAAACCCGTAAAAACAAGTTCAATCTAGACCAGTTCGTTATGAAAGCTTTTTCAAAAGACTCCAAAGATTCATTTATTCTTAAATCAAAACTATTTCAATTTGAATCCCTTTTTATAAATGAAATTAAAAACCCAAAATCACAAGTTAACAAGATCATACAACTCACTTTCCTTTTTAAAATTGTACCAATTGATCAAAATTCCAGTCCTAGTTTCAAAACCAAATCATTCAAACCAGCATGCCTAAACCAAGTTTAAAAAAAATCAATCTAAGCTTTAAAACTTTTTCAACGTGAACGACGATAATCTATACCGTGAAGATAAATTGAGATTTGGCCATTGGCTTCATAATTACCTCAACCCTGTTGTTGTGATCTATCCACCCCACGTGCTCCTCAGTGTGGACAATCTCTAACCAAATTTTCCCGGTGCACCACACTTGTAACATAGTTTCTTACCCAACTGGCACGGCCTATTCAGATGGTAGCTCCCACACTCCTGACATTTCATATCAGAGGAGTAAGCTCTTGACCGCTTCTTTTCACCATATCTCTTGAAGTTCTGTTCCCTTCGCGTTCTCTACTAGTGTCTCCTCTACGAGTGTCCCTTGATGAGGCTACCATCTTTGTGCATTCCTCAACCACTCTTGCCTTGTTCACCAGATCGGAGAAAATCCGAATCTCCATAGGAGCCATAGCAGTCATGATGTCACCCTTCAAGCCACATTGATACTTGACACACTTCCAACTTTCATAGGTCTCCGGGGCACCTGACTTACCCTAGAAAACCTACAGAGTTCCACAAACTTGCTTGTGTAGTCCGCCACAGATAGAGAACCTTGCTATAGCTACATCAGTTCCATCTCCTTCGCTTCCCTTGCAGACTCAGGAAAGTACTTCTTGTAGAAGGCCGTCCAGAACATATCCCAGGAACATTGGCGTTCTGAAGTTGGAGCAAGCGGCATTCCGCCTGCCACCAATGTTGGGCCTCTTCCAGAAGGTGATAAGCAGCAAACTCCATGTATTGGTTGTTCGGAAAATGCTGTGCTTGCAGTGCGCGCTCCATAGCTTGGAACTAGTTATCCGCTTCAGTGGGATTTGTCGATCCTCTGAAAGTCGGTGGGTGAACTTTCAGGAACATAGCTAGGGTCATCGGGACACTTCCCAAGTCATCACCATTTCTGTCTCCATTCCCCGCCGGTTGGCCTAACCTCTACGCAGCTTGCAGAGTCGCAGCAGCATTCGCCTCAATGGTGTTCGCAAGATTCGCCATTGCCGCCATGAACTCGGCATAGTTATCGGTCGGTTGCTCATTTCTACTCTCTCTTCGTGAACATGTACGACCTCGTCCGCGAGTAGCCATTAAGGTTTCTATTTACACCAAACAATCGATATCAAGGTGATCAGTCTCAATATCAAAAGCCTAGTGCTTCCATTATCCCAAACAGGCACTCACAAACAAGCATGCTATACAATATCAAGTAGATAACCTAATAGCATCAAAGAAAAAGACACACAGAGTATTGATGGACAAAATATTCGTATGCCGGTATAGAAATTAGCAATGAATCCAATCGTGAGTATAGTCTAACCGACACGCAAATATTGCATCAAACAATTCTAAAATCTATGACCGAGAGTATTGATCCCGGGTCGTTCTCCCTAGGATTGCCTTAGAGTGTGCATCATTGATTAGGAAGTCTTTTGTGGATTTGAGAGTTGGTGCAAGAGTTCAAGCTAACAAAAGTAAACGACAATTAATTGAGATAAAAGCCTTGGCTAAGGGTGAATATTGGAAGTTCCATCATTGTAGTTTTCTTCAATTGTGATAAGAATTGATTATTGCTTCACTTAATTAACCCCCTAACAATGGAAGAAAGTCAAGTGAAAGTAACTAACTTGAGTCACAAGTCCTAGTCTCACCCTAGGGAAGTCTAGCTTTAGTGCACTCCATGTCAATTAGCAATTTTCAATTCCTAATCAATAATTGATATCCACTACTCAAGTGTCTCCAACAACTCAACCCCTAAGCCACGTAAGAGAAATCTACTCCATAGCTAGGGTTGTTATTTTCACAAACAATTGATAGGCAATCATAAAATACATGATGAAATTAAGAGAAAAGAATTGAATTAAAGCTATCTAATCTAAGCAATCATCAACAATCAAGCAATTGAATGAAATTTCTCAATTCACTAATCAAAATTCAAAGTAACAAAGTCAAAAATCTAGATCCAAGAAAATGAATCAAAATAACACTAATTGGGAGTAGAAGAAGAGTAGATTTACAACTTGTATCAAAGTAAAAGTGAATTAGCAATGGATCTCACCATGAAATCAAAGGAGAATTACAATAGAGAAAGTGAAATACTAGAGAGAAGTTGGATTTTCTCTCTCTAAAAGCTAAAATGTAACTAACTACCCAAAATATCTAGAATTATTACTAATTGTCCCAACCCCCCTAATCCTTGGTCTTCTTAAGCTTTTCCCTCCAGAATTCTGCCCGAAAACAGGGCCTGCAACTGCCTGAAATCGCTGGCCACGTTTTCATCTTAAAAAGTCACGTGCGCCCATCGGAGCGTACGTGCACAGTGCGCGTATGCATTCCTGGGGTTTTTCACGACCCACGCGCAGGGGTACAGTGCGCGCGTACGTCCAAGGAATTATGGCCCAAGCATATAAGCGCGTCGGCTTCTCATCTCGGCTCCATTGCGCCAGCTCTGAGGTTGCACATCCACGCGTACGCGTACGATGCGCGTGCGCGCCCATGCCCAAATTCCAAAACTCTAATTTATTCTATGCTCTTTCCATTTATGCATGCTTCCTTCATCCCTCTTAGCCATTTTTGCCCTATAACTTCTGAAACCACTTAACAAACGGATCACAGCATCGAATGGTAATAGAGGAGGATTACAATATATCAATTTTGATGCAAAAGAAGCATGTTTTCATCTATGAAGTAGAGTTGGAAAAGGAACACAAAATCATGCATTTTTATATGAATAAGTGTGGAAGATCATTGATAAAACACTCAAAATCTATACATGATAAACCCTAAAAACGGGGTTTATCAATCTCCCCACACTTAAGCTATAGCATGTCCTCATGCTAAGAAAAAGCAAAAGATCAAAGGATCACAAGAGAATAAGACTCATGGGATGCAATCTACCTACATGAATGCAACTAGGGTGTATGCTACAATCTACTTAATCAAAAGCAATTCAATCTTCCTAGAGCATATATATAGATACCTAGGGCAAGATGATGGCAATGCAAAAACTCTACCAATTCCAATCATTAAAGTGAAATGTGCACAACTTGTATGAACAACGCTCGCGAAAGCCGGGAACAAGGGGTTGAGCTTCGAACCCCTCACCGGAAGTGTTTGCACTCTATTCGCTCGATGTGTTGGGTTGATCACTCAATCCTCACCTACTTCATGTTCTTCCAAAATTTGTTTTTCCTCTAACCAATCAACAATTGTTCTATGCATGCATACATATATCATGAGGTCTTTCCTTAGGTTGTAATGGGGTTAGGGTTAAGGTAGGGTTATATATTTGGCTAAGTGGGCTAAAAATTGAATCCTTTGATTAGCTTATGCTCCCACCTAACCTATATAACATCTTATACAATTATGTACTAACCTAACTACCCATTCCTCACTCTTTCACATACTATATATTTTTTTCTTTTCTTTTCTTTTCTTTTTTTTTGTTTTGTCTCTTCTTTTGTTTTCACTTTTTTTTTTTTGATAAACCCCATTTTTAAGGTTTATCTTGTGTTGAATATATAGCATTTTGATAACCTTTTCTCACATTTATTCAATGATATAGCATGATTTTGTGATTATCTCTGTACTTGTTCTTAGATGGAAAAATATGCTTTTTAGACCTTTAATTTGATAGTTTTTTTCTTCCTTTGATTCCACTTGATGCCTTGATGTGTTTGCTATTGATTTCAGATTGAAAAGGGCTTGGATCAAAGGAGTGAAAGAAAAGCATACAAAGTGGAGAAATCATGAAAAGCCAAAGATTTGGAAAAAGCTCATGGACGCGCGCGTGCACTATGCGCCTACGCGCGGATGGCGAAACACCCAGGGATGCGTACGTGCACTGTACGCGTACGCGCCGAAGGCCGCACGTGATTTTTAAAGAAGAACTCGTGCCTGGAAATTTTGGACGGTTTCTGGCCCCATTTGGAGCTGAGTTTTTGGCGGGAAAAGGCTAAATAGACCAAGGAATGAAGGGGAAGGCATGGAGACAATCATACACACACATTAGGCTTGCTTTAGTTAGTTTTAGAGAGAGAATCTCTCACTTCTCTCTAGGATTAGAATTAGGATTAGGTTTAGTTCTTAGATCTAGGTTTTAATTCATGTTTTCATCTACTTCTACTCTTCAATTCTTTGTTGTTACATTCATCATTCTTCTATTGTTTGTTATAATTTTTTCTACTTTGTTTATATGCTTTGTTGTAGATCTACTTTTGTCCATTCTATTTTCTTTCAATTCAATTTGAGGTAATTCATGATAATTGTGTTTCTTTTGATTGTTGTTATTAATTCCTTGCAATAAGTGTTGTTAGATTCTATTCTTGTTGTCAATTCACTATGTTTTCCTTTTATGCCTTCTAAGTATTTGATGAAATACTTGGTTGGATTTTAGCATAGATTTTGTTCCTCTTGGCCTAGGTGGAGTAATTAGTGACGCTTGAGTTATCTAATTCCTTTGGTGATTGATAATTAGAAGTTGCTAATTGATTTGGATACCACTAAAGCTAGTCTTTCCCTTGGGAGTTGGCTAGGACTTGTGGAATCAAATTGATTCATCCACTTGACTTTCCTCCATGGTTAGAGGTTAACGAAGTGGTAGCAATAGACAATTGTGGTCACAATTGAGGAGGATAGCTAGGATAGGACTTCTAATTCTCATTCCTTGTCAAGAGCTTTCATAGTTGTTAGTTTATTTTTATTGCCATTTACATTTCATGTCTTTTATCCCAAAAACCCCAAAATATACAACTCATAACCAATAACAAGAACACTACCCTGCAATTCCTTTGAGAGACGACCCGAGGTTCCAATACTTCGGTTTATAATTTTTGGGGTTTGTTTTAGTGACAAAAAATCTTTTGTATGAAAGGATTATTTGTTGGTTTAGAAACTATACTTGCAACGAGAATTCATTAGTGAAATTCTAAACCACACAATTTTCTGTTCATCAAAAATGGCGCCGTTGCTGAGGAATTACAATGGTGTTATGTTATTGGTTATTGTATATATGTGAATAGTGTGAATAGATTTGTCTTTTGCTTATTTACTAGATTTTTTTAGAATTATTTTGTTTTATCCACTATGAATTCTCACCCTCTTGGTTATCAGTTTTGTTCTCACTATGTTGTAGGAAATGTAGACTTTAATGACAACATGTACCAAGGATGGAACACTCCAAGATGGGAGGAGTCTCAAGGAATTGATCACTCCTATTGGCAACAACATCCAGACACTTATAGGTATAATTCACATCCTAGTGCATGCCAATTTAATGGCTATAGTGACTCCTTTTGTGATAATCAAGCACACCACCATATGCTTATGAACCTTATCCTCAACATAACTATCAACCATGCTCACAAGCCCATTTTTGCCAAGCACCTTCTTGTGACCCACATCCATTGTATGACCAATCACCCATGCCATTTCCTTGTGACCGTTATGAGCAAGAACCTTTAGAACCACCACAACTCCATTATGATTATTACCAAGAACCACCTCAATGCACACCATCTCCTTACCCTTTCCATGAAGAATCACCTTCTCATCATGAGCCCTTTCTCCAAACTAATGAACCTTCCTATCCACTCCAAGCCCCAATAGATGTTTCTATCACCTTGCTACTTCAAGGCCAAGCGGATATGCAGAGGAACACCCTAGAGTTTGTAACTAACTTGACTAAGGTAGTGCACACTTTAGCCTACCAATGCTTGAATACTCAAGGTGCTTCTATGGCCACACGTGAAAAGCCAAAAGATGAGCAAAGGATGAAGGAGAGATTGAAAAATCCGGTGGAGAAGAAAGAAGAGTCAAGCTTCGTATTGGAGCAATTGGAGAGACCTAGGGTCATTGAAGAAAAGGAAGAAGTGGTTGAAGATTTAGGATATGCGAAACCACCATGGAAGTCTCAACAACCTCCGGAGCATATCAAGATTGAAGAATACGAAAAGGTTGATCAAGAGATGGACTCAATCATCAATAATTTCTTATAAATATATGAATCCTCTCCCATGGGATATGGAATTGAAGCTATTGAAGGCAACTCAACACCAAATGATGTTGGTGATATCATTGAAGACTCTTCCATCAAAGGTGAAGTTGATATGGAAATAGATTTCACACAACCTCCCAAGTTTGATGTGATTGATGATGAGGAGAAATTGGAAGAAGTCAACAAGAACGAAGAAGATTAAAGAAGTTGTCAAGAGGTGGAAATACACAAAGAAGAGCATAAAGAAGTCGACCTTGCATTGTCTAAGTGTGGGGAGGCTTCCCTCCCTAAGTCACCATCCAACACAACATTCAAGTGGGTAAAAATCTCACCCCTAAGCTTCACTTTCTCACTTGAATATGGCTTGATTGAAATGGATGGACAACTTAGAGCTCTTTGTAGAACTAAGAGTAAGAAGGAGTTGTGTAGTGGTTAGAAGTTTGGAATTAGGCTCATTGAGGTCAAAGCTTTAAAGTATAGGGAATATGATTGGATGAATGCTATTTTACATGGGTCTAGGAAAGGAACTTGGTATGCTAGGGAGAATTCTACTTGTCATACTTGTCAACCGCTCGAACGGAAAATTCATGAAGATCAACTCGAAGATGGGTGCGAAAATAAGATATGATATCCCGGATCGAAGCACAAAGACCAACTATGGGAGCTCATATCTTGGGTGGAACTCCATCCAAACTTGGTGAAGATGGTTGGGACTTCGGTCAACCATTTGAGGAGCAAAGATCCTTGGAGATTCAAGGATGAGTACAAGTATAAGCTACCATGACAAGAGCTTCCCAAATGTCCAACTTAAGGACTTAAACTAAAAGTGCTAGGTGTGAGACACCCCACCATGGTAAACTCTTTCCACCCTCTTGAATTTTTGATTCATAAGTGAAATTGAGTTACCATTGTAGGTAGTTTTCTTTCCTTATACTTGGTTCAATAAATTGGTTGTAGGTTGCTTGTGGAGCAAGCTTCTCTTGCTTATATTTGAAGTTTCTCAAAAAGGCAAAAAGATTTTTTCGTCATTTTGTATTTTGAGTTAATTTTGAGCTGCAGGTAGTGTTAGGAGGATTTTGAGCTGTTTTTGCCTTTTCTGAAAAAAAAAGAGACGTCAAGGACGCATATGCACGCTGTGCGCGTGCACGTCCATACGCATATGCAGGCCCATACTTTTTCCAGAGAGTTGGACCACTCTCACGCAAACACTGGGCCAATGGCATAACCGCTTGCACGCGTGCGCGCACTGTGCGCATACGCGTCGAAACACATATTTTTGCAATGCACGCGCCCACGAACATGCCGCGTGCGCGCCAATTCGATGAAGTGGTTTCCAGGCCACCAACCCGAGAGTTGTGCTGAGCCTGGGCCAGCATTAAGCCTGCAGCCCAACTCACCTCGTGCGGATGCGCACTGTAGGCGCCCGCGCCCATAGCTGCATCCCCCATCTATGCGAAAGCGCACGTGACGCTTCTGTGCCACTGACGATCGGTTTTTCTATCGGTAAAGAAATATAAAAATATGATCGCATTGTAAGTATAGCTTCTAAACCAACAGAAAATCCTTTCGTACAAACATTTTGGTTGTCACAAGTAACAAACCCCTTTAAAATTGATAACTGAAGTATTTAAACCTCGGGTTGTCTTCTCAACGAACTGCAGGGAGGTGTTCTTATTATTGGTTATGAATTTTGTAAATTGGGGGTTTTGAAAGTAAGGAACAAGTAATTTAAATGACAAGTAAAATAAATAAATAACTATAAAATAAACTCTTGGCAAGGTATGAAAATTCGGAAGTCCTATCCTAGTTACTCCTATGAGAATGGAAGTTAATCCCACTTAGTTAACCCTTATGAAAGCAAGGGAATGTCAAGTGAACTAATTAGTTAGATTCCCAAGTCCTAGCTAACTCCTAAGGAAAGACTAGAGTTAGTGGAATACCAGTCAATTTATCCGACATAACAACCAATCACGGATAGTTGATAACTCAAGAGCTTCCTGTTAATCAATTAAAGTCAATAATATAAAAAGCTAAATAAGAATCATAAACTGAAATAACTCAAATTATATTAAATAGAATATTCAAATCTAACATGGAAAAATTCATAAATTAAATTGGAGAAATAAATAAAAGGAACATTGAACCTGATAAAGAGCTGAAATAATAAGTTGAAATAATAAGAAATCCTAATTCCTTTAAGAGGAATCCTAATTCTAAATCCTAAGAGAGAAAGGAGAGAACCTCTCTCTCTAAAAACTACATCTAAAATATTAAAAGTGAATAATGAACTGATTCTGATGAAGGGATGCATTCTCCCACTTTATAGCCTCTAATCTGTGTTTTCTGGGCCGAAAACTGGATCAAAAACAGCCCAGAAATTGCCCCCAGCGTATTATGATATGTACAGGTCGCGGGAAAGTGACGCGGAAGCGTCGTCCATGCATTTGCGTGGATTGCGTTTCTGCCAGGTCACGCGTCCGTGTGATCCACGCGTTCGCATCATAGCGTCAGGGCAGCTATGAGAAATTACATATCGTTGCGAAGCGCCGGACGTTAGCTTTCCAACGCAACTAGAACCATCTCATTTGGACCTGTGTAGCTCAAGTTATAACCGTTTGAGTGCGAAGAGGACAGGCTGGACAGCTTAGCAACTTCTTCAACTTCTTGTATTCCTTCCACTTTTGCATGCTTCCTTTCCATCCTCTGAGTCATTCCTGCCCTGTAATCTCTAAAATCACTTAACACACATATCAAAGCATCGAATGGTAATAAGAGAGGATTAATATTAGCAAATATAAGTCCAAAGAAGCATGATTTCAATCATAGCACAAATTCTGGGAAGGAATTGTAAAACCATGAAAATAGTATGAAAAAGTGGGTAAAGATTTGATAAAAAACACTCAATTAAGCACAAGATAAACCATAAAATAGTGGTTTATCAGCCACTCACTCATTTTTTTCCACCCACGCAAACGCGCACAAGACGCCTCCACGTCTACCCCTATTTTCTCCCATACGCGCGAACGCGCACGGTACGCGCACGCGTGGATTCAAATTAATTAAACCCTAACCACGCGATGAAGACAGCGCAGTCGCGCACCACACCCACCCCCTTCCCAACGTTCTCTCTTCTCCTTCTCACTCCATAACCACCACCCTCAGAGCTCATCTCTGGCACGCTGGCCACACCACCGCCGTCGCCACCATCCTCCCCGCCCCTCTCTCTCTTCTTCTCTTGCTCTTTCTCTCTCCCTCGCCTGCTCATTCTCACTCCTCTCATCACCTCCTTTCTCTGCTTTCTGTCCTCCATAACCACCGGCGCTGCCGTGAGCCGCCGCTGCTGGTAGCACCACTTTGCTGCCTCTTCCTCCCATTCCTCCATTTCTATTCTGCTCTGCACCTTTGCTCCCAGGTTCCCCATGCCTCTGCTCTGTTTTCTTTATTGTCTTTTATCAATTCTGTTAGTTAGTTTTAGTTAGCTAGTTGATTAATTCTACATGTTAGGCTAGATAGAAATAATTGCAGTTAGGTAGTTAGGTTGTGGTTAGAGGATTCTAGGCCTGATAAGTGCTCCATTTATGATCATTTGTTTGAATGTTACATGCTGAGTGATGCGTGGTACGCTCTGTTTTATATGTTATGTTTCACTGCTGTCTTGCTTGCTTAATGCTGCCTAGTCATGTGAATTCCCTGATTGTGTTATATGTTTAATATGCTGAATTCATATGACTGATTTTCGCTGCTGTTTGCCATCCGGGAACGTCTAATTTACTACTGGAATGATGCCCAAATTTTTATAAACTGCTTGTTTCCAACTTGTTACCTAGAATTGAACTTGCAATTTCCTCAATTAAGGGTACCTAACCTCACCAAGTTCAGTTCCTAGGTTACTTGGTTAGCATTCCCGCGTCCAATTTGATTCCCGTTGATGTGCATTGGAAAAGAGTACTGAGGAATTATTTGGCGATTTTCTATGTCAAATAGCCCTTACCTCGCTCATTAATTTGAACCTTTTCGAGGCTTCACCTTTCAATTAAGTCAAACACTTTTTTATTCGAACTAAACTTTGCATTTGACTTTAATCTGCAACCTCTCTAAAAGGTTCATTCATTTCCAATAATTGGTAATTTTCACTAGTGTGACATTCTTGATTCAAATTGTTTCAATTTGCTCTTTGTTACACATAGTGCATATTCCATATACTTACACCAATTATTGCACACCTAATGACTATGGCATTGGTTGATGACTTGCTTTTAATTAATTGCTTCTTTTGTAATTTCATATTTCATCATCAATGACTGCACTTTCCTCATGATTGTGAGCATGCCTGTTTTCTTTACTTTGTGTACTTCTCTTGATTAAGACAATGACCATCATACCCCTAACCTTTGAACTAGATTTTCTAACTTCTAACTTGTTTTACCTTACTAACCTTCCTTTTTGGCTTAAGCTAACCCATTGACCATTCTTTTGGGTATGATGCTCATTGAACTTAATAAATAAGCATGATGTGTTTAATGTTGGAATTCTTGGTTTATGACTTACTTTCTTCACTGGTTGTGATTACTTGTATTCCAAGTTTTCATTCTTTTAACTCACTTCATGAATGTACAATTCCATGCTTGCTGCGCCTCTACTTGGCTAAGTGCTTATATGTCATATTTGCTTTCAGGATGGCCGATAAAGGAAAAGGAAAGGCTACTACCTCAAGAAAGAAGAAGAAATCTCAAGCCTCTGCCCTCTCTTCTTATGCCACCTATGCCAGGAATCCACTTAATGAAGTGGATAAGCAAAATCAGCTACTACCACCCACTGACACATACAAGTTCTCCAATCTCTACTGTGAGCTTCGTTTTCCCACCTATCGGAAGACAAAGTTGAACATTGAGAAGAAACTGGCCTTCCCTAATGACCTGAGGCGCTCCATTAACATGCGCATTCAGGAATTGGGCTTAGGGTTTGTTGATAGGGAGTTGGGAAGGATAAACATCTCATGGCTCAAGGAGTTCTACTGCAACCTCTTCCGCACGACTCTTGAGTCAGTCCACCTACGGGGCAGGCATGTTCTAGTGACTGAGGCTGCTATTGAGAGCGTGCTGCATTGTTTACCTCGGACTGGTGACACATGTGCATACCAGCAGGCAGAGATAGTGATAAATTCTATGACTTTTGATTATGAGGCGCTGAAGTGCGTTATTGCCACACCGGACGCCCCTTGGGTGATGGATTCTGACAACAAGAAGCCCAAGGGGATGTTATTTGCTTATTTGTCTAGGGAGGCTCAAACTTGGCAGCAGATATTCGCCTACTATATTCTGCCTACTACCAATTTTTCTGAGATTCCGATGGATATGCTTCTTATGATTGACTGTGTCATAGAGGGAAAGGAGGTATATTTCCCTCGGCTAATTCGGAGAGGCATGTGGTGAGCACACATCCGTGGCCTTCTACCATTTCCCACCATGGTCACTACGATGATTGAGTTAGTTGGTGCTCCATGGATGGACGATGACGTGACACCACCACCCCCAGATGACGACAAGAAGGAGGTTACTATTCCTTGGGGTACGTGGGTGCACGAGAAGCCCCCATCCAGGCGCCGCTCTCGAGCTAGAGCAGTAGTAGAGGCAGCTAGACCTTCATCTTCAATAGCAGCAGCAGGACCATCCTCTTCCTCAGCACCAGCAGTAGCACCTTTACCACCGCCAGCACCCGAGCTGACATACCTGCTAGTGCAGCGCCTGTTTCACTTTATGGAGCATAGCGAGCGTCGTATCATGCGACGTCTCGATCGCATAGACCATGTGTTTGTATCACAGGTCATTAAGCTGCCCACTCTCCCCGACTCTCCCGCTTCTGACGAGGCAGATCATGAGGCAGAGCCCGAGGTAGAGCATGATAAGAATTGATTATTGCTTCACTTATTTAACCCCCTAATAATGGAAAAAAGTCAAGTAAAAGTAACTAACTTGAGTCACAAGTCCTAGTTTCACCCTAGGGAATTAGCAATTTTCAATTCCTAATCAATAATTGATATCCACTACTCAAGTGTCTTCAACAACTCAACCCCTAAAGCAAGTAAGAAAAATCTACTCCATAGTTAGGGTTGTCATTTTCACAAACAACTGATAGGCAATCATAGAAGACATGATGAAATTGAGAGAAAAGAATTGAATTAAAGCTATCTAATCCAAGCAATCATCAACAATCAAGCAATTGAATGAAATTCCTCAATTCACTAATCAAAATTCTAAGTAACAAAGTTACAAATCTAGATCCAAGAGAATGAATCAAAATAACACTAATTGAGAGTAGAAGAAGAGTAGATCTACAACTTGTATCAAATTAAAAGTGAATTAGCAATGGATCACTGATAAACCCATATTTTATGATATATTTTGTGCTTAATCTGAGTGATTTATTCAATCCTTCACCCGCTTATTCATATTAACTGCATGGTTTTACTTTCCCTTCCTTATTATGTGATGTATGTGAAAAACATGTTTCCTATGCTTTAAAATTAATTATTTTAATTACTTTTATTTCCATTCGATGCCGTGATTAGTGTGTTGAGTAGTTTCAGATCTTCTAAGGCAGAAATGACTCAAAGGATGGAAAGAAAACATACAAAAATGGAAGGAAAGCATAAAACGGAGTTTGTGAAGAAACTGGCAGCCACGCGATCGCATGGATGACGCGGCCGCATGCCAGTGCGAAGAAGCAGCGACGCGGCCGCATGACTGACGCGACCGTGTGACAAGGAAAACTCCGAATGACACGATCGCGTGACCCACGCGGACGCGTGACAGAGGCCACGCACCAGAAATTGCAGAAAACGCTCCCAGCGAATTCTGAAGCCCTTTTTGGCCCAAATCCAAGTCCAAAAGGCATAGACCAGAGGTTATGAAGTGGGGGATTGCATCCATTCAAGGGGAGTCTCCACTTTAGTTAGTTTTCATGATTTATATTTAGTTTAGAGAGAGGTTCTCTCCTCTCTCCCCTCTCTTTAGGATTAGGATTCAGATTTCGGATTTTATTCGCTTTCAGGATTATCTCTTTATGATGTTCAATATTCCTTTTTATTTACTTTTGCAATTTAATTTATGAATTCTTCCATGTTACAGATTACTCTTTTGAATTAATGTTATTTGAGGTATTTCAGTTTAATCTTGCTTTATTTTATCTACATTGTTGTTATTCCCATCTGAAGACATTTTTATTCCAGTAGATTTACTTTTCTCCTTTTGGTCTTGGTTAAGGAATCAATAACTCAGGAGTTATCAAATTCAAACATGATTGATAGTTGCTATCTTTGTTAATTAAATTGAACTTCAATAATCCCAATCTTTTCTTAGGAAATAAATAGGATCCGAAGATCAAACCGATTAATCCCTTAACCTTCCTTTATCTTAGTTAAGGTTAACAAAGTGGAATTAAGATTCAATTCTCATCATCATTGATAAGGATAACTAGGATAGGACCTCCAATTTCTCATACCTTGCCAAAAGTTTATTTACAGTCATTTATTTATTTTAAATTGCTTGTTCTTCATTTACTTTATTTGCTAATTAGACTATTCGCTCCTCATTCTCAAAACCCCAATTTACTATTTCCTTGCAGTTCCTTGAGAAGACGACCCGAGGTTTGAATACTTCGGTTATCAATTTATTTAGGGGTTTGTTACTTGTGACAACCAAAACGTTTGTACGAAGGGATTTTTGTTAGTTTAGAGACTATATCTACAACGTGATTGTTTTTATAAAATTCTTTACCACCATAAAATTCTAACGTCAATCACACCAAGAAATCAATGGAGAATTGCAATGGAGAAAGTGAAATCCTAGAGAGAAGTTGTTGTTTCTCTCTCTAAAAGCCAAAATGTAACTAACTACCCAAAATATCTAGAATTATGACTAATTGTCCCAACCCCCCTAATCCTTGGTCTTCTTAAGCTTTTCCCTCCAGAATTCTGCCCTAAAACAGGGCCTACAACTGCCTGAAATCGCTGGTCACGTTTTCTTCTTAAAAAGTCACGTGCGCCCATCGGCGCGTACGCGCACAGTACGCATACGTGTCCCTGGGGTTTTTCGCGATCCATGCGCAGGCATTCAATGCGCGCGCGGGTCCAAGGAATTATGGCCCAGCCATATAAGCACGCCAGCTTCTCATCTCGACTCCATTGCGCCGGCTCTGAGGTTGCACATCCGCGCGTATGCGTACGGTGCGCGTGCGCGTCCATGCCCAAATTCCAAAACTCTAATTTATTCCATGCTCCTTCCATTCATGCATGCTTCCTTCATCCCTCTTAGCCATTTTTGCCCTATAACTTCTTAAACCACTTAACAAACGGATCACGGCATCCAATGGTAATAGAGGAGGATTACAATATATCAATTTTGATGCAAAAGAAGCATGTTTTCATCGATGAAGTAGAGTTGGGAAAGGAACATAAAATAATGCATTTTTATATGAATAAGTGTGGAAGATCATTGATAAAACCCTCAAAATCTATACATGATAAATCCTAAAAACGGGGTTTACCAACCTCCCCACACTTAAGCTATAGCATGTCCTTAAGCTAAGGGAAAGCAAAAGATCAAAGGATCACAAGAGAATGAGACTCATGAGATGCAATCTAGCTACATGAATGCAACTAGAGCGTATGCTACTATCTACTTGGTCAAAAGCAATTCAATCTTCCTAGAGCATATATATAGATACCTAGGGCAAGATGATGGCAATGCAAGAACTCTACCAATTCCAATCATTAAAGTGAAATGTGCACAACTTGCATGAACAATGCTCGCGAGAGTCAGAAACAAGGGGTTGAGCTTCGAACCCCTCACCAGAAGTGTTTGCACTCTATTCGCTCGGTGTATTGGGTTGATCACTCAATCCTCCCCTACATCATGTTCTTCCAAGATTTTTTTCCTCTAACCAATCAACAATTGTTCTATGCATGCATACATATATCATGAGGTCTTTCCTTAGGTTGTAATGAGGTTAGGGTTAAGGTAGGGTTATATATTTGGCCAAGTTGGCTAAAAATTGAATCCTTTGATTAACTTAAGCTCCCCACCTATCCTATATAACATCCTTTGATGAGTATTTTTGTGGAAAAAATGAATTTCTCCAAAACACCCAAAACTAACCGGCAAGTGCACCGGGTCGCATCAAGTAATAATAACTCACGGGAGTGAGGTCGATCCCACAGGGATTGAAGGATTGAGCAATTTTAGTTTAGTGGTTGATTTAGTCAAGCGAATCAAGATTTGGTTGAGAGATTTGTGATTTGCAGAATTTAGATTTCATGGAAAGTAAAGGGAATGGGTAAATTGCATTGAATTTAAAGAGAACTGAAATTTAAAGTGCTGAATCTTAAAGAACAAGAAATGTAAATTGCAGAATCTTAAAGTGCAAGAAATGTAAATGGCTTGAATTGTAAAGGGAATTGGGAATTGGATTTGCAGAAATTAAACAAGGAAAAGTAAATTGCAACGAACAGAGAAGTAGAAGATAACTTGGATTGAATCGGATCTAAAAACAGAAATGTAAATTAGATTGAAAAGCATTAAACAGAGGATGTAAAATTGGGATTTAGATCTCAGGACCCAAGAGACTAGATAACCAAGTCTAGATCTCAATGCCTTCCTAGATCCAACAAGAACAATTGCAAAGGAAATGTAAATTGCAAGGAAAGTAGATGAAGAAGCAATTAACCGAAACTGAAATTTAATTAAGCAGAGAACTAAACAAGATCCCAAGGTGAGATTGAAACAGAAGTTCTTCAATTCTCCACCCAAGATCCAAGACAAGGAAAGTAAAGAGTGCTGGGCAAGAACAAGGAAGAAGAGAGATCAATTCTCCTCCCAAATTCTCTTGAATTAAAACAACAATGCTAAGAAATGTAAAACGAGGTCTCTGCTGCAAGTATTGAAAAATTCTAAAAAGGAAGCTCTATGAAAACTAAAAAGGG
Source organism: Arachis ipaensis (assembly GCF_059453495.1). Classification (NCBI taxonomy): domain Eukaryota; kingdom Viridiplantae; phylum Streptophyta; class Magnoliopsida; order Fabales; family Fabaceae; genus Arachis; species Arachis ipaensis. Next base: position 86,946,427 of record NC_142441.1, on the reverse strand, counting down.
AAGCTCTCTATGAAAACTAAAAGGGAAAAGCTCTCCGAAAAACTTAAATCCTATGCTATTTATACACTTTCTTCAAATGGTCTTCAAGCCTTCAATTGGGCCTTTGCTCTTGATGGAATTGGGTTGATAGAGGCCTTGGTTGATTGCTCTTGGAGTTTGGAGAAGAACCGAATTGAACCGGGTTTGGAATCATGAAAGCTTGAGTAAAAGTTTGAGTAAAAGTTTGAGGCAAACTTTTACTCCAACTTTTCACATCAGCCACCCTCTTTTGCTGATACCAACGTTGGGGCAAAAGTTTGGGGTCTAACTTTTGCTCCAACGTTGGCCTCCCCTTGCACACTCATGGCGCCAACGTTGGCCAAAAAGTTAGAGGCTAACGTTGGCGCAAACTTTTGCTCTCTAGGGTGTGTTGTTCATGCGCCAACGTTTGCCAAAAAGTTAGGGGCTAACGTTGGCGCAAACTTTTGCTCTCCAGGGTGTTGATTTGTGATGCCAAAAGTTTGCCAAAAAGTTTGAGGCTAACTTTTGCTCCAGCTTTTTGCCCAAAAGTTTGCACAAAAGTTTGAGGCAAACTTTTGCTCCAGCTTTTTGCCCAAAAGTTTGCACAAAAGTTTGAGACAAACTTTTGGTCCAGCTTTTTGCTCCCTGGTTCATTTTCACTTATTCCAAAAGTTTGAGCTAAAGTTTGAGGCAAACTTTTGCTCAAACTTTTTGTCCTCTCTTCCTCCTAACCATTCTTTCTTGCTTCAACCTTTCTCCAAGCTTTCTTCACCTATCATTAATCAACCAAACACATCAAAGCTATGCTCAAAATCATGAGATATTCATTCTTTCATAATATGTGACAATTATAGCATAAAACCTCATGAAATAGCATGAATTCATACATGGTTGATTAAATCAAAGGAAACATGAAAATCTACCCAATTGGCTTGCTTATGGCTCAAGAAAGTGCATAATTCAATTGAAAACAAAAGAAAAAGGCTAGTGAAACTAGGCTAAGATGACTTGTCATCACAACACCAAACTTAAAGCTTGCTTGTCCCCAAGCAAGAAATGAATTATGCTCAGAGGTTCTTTCAATTAAGACGGATTGAAGAACAACTTGTCAGGTCCTGTGAGTGAAGTGATCAAGTAACAGTGGGGTGAACTCTAAATTATATGCTCATACAAGGGCTTCAGTGCTTACTAGTCCTCACATATTGGGAGTCTTAGGACTTAGGATTTTCATCCAAATGGTATCATGGAGATCTCTTTATATGTAGTCACCTTGAAGCAGCTTATAGTTTCTGTGCTTTGGCCTCGACTCTAAGTGTCATGTCTCAAAGCGACTCTTTAGATAAGCTTTCAATCAATACTCCTAAACCAGTTGGCTTTAAGGTATTAGGTGTTAAAGCACCCCTAAGGATTTACTTGCTCAAGCCTCTTTCTTTGACACAACTCAACCACAAGCATTTACTAGGCTAACAACTCTTTGAGTTTTGTTTCTTCTTTCTTTTTCTGCCTAGTAATTGATGCTCAGAGCCTTGGGCCATGTTCTTTTTGCTTTTGTATTTTCTTTATTTTCTTTTGTTTTGTTTGCTGCTTCTTGGATCAATAGATTTTTGAGAATCTCCACAATACTTCTTTGAACTTCATGTCCTACCTATGAGCTCCCATGCAAGTTTTCACAAGCATGCAACCTCAATACATAATCATACAACTAGAACCACCACTTCTCCTAATCTTTTGCTTTCCTCAAAATTGTTTGATTCCTCAATCCTTCTTTTCAAAGAACTTTCATGTGATGCATTTTTTTGAAAAATTTAGTGCAAACAAGTTTTGGAGAGTATGATGTTGTAAATGATCAAGCATCTTGCTTATTGAATTTCAAAAAAAAAACTATACTAAACAGACAGATAATCAGGGAAACAAAACCACTCTCAATCATAGCAGTGTTTGATGTAAGATAATCACTTAACAATACAACCTTTTGGAGTTCGCTTGCTTTACTCCTCATCATCATCATCACTGATCCACACATTCCTCTTTCATCTCTTTGGTTGATGATGCTTAATCCTTCCAAAAACTTGTATGGACCTCTGCAATGATATTGAAAGTTGCTTGTTCCCCAAGCATTTGAAAAATGGTTAGCAGGCATGATTTATTTGTGGGCTTTTGTACTTACTTTGGTGTGGGAACACCAAACTTAGTACCTTGCCAATGGTTCTCATGCATCGAATTAACCATGTGTGAAACTCTTTTTCTTTTTTCTTTTTCAAAAGCAATAAAACTGAAAACTAGGAAACAGTAGAATAGTTAACTAGTTTATCTAAATGTTTGAAGCTAACATTATGCACAGAGTGAGAATGCGTTTTATGATGAAATTTTGGTGGAACACCAAACTTAGAATCCTTCATTCTCCCATAGATTGTTTTGGTGTGCAACACCAAACTTAGCTTCTTGCAATATAGATGAAGTTAATTAACCTTTTTATTAAAATAACTATGGAAAGAAAACTACCTTAGGTTGGGTTGCCTCCCAACGAGCGCTCTTTTATTGTCATTAGCTTGACATCCTCCCTTCTTTGATCATGGAGGTTGAAAATCCTGTTGCCTTTGATTTTCTCCTCTCACTATGGACTTTCTTTCGGTCTCCTCCATTTTTTTTTTGTGTCCTTCTTCAGAAATTCCAGAGGTGGAGAACTCTCTCCTGGTTCATGTCATACAACCAAAACAGCAAAGATACACAGAGCACTCTGTAGCTTGAGTGCAGAGAGAGTTAGTAGAGACAAAGTCTCGAACAGTTAGTGGGTTAGTCAAAATTAAAGAAAAAGTGCTTGATCTAAACTACCACCTCACTTAATCATTGTCAATCTATTCAATCCCCGGCAACGGCGCCAAAAACTTGATGAGTATTTTTGTGGAAAAAACGAATTTCTCCAAAACACCCAAAACTAACCGGCAAGTGCACCGGGTCGCATCAAGTAATAATAACTCACGGGAGTGAGGTCGATCCCACAGAGATTGAAGGATTGAGCAATTTTAGTTTAGTGGTTGATTTAGTCAAGCGAATCAAGATTTGGTTGAGAGATTTGTGATTTGCAGAATTTAGATTTCATGGAAAGTAAGGGAATGGGTAAATTGCATTGAATTTAAAGAGAACTGAAATTTAAAGTGCTGAATCTTAAAGAACAAGAAATGTAAATTGCAGAATCTTAAAGTGCAAGAAATGTAAATGGCTTGAATTGTAAAGGGAATTGGGAATTGGATTTGCAGAAATTAAACAAGGAAAAGTAAATTGCAACGAACAGAGAAGTAGAAGATAACTTGGATTGAATCGGATCTAAAAACAGAAATGTAAATTAGATTGAAAAGCATTAAACAGAGGATGTAAAATTGGGATTTAGATCTCAGGACCCAAGAGACTAGATAACCAAGTTTAGATCTCAATGCCTTCCTAGATCCAACAAGAACAATTGCAAAGGAAATGTAAATTGCAAGGAAAGTAGATGAAGAAGCAATTAACCGAAACTAAAATTTAATTAAGCAGAGAATTAAACAAGATCCCAAGGTGAGATTAAAACAGAAGTTCTTCAATTCTCCACCCAAGATCCAAGACAAGGAAAGTAAAGAGTGCTGGGCAAGAACAAGGAAGAAGAGAGATCAATTCTCCTCCCAAATTCTCTTGAATTAAAACAACAATGCCAAGAAATATAAAATGAGCTCTCTGCTGCAAGTATTGAAAAATTCTAAAAAGGAAGCTCTATGAAAACTAAAAAGGGAAGCTCTCTATGAAAACTAAAAGGGAAAAGCTCTCCGAAAAACTTAAATCCTATGCTATTTATACACTTTCTTCAAATGGTCTTCAAGCCTTCAATTGGGCCTTTGCTCTTGATGGAATTGGGTTGATAGAGGCCTTGGTTGATTGCTCTTGGAGTTTGGAGAAGAACCGAATTGAACCGGGTTTGGAATCATGAAAGCTTGAGTAAAAGTTTGAGTAAAAGTTTGAGGCAAACTTTTACTCCAACTTTTCACATCAGCCACCCTCTTTTGCTGATACCAACGTCGGGGCAAAAGTTTGGGGTCTAACTTTTGCTCCAACGTTGGCCTCCCCTTGCACACTCATGGCGCCAACGTTGGCCAAAAAGTTAGAGGCTAACGTTGGCGCAAACTTTTGCTCTCCAGGGTGTGTTGTTCATGCGCCAACGTTTGCCAAAAAGTTAGGGGCTAACGTTGGCGCAAACTTTTGCTCTCCAGGGTGTTGATTTGTGATGCCAAAAGTTTTCCAAAAAGTTTGAGGCTAACTTTTGCTCCAGCTTTTTGCCCAAAAGTTTGCACAAAAGTTTGAGGCAAACTTTTGCTCCAGCTTTTTGCCCAAAAGTTTGCACAAAAGTTTGAGACAAACTTTTGGTCCAGCTTTTTGCTCCCTGGTTCATTTTCACTTATTCCAAAAGTTTGAGCTAAAGTTTGAGGCAAACTTTGCTCAAACCTTTTGTCCTCTCTTCCTCCTAACCATTCCTTCTTGCTTCAACCTTTCTCCAAGCTTTCTTCACCTATCATTAATCAACCAAACACATCAAAGCTATGCTCAAAATCATGAGATATTCATTCTTTCATAATATGTGACAATTATAACATAAAACCTCATGAAATAGCGTGAATTCATACATGGTTGATTAAATCAAAGGAAACATGAAAATCTACCCAATTGGCTTGCTTATGGCTCAAGAAAGTGCATAATTCAATTGAAAACAAAAGAAAAAGGCTAGTGAAACTAGGCTAAGATGACTTGTCATCAATATACATTGATTTGTATTTAGGTCTTACTTTGGGGCATTTTGTCCCCTTTATTTTTGCTTCTCTTTTTTCTTTCTTTTTCTATATATATATTTTTTTCTTTTCTTTTCTTTTTTTTGTTTTGTCTCTTATTTTGTTTCCTCTTTTTTTTATTATCAACGCATATGTTCTACACATTTGGTCAACACATGAGTATGTATCCACTTCCCAATATTTTTAACAAAAACAACAACATGCTTTTACCTCAACCAATGCCCCCCATTTTTCCACACTTAAATGACACACACACTCTAGCCTAAGCTATTCAAGGATTCAAATAGGGACATTCATGGTTTTCTGCTTTTGGCTTGTAATGTGCTAAAATTAAGAATAAGTGGGTTAAGCGTAGGCTCAAGGTTGGTTGCAACGGTTGTTATAAGGTAAGGTTATTTGGGTAAGTAGCTAAGTGAATCGATGGCCTCAATCATGTACATGCATTCATACATATAACAACGGACATATAGAGTCAAACAAATTAAGGATCACGATCGTAGAGAGAAAACAATGCACACAAGAAGGAAAGTAAGTGGCTAGAAGATGTAGCCATGTAATTAGGCTCAAAACTCACTTGCTTGTGTTCTTAGCTCAAAATCCATGTTCCAAATTACATTCTTCAAACAAGCTTAGCATCAAGAATTTTCAAAACTTTCATAATTGGTAGGGTTGCCCTAAAATTCTAGCTTCCTAGGAAAGAAGTCATTACTCTAACCAAGTAGACTTATTAAGAGATAACTATCATGTAAAGGATGTCAAAAAGTGAAAAAAAAATACTTATGCAATCTATCCTGATTAACAAAAGAGATTCAAAATTTATTTGGGTGTTACTGAAGAACTGAAGATTGATGGTTTAGAATTCAGAATAAATTCCCGTTGCAAGTATAGTTTCTAAACCGAGCAATCGACCTTTCTTACAAAAGTTTTGGTTGTCACAAGTAACAAACCCTTTAAAATTAATAACCGAAGTATTCAAACCTCGGGTCGTCTTCTCAAGGAATTGCAGGGAGGTATGTTCTTATTATTGGTTATGAGTTTTGTAAATTGGGGGTTTTGAAAGTAAGGAGCAATTAATTTAAATGACAAGTAAAATAAATGAATAACTATAAAATAAACTCTTCGCAAAGTATGAAAATTCGGAAGTCCTATCCTAGTTACTCCTATGAGAATGGAAGTTAATCCCACTTAGTTAACCCTTATGAAAGCAAGGGAAAGTCAAGTGAACTAATTAGTTAGATTCCCAAGTCCTAGCCAACTCCTAAGGAAAGACTAGAGTTAGTGGAATACCAGTCAATTTAGCTGACATAACAACCAATCACGGATAGTTGATGACTCAAGAGCTTCCAGTTAATCAATTAAAGCCAATAACGTAAAAAGCTAAATAAGAATCAATGATCTGAAATACCTCAATTGCATTAATAAGAGAAAATCAATTTAAACATAAAGAGTTCATAAGCCAATCTGGCAACATAAGTAATTAAAGAATAACATTAAAATATCTGAAAGTAAAAGAGAAATATAAAGTAAAAGGAATATTGAACCTGATGAAGAGCTGAAATTCTAAATCCTTTAAGAGGAATCCTAATCCAAAAAACCTAAGAGAGAGGAGAGAACCTCTCTCTCTAAAAACTACATCTAAACTACGAAAAGTAAATAATTGAAGACATACTAATGAATGGATGCATTCTCCCACTTTATAACCTCTAATCTGTGCCTTCTGGACTTGGATCTGGGCCAAAAAGGGTTTCAGAAATTGCTGGGAGTGTTTTCTGTAATTTCTGGTGCGTGGCGTCTGTCACGCGTTCGCGTGGGTCACGCGTCCGCGTGGGTCACGCGGTCGCATCATCTGGAGTTTTCCTTGTCACGCGTTCGCTTCGGTCATGTGTATGTGTCATCTGTGTTCTGCTCATGGCGTGCGTCCGCGTCAGTCACGCATTCGCGTCGCTGCCTTTTCGCGCTGGGCATGCGACCGCGTCGTCCATGCGTTCGCGTCGCTGCCAGTTTCTTCAAAAACTCCATTTTGTGCTTTCCTTCCATTTTTATATGTTTCCTTTCCATCCTTTAAGTCATTCCTGCCTTAGAAGATCTGAAACTTCTCAACACACAAATCACGGCATCGAATGGTAATAAAGGGTAATTAAAATAAATAAATTCAAAGCATAGGAAACATGTTTTTCACATATATCACATAATAAGGAAGGGAAAGTAAAACCATGCAATTTACATGAATAAGTGGGTGAAGGGTTGAATAAATCACTTAAATTGAGCACAAAATATATCATAAAATATGGGTTTATCAACCTCCCCACACTTAGACAATAGCATGTCCTCATGCTAAATCCAAGATAAAGAGTAAGGTAAAGTGGTGGGATCTCATGCAATGCAATCTATCCTAAATGCAAGCTACCTAAATGAATCATGCAATTCTAATTGTTATTCACTTGTATATAAAACTTACATGTAGTTAAATTAATTCACATTCTCAAGGAATCATATATGCATAGCCAAACCCTAGATAATGTTAAAGCACTTTTACAATTGAGATGGGTAAAAATATTTTTCAAACATGCAAGACAATTAACAATTTAAGCAGAGATATACGGTGATGAGCTATTGAACCCTCACTAGATTTTGTGTTTACTCTCTAGTCACTCAGTTTTTATTGGGTTAATCACTCTATTCTTCTTTTTATCCTTACTTTCTATGACTTTGTTCTTCATCTAACTAATCAACAATTATAGAATACAGACATACAAAAATCATGAGGTCTTTTTCAAGGTTGTAATGGGGCTAAGGTAAAGGTAAGGGTATATATATAAGGCCAAGTGAGCTAATAAGTGAATCCTTGATTAGTCTAAGATCTCACCTAACATACATATTTTGTAATTCAAAGTTTCTTAACTTATTTGCCCAACTTTTCTCACTTTGTATTTCAAGCTCATGCATTAACTTTAATTTTATCCCACGTGCATTGATTCTTTTTATTTTACAATTGGGAAATTTTTGTATCCCCTTTATTTAAATAAATTTTTTTTCAATGCACCTGGTAATTGTTTTATTTCACATGAGTATGCATCCCAAATTTTTATTTTGAAACATCTTATTCTTCTTAAGTTCCTACTTTATTTCTATCATCCCATGTTCCATAAAAATTCCCCACACTTACACAATTTCTATCTTAAGCTAACCAATGATTCAACTTGGGAATGTACATTTTGTTTTTCTGCTTAAGGCTAGGAATGTGGTTTATAAAAAAAGAGGGGATTAAAAAGCTCAAGGGGGCTAACAAGGGTGATGTAAAAGGTAGGCTAATTTGGGATAAGTGAGGAAAAATTCAAATGATGGCCTCAATCATCTCTTAGTATGTATCTATATTCTATAATTGGACATATAGATTAAAACAATGTAAAGAACACCAGAATGAAAAAAGAAGGGCAAAACACACAGGAATAAAAATTATGGTTTGAATGTAACCATATAATTAAGCTCAAAACTCAGGCTGTGTGTTCTCTAGCTCAAAAATCATATATCAGTTATACATGTCATGCAAGTAAAAATTAAGAGTTCCCATTATTCTCAACGTAAATCTTAGGGTGCCTTTAAAGTTTTAGTGTTGTTCCTTGATGAAATGTTGTTAACTAACTAACATGTAATGCTATATATACAAGGTGTGGATTGTTTTTATTATGTTAAAGTCTCTAGTTTACTTTCTTTTTATTTTTAATTTAAACCAAACCATCATATGCTAAAAGGGTAAACTATACTGGTTAATCTACATATTCTATAACTAATAAGTTTAGAATTGCAAACTAAACTAAATGGCTAAAATATGAACTAAAGTGTAAAATACGGAAATAAGGTAAAAATATAGCAAAAGAACAATGTATAAATACTGAAAAGTAAAAATAAAGATAAAAATACAGAAAAATAAACAAAATAAGATAAAAAGAGTCTGTAGTGGTTCACCAAAAAGATATGCCAGGGATGGCTACCTCCCCACACTTAAAATAAAGCATCGTCCTCGATGCTCACTCAAGCTGGGTGTGAAGGGGTGTCATCACCGGAAGGATGGGCTGCTGGAGTCTCTGCGGTGGCCTGAGGGTCTGCAGACTGGATGAGGGTAGGAGGATCTGTCTGCTGCAGTGGAGGTTTTGACTGGATAGGAATCTCTGGATCTACGGCCTGTATCTGGTGTGGCTCGTTCTACTGTGACGCAGCCAGCTCTGAGCCTGCCTGCTCGGCCTCTCTCTGTGGATGGGTCTCTTCCTCATGCTCGTCTGCCTCCTCCTCAGATGGCTCTGATGGTGTGTCAGGCTCGGAGGGGAAGTCGTTGCCAGATCGGATCATCATCTTGAGGTGCTCATAGCGTCACTTGTTGCAACGCTCAGATCTCTCATATCACCGCTTGTTGCGGCGCTCCATCTGGTCCAGCTACTGGAATAAGCGGTGCACGAGATGGTAAACAGCCTCTGAGGCAGGTGGAGGTGTAGTGGGTGGGGCTGGTGCAGTAGTGGAAGAAGAAAGGGCAGCTAAAGGCGTGGCTGTCTCATCAGAAGCGGTCAGGAATAGAGGTCTGTAGCCTAAAGCCTGAAACTTCCTACTGTGAGGGATAATCTTCATGTAGTCCGCAGTAGGTGGCTTCTCATCAGCAAGCTCCCGAGGCATGTCATCTCGATGGCCTAGCTAGGTAATCAGATATAGGAAAGGGAGAGTGCCTCTGACATGGACCCTGGCCATAAAGTGCCGGATGAATCCTGGCAAATACAGGTTCTTACCCTCCAGCACACACCAGAGAAGGGTGATCATAGTGGCAGGCAGCTCCGTCTCATGAGTGCTCGGCATAACAAAGTTGCTCAGGATCTGGTGCCAAAGCCGAGCCTCATCATTCAGATACATAAGCTTGATTTCTTTAGGCATTGTGGCGTTCTTACCCATGACCGATGGGACAGTCGGATCAAGGGCTATCCTCTGCTTGACAGCATCCCAGTCAAATCTCATAATACGCATGTCCTCTTCAGCCTTTTGGTAACCGTCAGGCTGATCTGACCTAGGCGGAAGTTGTAGAATATCCTCAATGGCTTCTTCAGTGACCAATATATGTTTCCCTCTGAGGTGCACTGCATCCAGGGAAGTCTTGAAATAGTTGCAGTAAAATTCTCTTACCCAGGAAGCATTGACCTCTGTCAGGTTTCTCTCCAAGAAGAACCAGCCTCTTTGTTTGATCTGATCGGAAGTGTACTGCTATAGTTCTTTTGGAATTTTCAGCGTCCGCTCAAGGTACATGTTTCTGAAGGTGGCAAACACTAGATACTTTAGCTCACAGTATCTGTTTGCAAATTTAATGGGATCATTGGCAGGGAGGAGCTGGTCAGCCTTCTCCTGTGGGGTAAACTGCTTTTCCCGCCATGAGTCATCATGCATAATGTCCAGGATAGACATAGAGGATTCACCTCTTTTCCGTTTGCCAGTTGTGGCTTTGCCTTTTCCTTTTCTTTGAGGGTCAGACATCTTGAAAAGCAGAAATTCCAGGATATAAATAAAGAACAGAGCAGAAAAATAAGTAGGCAAATAGCAATATAAGCACATAGTGGCCAAAGAGTAGTAGGATTATGAAATGAGTTGAATAATTGTGCATTTTGGATTGTTTCGGAGTTAAAAAACTGAGATGAGAAATTACAATCCAAAATATGTTATAAGTAGAATACCTGTTAATTATGAAAAATAATAATCATGCCATGAAGTAAAAAGTTGAAGGAGTTAGTTAAAAAGCAAAGGGAGAAGTTAGAAAGTTAAAAGTGGTGAAAAGTGAAAAAGTGGAAAGCAGTGAGTTAGGAGGAAAAAGTCAAAGTAAGTGGCGTTGAGAAATGTTTCCTAAGTAACAAGAAATACACAAATTGAAAGACTAGTCAACTCATATTCAAAAATATCAGGTTAGTGATGATGATTCATAAAGATATAAAAATAGCAAAAAATTAAAATCGAATCATCAAAAGTGCAATTTATTAACCAGGAAATCGAAAGGAATAAGAATGCAGGCCCGTGCATTCATGAAGTGGTTTTGGAAAAGCTAAGTAATGCCAAATTCAAATTGCCAAAACCAAAACATGAATGAAAATCAAAACAATTTACAGAAAATTGGGCAACATTCCGGCTAAAATTGGATGTTCCCGGGTAATAAACAGCAAGCAGAATAGTTCATTAAAATAAAGCTGCAATTACATATACGGAATATGAATCATGAAAAAGCAGTGTAAAAAGCAGCATGAAACAGTAAAGAACAGCATATGAACAGTATTAACATCACAGCAACATTAGAATTGCGAAATTGATAAAACAAGAAGCACGAACAGCGCAATTATTAGGTTTAAATCCACTAACCACATCCTAGCTACCTAACCACCTTGAATCCACTAGAACATACATCTCTAACTATCCTAATTTTAAACATAAACTAAAAAATATGCAACTAACTACGAATGAAAGAAAAGTGGCGTTCGGCAAAACCTGGTGGTTAGAGGCACAAGTATAGAACTAACAGAGGTGGTGGGAGTGGGGTGGTGTTGGCGGCAATGCGGCGGTGACGTAGGGCGGCGCGGTGGCGCACCGTGGTTGGCGC